>NC_140581.1:361069212-361700921 GCF_964204655.1 Triturus cristatus
AATCTGTAGAGACACCTACTTCAGTTGAATTAATTGCGGGCCTTGGCTGAGAGCCCCCACAGCACCTAGGGCCTTTTCTGTGGCTCCTGCTGTGTGGGGGCAGAGACATTTTGAGAGTGTTCTCTATGTCCAGGACTCTGCAGACTTTGGTTCTTGCTCCTCCTTTATTTCCATTGCTCTGCAATTTTTGAGGGTTATGCTGGGTCATGTTGTGTGAGCCACACCAGGGCCTCTGCAGCATCTGTGAATAAGAATAACTTCTGTCTAAGATGATCTTTAGCTTGGTGGGACAGAGTATCGTGTTGTGGAGGATCAACCTTACATAGGTACTGCTCTATGTTGGAAGGTGCATCTCTGTCTTCATACCCCTCACCCTGCGCAGAGGGATGGTACAGGCTAGTCACGTGCTTTAAGATTGTCCATATGCCAGAGGGCCTAGCTGTCTACCTTCCATCACCTCCCTTTAACACGGGTACCAAAGCAAGCACTATATAAATGCAAACCGTTTTGCATCTCCAATCCGTCCGCTATCCTTCTCAATCCAAATAACTGACTAATATCCACCACTCAAATTACTTTCATATTTCACTATACTAATTCAACACTAATCCTCCTTGGGTTCCAGAGTAGTGTTCTACTCCCTGAAAAAGCACGTCGACGCCACGAAAAAGCACGTCGACGCCACATCAGGGGAAGTAAGCGCTATATAAATGCAATTACAATACACTACAATGCTATTTAATATTTGTGAAATTTGGGAGACTAGGGGGTGGGTGTTATTTTAGGCAGGGAGACCCATTGTTTTGTGTTACCCCACTGGCCTGTCACACCCTGAATTTGTACGTAGTATTGGCATGGAAAGCTACGTCAGTGGCCAGAGTTGGTAAATTGTGTTCTGGTTGTTTTGAAGTTGCCAATCTCAAGTGCCAATGTCGAAAGGGGCTTTTCACAAATAAAAGTTTACATAGGAAGGAAAGAGAGAGCGCAAATGACCAAAGACTCACTGAAGAAATATTGTATGGTGTACTACAATAAGTTCGACTTGTAAAAATTTATTTGGACCTCATATACACTGTACGTACACTGTCTATATACCATGCATCAATGAAGAAAGCAAGCAATAATAAAAGCAAAGCATTCCATAAACACCGGTAAAACACTGTTTGTTATTTTTTTATGGCGTGAAAACGAGTAACCACTGAAAAGCACTGTTTTTTTAAGGTATTGGAATCACTGAAAAACACTGAAAAAACACCACCAGAATTGACCAAAAATAGAAACTGAAAACAGGAAGGCCTAGCTATAGGGGAAGAAGGCTATTTCGAAGTTACTGGCTGTAGCTTTTTGAAAAGGCACATTTCAGTGGATTTTTTCCTCCTTTTTCCTGTAAGAGAAATGTGAGTGGCCCTCCCTTTTTTTAAGTCTGGTGGAAGATTACGTCAACTCGCTATTGTCAAACACCCTTTGTTTACCCATAAATAGAGGCAAGGTTAGGCGGGAAGGACGTGTCCTAGGACCGTGGAACGCATACTGAGAGCACATTTTCTGGACAGTGTACAAGGAAGCAGTTGTATATGTTCAGTGCAACACTATTGCTAGCAGCTTTGTCCATTAGTCTCATCTGTTACCTGCATTTCTTGTCTACTGTAACACCTTGGTTTTAGTCTCTTGCTGTCTTCTCCTTTGTACTGTAAATGTCATTGCTGTGTTTGGAAACCATTAACATTATTCAAACATTCATGTATTGTTTTTGTTCTGCACGTTCTGCTAAAAATATTTACCTTCCATAATCATAGTGCAGCACAAACAAACTAGCAAACACAGATTGATGCTCAACACACAAGATTTTGATGATGAAATAAAGTCAAACCTGGCTTTGCTCTTTTTCCACAATGCAGTTGAAGTAGCCTGCCAGTTACCTGATTTATGTTAACATTTTTTTAGAAGACCTGGACCGAAGATGTATCAGCACTGGTCTGGGTGAAATCTGACAGTCTAGTGCCTCACAAACTGATAGGACGATGGTGCGTGAACCTGTGGTGTAGCGCAAGTGCCATTGTCACTAATTCGAGGAAGAAAATGAAATTTCCGACGGTTAGGACTTGAAAAATACATATTATTGGGGTGCATTGCGCTCCTTGTTCTGCTAAAGCCCTGGTGCCACTGCACCTGCTGGACTAATAATAGCGTTATGTTTCTTAAATCCCAAAATAATCTCTATGCTTTTGGCCTTTTCAGAGGTATTCCTAACATGACACACTAAGTTCCAGCCCTCCAGAGTTTTGAGAGGTTACTCTGAAGTGACCTGATGTGCCACAGCCCTCCCAGCCTTTCAGCGGTGACCTTGAAGTGATGCACTCTTCACCTCCCCCTTCTGTTAGATATCAAATGCTTCTCATTGTGCATACCTTGAAACAAACATATGTGATACGTTTTGAACTCTTATTTGAATCCTTTAGAATAAGAATATCTGTATGCAGCCTTCTCTATAACGGTACTCCTTAAAAATAATAAGGGTGCAGGTTTTGCTGGCACCTGTTCGTGGTCAACATTTGGCAATAACACAGGTGATTGCAGGTTGTACTAATATTGAGTTAAATCACTTCTACCACCTGCTGTTCTCTTGTCCGCAACTAGTACACGAGGAAAGATTCAGGCTGCAACCTGTTTTTTAGGTCCTGCCTCTAGACAGCACATGTTGCAAGATGTATTGTTAGCTTACAGTGGGCTTGGAGCCCTCCCAGTGCTTACTGTGGGAAATTGTGGGTCAATGAGGTATGACAGTGGACAAAGGCAGTAGACCAGGAGACGCTCTTTAATGCATCCTCACAAGTTCAGTTCAAACGTAGAATGCCGCTAACGGCCATAACATCACTACTCGCCCAACTCCCCGTCCCTTTGAATGATGTTGCACGCAGCACCGAGCAAGGCAGTCACGGGCCGTGATAGAAGATCACGCTCGCGACGGCCATGCTCCGGGCACCCAACACTTACCATTGGTTGGCTTCATTGTTACCTATTTTCGTGCTTCTTATTTGTCGTTTGTGTCAGCTTTTCTTCTTCTTCTTGTGTTTATCCCTTCCCTGGAGCATGGTTGCATTCTTGTCCTTCCATTTTTTCAAGCACTACTTTTTTCTGTTTAAGCACTCAATGAGAGTGCATGTGGTTTCCAGCTCTCTCTTCCCCTATACCCCGCTCCATGTTCCTCTCTCACCCATGTGCTTCTCCCCACCCCCCTGCTTTGCTTTTTCACTCGTGTTCTTTCTCCCTTATATCTCCACATTGTTGTTTTTCACCTGTAAGATCGCCCCACCCGTGAGTCTGTGTTTCTTCCCCCTAACGTCTCCCCCATTTTGCTATTGCTCCCACCTGTACCACCCATTTTATTTCCACTCCCAAATTGATTCCCCTGTTGCTTCCCTCCACACGCTTAACAAAAAAACGCTTTTGCTATTTTTTTTTTCTTTTTAGTTACTGATCAAACTCGGATCTGTAACTAAAGACAAATAAAACTACGGCGTTATTTTGTAGGAGTGTGCATGTGAGGTCCGCAATTAAAGCTTTTTTAAAGACAATTCTTAAGCCATGCATCACAGCATCAGGGATGTTGTGATGCATTACTAAACCTATTGGCAAAGCCAATAAGTCCCAAAGGTGAGGCATATTATATTTGCCAATGCTTGTTGTAAATGTAGTCCTTCTACTAGTACAGGATATCTGTTGGTATTCACCATGTAATAGAAGTATGTAAAATAGAACCTATGTATCTACTTGCACAGTCAGTGGACTGTTTAATGCAAAGTCTATTTGTGCATTTGAGTGTTTGGTGAAAGAGCGCAGGGAACATGCAGTGCTTAATTTGTAAAAGAATGAGTGCTGGTGCACAAAGCTCTGCTGAGAATCCAGCGACAGGTGCAATTAAATGTTGTTGCACCCAATAGCAAGGCTGCATACTCTTGAATCCACCTAATACCACTTTAATTCACTGCCAGACACTCCCTGTCCCTTTATCTCACTCTTGTAGGTTCCCGTTTGCTCGTTTTATGGCAGTTTTCCGTCTTTCTCTTCCTCTATCTTTTTGCATTGTTTGGTTTTCACTCTCTTGCTCTCGGTAAATGTCTGATGCAAAAAAATGACTGCCGTCTCCAAAGATAAGTGCCAGTGGCCCCCATCGGCTCAAATTAAGCACTGGGAAAATGTGTTAGGTAAGTGCCTTTGGGCAATCAAGTATGTACGGTGCGCTTGATGAACAGTCATTACTGTTTTTAGGTCTCGCCTGAGCCATCGCTTTAGCGCTGCTCTCGCGAGAGCTTTTGTAAAAGGGGGACCTGGAAGTGCAAACGAGTGCTTTTCAGGCCTCCAAATACAGTGCATGTGCGCCGGGCGCGCGCACCATTTGGCAGCCTGAAAAGCACTGTCTGATCACTTTCACGGCCGCTTTGATGTCCTCTGTGAGCCGTTAGGTCTCGCCTGAGCCAGCGCTTTAGCGCTGCTCTCGCGAGAGCTTTTGTAAAAGGGGGACCTGGAAGTGCAAACGAGTGCTTTTCAGGCCTCCAAATACAGTGCATGTGTGCTGGGCGCGCGCACCATTTGGCAGCCTGAAAAGCACTGTCTGATCACTTTCACGGCCGCTTTGATGTCCTCAGTGAGCCGCGCGGCCACTGAGGACATCAAAGCGGCCACAAACGTGTGTGGCACGGGTGTGTTATTTGCGTATTGTACCTTTTGAAGCCACAGAAGGTCACTTTCGACGCTTTGGTTTCCCCGATAGACGTTAAAGTCCGTAAACTAGCAACATAGGTGCATTTACACTCGCCTCCTTGGGCGGGTAGTCAAAGCGCTATTCAGATCAGAACCCCACTAAAGACATCACTGAGTTTGCAGCAACCGGGGTCTCCCACCAGGCAGTAAGAAGGCCACGAAGGGGCCTCACTGTAATAAAAAATACTATATCTCTGCGAAGCACCTGCAAAACAGATACATTGCCCTAGGCTCTCGGCATAGCGCTACTACACCCCTCACAACAACCTCGAAGCACTATGATACAACAACAACGTCATATTTGTTTATTGAGTATTGCCATGGCTACCCCAGAGAATCCACCACTAATGTCAGGAAAAGCAAATAGTAAGACGAACATTGGTGGGAGAGGGCGCCTACAGCACTTTCTCGTGGAAAGTTGTTTCCAGGCGCTGTGCGGTGGATGCACCAGCACTTGTCTTTGGACACAGAACGTCCACAGCTCGGAGACATATCATGTTCGCACTAGGCCACGTGCGATGCCTCGTTGAATAGGCTGCCCTCAGAGGTTTGTCCTTCGTACCCCATTTCAGCAAGGATGATTGTCAGCGAGGGCGTCTGCAGTCACCAGGGCAGGTTACAGAGAGCTGACCACTCAGGGAGAGGAAGAACAGTCTAGCAGAGATGGACCCGCGTGAGTGGAGCCTTTAGTACAAGCGACCATATATATGTGAGAGACAGTCGTGTTCTTAACTGGAGTAACAAACTAGAACATGTCCTTTCCAACGGAGGACTCCTTGCATTGAGCGGGCCCTGCAATGGAGCTCAGAGAGGTTCTAAAAGCAGAATGTTTATTTCCGGAAGACAATTAAACGCGGTGATTCGATATATAATTTTAAAATATATTTTATAGTATTGCAGTGTTTAGCTGCAACATGTACCATAATGTAGACAAAACAAAGCAGCATCTTTAAAGTGCGTATAAGTCCTGTAAACGTCATTTATTTCGGCGGGCACTTATCACTTTTGCTTCGTTTCATCTTGCACTATTGGATCTGGTCATTATTTCCTCGTAATCCAGGAGTTTATGAAAATATCCACTGTTCAGTTGCACTTGTCGGCGCAGTGTTGTTGCTTCGTAGCACTATAAGCAACATATGCTGTATTTACTCGACCTGATCGTTCTAATGCTCCTGTCCGTCAAATGAGCGAAAATCCGGTTCCAATTTCAGCAGCAGACGCACCAACCCACAGAGCTTTCCTCACCATTAATGTTTTCTTACCAAGTTTAACGAAACAAGGGCCTGGTTGGAAAAATGCGCCGATTTCGAGGAGCCATTTAAAAGGGAAATTACGGGGTCTTGGGGAATGGCTCACGCCCTGAGGGTGGTGTTGCCACAAGAGCTATGCCGGGAATGTCGCTGGGTTGTGACTTCATGTGAGAAAAGTGCAGGTAATAAAATGCAAATGCGGTCTTGATAAGACAAGCAAGTGAACACCTGGCCCTGCCTAATGAACGAGCATTTTTTTATTCACAGGAATGACACATCTTATAATTAGAAACCAGGGCCTGCATTCTTTACCTGGGACAGACGCAGATCGCAGCTCCCCCTAAATGTCGCCCCAGTTCCCTGTCTCCAGCCCCAACACACTTTCATGGAGGAAACATTTTTGGAAGGGGGCGGGGAGGGGCTCTGAAATCACACTGCATATTAGTAAAAGAGGTCACCTTCCGCTGTTTGCCTTCCTGTAGTGTGAGTCCCACAGCTTACTCTGTGAGTAGTTCTGCGTTACTCCAGGCTCGGTCCCTTTGCACGGGTGCAAAGTGGTGCAAATGGCGGTGTCAATCAACTTTTGCAGAAAAAAAGTTTTGTGTGGAGTTGAAAAGTCGACACAAACACTCCACAAAACTGCTTCAGCTCCCCTGGAACCAAGCACCTGTTAATATATGCAAAGTGGATGTAAAGTTGCGTAAACTCTGCAAACGCCCTAAGATTCCACACAAGGCTAGATCGACTTAAGTGGAATGACCTAGCTTTGTATGGAACGCCTGCACTAGTTGAAAGCAGAGTCAAACAATAGGCAAAAGGAAATCTGCACGAGTTATTACACCTAATGCCTGTGAAAAAATAACATCCCATTGGATATACCCATAGGCCCTTGCCTGCGCATATAAATATGCAGGGGAGGGTGCCCTCATGTTTAGATTGCCTTGGCACCACGCTGCAGAAATAGCGTTCTGTCTGGGTGAACATGAATGATGTCATCATGAGCGAGCAACTCTCGGTAAATATGGTGCTGCAATTTTACCCCAAGGCAGGGCCACTGGCATTATGCAATTCTGCGGCCATGGCTTTTTTTCGAGTAATTATGGATTTTCCGCTCTTGCCACATAATCCATCTGCTGCGTGAACTTCATATTTTAACCCCCAAATATTGTTCCTAACACAAACCTATTAAAAGTTACTTAAAAGGTCACGACATGTTCCACCTCGGTCTCTCCTCACCCTCCACCTCGGTCTCTCCTCACCCTCCGTCTCTCCTCACCCTCCACCTCCGTCTCTCCTCACCCTCCAACTCTGTTTCTCCTCATCCTCCACCTGTCTCTTCTCACCCTCCACCTCCTCACCCTCCTCACCCTCCGCGCGTCTCTCCTCACCCTCCACGCGTCTCTCCTCACCCTCCACACGTGTCTCTCCTCACCCTCCACACGTGTCTCTCCTCACCCTCCACGTGTCTCTCCTCACCCTCCACGTGTCTCTCCTCACCCTCCACACGTCTCTCCTCACCCTCCACACGTGTCTCTCCTCACCCTCCACACGTGTCTCTCCTCACCCTCCACACGTGTCTCTCCTCATCCTCCACACGTGTCTCTGCTCACCCTCCACACGTGTCTCTGCTCACCCTCCACACGTGTCTCTGCTCACCCTCCACACGTGTCTCTGCTCACCCTCCACGCGTCTCTCCTCACCCTCCACGCGTCTCTCCTCACCCTCCACACGTGTCTCCTCACCCTCCACACGTGTCTCTCCTCACCCTCCACACGTGTCTCTCCTCACCCTCCACGTGTCTCTCCTCACCCTCCACACGTCTCTCCTCACCCTCCACACGTGTCTCTCCTCATCCTCCACACGTGTCTCTGCTCACCCTCCACACGTGTCTCTGCTCACCCTCCACACGTGTCTCTGCTCACCCTCCACGTGTCTCTCCTCACCCTCCACGTGTCTCTCCTCACCCTCCACACGTCTCTCCTCACCCTCCACACGTCTCTCCTCACCCTCCACACGTCTCTCTCCTCACCCTCCACCTCACCCTCCACACGTGTCTCTCCTCACCCTCCGTGTCTCTCCTCACCCTCCACGTGTCTCTCCTCACCCTCCACGTGTCTCTCCTCACCCTCCACACGTGTCTCTCCTCATCCTCCACACGTGTCTCTGCTCACCCTCCACACGTGTCTCTGCTCACCCTCCACACGTGTCTCTGCTCACCCTCCACGTGTCTCTCCTCACCCTCCACGTGTCTCTCCTCACCCTCCACACGTCACTCCTCACCCTCCACACGTCTCTCCTCACCCTCTACACGTCTCTCTCCTCACCCTCCACCTCACCCTCCACACGTGTCTCTCCTCACCCTCCGTGTCTCTCCTCACCCTCCACGTGTCTCTCCTCACCCTCCACGTGTCTCTCCTCACCCTCCACACGTCTCTCCTCACCCTCCACACGTGTCTCTCCTCACCCTCCACACGTGTCTCTCCTCACCCTCCACACGTGTCTCTCCTCAACCTCCACACGTGTCTCTCCTCACCCTTCACACGTGTCTCTCCTCACCCTCCACATGTCTCTCCTCACCCTCCACGTGTCTCTCCTCACCCTCCATGTGTCTCTGCTGCACGCCACACACTGCTGCACGCCACACACTGCTGCACGCCACACACTGCTGCACGCCTCACACTGCTGCACGCCTCACACTGCTGCATGCCACACACTGCTGCATGCCACACACTGCTGCACGCCTCACACTGCTGCACGCCTCACACTGCTGCATGCCTCACACTGCTGCACGCCACACACTGCTGCATGCCGCTGCACGCCACACACTGCTGCACGCCTCACACTGCTGCACGCCACACACTGCCACACACTGCTGCACGCCGCACACTGCTGCACGCCACACACTGCTACACGAAACATTGCTGCACGCCACACACTGCTGCACGGCACACACTGATGCAACCGGCACACTGCTGCACGCCACACACTGTTGCACACTGCTGCATTACTCACTGCTGCATGCTGCACGACACTGCTGCACGCAGCACACTGCTGCACGCCGCTGCATGCCACAGTGCTGCATGCCTCACTCTGCTGCACGCCGCACACTGCTGCAAGCCGCACACTGCTGCACGCCGCACACTCCTGCACGCAGCACACTGCTGCACGCCGCACACTGCTGCACGCCGCTGCACGTCACAGTGCTGCATGCCTCACACTGCTACACGAAACACTGCTGCACGCCGCACACTGCTGCACGCCGCACACTGCTGCACGCCGCACACTGCTGCACACCTCACACTGCTGCACGCCGCACACTGCTGCACGCGGCACACTGCTGCACTCCACACACTGCTTTTATGCGAGTTTATGCTACTGACATTGTAAATGACAATGCCTTTTATTTGTTTTAAAATCAAAACATAAATAAAAGGCATTGTAATTTTACAATGCCAATAGCTCAAACTCTTATAAATGCGAGACCTATTGCATTGCAAATGCTTGTTAAATCAGGCCACCTACTAGCGCATGTATTGCAGCGAAACGTGGAGGGATCAGATTTATCGCCGCCCTTTGCTACTTATTCATGATGCAGGGTTTATCTTCAATGAGGTCACATTAGCCTCAATTAAGCTGCACAGTTCTCGTCACCAATATGGTGGTACAACAAAGTCAAACAATACCGCACAGACTACACACTGAATTCCATTAGGGCGCTGATAGCAGAGGCGCTGGAACTACGCCTGCGGGGGTGCGAGACCCCCAAAATAACCATGCTAAAGATCACAAGTTGAAAGAGCAATGAAGATGCCTTTACATTTTATCTTGTCATAGAGGTCAAATGTCAGGATCTGTCTTCTGACAAATTCCTGCTTATTCTTTTAACATAGAGCTTGGTGTGTACTATTCTTTCTCTGACTATAGAGTGAGAGGATTTTGTAATCTAAACTATGTGATAATTGTTTTGAGTGTGAAAGAAAAAGGCTGCAGGAAGTTAATTTATTTCTCACACAAAGCAAAACTTGAAGTATAGAACTATATTAAAAATATATAACATTCATTAAAGCACAAACTGAGCACTTTTCTTTTGCCATTCGAAAGTGTGATGGGAACAACTATTTTGATAGGATTAAAATAAAACATGATTCTTTGCTTGTGTGATGCGCAAATGAAAAATATTCACTGAAACCCAACTTGTAAATAATAACCTTTGAGCGCTGTTTAGTGTTCTCAATTAAACTACATGCCTATGCAGATTTAGTGGCCATTTCAATCTAAAAGGAGCTGGTTTAAATGTCGGTAGGCTACTGCACTATTTTTTAGTAATATATTTGCAAAGTGTGCTCCAAAATGCACCCTGGCTACATACCACATCTTTACCGCTCTCCTGCTGAATGGGCGTGGCTCATTTGCTAAGCTTGTTCTTCATGTGGTGCTTGGATTTTTCACAATCCATAGCACTTCAGTGACGTATCATTGATAGCAGCACACCCACTATGAAAATTGTTCCAGCACCACTAGTTGATTAATGTTACTGCTGCTGAGTTCAAAGGCACTTATTTCTTCCACTGGTTAGCCAGTCTGTGATGTGCAAGGCAATGATTTCTGCAGGAGGTGCTCAATCAACTGACCTATCTCCTGCTCCTTGTTATTCTGCCTGGCCTTTCAACTTAGCTGTGAGACATCAAGGCAGCAAAATATGGCACAAGCAGCTACAGGCCCGCCAGATAGCATGGTGAATCATGGTGAATCATGAACTAGGGCCAAATGGACTTTAGAGGGGGGTGGTAAAATGTCACTTCTCCTAATGTGGCAAACTATGGTCAGGCAGCTATGGGCATGCCCGATAGCATGGTGACTCATGAAATAGGGCCAAATTGACAATGGAGGGAGACAGTAAAAATTCACTTCTCCTAACGTGGCAGAAATTCTAGCACTGGCTCCGCCTTTTAACTCTGGCTACTTGTAGCTGGCTAGAACATTAACTTCTACATACAATGGAACTTCATCACATGTTAACCTCAGAATGGGGCATATCAACAAGGGCTTTATCTCTGCTTTTTTGGCTTTAAAAGCCAAAAAAGGAGAGATAAAACTAGCGCCCTATCAACAACAGGGTGCTAACATGCAAATTTGCATGTTAGCTCCCTTTTACTCTACGCTTCTCCTTGCATCTCTAATGAGATGCAAAGGGGGCGTTCCAGAGTAAAATAATAGGAGAAATGTCGCTAAGCGACATTTCTCCTATTATCAAGAATGTCGCTAACCCTGTTAGAGACAAAAAAAGCAGCGCTAACCGCAGTTAACGCTGCTTTTTTACATCTGGTATTTTTCTGATTTAGCCATGATATCCTATGGAAGGAGGATATCATGGCTAAATTTGCCTGTCCCTATCAACAAGGTAACGTGAGATTATCGCTGGGTTTCCAGCGATAATCTCACGTTAGCCTGTTAGCGTGAGGATTTTTATCGCTATTGAGATAAGCGTTGCTAATAGCACGCTATCTCAGCGATAAAAATTCACACTAGCCGGCGATAATTATCCTAGCGCTAAGTGCGCTTAGAGATAATTATCGCCGGTTGTTGTTGATATGCCCCCAGGTTCTTTAACCTCCTGAACTAAATATAGAGAAGGAGGAGCTGTGATCTACGGAAACAGGCCCGATTCACAAAGGTAAACTTAGACCTGAAGTCTAGGTTTAGACCTGTAGTCTAAAGACCCAGGGCCTCATTTTCAAGAAAGTGCCGCAGCGCAGCACTGCAAGCCATTTGGCTGCGCCAAGCTGCTGAACTTTCAAAGCACAGGGATGCGACATATTTACAATAATATATCACATTCCTGTGCTTTCTCCTGAGCTGGTGCACAATTGGCTGCCATGCGCCGACACAGACACCCTGGCACCATGGTGCAAGGATGTCTGCATCACAGGGATGATTGCTTATATGCAGGAAGGTGTCCCTTCCTGCACATAAACAATCTGAAATGGTGTTTGTTAGCTTCTTTTTTGTTGTTTGTTTTGTCCTCATTTGTCAATTTTTGAATTAGGTGTCAGAAGGATCCAGGTGGCTGCATTTGTCTGAATGATCTCAGCCTCTCCCCCAGGAGAGGGATGGATAAACATCCTGAGTCTTCTATGTGCTACCAGCCTGGAAACAACCCCTTTAAACAGGTCCTGGGATTTGGAACCAAAGAACAGGGGTTCACTTCCCTTCCATTCAAGCTACCTGTGTATTATGTTGTTAATCATTGGAACAATAAAGTAAACAAAATTGGAGACTATTTACAAAGACAGCAAAACGAAAAAAAAAAAGTAGAAACGAGACAAAACCAATCACATACATGTTGTTTTTACCCAGGTATCCCAAAAGTCCCAAAACCTCGTTCTCTTGGGATTTGCTGTAGCTACATCTAATTTTGCTATTTTTTTAATTGATCTTATCCACTCAATTTCTAGAGGCGGATTAGGCAGTATCCATTTAATACACAGCTCTCTACGTGCAAGCAGAATTAACATAAATACAAGAGCTTTATGTGCTTTCGTAAAGGCCCTGCTTCCCTCATTCTCCGATATCATCCCAAAGATAACCACAACCAAGCTCACCTGAACCTCTTGTCCCAAGATTCCAGGTAGTGACATACCCACTTTGTGCCAAAAGTACTGGATGGAGGAACACTGCCAGAACATGTGGGCTGCGTCTGCATTGGTCTCGTCACACTTGGGGACACCTCTTCACTGCCTGAGTTCCCATTTTCGAATGTTTCTGCTGTGTCCAGTAGGCCTTATGGACTGTAAAGAGATGATTCTTCCTAAGTGGAGCAGACTTCACATATAGCCATAGATGAGACGCAGATACTTGCCATTTCCGATCAAGGTCTACAGCCGGCAGTTCCCTCCTCAAGAAAGCAACCGGTGGGGCATGCACTTCCTCAGATACCTGAATCATCATCCAGTAGCACTCCGATACCTCCTTCCGCAAAAGAGGACGGGAACAGATCTTCAACTCCCAAAATTGATTACCCTTTCCATCTTTGCCCAGTGTTTTTGCCCAACTCATTAACTGGTATTATTTAAATTTGGATACCGTCCCTTCTGATATTTCCTGCATATGCTGCCAAGAGAATAATTCAATGTCATCAAGAAGTTGGCCCCATCTCAAAATACCGCATTCCTTTAGGGGAATTGCTAGAGAGTCTCGAAGACAGGCTGGTGTACCCGGTGAGTTCCAAATAGGTGCGTTGTGACTGAAGTAAGGTCTTTATAAAGATATTCCTATTTGATACCAAACCTTACATGCACTCAAAAGAAACTTTAGCCTGACGTTTTTTAAAAACCTGGGGTGACCAAATTTAAAGAGATAAGAACCATTAAGGTCTGAGGGACCAACTGTTAGGGCCCGGCAAAGTGGTGACAGCTCTGAAGTATCTCTCAGCAACTACCTAAAAATCTTCAAATGAAAAGCCCGATAATACTGAAGGAGATCTGGACTGGCAATTCCGCCCTCAGCCTTGTTCATTCTGATTTTCCTCCAAGCGATTCTGGGCCTTTTATCTCCACAAATAAAACTCGGAAAGTCCCCTTGCGCCTTCTTAAGCCACTCTTTCTTAAAATTCCAGCGGAATAGCATTAAACAACAAGCATTTACAATGCAACGGTCTCGGCATTGTCAAAGTTATAGGTATTGGTATTGCTCATGACATTGCTTTTATTTTTGCCTTCAAAAGATTGAAAGAAACAGCATTGTTATTTGCAAGTTAGTAGCATAATCTGTCTGAAATGTGAGACCTACTGCATTTGCACACAGACACAGAGGCAAACATACAAAGCCACCTACACAGAGCTTTTTGCATAGAGCAACACACACAAATAGAGCCACCCATACTGAGCCACCTACATATACAAAGATTTACCCACACAGAGTCAGAGGCAGTTATGCATAGAGGCACCTACACAAAAAGTCACCCACATAGAGGCACATAAAGACAAACACATACACATATAGAGCCTCCTGCACACACATTGAGACACTCACACAGAGGCACACACACAAAGCCACACTCACAAAGACAAACATACACAGAGCCACATACACATACAGCCACACACAGAGAGCTACACAGATATACAGAAGCACACCGACACACATAGATCTAGCCACATACACATTGATCTTGTGTTCTAATGAAGAAGTGGGATGCACTTTACCTCTTTTTTTTTTTTTGTCCTCATATGCCACCAAGTTTCTAAATGCGCAATCAATCGGTTTACAAGCAATATGCTGACACAGTTCATACCAACTGTGAGGGATAGTCATGGAACCGGGGCCTCATCCCACAGCAAAAGAGCTTGACATACCAGCGACCGCCATACCATAACCTCAGAAGTTCAGCTAGGGTGCTACCCAAGTACTGAAAAAGGGAATCAGAGTACCGCTTATACCAAGCAGTTGGATAGATGGCTTAATCATTGGACCTGGGGGGGAAAAGAAAAAAAAAAACCCAGAGTCTCACTGATCCCATTTAAGAAGATGCCAAAATGATCTTTTGTCTGGATTCCCAGCTCTAGCCAAATCCAACTTAGAAACATGCAGGGTAGAGGCGTACCAATCATTGATAGAGGGAGGTAAAGGATCCTTCCACTTTCTGCATATCTCCCTTCTAGCCAGTAGTATAGCGTAAAATACTAGATTCTTCGCCGAGCTGGAGACCCCCTCTAAGACTCCGAAAATCACCAACTGAGGATGTGCAGTTATTCTGGAGTCTTTTGAGGACGACAGGATCTTACAAATGGCTTCCCAAAACTGAGACAGAAGGGGGCATTCATAAAACATGTGGATGTCAGAGGCTGCTAGGAGACCACATCTAGCACACACCACCATATTCCCCTGAGTAAATTTAGAAAGTTGAAGGGGGGAATAATATGCTCTGTGGATAGTAAAGATGTGGTTCCTACGCAACCACGCCGGTTTCACCACATCCCACAGCAGTCTACAAGATGTTCTCCATACCTCATGCAAATCAGTATTACTTAATATGTCAGCCCCCCAGAGTTCATGTGGAAGTTTAAATAATCCGTCCATCTCATCCAAAATCAGATTGTACCAGGACGAGATCTCCTTCTTAGCAGGGGGTCTATCAATTAACAGAGTAATAAGGGTACTATAACCACCTACTGGGAATTTATTTTTACGAGAGGGCTGTGCAGAATAGGAACGAAACCAGCTAGCCATCTGCAGATATTTTAGCCTAGCAAGGCCAGGGCCAATCTTTCTACTCAAACACTCCCAGGAGAGCAGTTCCCCCTCAACAAATAGATCACCCCAGACCTCCAAACCTGCCTCTCTAATGGGTGCTGCAAGTGAGTCTCCCAACCAAGATGGATTATCAGGGAGATCCCATAGGGGAGTTCTACTGCTATAGTACCCTATTTTGATAGATTTTGAAACCTGGGCCCAAGTCTTTGCCATTCCCAATAGAATTTTCAATTTAATTTTTTTAAAGAACTTGGGATCTCCGAATTTCAGTAGGAACCCAGACTGGCTGACCCCCTCCCCCCTAAGCAGAGTAGTGTATAGGGTTCCCACCCCACACTCCAATGGTTTTTTTAGCAACACCCTAGCATGAGACAACTGGAACGCCCAGGCATAGACCTGGATGTCCGGGGCGGCAAGCCCCCCCTTTTCCCTGCGCCTCCTTAACTTTTTCCACGAAATTCTTGGAAGATGTTTATTTCAGATAAAAGTATTAATCTCGGCCTGAAAAGTTTTAATGTGGTTTGGATCGAAGTACAGAGGGATAGTATTGAAAAGAAAGGAAATCTTTGGCAAAATAGCCATCTTAACCAAATTAGCCCTTCCTAATAAAGACAAAGGAAGATGGGACCAGGACTGAAGCAACTTACGGCAGTCCTTAGCTACTTTGGAAAAATTGATATTTGCAATTTGATCTATATTTTCCACAATATCGAGGCCCAGGTATCTCAATTTATTCCCTGGCTGAATACCCGAGATACAGAAGCTCTTGTCCATACCCCATGTCATCATCTTGGTTTTAGAAGCGTTGATCTCATACCCGGACACGACCCCAAATTCCGAGGCTAGCTTAACTATTTTCGGGAGAGCCGTACGGGCATCAGAGGTGAAAATAAGGATATCATCAGCGTACAGGGCCACTTTCCTTTCCCAACCCCTGTACGTGAACGCCTTGATGTCAACATTGTTTCTTAAATTTTGAGCGAATGGTTCCACGTAGAGATCGAAAAGAAGTGGGGAAAGTGGGCAGCCCTGTCGCGTACCCCTCGAGATGTTGAAGGGGTCAGACAAGATGCCATTAATCAGTACACAGGCACTTGGATTCTGATACAATAGACTGATTGCCCGGCGAAACCCTGCTCCCACATTGAACTTTGCCAAGGCCTCCGACAGATACAACCAATTAACTCTGTCGAAGGCCTTGGTGGCATCCAAGGTAAGAACCGCCAGGGGGAGGGACTCCAAAACTGCCAAGTCGATAGCCCCTATTAAATCGAAAGTTAGTTCATGTAGCTGTCTCCCCCTAACAAAACCCTTTCTGATCCAGGTGTAAGATATTGGGGGCAACCAAAGCTAGTCTATTGGCCAGAATTGAGGCAAAATTTTTATAGTCGACATTCAGTATGGAGATTGGCCTATAGGAACCACATGCAGTAGACGATTTCCCTGGTTTTAAGATTACCGTGATAGACGCACTGTCCCAAGATGTCGGGGGCCGACCACCATCCAGTAGAATGTCATTAAACAGTAGTACCAAGAAGGAGACAAGTTCCTGCTCCAGGACTTTATAGATTTCAGCCGGTAGGCCGTCGGTACCTGACGCCTTCCCTTTTTTGGCATTATGTATAGCCTTGATGACTTCCTCCTCCGAGATTACACTATCCAACCTCTCACTTTGCTCATCAGAGAGCGCTGGAAGTGTGATCTTACTAAGCCAGTCTTTAATTCTGACCGGACTGATGTTCTTATCCTCACAATAGATATTTTGGAAAAAATCTCTGAAGGCGGATCTAATATCTTCATCCCGGGAGAGAGGGAAGCCATTGACATTAATCACCTCGATGTTATTACGAACTTGGTCTGTTTTGGTTTTCCATGCCAATAGCTTCCCTGCTCCTTCTCCATACTGAAAATGTGCGAGCTTACTGGCCTCCCATCTTTCTTGTATTCGCTGATTTAAGACGGAAGCGAGGTGGCCTTTTAAAGAAATTAACCTTCCAGACAAAAGAGAGCAATCTTCTGCTGTAGTGGAATCAGCGTCTAGTTCTAACGGAGTCTTAGCTATGTCTGCTTCCACCGATGTCACTGCTTCTCTGTATTGCCTCCTCCTATAAACCATTTTGTTTGTAATAAGACCTCTCACAAAAGCTTTAAGAGAGTCCCACACCACTCCGATGCTTGCCGATCCTACATTTGTTGTTAAAAAGTGACTCACCTCAGACTTAAAAAAAAGAACATCATCCGGGTGAGAAAGTAAGTAGCGATCAAAGGACCAACTTCTAGCTGACAAACTTAGCATCGAAATAAGCTCCATAGTTACTGCCGAGTGGTCTGATAGATGTGACGGGAGGTATTTAACATCTTTAACAGGGATGCACTTTACCTCTTGTTGTAAGCTTTATTTTAGCGAGTAGCATTTATTGATAGTAGTAGTTAGTGAGAAGAGAGTAGTATAGTGTGGTTAGTATAGTTGTTTGTAAATTATAGAGTATTGTAGTTGAGTTAATTAGGTTGTGATAGAGAGGTATTATGAAAGAGTGAGTAGTAAAGTGTTATTTATAGAGTGTTATGAGCGTTATGATTTGTAATAAATAAGTAGTGGTGTAGTAGAGTGTTAGTAGTATTAATATTTGTAGTATAGTGAGTATTAGAGTGAGTATTAGAGAGTGCGTTCAACATTAGTATTATTAGTACTGTAGCAGATAGTGTGTTTTTAGTCATGTAGTAGAATTAGTATTGTTATTTGAGTTAGTGTATTAGATATTGTGTACTAGCACATGACTAATAGTTGTTAAGAGTGAACGAGTGAGTAGTAAAGAGTAAGTTGTAGACTTTAAATTGCAGAGTAAGTATTAGTAGCAGAGTACATTACCTAACCGCAAACAGCATTATACATACCGGGCAAAGCACTCCATGCACGACGCTGCACGGGTACGGCACGGACCTGGGAAGCCCTGGAAAAAAACAGAAAAAAAGCGTTAGATCAGAAACATAGACAAGATGGCTTACCTAAGACCCGCAAACAGCATCATACATACCGGGCAAAGCACTCCATGCACAACGCTGCACGGGGACGGCATGGACCGGGGAAGCCCTGTAAAAAAACAGAAAAAAAGCATTAGATGAGAAACATAGACAGGATGGCTTACCTAAGACCAGCAAACAGCATGATACATACCGGGCAAAGCACTCCATGCACGATGCTGCACGGGGAGGACACGAGCCGGGTCAAACCTGTAAAATAAACAGAAAAAAGAGTTAGATGAGAAACATAGACAAGATGGCTTACCTAACACCCGCAAACAGCATCATACATACCGGGCAAAGCACTCCATGCACGACACTGCACGGGGACGGCACGGGCCGGGGAAGCCCTGTAAAAAAACAGAAAAAAAGCATTACATGAGCAACATAGACAAGATGGCTTACCTAAGACCCGCAAACAGCATCATACATACCGGGCAAAGCACTCCATGCACGACTCTGCACGGGGACGACACGAGCCGGGTAAAACCTGTAAAATAAACAGAAAAAATAGTTAGATGAGAAACATACACAAGATGGCTTACCTAACACCCTCAGACAGCATCATACATACCGGGCAAAGCACTCCATGCACGACGGTGCACGGGTACGACACGGACCGGGGAAGCTCTGTAAAAACAAACAGAAAAAAAGCGTTATATGAGAAACATAGACAAGAAGGCTTACCTAAGAACCGCAAACAGCATCATACATACCCGGCAAAGCACTCCATGCACGACGCTGCACGGGGACGGCACGGTCCTGGGAAGCCCTGTAAAAAAACAGAAAAAAAGCGTTAGATGAGAAACATAGACAAGATGGCTTACCTAAGACCCGCAAAAAGCATCATACATACCGGGCAAAGCACTCCATGCACGACGCTGCACGGGGACGGCACGGACCGGGGAAGCCCTGTAAAAAAACAGAAAAAAAGCGTTACATGAGAAACATAGACAAGATGGCTTACCTAAGAACCGCAAACAGCATAATCCATACCGGGCAAAGTACTCCATCCACGACGCTGCACGGGGACGGCACGGGACGGGGACGCCCTGTAAAAAAACTGAAAAAAAGCGTTAGATGAGAAACATAGACAAGATGGCTTACCTAAGACCCGCAAACAGCATCATACATACCGGGCAAAGCACTCCATGCACGACGCTGCACGGGGAGGACACGAGCCGGGTCAAACCTGTAAAATAAACAGAAAAAGGAGTTAGATGAGAAACATAGACAAGATGGCTTACCTAACACCCGCAAACAGCATCATACATACCGGGCAAAGCACTCCATGCACGACGCTGCACGGCGACGGCACGGGCTGGGGAAGCCCTGTAAAAAAAACAGAAAAAAAGCGTTAGATGAGAAACATTGACAAGATGGCTTACCTAAGACCCGCAAACAGCATCATACAGGCCGGGCAAAGCACTCCATGCACGACGCTGCACCGGGACGGCATGGACCGGGGAAGCCCTGTAAAAAACCAGGAAAAAAGCGTTAGATGAGAAACATAGACAAGATGGCTTTCCTAAGACCCGCAAACAGCATCATACATACCAGGCACAGCATTCCATGCACGACGCTGCACGGGGAGGACACGAGCCGGGTCAAACCTGTAAAATAAACAGAAAAAAGAGTTAGATGAGAAACATAGACAAGATGGCTTACCTAACACCCGCAAACAGCATCATACATACCGGGCAAAGCACTCTATGCACGACGCTGCACGGGGACGGCACGGTCAAGGGAAGCCCTGTAAAAAAACTGAAAAAAAGCGTTAGATGCAAAACATAGACAAGAAGCTTACCTAAGAACTGCAAACAGCATCATACATACCGGGCAAAGCACTCCATGCATGACGCTGTACGGGGACGGCACGAGCCGGGTCAAACCTGTAAAATAAACAGAAAAAAGAGTTAGATGTGAAACATAGACAAGATGGCTTACCTAACACCCGCAAACAGCATCATACATACCAGGCAAAGCACTCTATGCACGACGCTGCACGGGGACGGCACGGGCCGGGGAAGCCCTGTAACAAAAACAGAAAAAAGTGTTAGATGCAAAACATAGACAAGATGGCTTACCTAAGACCCGCAAACAGCATCATATATACTGGGCAAAGCACTCCATGCACGACGCTGCACGGGGACGACACGAGCCGGGTCAAACCTGTAAAATAAACAGAAAAAAAAGTTCGATGAGAAACATAGACAAGATGGCTTACCTAACACCCGCAAACAGCATCATACATACCGGGCAAAGCACTCCATACACGACGCTACAAGGGGACGGCACGGTCCGGGGAAGCCCTGTAAAAAAACTGAAAAAAGCGTTAGATGAGAAACAGAGACAAGATGGCTTACCTAAGACCCGGAAACAGCATGATACATACCGGGCAAAGCACTCCATGCACGACGCTGCACGGGGAGGACACGAGCCGGGTCAAACCTGTAAAATAAACAGAAAAAAGAGTTAGATGAGAAACATAGACAAGATGGCTTACCTAACACCCGCAAACAGCATCATACATACCGGGCAAAGCACTCCATGCACGACGCTGCACGGGGACGGCACGGGCCGGGGAAGCCCTGTAAAAAAACAGAAAAAAAGCGTTAGATGAGCAACATAGACAAGATGGCTTACCTAAGACCCGCAAACAGCATCATACATACCGGGCAAAGCACTCCATGCACGACGCTGCACGGGGACGACACGAGCCGGGTAAAACCTGTAAAATAAACAGAAAAAATAGTTAGATGAGAAACATACACAAGATGGCTTACCTAACACCCGCAGACAGCATCATACATACCGGGCAAAGCACTCCACGCACGACGGTGCACGGGTACGACACGGACCGGGGAAGCTCTGTAAAAACAAACAGAAAAAAAGTGTTATATGAGAAACATAGACAAGATGGCTTACCTAAGACCCGCAAACAGCATCATACATACCGGGCAAAGCACTCCATGCACGACGCTGCACGGGGACGGCACGGACTGGGGTAGCCCTGTAAAAAAATTGAAAAAAAGCATTACATGAGAAACATAGACAAGATAGCTTACCTAAGACCCGTAAACAGCATCATACATACCGGGCAAAGCACTCCGTGCCCGATGCTGCACGGGGACGGCACGGTCCTGGGAAGCCCTGTAAAAAAACAGAAAAAAAGCGTTATATGAGAAACATAGACAAGATGGCTTACCTAAGACCCGCAAACAGCATCCTACATACCGGGCAAAGCACTCCATGCACGACGCTGCACGGGGACGGTACGGACCGGGGAAGCCCTGTAAAAACAAACAGAAAAAAAGCGTTATATGAGAAACATAGACAAGATTGCTTACCTAAGAACCGCAAACAACATCATACATACCGGGCAAAGCACTCCATGCACGACGCTGCACGGGGACGGCACGGACTGGGGAAGCCCTGTAAAAAAACTGAAAAAAGCATTACATGAGAAACATAGACAAGATGGCTTACCTAAGACCCGTAAACAGCATCATACATACCAGGCAAAGCACTCCATGCCCGACGCTGCACGGGGACGGCACGGTCCTGGGAAGCCCTGTAAAACAACAGAAAAAAAGCGTTAGATGAGAAACATAGACAAGATGGCTTACCTAAGACCTGCAAACAGCATCATACATACCGGGCAAAACACTCCATGCACGACGCTGCACGGGGACGGCACGGACCGGGGAAGCCCTGTAAAAAAACAGAAAAAAAGCGTTACATGAGAAACATAGACAAGATGGCTTACCTAAGAACCGCAAACAGCATAATACATACCGGGCAAAGTACTCCATGCACGACGCTGCACGGGGACGGCACGGGACAAGGAAGCCCTGTAAAAAAACAGAAAAAAAGCGTTAGATGAGAAACATAGAAGAGATGGCTTACCTAAGACCCGCAAACAGCATCATACATACCGGGCAAAGCACTCCATGCACGACGCTGCACGGAGACCACACGAGCCGGGTCAAACCTGTAAAATAAACAGAAAAAAGTGTTAGATGAGAAACATAGACAAAATGGCTTACCTAACACCCGCAAACACCATCATACATACCGGGCAAAGCACTCCATGCACGACGCTGCACGGGGACGGCACGGTCCGGGGAAGCCCTGTAAAAAAAACGAAAAAAAGCGTTAGATGAGAAACATAGACAAGATGGCTTACCTAAGACCAGCAAACAGCATCATACATACCGGGCAAAGCACTCCATGCACGACGCTGCACGGGGACGGCATGGACCGGGGAAGCCCTGTAAAAAACCAGGAAAAAATCGTTAGATGAGAAACATAGACAAGATGGCTTACCTAAGACCCGCAAACAGCATCATACATACGAGGCACAGCACTCCATGCACGACGCTGCACGGGGAGGACACGAACAGGGTCAATCCTGTAAAATAAACAGAAAAAAGAGTTAGATGAGAAACATAGACAAGATGGCTTACCTAACACCCGCAAACAGCATCATACATACCGGGCAAAGCACTCTATGCACAACGCTGCACGGGGACGGCACGGTCCGGGGAAGCCCTGTAAAAAAACAGAAAAAAAGCGTTAGATGCAAAACATAGACAAGAAGCTTACCTAAGAACTGCAAACAGCATCATAAATACCGGGCAAAGCACTCCATGCATGACGCTGTACGGGGACGGCACGAGCCGGGTCAAACCTGTAAAATAAACAGAAAAAAGAGTTAGATGTGAAACATAGACAAGATGGTTAAGAACACCCGCAAACAGCATCATACATACCGGGCACAGCACTCTATGCA
The DNA here is from genome assembly GCF_964204655.1 of Triturus cristatus. Classification (NCBI taxonomy): domain Eukaryota; kingdom Metazoa; phylum Chordata; class Amphibia; order Caudata; family Salamandridae; genus Triturus; species Triturus cristatus. The sequence continues at coordinate 361,092,292 of NC_140581.1, forward strand.
CGGCGCTGCACGGGGACGGCACGGGCCGGGAAAGCCCTGTAACAAAAACAGAAAAAAGCGTTAGATGAGAAACATAGACAAGATGGCTTACCTAAGACCCGCAAACAGCATCATATATACGGGGCACAGCACTCCATGCACGACGCTGCACGGGGACGACACGAGCCGGGTCAAACCTGTAAAATAAACAGAAAAAAAAGTTCGATGAGAAACATAGACAAGATGGCTTACCTAACACCCGCAAACAGCATCATACATACCGGGCAAAGCACTCCATGCACGACGCTGCACGGGGACGGCACGGTCCGGGGAAGCCCTGTAAAAAAACCGAAAAAAGCGTTAGATGAGAAACAGAGACAAGATGGCTTACCTAAGACCCGCAAACAGCATGATACATACCGGGCAAAGCACTCCATGCACGACGCTGCACGGGGAGGACACAAGCCGGGTCAAACCTGTAAAATAAACAGAAAAAAGAGTTAGATGAGAAACATAGACAAGATGGCTTACCTAACACCCGCAAACAGCATCATACATACCGGGCAAAGCACTCCATGCACGACGCTGCACGGGGACGGCACGGGCCGGGTAAGCCCTGTAGAAAAACAGAAAAAAAGCGTTAGATGAGCAACATAGACAAGATGGCTTACCTAAGACCCGCAAACAGCATCATACATACCGGGCAAAGCACTCCATGCACGACGCTGCACGGGGACGACACGAGCCGGGTAAAACCTGTAAAATAAACAGAAAAAATAGTTAGATGAGAAACATACACAAAATGGCTTACCTAACACCCACAGACAGCATCATACATACCGGGCAAAGCACTCCATGCACGACTGTGCACGGGTACGACACGGACCGGGGAAGCTCTGTAAAAACAAACAGAAAAAAAGCGTTATATGAGAATCATAGACAAGATGGCTTACCTAAGAACCGCAAACAGCATCATACATACCGGGCAAAGCACTCCATGCACGACGCTGCACGGGGACGGCACGGACTAGGGAAGCCCTGTAAAAAAACTGAAAAAAAGCATTACATGAGAAACATAGACAAGATGGCTTACCTAAGACCCGCAAACAGCATCATACATACCGGGCAAAGCACTCCATGCACGACGCTGCACGGGGACGGCACGGACCGGGGAAGCCCTGTAAAAAAACAGAAAAAAAGCGTTACATGAGAAACATAGACAAGATGGCTTACCTAAGAACCGCAAACAGCATAATACATACCGGGCAAAGTACTCCACGCACGACGGTGCACGGGTACGACACGGACCGGGGAAGCTCTGTAAAAACAAACAGAAAAAAAGTGTTATATGAGAAACATAGACAAGATGGCTTACCTAAGACCCGCAAACAGCATCATACATACCGGGCAAAGCACTCCATGCACGACGCTGCACGGGGACGGCACGGACTGGGGTAGCCCTGTAAAAAAATTGAAAAAAAGCATTACATGAGAAACATAGACAAGATAGCTTACCTAAGACCCGTAAACAGCATCATACATACCGGGCAAAGCACTCCGTGCCCGACGCTGCACGGGGACGGCACGGTCCTGGGAAGCCCTGTAAAAAAACAGAAAAAAAGCGTTATATGAGAAACATAGACAAGATGGCTTACCTAAGACCCGCAAACAGCATCCTACATACCGGGCAAAGCACTCCATGCACGACGCTGCACGGGGACGGTACGGACCGGGGAAGCCCTGTAAAAAAACAGAAAAAAAGCGTTAGATGAGCAACATACACAAGATGGCTTACCTAACACCCGCAGACAGCATCATACATACCGGGCAAAGCACTCCATGCACGACGGTGCACGGGTACGACACGGACCGGGGAAGCTCTGTAAAAACAAACAGAAAAAAAGCGTTATATGAGAAACATAGACAAGATTGCTTACCTAAGAACCGCAAACAACATCATACATACCGGGCAAAGCACTCCATGCACGACGCTGCACGGGGACGGCACGGACTGGGGAAGCCCTGTAAAAAAACTGAAAAAAGCATTACATGAGAAACATAGACAAGATGGCTTACCTAAGACCCGTAAACAGCATCATACATACCAGGCAAAGCACTCCATGCCCGACGCTGCACGGGGACGGCACGGTCCTGGGAAGCCCTGTAAAACAACAGAAAAAAAGCGTTAGATGAGAAACATAGACAAGATGGCTTACCTAAGACCTGCAAACAGCATCATACATACCGGGCAAAACACTCCATGCACGACGCTGCACGGGGACGGCACGGACCGGGGAAGCCCTGTAAAAAAACAGAAAAAAAGCGTTACATGAGAAACATAGACAAGATGGCTTACCTAAGAACCGCAAACAGCATAATACATACCGGGCAAAGTACTCCATGCACGACGCTGCACGGGGACGGCACGGGACAAGGAAGCCGTGTAAAAAAACAGAAAAAAAGCGTTAGATGAGAAACATAGAAGAGATGGCTTACCTAAGACCCGCAAACAGCATCATACATACCGGGCAAAGCACTCCATGCACGACGCTGCACGGGGAGGACACGAGCCGGGTCAAACCTGTAAAATAAACAGAAAAAGGAGTTAGATGAGAAACATAGACAAGATGGCTTACCTAACACCCGCAAACAGCATCATACATACCGGGCAAAGCACTCCATGCACGACGCTGCACGGCGACGGCACGGGCCGGGGAAGCCCTGTAAAAAAACAGAAAAAAAGCGTTAGATGAGAAACATTGACAAGATGGCTTACCTAAGACCCGCAAACAGCATCATATATACCAGGCAAAGCACTCCATGCACGACGCTGCACGGAGACCACACGAGCCGGGTCAAACCTGTAAAATAAACAGAAAAAAGTGTTAGATGAGAAACATAGACAAAATGGCTTACCTAACACCCGCAAACACCATCATACATACCGGGCAAGGCACTCCATGCACGACGCTGCACGGGGACGGCACGGTCCGGGGAAGCCCTGTAAAAAAAACGAAAAAAAGCGTTAGATGAGAAACATAGACAAGATGGCTTACCTAAGACCAGCAAACAGCATCATACATACCGGGCAAAGCACTCCATGCACGACGCTGCACGGGGACGGCATGGACCGGGGAAGCCCTGTAAAAAACCAGGAAAAAAGCGTTAGATGAGAAACATAGACAAGATGGCTTACCTAAGACCCGCAAACAGCATCATACATACGAGGCACAGCACTCCATGCACGACGCTGCACGGGGAGGACACGAACAGGGTCAAACCTGTAAAATAAACAGAAAAAAGAGTTAGATGAGAAACATAGACAAGATGGCTTACCTAACACCCGCAAACAGCATCATACATACCGGGCAAAGCACTCTATGCACAACGCTGCACGGGGACGGCACGGTCCGGGGAAGCCCTGTAAAAAAACAGAAAAAAAGCGTTAGATGCAAAACATAGACAAGAAGCTTACCTAAGAACTGCAAACAGCATCATAAATACCGGGCAAAGCACTCCATGCATGACGCTGTACGGGGACGGCACGAGCCGGGTCAAACCTGTAAAATAAACAGAAAAAAGAGTTAGATGTGAAACATAGACAAGATGGTTAAGAACACCCGCAAACAGCATCATACATACCGGGCACAGCACTCTATGCACGGCGCTGCACGGGGACGGCACGGGCCGGGAAAGCCCTGTAACAAAAACAGAAAAAAGCGTTAGATGAGAAACATAGACAAGATGGCTTACCTAAGACCCGCAAACAGCATCATATATACGGGGCACAGCACTCCATGCACGACGCTGCACGGGGACGACACGAGCCGGGTCAAACCTGTAAAATAAACAGAAAAAAAAGTTCGATGAGAAACATAGACAAGATGGCTTACCTAACACCCGCAAACAGCATCATACATACCGGGAAAAGCACTCCATGCACGACGCTGCACGGGGACGGCACGGTCCGGGGAAGCCCTGTAAAAAAACCGAAAAAAGCGTTAGATGAGAAACAGAGACAAGATGGCTTACCTAAGACCCGCAAACAGCATGATACATACCGGGCAAAGCACTCCATGCACGACGCTGCACGGGGAGGACACAAGCCGGGTCAAACCTGTAAAATAAACAGAAAAAAGAGTTAGATGAGAAACATAGACAAGATGGCTTACCTAACACCCGCAAACAGCATCATACATACCGGGCAAAGCACTCCATGCACGACGCTGCACGGGGACGGCACGGGCCGGGTAAGCCCTGTAAAAAAACAGAAAAAAAGCGTTAGATGATCAACATAGACAAGATGGCTTACCCAAGACCCGCAAACAGCATCATACATACCGGGCAAAGCACTCCATGCACGACGCTGCACGGGGACGACACGAGCCGGGTAAAACCTGTAAAATAAACAGAAAAAATAGTTAGATGAGAAACATACACAAAATGGCTTACCTAACACCCACAGACAGCATCATACATACCGGGCAAAGCACTCCATGCACGACGGTGCACGGGTACGACACGGACCGGGGAAGCTCTGTAAAAACAAACAGAAAAAAAGCGTTATATGAGAATCATAGACAAGATGGCTTACCTAAGAACCGCAAACAGCATCATACATACCGGGCAAAGCACTCCATGCACGACGCTGCACGGGGACGGCACGGACTAGGGAAGCCCTGTAAAAAAACTGAAAAAAAGCATTACATGAGAAACATAGACAAGATGGCTTACCTAAGACCCGCAAACAGCATCATACATACCGGGCAAAGCACTCCATGCACGACGCTGCACGGGGACGGCACGGACCGGGGAAGCCCTGTAAAAAAACAGAAAAAAGCGTTACATGAGAAACATAGACAAGATGGCTTACCTAAGAACCGCAAACAGCATAATACATACCGGGCACAGAACTCCATGCACGACGCTGCACGGGGACGGCACAGACTAGGGAAGCCCTGTAAAAAAACTCAAAAAAATTATTACATGAGAAACATAGACAAGATGGCTTACCTAAGACCCGCAAACAGCATCATACATACCGGGCAAAGCACTCCATGCACGACGCTGCACGGGGACGGCACGGACCGGGGAAGCCCTGTAAAAAAACAGAAAAAAAGCGTTACATGAGAAACATAGACAAGATGGCTTACCTAAGAACCGCAAACAGCATAATACATACCGGGCAAAGTACTCCATGCACGACGCTGCACGGGGACGGCACAGGACGGGGAAGCCCTGTAAAAAAACAGAAAAAAAGCGTTAGATGAGAAACATAGACAAGATGGCTTACCTAAGACCCGCAAACAGCATCATATATACCGGGCAAGGCACTCCATGCACGACGCTGCACGGAGACGACACGAGCCGGGTCAAACCTGTAAAATAAACAGAAAAAAGTGTTAGATGAGAAACATAGACAAAATAGCTTACCTAACACCCGCAAACACCATCATACATACCGGGCAAAGCACTCCATGCACGACGCTGCACAGGGACGGCACGGTCCGGGGAAGCCCTGTAAAAAAACCGAAAAAAATCGGTAGATGAGAAACATAGACAAGATGGCTTACCTAAGACCCGCAAACAGCATCATACATACCGGGCAAAGCACTCCATGCACGACGCTGCACGGGGACGGCATGGACCGGGGAAGCCCTGTAAAAAACCAGGAAAAAAGCGTTACATGAGAAACATAGACAAGATGGCTTACCTAAGACCCGCAAACAGCATCATAGATACCAGGCACAGCACTCCATGCACGACGCTGCACGGGGAGGACACGAGCCGGGTCAAACCTGTAAAATAAACAGAAAAAAGAGTTAGATGAGAAACATAGACAAGATGGCTTACCTAACACCCGCAAACAGCATCATACATACCGGGCAAAGCACTCCATGCACGACGCTGCACGGGGACGGCACGGTCCGGGGAAGCCCTGTAAAAAAACAGAAAAAAAGCGTTAGATGAGAAACATAGACAAGATGGCTTACCTAAGAACCGCAAACAGCATCATATATACCGGGCAAAGCACTCCATTCACGACGCTGCACGGGGACGGCACGGTCCGGGGAAGCCCTGTAAAAAAACTGAAAAAAGCATTAGATGAGAAACAGAGACAAGATGGCTTACCTAAGACCCGCAAACAGCATCATACATACCGGGCAAAGCACTCCATGCACGACGCTGCACGGACCGGGGAAGCCCTGTAAAAAACACAGAAAAAAAGCGTTAGATGAGAAACATAGACAAGATGGCTTACCTAAGACCCGCAAACAGCATCATACATACCGGGCAAAGCACTCCATGCACGACGCTGCACGGGGACGGCACGGACTGGGGAAGCCCTGTAAAAAACCAGAAAAAAAGCATTAGATGAGAAACATAGACAAGATGGCTTACCTAAGAACCGCAAACAGCATAATACATACCGAGCAAAGCACTCCATGCACGACGCTGCAGGGACCGGGGAAGCCCTGTAAAAAAACAGAAAAAAAGCGTTAGATGAGAAACATAGACAAGATGGCTTACCTAAGAACCGCAAACAGCATCATACATACCGGGCAAAGCACTCCATGCACGACGCTGCACGGGGACGACACGGTCCGGGGAAGCCCTGTAAAAAAACTGAAAAAAAGCGTTAGATGAGAAACATAGACAAGATTGCTTACCTAAGACCCGCAAACAGCATCATACATACCGGGCAAAGCACTCCATGCACGAGCTGCACGGGGAGGACACGAGCCGGGTCAAACCTGTAAAATAAACAGAAAAAAGAGTTATATAAGAAACATAGACAAGATGGCTTACCTAACACCCGCAAACAGCATCATACATACCGGGCAAAGCACTCCAAGCACGACGCTGCACGGGGACAGCACGGACCGGGGAAGCCCTGTAAAAAAACAGAAAAAAAGCGTTAGATGAGAAACATATACAAGATGGCTTACCTAAGACCCACAAACAGCATCATACATACTGGGCAAAGCACTCCATGCACGACACTGTACGGGGAGGACGCGAGCCGGGTCAAACCTGTAAAATAAACAGAAAAAAGAGTTAGATGAGAAACATAAACAAGATGGCTTACTTAACACCCGCAAACAGCATCATACATACCGGGCAAAGCACTCCATGCACGACGCTGCACGGGGACGGCACGGACCGGGGAAGCCCTGTAAAAAAACAGAAAAAAAGCGTTACATGAGAAACATAGACAAGATGGCTTACCTAAGAACCGCAAACAGCATAATACATACCGGGCAAAGTACTCCATGCACAACGCTGCACGGGGACGGCACGGGACGGGGAAGCCCTGTAAAAAAACAGAAAAAAAGCGTTAGATGAGAAACATAGACAAGATGGCTTACCTAAGACCCGCAAACAGCATCATACATACCGGGCAAAGCACTCCATGCACGACGCTGCACGGGGAGGACACGAGCCGGGTCAAACCTGTAAAATAAACAGAAAAAGGAGTTAGATGAGAAACATAGACAAGATGGCTTACCTAACACCCGCAAACAGCATCATACATACCGGGCAAAGCACTCCATGCACCACGCTGCACGGCGACGGCAGGGGCCGGGGAAGCCCTGTAAAAAAACATTAAAAAAACGTTAGATGAGAAACATAGACAAGATGGCTTACCTAAGACCCGCAAACAGCATCATATATACCGGGCAAGGCACTCCATGCACGACGCTGCACGGAAACGACACGAGCCGGGTCAAACCTGTAAAATAAACAGAAAAAAGTGTTAGATGAGAAACATAGACAAAATAGCTTACCTAACACCCGCAAACACCATCATACATACTGGGCAAAGCACTCCATGCACGACGCTGCACAGGGACGGCACGGTCCGGGGAAGCCCTGAAAAAAAAACGAAAAAAATCGGTAGATGAGAAACATAGACAAGATGGCTTACCTAAGACCCGCAAACAGCATCATACATACCGGGCAAAGCACTCCATGCACGACGCTGCACGGGGACGGCATGGACCGGGGAAGCCCTGTAAAAAACCAGGAAAAAAGCGTTAGATGAGAAACATAGACAAGATGGCTTACCTAAGACCCGCAAACAGCATCATAGATACCAGGCACAGCACTCCATGCACGACGCTGCACGGGGAGGACACGAGCCGGGTCAAACCTGTAAAATAAACAGAAAAAAGAGTTAGATGAGAAACATAGACAAGATGGCTTACCTAACACCCGCAAACAGCATCATACATACTGGGCAAAGCACTCTATGCACGACGCTGCACGGGGACGGCACGGTCCGGGGAAGCCCTGTAAAAAAACAGAAAAAAAGCGTTAGATGCAAAACATAGACAAGATGCTTACCTAAGAACTGCAAACAGCATCATACATACCGGGCAAAGCACTCCATGCATGACGCTGTATGGGGACGGCACGAGCCGGGTCAAACCTGTAAAATAAACAGAAAAAAGAGTTAGATGTGAAACATAGACAAGATGGCTTACCGAACACCCGCAAACAGCATCATACATACCGGGCAAAGCACTCCATGCACGACGCTGCACGGGGACGGCACGGGCCGGGGAAGCCCTGTAACAAAAACAGAAAAAAGCGTTAGATGAGAAACATAGACAAGATGGCTTACCTAAGAACCGCAAACAGCATCATATATACCGGGCAAAGCACTCCATGCACGACGCTGCACGGGGACGGCACGGTCCGGGGAAGCCCTGTAAAAAAACTGAAAAAAGCGTTAGATGAGAAACAGAGACAAGATGGCTTACCTAAGACCCGCAAACAGCATCATACATACCGGGCAAAGCACTCCATGCACGACGCTGCACGGACCGGGGAAGCCCTGTAAAAAACACAGAAAAAAAGCGTTAGATGAGAAACATAGACAAGATGGCTTACCTAAGACCCGCAAACAGCATCATACATACCGGGCAAAGCACTCCATGCACGACGCTGCACGGGGACGGCACGGACTGGGGAAGCCCTGTAAAAAACCAGAAAAAAAGCATTAGATGAGAAACATAGACAAGATGGCTTACCTAAGAACCGCAAACAGCATAATACATACCGAGCAAAGCACTCCATGCACGACGCTGCACGGACCGGGGAAGCCCTGTAAAAAAACAGAAAAAAAGCGTTAGATGAGAAACATAGACAAGATGGCTTACCTAAGAACCGCAAACAGCATCATACATACCGGGCAAAGCACTCCATGCACGACGCTGCACGGGGACGACACGGTCCGGGGAAGCCCTGTAAAAAAACTGAAAAAAAGCGTTAGATGAGAAACATAGACAAGATGGCTTATCTAAGACCCGCAAACAGCATCATACATACCGGGCAAAGCACTCCATGCACGAGCTGCACGGGGAGGACACAAGCCGGGTCAAACCTGTAAAATAAACAGAAAAAAGAGTTAGATAAGAAACATAGACAAGATGGCTTACCTAACACCCGCAAACAGCATCATACATACCGGGCAAAGCACTCCAAGCACGACGCTGCACGGGGACGGCACGGACTAGGGAAGCCCTGTAAAAAAACAGAAAAAAAGCATTACATGAGAAACATAGACAAGATGGCTTACCTAAGACCCGCAAACAGCATCATACATACCGGGCAAAGCACTCCATGCACGACGCTGCACGGGGACGGCACGGACCGGGGAAGCCCTGTAAAAAAAACAGAAAAAAAGCGTTACATGAGAAACATAGACAAGATGGCTTACCTAAGAACCGCAAACAGCATAATACATACCGGGCAAAGTACTCCACGCACGACGGTGCACGGGTACGACACGGACCGGGGAAGCTCTGTAAAAACAAACAGAAAAAAAGTGTTATATGAGAAACATAGACAAGATGGCTTACCTAAGACCCGCAAACAGCATCATACATACCGGGCAAAGCACTCCATGCACGACGCTGCACGGGGACGGCACGGACTGGGGTAGCCCTGTAAAAAAATTGAAAAAAAGCATTACATGAGAAACATAGACAAGATAGCTTACCTAAGACCCGTAAACAGCATCATACATACCGGGCAAAGCACTCCGTGCCCGACGCTGCACGGGGACGGCACGGTCCTGGGAAGCCCTGTAAAAAAACAGAAAAAAAGCGTTATATGAGAAACATAGACAAGATGGCTTACCTAAGACCCGCAAACAGCATCCTACATACCGGGCAAAGCACTCCATGCACGACGCTGCACGGGGACGGTACGGACCGGGGAAGCCCTGTAAAAAAACTGAAAAAAAGCGTTAGATGAGCAACATACACAAGATGGCTTACCTAACACCCGCAGACAGCATCATACATACCGGGCAAAGCACTCCATGCACGACGGTGCACGGGTACGACACGGACCGGGGAAGCTCTGTAAAAACAAACAGAAAAAAAGCGTTATATGAGAAACATAGACAAGATTGCTTACCTAAGAACCGCAAACAACATCATACATACCGGGCAAAGCACTCCATGCACGACGCTGCACGGGGACGGCACGGACTGGGGAAGCCCTGTAAAAAAACTGAAAAAAGCATTACATGAGAAACATAGACAAGATGGCTTACCTAAGACCCGTAAACAGCATCATACATACCAGGCAAAGCACTCCATGCCCGACGCTGCACGGGGACGGCACGGTCCTGGGAAGCCCTGTAAAACAACAGAAAAAAAGCGTTAGATGAGAAACATAGACAAGATGGCTTACCTAAGACCTGCAAACAGCATCATACATACCGGGCAAAACACTCCATGCACGACGCTGCACGGGGACGGCACGGACCGGGGAAGCCCTGTAAAAAAACAGAAAAAAAGCGTTACATGAGAAACATAGACAAGATGGCTTACCTAAGAACCGCAAACAGCATAATACATACCGGGCAAAGTACTCCATGCACGACGCTGCACGGGGACGGCACGGGACAAGGAAGCCGTGTAAAAAAACAGAAAAAAAGCGTTAGATGAGAAACATAGAAGAGATGGCTTACCTAAGACCCGCAAACAGCATCATACATACCGGGCAAAGCACTCCATGCACGACGCTGCACGGGGAGGACACGAGCCGGGTCAAACCTGTAAAATAAACAGAAAAAGGAGTTAGATGAGAAACATAGACAAGATGGCTTACCTAACACCCGCAAACAGCATCATACATACCGGGCAAAGCACTCCATGCACGACGCTGCACGGCGACGGCACGGGCCGGGGAAGCCCTGTAAAAAAACAGAAAAAAAGCGTTAGATGAGAAACATTGACAAGATGGCTTACCTAAGACCCGCAAACAGCATCATATATACCAGGCAAAGCACTCCATGCACGACGCTGCACGGAGACCACACGAGCCGGGTCAAACCTGTAAAATAAACAGAAAAAAGTGTTAGATGAGAAACATAGACAAAATGGCTTACCTAACACCCGCAAACACCATCATACATACCGGGCAAGGCACTCCATGCACGACGCTGCACGGGGACGGCACGGTCCGGGGAAGCCCTGTAAAAAAAACGAAAAAAAGCGTTAGATGAGAAACATAGACAAGATGGCTTACCTAAGACCAGCAAACAGCATCATACATACCGGGCAAAGCACTCCATGCACGACGCTGCACGGGGACGGCATGGACCGGGGAAGCCCTGTAAAAAACCAGGAAAAAAGCGTTAGATGAGAAACATAGACAAGATGGCTTACCTAAGAACCGCAAACAGCATCATACATACCGGGCAAAGCACTCCATGCACGACGCTGCACGGGGACGACACGGTCCGGGGAAGCCCTGTAAAAAAACTGAAAAAAAGCGTTAGATGAGAAACATAGACAAGATTGCTTACCTAAGACCCGCAAACAGCATCATACATACCGGGCAAAGCACTCCATGCACGAGCTGCACGGGGAGGACACGAGCCGGGTCAAACCTGTAAAATAAACAGAAAAAAGAGTTATATAAGAAACATAGACAAGATGGCTTACCTAACACCCGCAAACAGCATCATACATACCGGGCAAAGCACTCCAAGCACGACGCTGCACGGGGACAGCACGGACCGGGGAAGCCCTGTAAAAAAACAGAAAAAAAGCGTTAGATGAGAAACATATACAAGATGGCTTACCTAAGACCCACAAACAGCATCATACATACTGGGCAAAGCACTCCATGCACGACACTGTACGGGGAGGACGCGAGCCGGGTCAAACCTGTAAAATAAACAGAAAAAAGAGTTAGATGAGAAACATAAACAAGATGGCTTACTTAACACCCGCAAACAGCATCATACATACCGGGCAAAGCACTCCATGCACGACGCTGCACGGGGACGGCACGGACCGGGGAAGCCCTGTAAAAAAACAGAAAAAAAGCGTTACATGAGAAACATAGACAAGATGGCTTACCTAAGAACCGCAAACAGCATAATACATACCGGGCAAAGTACTCCATGCACAACGCTGCACGGGGACGGCACGGGACGGGGAAGCCCTGTAAAAAAACAGAAAAAAAGCGTTAGATGAGAAACATAGACAAGATGGCTTACCTAAGACCCGCAAACAGCATCATACATACCGGGCAAAGCACTCCATGCACGACGCTGCACGGGGAGGACACGAGCCGGGTCAAACCTGTAAAATAAACAGAAAAAGGAGTTAGATGAGAAACATAGACAAGATGGCTTACCTAACACCCGCAAACAGCATCATACATACCGGGCAAAGCACTCCATGCACCACGCTGCACGGCGACGGCAGGGGCCGGGGAAGCCCTGTAAAAAAACATTAAAAAAACGTTAGATGAGAAACATAGACAAGATGGCTTACCTAAGACCCGCAAACAGCATCATATATACCGGGCAAGGCACTCCATGCACGACGCTGCACGGAAACGACACGAGCCGGGTCAAACCTGTAAAATAAACAGAAAAAAGTGTTAGATGAGAAACATAGACAAAATAGCTTACCTAACACCCGCAAACACCATCATACATACTGGGCAAAGCACTCCATGCACGACGCTGCACAGGGACGGCACGGTCCGGGGAAGCCCTGAAAAAAAAACGAAAAAAATCGGTAGATGAGAAACATAGACAAGATGGCTTACCTAAGACCCGCAAACTGCATCATACATACCGGGCAAAGCACTCCATGCACGACGCTGCACGGGGACGGCATGGACCGGGGAAGCCCTGTAAAAAACCAGGAAAAAAGCGTTAGATGAGAAACATAGACAAGATGGCTTACCTAAGACCCGCAAACAGCATCATAGATACCAGGCACAGCACTCCATGCACGACGCTGCACGGGGAGGACACGAGCCGGGTCAAACCTGTAAAATAAACAGAAAAAAGAGTTAGATGAGAAACATAGACAAGATGGCTTACCTAACACCCGCAAACAGCATCATACATACTGGGCAAAGCACTCTATGCACGACGCTGCACGGGGACGGCACGGTCCGGGGAAGCCCTGTAAAAAAACAGAAAAAAAGCGTTAGATGCAAAACATAGACAAGATGCTTACCTAAGAACTGCAAACAGCATCATACATACCGGGCAAAGCACTCCATGCATGACGCTGTATGGGGACGGCACGAGCCGGGTCAAACCTGTAAAATAAACAGAAAAAAGAGTTAGATGTGAAACATAGACAAGATGGCTTACCGAACACCCGCAAACAGCATCATACATACCGGGCAAAGCACTCCATGCACGACGCTGCACGGGGACGGCACGGGCCGGGGAAGCCCTGTAACAAAAACAGAAAAAAGCGTTAGATGAGAAACATAGACAAGATGGCTTACCTAAGAACCGCAAACAGCATCATATATACCGGGCAAAGCACTCCATGCACGACGCTGCACGGGGACGGCACGGTCCGGGGAAGCCCTGTAAAAAAACTGAAAAAAGCGTTAGATGAGAAACAGAGACAAGATGGCTTACCTAAGACCCGCAAACAGCATCATACATACCGGGCAAAGCACTCCATGCACGACGCTGCACGGACCGGGGAAGCCCTGTAAAAAACACAGAAAAAAAGCGTTAGATGAGAAACATAGACAAGATGGCTTACCTAAGACCCACAAACAGCATCATACATACCGGGCAAAGCACTCCATGCACGACGCTGCACGGGGACGGCACGGACTGGGGAAGCCCTGTAAAAAACCAGAAAAAAAGCATTAGATGAGAAACATAGACAAGATGGCTTACCTAAGAACCGCAAACAGCATAATACATACCGAGCAAAGCACTCCATGCACGACGCTGCACGGACCGGGGAAGCCCTGTAAAAAAACAGAAAAAAAGCGTTAGATGAGAAACATAGACAAGATGGCTTACCTAAGAACCGCAAACAGCATCATACATACCGGGCAAAGCACTCCATGCACGACACTGCACGGGGACGACACGGTCCGGGGAAGCCCTGTAAAAAAACTGAAAAAAAGCGTTAGATGAGAAACATAGACAAGATGGCTTATCTAAGACCCGCAAACAGCATCATACATACCGGGCAAAGCACTCCATGCACGAGCTGCACGGGGAGGACACAAGCCGGGTCAAACCTGTAAAATAAACAGAAAAAAGAGTTAGATAAGAAACATAGACAAGATGGCTTACCTAACACCCGCAAACAGCATCATACATACCGGGCAAAGCACTCCAAGCACGACGCTGCACGGGGACGGCACGGACTAGGGAAGCCCTGTAAAAAAACAGAAAAAAAGCATTACATGAGAAACATAGACAAGATGGCTTACCTAAGACCCGCAAACAGCATCATACATACCGGGCAAAGCACTCCATGCACGACGCTGCACGGGGACGGCACGGACCGGGGAAGCCCTGTAAAAAAAACAGAAAAAAAGCGTTACATGAGAAACATAGACAAGATGGCTTACCTAAGAACCGCAAACAGCATAATACATACCGGGCAAAGTACTCCACGCACGACGGTGCACGGGTACGACACGGACCGGGGAAGCTCTGTAAAAACAAACAGAAAAAAAGTGTTATATGAGAAACATAGACAAGATGGCTTACCTAAGACCCGCAAACAGCATCATACATACCGGGCAAAGCACTCCATGCACGACGCTGCACGGGGACGGCACGGACTGGGGTAGCCCTGTAAAAAAATTGAAAAAAAGCATTACATGAGAAACATAGACAAGATAGCTTACCTAAGACCCGTAAACAGCATCATACATACCGGGCAAAGCACTCCGTGCCCGACGCTGCACGGGGACGGCACGGTCCTGGGAAGCCCTGTAAAAAAACAGAAAAAAAGCGTTATATGAGAAACATAGACAAGATGGCTTACCTAAGACCCGCAAACAGCATCCTACATACCGGGCAAAGCACTCCATGCACGACGCTGCACGGGGACGGTACGGACCGGGGAAGCCCTGTAAAAAAACAGAAAAAAAGCGTTAGATGAGCAACATACACAAGATGGCTTACCTAACACCCGCAGACAGCATCATACATACCGGGCAAAGCACTCCATGCACGACGGTGCACGGGTACGACACGGACCGGGGAAGCTCTGTAAAAACAAACAGAAAAAAAGCGTTATATGAGAAACATAGACAAGATTGCTTACCTAAGAACCGCAAACAACATCATACATACCGGGCAAAGCACTCCATGCACGACGCTGCACGGGGACGGCACGGACTGGGGAAGCCCTGTAAAAAAACTGAAAAAAGCATTACATGAGAAACATAGACAAGATGGCTTACCTAAGACCCGTAAACAGCATCATACATACCAGGCAAAGCACTCCATGCCCGACGCTGCACGGGGACGGCACGGTCCTGGGAAGCCCTGTAAAACAACAGAAAAAAAGCGTTAGATGAGAAACATAGACAAGATGGCTTACCTAAGACCTGCAAACAGCATCATACATACCGGGCAAAACACTCCATGCACGACGCTGCACGGGGACGGCACGGACCGGGGAAGCCCTGTAAAAAAACAGAAAAAAAGCGTTACATGAGAAACATAGACAAGATGGCTTACCTAAGAACCGCAAACAGCATAATACATACCGGGCAAAGTACTCCATGCACGACGCTGCACGGGGACGGCACGGGACAAGGAAGCCGTGTAAAAAAACAGAAAAAAAGCGTTAGATGAGAAACATAGAAGAGATGGCTTACCTAAGACCCGCAAACAGCATCATACATACCGGGCAAAGCACTCCATGCACGACGCTGCACGGGGAGGACACGAGCCGGGTCAAACCTGTAAAATAAACAGAAAAAGGAGTTAGATGAGAAACATAGACAAGATGGCTTACCTAACACCCGCAAACAGCATCATACATACCGGGCAAAGCACTCCATGCACGACGCTGCACGGCGACGGCACGGGCCGGGGAAGCCCTGTAAAAAAACTGAAAAAAAGCGTTAGATGAGAAACATTGACAAGATGGCTTACCTAAGACCCGCAAACAGCATCATATATACCAGGCAAAGCACTCCATGCACGACGCTGCACGGAGACCACACGAGCCGGGTCAAACCTGTAAAATAAACAGAAAAAAGTGTTAGATGAGAAACATAGACAAAATGGCTTACCTAACACCCGCAAACACCATCATACATACCGGGCAAGGCACTCCATGCACGACGCTGCACGGGGACGGCACGGTCCGGGGAAGCCCTGTAAAAAAAACGAAAAAAAGCGTTAGATGAGAAACATAGACAAGATGGCTTACCTAAGACCAGCAAACAGCATCATACATACCGGGCAAAGCACTCCATGCACGACGCTGCACGGGGACGGCATGGACCGGGGAAGCCCTGTAAAAAACCAGGAAAAAAGCGTTAGATGAGAAACATAGACAAGATGGCTTACCTAAGACCCGCAAACAGCATCATACATACGAGGCACAGCACTCCATGCACGACGCTGCACGGGGAGGACACGAACAGGGTCAAACCTGTAAAATAAACAGAAAAAAGAGTTAGATGAGAAACATAGACAAGATGGCTTACCTAACACCCGCAAACAGCATCATACATACCGGGCAAAGCACTCTATGCACAACGCTGCACGGGGACGGCACGGTCCGGGGAAGCCCTGTAAAAAAACAGAAAAAAAGCGTTAGATGCAAAACATAGACAAGAAGCTTACCTAAGAACTGCAAACAGCATCATAAATACCGGGCAAAGCACTCCATGCATGACGCTGTACGGGGACGGCACGAGCCGGGTCAAACCTGTAAAATAAACAGAAAAAAGAGTTAGATGTGAAACATAGACAAGATGGTTAAGAACACCCGCAAACAGCATCATACATACCGGGCACAGCACTCTATGCACGGCGCTGCACGGGGACGGCACGGGCCGGGAAAGCCCTGTAACAAAAACAGAAAAAAGCGTTAGATGAGAAACATAGACAAGATGGCTTACCTAAGACCCGCAAACAGCATCATATATACGGGGCACAGCACTCCATGCACGACGCTGCACGGGGACGACACGAGCCGGGTCAAACCTGTAAAATAAACAGAAAAAAAAGTTCGATGAGAAACATAGACAAGATGGCTTACCTAACACCCGCAAACAGCATCATACATACCGGGCAAAGCACTCCATGCACGACGCTGCACGGGGACGGCACGGGCCGGGTAAGCCCTGTAAAAAAACAGAAAAAAAGCGTTAGATGATCAACATAGACAAGATGGCTTACCCAAGACCCGCAAACAGCATCATACATACCGGGCAAAGCACTCCATGCACGACGCTGCACGGGGACGACACGAGCCGGGTAAAACCTGTAAAATAAACAGAAAAAATAGTTAGATGAGAAACATACACAAAATGGCTTACCTAACACCCACAGACAGCATCATACATACCGGGCAAAGCACTCCATGCACGACGGTGCACGGGTACGACACGGACCGGGGAAGCTCTGTAAAAACAAACAGAAAAAAAGCGTTATATGAGAATCATAGACAAGATGGCTTACCTAAGAACCGCAAACAGCATCATACATACCGGGCAAAGCACTCCATGCACGACGCTGCACGGGGACGGCACGGACTAGGGAAGCCCTGTAAAAAAACTGAAAAAAAGCATTACATGAGAAACATAGACAAGATGGCTTACCTAAGACCCGCAAACAGCATCATACATACCGGGCAAAGCACTCCATGCACGACGCTGCACGGGGACGGCACGGACCGGGGAAGCCCTGTAAAAAAACAGAAAAAAGCGTTACATGAGAAACATAGACAAGATGGCTTACCTAAGAACCGCAAACAGCATAATACATACCGGGCACAGAACTCCATGCACGACGCTGCACGGGGACGGCACAGACTAGGGAAGCCCTGTAAAAAAACTCAAAAAAATTATTACATGAGAAACATAGACAAGATGGCTTACCTAAGACCCGCAAACAGCATCATACATACCGGGCAAAGCACTCCATGCACGACGCTGCACGGGGACGGCACGGACCGGGGAAGCCCTGTAAAAAAACAGAAAAAAAGCGTTACATGAGAAACATAGACAAGATGGCTTACCTAAGAACCGCAAACAGCATAATACATACCGGGCAAAGTACTCCATGCACGACGCTGCACGGGGACGGCACAGGACGGGGAAGCCCTGTAAAAAAACAGAAAAAAAGCGTTAGATGAGAAACATAGACAAGATGGCTTACCTAAGACCCGCAAACAGCATCATATATACCGGGCAAGGCACTCCATGCACGACGCTGCACGGAGACGACACGAGCCGGGTCAAACCTGTAAAATAAACAGAAAAAAGTGTTAGATGAGAAACATAGACAAAATAGCTTACCTAACACCCGCAAACACCATCATACATACCGGGCAAAGCACTCCATGCACGACGCTGCACAGGGACGGCACGGTCCGGGGAAGCCCTGTAAAAAAACCGAAAAAAATCGGTAGATGAGAAACATAGACAAGATGGCTTACCTAAGACCCGCAAACAGCATCATACATACCGGGCAAAGCACTCCATGCACGACGCTGCACGGGGACGGCATGGACCGGGGAAGCCCTGTAAAAAACCAGGAAAAAAGCGTTACATGAGAAACATAGACAAGATGGCTTACCTAAGACCCGCAAACAGCATCATAGATACCAGGCACAGCACTCCATGCACGACGCTGCACGGGGAGGACACGAGCCGGGTCAAACCTGTAAAATAAACAGAAAAAAGAGTTAGATGAGAAACATAGACAAGATGGCTTACCTAACACCCGCAAACAGCATCATACATACCGGGCAAAGCACTCCATGCACGACGCTGCACGGGGACGGCACGGTCCGGGGAAGCCCTGTAAAAAAACAGAAAAAAAGCGTTAGATGAGAAACATAGACAAGATGGCTTACCTAAGAACCGCAAACAGCATCATATATACCGGGCAAAGCACTCCATTCACGACGCTGCACGGGGACGGCACGGTCCGGGGAAGCCCTGTAAAAAAACTGAAAAAAGCATTAGATGAGAAACAGAGACAAGATGGCTTACCTAAGACCCGCAAACAGCATCATACATACCGGGCAAAGCACTCCATGCACGACGCTGCACGGGGACGGCACGGACTGGGGAAGCCCTGTAAAAAACCAGAAAAAAAGCATTAGATGAGAAACATAGACAAGATGGCTTACCTAAGAACCGCAAACAGCATAATACATACCGAGCAAAGCACTCCATGCACGACGCTGCAGGGACCGGGGAAGCCCTGTAAAAAAACAGAAAAAAAGCGTTAGATGAGAAACATAGACAAGATGGCTTACCTAAGAACCGCAAACAGCATCATACATACCGGGCAAAGCACTCCATGCACGACGCTGCACGGGGACGACACGGTCCGGGGAAGCCCTGTAAAAAAACTGAAAAAAAGCGTTAGATGAGAAACATAGACAAGATTGCTTACCTAAGACCCGCAAACAGCATCATACATACCGGGCAAAGCACTCCATGCACGAGCTGCACGGGGAGGACACGAGCCGGGTCAAACCTGTAAAATAAACAGAAAAAAGAGTTATATAAGAAACATAGACAAGATGGCTTACCTAACACCCGCAAACAGCATCATACATACCGGGCAAAGCACTCCAAGCACGACGCTGCACGGGGACAGCACGGACCGGGGAAGCCCTGTAAAAAAACAGAAAAAAAGCGTTAGATGAGAAACATATACAAGATGGCTTACCTAAGACCCACAAACAGCATCATACATACTGGGCAAAGCACTCCATGCACGACACTGTACGGGGAGGACGCGAGCCGGGTCAAACCTGTAAAATAAACAGAAAAAAGAGTTAGATGAGAAACATAAACAAGATGGCTTACTTAACACCCGCAAACAGCATCATACATACCGGGCAAAGCACTCCATGCACGACGCTGCACGGGGACGGCACGGACCGGGGAAGCCCTGTAAAAAAACAGAAAAAAAGCGTTACATGAGAAACATAGACAAGATGGCTTACCTAAGAACCGCAAACAGCATAATACATACCGGGCAAAGTACTCCATGCACAACGCTGCACGGGGACGGCACGGGACGGGGAAGCCCTGTAAAAAAACAGAAAAAAAGCGTTAGATGAGAAACATAGACAAGATGGCTTACCTAAGACCCGCAAACAGCATCATACAAACCGGGCAAAGCACTCCATGCACGACGCTGCACGGGGAGGACACGAGCCGGGTCAAACCTGTAAAATAAACAGAAAAAGGAGTTAGATGAGAAACATAGACAAGATGGCTTACCTAACACCCGCAAACAGCATCATACATACCGGGCAAAGCACTCCATGCACCACGCTGCACGGCGACGGCAGGGGCCGGGGAAGCCCTGTAAAAAAACATTAAAAAAACGTTAGATGAGAAACATAGACAAGATGGCTTACCTAAGACCCGCAAACAGCATCATATATACCGGGCAAGGCACTCCATGCACGACGCTGCACGGAAACGACACGAGCCGGGTCAAACCTGTAAAATAAACAGAAAAAAGTGTTAGATGAGAAACATAGACAAAATAGCTTACCTAACACCCGCAAACACCATCATACATACTGGGCAAAGCACTCCATGCACGACGCTGCACAGGGACGGCACGGTCCGGGGAAGCCCTGAAAAAAAAACGAAAAAAATCGGTAGATGAGAAACATAGACAAGATGGCTTACCTAAGACCCGCAAACAGCATCATACATACCGGGCAAAGCACTCCATGCACGACGCTGCACGGGGACGGCATGGACCGGGGAAGCCCTGTAAAAAACCAGGAAAAAAGCGTTAGATGAGAAACATAGACAAGATGGCTTACCTAAGACCCGCAAACAGCATCATAGATACCAGGCACAGCACTCCATGCACGACGCTGCACGGGGAGGACACGAGCCGGGTCAAACCTGTAAAATAAACAGAAAAAAGAGTTAGATGAGAAACATAGACAAGATGGCTTACCTAACACCCGCAAACAGCATCATACATACTGGGCAAAGCACTCTATGCACGACGCTGCACGGGGACGGCACGGTCCGGGGAAGCCCTGTAAAAAAACAGAAAAAAAGCGTTAGATGCAAAACATAGACAAGATGCTTACCTAAGAACTGCAAACAGCATCATACATACCGGGCAAAGCACTCCATGCATGACGCTGTATGGGGACGGCACGAGCCGGGTCAAACCTGTAAAATAAACAGAAAAAAGAGTTAGATGTGAAACATAGACAAGATGGCTTACCGAACACCCGCAAACAGCATCATACATACCGGGCAAAGCACTCCATGCACGACGCTGCACGGGGACGGCACGGGCCGGGGAAGCCCTGTAACAAAAACAGAAAAAAGCGTTAGATGAGAAACATAGACAAGATGGCTTACCTAAGAACCGCAAACAGCATCATATATACCGGGCAAAGCACTCCATGCACGACGCTGCACGGGGACGGCACGGTCCGGGGAAGCCCTGTAAAAAAACTGAAAAAAGCGTTAGATGAGAAACAGAGACAAGATGGCTTACCTAAGACCCGCAAACAGCATCATACATACCGGGCAAAGCACTCCATGCACGACGCTGCACGGACCGGGGAAGCCCTGTAAAAAACACAGAAAAAAAGCGTTAGATGAGAAACATAGACAAGATGGCTTACCTAAGACCCGCAAACAGCATCATACATACCGGGCAAAGCACTCCATGCACGACGCTGCACGGGGACGGCACGGACTGGGGAAGCCCTGTAAAAAACCAGAAAAAAAGCATTAGATGAGAAACATAGACAAGATGGCTTACCTAAGAACCGCAAACAGCATAATACATACCGAGCAAAGCACTCCATGCACGACGCTGCACGGACCGGGGAAGCCCTGTAAAAAAACAGAAAAAAAGCGTTAGATGAGAAACATAGACAAGATGGCTTACCTAAGAACCGCAAACAGCATCATACATACCGGGCAAAGCACTCCATGCACGACGCTGCACGGGGACGACACGGTCCGGGGAAGCCCTGTAAAAAAACTGAAAAAAAGCGTTAGATGAGAAACATAGACAAGATGGCTTATCTAAGACCCGCAAACAGCATCATACATACCGGGCAAAGCACTCCATGCACGAGCTGCACGGGGAGGACACAAGCCGGGTCAAACCTGTAAAATAAACAGAAAAAAGAGTTAGATAAGAAACATAGACAAGATGGCTTACTTAACACCCGCAAACAGCATCATACATACCGGGCAAAGCACTCCATGCACGACGCTGCACGGGGACGGCACGGACCGGGGAAGCCCTGTAAAAAAACAGAAAAAAAGCGTTACATGAGAAACATAGACAAGATGGCTTACCTAAGAACCGCAAACAGCATAATACATACCGGGCAAAGTACTCCATGCACGACGCTGCACGGGGACGGCACGGGACGGGGAAGCCCTGTAAAAAAACAGAAAAAAAGCGTTAGATGAGAAACATAGACAAGATGGCTTACCTAAGACCCGCAAACAGCATCATACATACCGGGCAAAGCACTCCATGCACGACGCTGCACGGGGAGGACACGAGCCGGGTCAAACCTGTAAAATAAACAGAAAAAGGAGTTAGATGAGAAACATAGACAAGATGGCTTACCTAACACCCGCAAACAGCATCATACATACCGGGCAAAGCACTCCATGCACCACGCTGCACGGCGACGGCAGGGGCCGGGGAAGCCCTGTAAAAAAACATTAAAAAAACGTTAGATGAGAAACATAGACAAGATGGCTTACCTAAGACCCGCAAACAGCATCATATATACCGGGCAAGGCACTCCATGCACGACGCTGCACGGAAACGACACGAGCCGGGTCAAACCTGTAAAATAAACAGAAAAAAGTGTTAGATGAGAAACATAGACAAAATAGCTTACCTAACACCCGCAAACACCATCATACATACTGGGCAAAGCACTCCATGCACGACGCTGCACAGGGACGGCACGGTCCGGGGAAGCCCTGAAAAAAAAACGAAAAAAATCTGTAGATGAGAAACATAGACAAGATGGCTTACCTAAGACCCGCAAACAGCATCATACATACCGGGCAAAGCACTCCATGCACGACGCTGCACGGGGACGGCATGGACCGGGGAAGCCCTGTAAAAAACCAGGAAAAAAGCGTTAGATGAGAAACATAGACAAGATGGCTTACCTAAGACCCGCAAACAGCATCATAGATACCAGGCACAGCACTCCATGCACGACGCTGCACGGGGAGGACACGAGCCGGGTCAAACCTGTAAAATAAACAGAAAAAAGACTTAGATGAGAAACATAGACAAGATGGCTTACCTAACACCCGCAAACAGCATCATACATACTGGGCAAAGCACTCTATGCACGACGCTGCACGGGGACGGCACGGTCCGGGGAAGCCCTGTAAAAAAACTGAAAAAAAGCGTTAGATGCAAAACATAGACAAGATGCTTACCTAAGAACTGCAAACAGCATCATACATACCGGGCAAAGCACTCCATGCATGACGCTGTATGGGGACGGCACGAGCCGGGTCAAACCTGTAAAATAAACAGAAAAAAGAGTTAGATGTGAAACATAGACAAGATGGCTTACCGAACACCCGCAAACAGCATCATACATACCGGGCAAAGCACTCCATGCACGACGCTGCACGGGGACGGCACGGGCCGGGGAAGCCCTGTAACAAAAACAGAAAAAAGCGTTAGATGAGAAACATAGACAAGATGGCTTACCTAAGAACCGCAAACAACATCATATATACTGGGCAAAGCACTCCATGCACGACGCTGCACGGGGACGGCACGGTCCGGGGAAGCCCTGTAAAAAAACTGAAAAAAGCGTTAGATGAGAAACAGAGACAAGATGGCTTACCTAAGACCCGCAAACAGCATCATACATACCGGGCAAAGCACTCCATGCACGACGCTGCACGGACCGGGGAAGCCCTGTAAAAAACACAGAAAAAAAGCGTTAGATGAGAAACATAGACAAGATGGCTTACCTAAGACCCGCAAACAGCATCATACATACCGGGCAAAGCACTCCATGCACGACGCTGCACGGGGACGGCACGGACTGGGGAAGCCCTGTAAAAAACCAGAAAAAAGCATTAGATGAGAAACATAGACAAGATGGCTTACCTAAGAACCGCAAACAGCATAATACATACCGAGCAAAGCACTCCATGCACGACGCTGCACGGACCGGGGAAGCCCTGTAAAAAAACAGAAAAAAAGCGTTAGATGAGAAACATAGACAAGATGGCTTACCTAAGAACCGCAAACAGCATCA
Organism: Triturus cristatus; assembly: GCF_964204655.1. NCBI lineage: Eukaryota > Metazoa > Chordata > Amphibia > Caudata > Salamandridae > Triturus > Triturus cristatus. The sequence goes on from NC_140581.1 coordinate 361,117,059, forward strand.
TACATACCGGGCAAAGCACTCCATGCACGACGCTGCACGGGGACGACACGGTCCGGGGAAGCCCTGTAAAAAAACTGAAAAAAAGCGTTAGATGAGAAACATAGACAAGATGGCTTATCTAAGACCCGCAAACAGCATCATACATACCGGGCAAAGCACTCCATGCACGAGCTGCACGGGGAGGACACAAGCCGGGTCAAACCTGTAAAATAAACAGAAAAAAGAGTTAGATAAGAAACATAGACAAGATGGCTTACCTAACACCCGCAAACAGCATCATACATACCGGGCAAAGCACTCCAAGCACGACGCTGCACGGGGACAGCACGGACCGGGGAAGCCCTGTAAAAAAACAGAAAAAAAGCGTTAGATGAGAAACATAGACAAGATGGCTTACCTAAGACCCACAAACAGCATCATACATACTGGGCAAAGCACTCCATGCACGACACTGTACGGGGAGGACGCGAGCCGGGTCAAACCTGTAAAATAAACAGAAAAAAGAGTTAGATGAGAAACATAAACAAGATGGCTTACTTAACACCCGCAAACAGCATCATACATACCGGGCAAAGGACTCCATGCACGACGCTGCACGGGGATGGCACGGTCCGGGAAAGCCCTGTAAAAAAACTGAAAAAAGCGTTAGATGAGAAACATAGACAAGATGGCTTACCTAAGACCCGCAAACAGCATCATACATACTGGGCAAAGCACTCCATGCACGACGCTGCATGGGGAGGACACGAGCCGGGTCAAACCTGTAAAATAAACAGAAAAAAGAGTTAGATGAGAAACATAGACAAGATGGCTTACCTAACACCCGCAAACAACATCATACATACCGGGCAAAGCACTCCAAGCACGACTCTGCACGGGGACAGCACGGGCCGGGGAAGCCCTGTAAAAAAACAGAAAAAAGCGTTAGATGAGAAACATAGACAAGATGGCTTACCTAACACCCGCAAACAGCATCATACATACCGGGCAAAGCACTCCATGCGCGACGCTGCACGGGGACGGCACAGTCCGGGGAAGCCCTGTAAAAAAACAGAAAAAAAGCGTTAGATGAGAAACATAGACAAGATGGCTTACCTAAGACCCTCAAACAGCATCATACATACTGGGCAAAGCACTCCATGCACGACGCTGTACGAGGAGGACGCGAGCCGGGTCAAACCTGTAAAATAAACAGAAAAAAGAGTTAGATGAGAAACATAAACAAGATGGCTTACCTAACACCCGCAAACAGCATCATACATACCGGGCGAAGCACTCCATGCACGACGCTGCACGGGGACGGCACGGGACGGGGACGCCCTGTAAAAACACAGAAAAAAAGCGTTAGATGAGAAACAGACAGAGACAAGATTGCTTACCTAAGGCCCGCAAACAGCATCATAAATACCGGGCAAAGCACTCCATGCACGACGCTGCACGGGGACGACACGAGCCGGGTCAAACCTGTAAAATAAACAGAAATAAAGTTAAATGTGAAACATAGACAAGATGGCTTACCTAACACCCGCAAACAGCATCATACATACCGGGGAAAGCACTCCATGCACGACGCTGCACGGGGATGGCACGGGCCAGGGAAGCCCTGTAAAAAAACAGAAAAAAAGCGTTAGATGAGAAACGTAGACAAGATGGCTTAACTAAGAACCGCAAACAGCATCATACATACCGGGCAAAGCACTCCATGCACAACGCTGCACAGGGACGACACGGTCCGGGGAAGCCCTGTAAAAAAAGAGAAAAAAAGCGTTAGATGAGAAACATAGACAAGATGGCTTACCTAAGACCCGCAAACAGCATCATACATACCGGGCAAAGCACTCCATGCACGACGCTGCACGGGGAGGACACGAGCCGGGTCAAACCTGTAAAATAAACAGAAAAAAGAGTTAGATGAGAAACATAAACAAGATGGCTTACCTAACACCCGCAAACAGCATCATACATACCGGGCAAAGCACTCCATGCACGACGCTGCACGGGGACGGCACGGGCCGGGGAAGCCCTGTAAAAAAACAGAAAAAAAGCGTTAGATGAGAAACATTGACAAGATGGCTTACCTAAGACCCGCAAACAGCATCATATATACCGGGCAAAGCACTCCATGCACGACGCTGCACGGAGACGACACGAGCCGGGTCAAACCTGTAAAATAAACAGAAAAAAGTGTTAGATGAGAAACATAGACAAAATGGCTTACCTAACACCCGCAAACACCATCATACATACCGGGCAAAGCACTCCATGCACGACGCTGTACGGGGACGGCACGGTCCGGGGAAGCCCTGTAAAAAAAACGAAAAAAAGCGTTAGATTAGAAACATAGACAAGATGGCTTACCTAAGACCCGCAAACAGCATCATACATACCGGGCAAAGCACTCCATGCACGACGCTGCACGGGGACGGCATGGACCGGGGAAGCCCTGTAAAAAACCAGGAAAAAAGCGTTAGATGAGAAACATAGACAAGATGGCTTACCTAAGACCCGCAAACAGCATCATACATACCGGGCAAAGCACTCCATGCACAACGCTGCACGGGGACGGCATGGACCGGGGAAGCCCTGTAAAAAAACAGAAAAAAAGCGTTAGATGCAAAACATAGACAAGAAGCTTACCTAAGAACTGCAAACAGCATCATACATACCAGGCAAAGCACTCCATGCATGACGCTGTACGGGGACGGCACGAGCCGGGTCAAACCTGTAAAATAAACAGAAAAAAGAGTTAGATGTGAAACATAGACAAGATGGCTTACCGAACACCCGCAAACAGCATCATACATACCGGGCAAAGCACTCTATGCACGACGCTGCACGGGGACGGCACGGTCCGGGGAAGCCCTGTAAAAAAACAGAAAAAAAGCGTTAGATGAGAAACATTGACAAGATGGCTTACCTAAGACCCGCAAACAGCATCATATATACCGGGCAAAGCACTCCATGCACGACGCTGCACGGACACGACACGAGCCGGGTCAAACCTGTAACATAAACAGAAAAAAGTGTTAGATGAGAAACATAGACAAAATGGCTTACCTAACACCCGCAAACACCATCATACATACCGGGAAAAGCACTCCATGCACGACGCTGCACGGGGACGGCACGGTCCGGGGAAGCCCTGTAAAAAAAACGAAAAAAAGCGTTAGATGAGAAACATAGACAAGATGGCTTACCTAAGACCCGCAAACAGCATCATACATACCGGGCAAAGCACTCCATGCACGACGCTGCACGGGGACGGCATGGACCGGGGAAGCCCTGTAAAAAACCAGGAAAAAAGCGTTAGATGAGAAACATAGACAAGATGGCTTACCTAAGACCCGCAAACAGCATCATACATACCAGGCACAGCACTCCATGCACGACGCTGCACGGGGAGGACACGAGCCGGGTCAAACCAGTAAAATAAACAGAAAAAAGAGTTAGATGAGAAACATAGACAAGATGGCTTACCTAACACCCGCAAACAGCATCATACATACCGGGCAAAGCACTCTATGCACGACGCTGCACGGGGACGGCACGGTCCGGGGAAGCCCTGTAAAAAAACAGAAAAAAAGCGTTAGATGCAAAACATAGACAAGAAGCTTACCTAAGAACTGCAAACAGCATCATACATACCGGGCAAAGCACTCCATGCATGACGCTGTACGGGGACGGCACGAGCCGGGTCAAACCTGTAAAGTAAACAGAAAAAAGAGTTAGATGTGAAACATAGACAAGATGGCTTACCGAACACCCGCAAACAGCATCATACATACCGGGCAAAGCACTCTATGCACGACGCTGCACGGGGACGGCACGGGACGGGGAAGCCCTGTAACAAAAACAGAAAAAAGCGTTAGATGAGAAACATAGACAAGATGGCTTACCTAAGACCCGCAAACAGCATCATATATACCGGGCAAAGCACTCCATGCACGACGCTGCACGGGGACGACACGAGCCGGGTCAAACCTGTAAAATAAACAGAAAAAAAAGTTTGATGAGAAACATAGACAAGATGGCTTACCTAACACCCGCAAACAGCATCATACATACCGGGCAAAGCACTCCATGCACGACGCTGCACGGGGACAGCACGGTCCGGGGAAGCCCTGTAAAAAATACTGAAAAAAGCGTTAGATGAGAAACAGAGACAAGATGGCTTACCTAAGACCCGCAAACAGCATGATACATACGGGCAAAGCACTCCATGCACGACGCTGCACTGGGAGGACACGAGCCGGGTCAAACCTGTAAAATAAACAGAAAAAAGAGTTAGATGAGAAACATAGACAAGATGGCTTACCTAACACCCGCAAACAGCATCATACATACCGGGCAAAGCACTCCATGCACGACGCTGCACGGAGACGGCACGGGCCGGGGAAGCCCTGTAAAAAAACAGAAAAAAAGCGTTAGATGAGCAACATAGACAAGATGGCTTACCTAAGACCCGCAAACAGCATCATACATACCGGGCAAAGCACTCCATGCACGACGCTGCACGGGGACGACACGAGCCGGGTAAAACCTGTAAAATAAACAGAAAAAATAGTTAGATGAGAAACATACACAAGATGGCTTACCTAACACCCGCAGACAGCATCATACATACCGGGCAAAGCACTCCATGCACGACGGTGCACGGGTACGACACGGACCGGGGAAGCTCTGTAAAAACAAACAGAAAAAAAGCGTTATATGAGAAACATAGACAAGATGGCTTACCTAAGAACCGCAAACAGCATCATACATACCGGGCAAAGCACTCCATGCACGACGCTGCACAGGGACGGCACGGACTGGGGAAGCCCTGTAAAAAAACTGAAAAAAAGCATTACATGAGAAACATAGACAAGATGGCTTACCTAAGACCCGTAAACAGCATCATACATACCGGGCAAAGCACTCCATGCCCGACGCTGCGCGGGGACGGCACGGTCCTGGGAAGCCCTGTAAAAAAACAGAAAAAAAGCATTATATGAGAAACATAGACAAGATGGCTTACCTAAGACCCGCAAACAGCATCATACATACCGGGCAAAGCACTCCATGCACGACGCTGCACGGGGACGGCACGGACCGGGGAAGCCCTGTAAAAAAACAGAAAAAAAGCGTTACATGAGAAACATAGACAAGATGGCTTACCTAAGAACCGCAAACAGCATAATACATACCGGGCAAAGTACTCCATGCACGACGCTGCACGGGGACGGCACGGGACGGGGAAGCCCTGTAAAAAAACAGAAAAAAAGCGTTAGATGAGAAACATAGACAAGATGGCTTACCTAAGACCCGCAAACAGCATCATAAATACCGGGCAAAGCACTCCATGCACGACGCTGCACAGGGACGACACGAGCCGGGTCAAACCTGTAAAATAAACAGAAATAAAGTTAAATGTGAAACATAGACAAGATGGCTTACCTAACACCCGCAAACAGCATCATACATACCGGGGAAAGCACTCCATGCACGACGCTGCACGGGGATGGCACGGGCCAGGGAAGCCCTGTAAAAAAACAGAAAAAAAGCGTTAGATGAGAAACGTAGACAAGATGGCTTAACTAAGAACCGCAAACAGCATCATACATACCGGGCAAAGCACTCCATGCACAACGCTGCACAGGGACGGCACGGTCCGGGGAAGGCCTGTAAAAAAAGAGAAAAAAAGCGTTAGATGAGAAACATAGACAAGATGGCTTACCTAAGACCCGCAAACAGCATCATACATACCGGGCAAAGCACTCCATGCACGACGCTGCACGGGGAGGACACGAGCCGGGTCAAACCTGTAAAATAAACAGCAAAAGGAGTTAGATGAGAAACATAGACAAGATGGCTTACCTAACACCCGCAAAGAGCATCATACATACCGGGCAAAGCACTCCATGCACGACGCTGCACGGCGACGGCACGGGCCGGGGAAGCCCTGTAAAAAACACAGAAAAAAAGCATTAGATGAGAAACATAGACAAGATGGCTTACCTAAGACCCGCAAACAGCATCATATATACCGGGCAAAGCACTCCATGCACGACGCTGCACGGAGACGACACGAGCCGGGTCAAACCTGTAAAATAAACAGAAAAAAGTGTTAGATGAGAAACATAGACAAAATGGCTTACCTAACACCCGCAAACACCATCATACATACCGGGCAAAGCACTCCATGCACGACGCTGCACGGGGACGGCACGGTCCGGGGAAGCCCTGTAAAAAAACCGAAAAAAAGCGTTAGATGAGAAACATAGACAAGATGGCTTACCTAAGACCCTCAAACAGCATCATACATACCGGGCAAAGCACTCCATGCACGACGCTGCACGGGGAGGACACGAGCCGGGTCAAACCTGTAAAATAAACAGAAAAAGGAGTTAGATGAGAAACATAGACAAGATGGCTTACCTAACACCCGCAAACAGCATCATACATACCGGGCAAAGCACTCCATTCACGACGCTGCACGGCGACGGCACGGGCCGGGGAAGCCCTGTAAAAAAACAGAAAAAAAGCATTAGATGAGAAACATAGATAAGATGGCTTACCTAAGACCCGCAAACAGCATCATATATACCGGGCAAAGCACTCCATGCACGACGCTGCACGGAGACGACACGAGCCGGGTCAAACCTGTAAAATAAACAGAAAAAAGTGTTAGATCAGAAACATAGACAAAATGGCTTACCTAACACCCGCAAACACCATCATACATACCGGGCAAAGCACTCCATGCACGACGCTGCACGGGGACGGCACGGTCCGGGGAAGCCCTGTAAAAAAAACGAAAAAAAGCGTTAGATGAGAAACATAGACAAGATGGCTTACCTAAGACCCGCAAACAGCATCATACATACCGGACAAAGCACTCCATGCACGACGCTGCACGGGGACGGCATGGACCGGGGAATCCCTGTAAAAAACCAGGAAAAAAGCGTTAGATGAGAAACATAGACCAGATGGCTTACCTAAGACCCGCAAACAGCATCATACATACCGGGCAAAGCACTCCATGCACGACGCTGCACGGGGACGGCACGGACCGGGGAAGCCCTGTAAAAAAACTGAAAAAAAGCGTTACATGAGAAACATAGACAAGATGGCTTACCTAAGAACCGCAAACAGCATACTACATACCGGGCAAAGTACTCCATGCACGACGCTGCACGGGGACGGCACGGGACGGGGAAGCCCTGTAAAAAAACAGAAAAAAAGCGTTAGATGAGAAACATAGACAAGATGGCTTACCTAAGACCCGCAAACAGCATCATACATACCGGGCAAAGCACTCCATGCACGACGCTGCACGGGGAGGACACGAGCCGGGTCAAACCTGTAAAATAAACAGAAAAAGGAGTTAGATGAGAAACATAGACAAGATGGCTTACCTAACACCCGCAAACAGCATCATACATACCGGGCAAAGCACTCCATGCACGACGCTGCACGGCGACGGCACGGGCCGGGGAAGCCCTCTAAAAAAACAGAAAAAAAGCATTAGATGAGAAACATAGACAAGATGGCTTACCTAAGACCCGCAAACAGCATCATATATACCGGGCAAAGCACTCCATGCACGACGCTGCACGGAGACGACACGAACCGGGTCAAACCTGTAAAGTAAACAGAAAAAAGTGTTAGATGAGAAACATAGACAAAATGGCTTACCTAACACCCGCAAACACCATCATACATACCGGGCAAAGCACTCCATGCACGACGCTGCACGGGGACGGCACGGTCCGGGGAAGCCCTGTAAAAAAAACGAAAAAAAGCGTTAGATGAGAAACATAGACAAGATGGCTTACCTAAGACCCGCAAACAGCATCATACATACCGGGCAAAGCACTCCATGCACGACGCTGCACGGGGAGGACACGAGCCGGGTCAAACCTGTAAAATAAACAGAAAAAGGAGTTAGATGAGAAACATAGACAAGATGGCTTACCTAACACCCGCAAACAGCATCATACATACCGGGCAAAGCACTCCATTCACGACGCTGCACGGCGACGGCACGGGCCGGGGAAGCCCTGTAAAAAAACAGAAAAAAAGCATTAGATGAGAAACATAGACAAGATGGCTTACCTAAGACCCGCAAACAGCATCATATATACCGGGCAAAGCACTCCATGCACGACGCTGCACGGAGACGACACGAGCCGGGTCAAACCTGTAAAATAAACAGAAAAAAGTGTTAGATGAGAAACATAGACAAAATGGCTTACCTAAAACCCGCAAACACCATCATACATACCGGGCAAAGCACTCCATGCACGACGCTGCACGGGGACGGCATGGACCGGGGAATCCCTGTAAAAAACCAGGAAAAAAGCGTTAGATGAGAAACATAGACAAGATGGCTTACCTAAGACCCGCAAACAGCATCATACATACCGGGCAAAGCACTCCATGCACGACGCTGCACGGGGACGGCACGGACTGGGGAAGCCCTGTAAAAAAACAGAAAAAAAGCGTTACATGAGAAACATAGACAAGATGGCTTACCTAAGAACCGCAAACAGCATACTACATACCGGGCAAAGTACTCCATGCACGACGCTGCACGGGGACGGCACGGGACAGGGAAGCCCTGTAAAAAAACAGAAAAAAAGCGTTAGATGAGAAACATAGACAAGATGGCTTACCTAAGACCCGCAAACAGCATCATACATACCGGGCAAAGCACTCCATGCACGACGCTGCACGGGGAGGACACGAGCCGGGTCAAACCTGTAAAATAAACAGAAAAAGGAGTTAGATGAGAAACATAGACAAGATGGCTTACCTAACACCCGCAAACAGCATCATACATACCGGGCAAAGCACTCCATGCACGACGCTGCACGGCGACGGCACGGGCCGGGGAAGCCCTGTAAAAAAACAGAAAAAAAGCATTAGATGAGAAACATAGACAAGATGGCTTACCTAAGACCCGCAAACAGCATCATATATACCGGGCAAAGCACTCCATGCACGACGCTGCACGGAGACGACACGAGCCGGGTCAAACCTGTAAAATAAACAGAAAAAAGTGTTAGATGAGAAACATAGACAAAATGGCTTACCTAACACCCGCAAACACCATCATACATACCGGGCAAAGCACTCCATGCACGACGCTGCACGGGGACGGCACGGTCCGGGGAAGCCCTGTAAAAAAACGAAAAAAAGCGTTAGATGAGAAACATGGACAAGATGGCTTACCTAAGACCCGCAAACAGCATCATACATACCGGGCAAAGCACTCCATGCACGACGCTGCACGGGGACGGCATGGACCGGGGAATCCCTGTGAAAAACCAGGAAAAAAGCGTTAGATGAGAAACATAGACAAGATGGCTTACCTAAGACCCGCAAACAGCATCATACATACCGGGCAAAGCACTCCATGCACGACGCTGCACGGGGACGGCACGGTCCGGGGAAGCCCTGTAAAAAAACAGAAAAAAGCGTTAGATGAGAAACAGAGACAAGATGGCTTACCTAAGACCCGCAAACAGCATGATACATAACGGGCAAAGCACTCCATGCACGACGCTGCACGGGGACGACACGAGCCGGGTAAAACCTGTAAAATAAACAGAAAAAAAGCGTTATATGAGAAACATAGACAAGATGGCTTACCTAAGAACCGCAAACAGCATCATACATACCGGGCAAAGCACTCCATGCACGACGCTGCACAGGGACGGCACGGACTGGGGAAGCCCTGTAAAAAAACTGAAAAAAAGCATTACATGAGAAACATAGACAAGATGGCTTACCTAAGACCCGTAAACAGCATCATACATACCGGGCAAAGCACTCCATGCCCGACGCTGCGCGGGGACGGCACGGTCCTGGGAAGCCCTGTAAAAAAACAGAAAAAAAGCATTATATGAGAAACATGGACAAGATGGCTTACCTAAGACCCGCAAACAGCATCATACATACCGGGCAAAGCACTCCATGCACGACGCTGCACGGGGACGGCACGGACCGGGGAAGCCCTGTAAAAAAACAGAAAAAAAGCGTTACATGAGAAACATAGACAAGATGGCTTACCTAAGAACCGCAAACAGCATAATACATACCGGGCAAAGTACTCCATGCACGATGCTGCACGGGGACGGCACGGGACGGGGAAGCCCTGTAAAAAAACAGAAAAAAAGCGTTAGATGAGAAACATAGACAAGATGGCTTACCTAAGACCCGCAAACAGCATCATACATACCGGGCAAAGCACTCCATGCACGACGCTGCACGGGGAGGACACGAGCCGGGTCAAACCTGTAAAATAAACAGAAAAAGGAGTTAGATGAGAAACATAGACAAGATGGCTTACCTAACACCCGCAAAGAGCATCATACATACCGGGCAAAGCACTCCATGCACGACGCTGCACGGCGACGGCACGGGCCGGGGAAGCCCTGTAAAAAACACAGAAAAAAAGCATTAGATGAGAAACATAGACAAGATGGCTTACCTAAGACCCGCAAACAGCATCATATATACCGGGCAAAGCACTCCATGCACGACGCTGCACGGAGACGACACGAGCCGGGTCAAACCTGTAAAATAAACAGAAAAAAGTGTTAGATGAGAAACATAGACAAAATGGCTTACCTAACACCCGCAAACACCATCATACATACCGGGCAAAGCACTCCATGCACGACGCTGCACGGGGACGGCACGGTCCGGGGAAGCCCTGTAAAAAAACCGAAAAAAAGCGTTAAATGAGAAACATAGACAAGATGGCTTACCTAAGACCCGCAAACAGCATCATACATACCGGGCAAAGCACTCCATGCACGACGCTGCACGGGGAGGACACGAGCCGGGTCAAACCTGTAAAATAAACAGAAAAAGGAGTTAGATGAGAAACATAGACAAGATGGCTTACCTAACACCCGCAAACAGCATCATACATACCGGGCAAAGCACTCCATTCACGACGCTGCACGGCGACGGCACGGGCCGGGGAAGCCCTGTAAAAAAACAGAAAAAAAGCATTAGATGAGAAACATAGATAAGATGGCTTACCTAAGACCCGCAAACAGCATCATATATACCGGGCAAAGCACTCCATGCACGACGCTGCACGGAGACGACACGAGCCGGGTCAAACCTGTAAAATAAACAGAAAAAAGTGTTAGATGAGAAACATAGACAAAATGGCTTACCTAACACCCGCAAACACCATCATACATACCGGGCAAAGCACTCCATGCACGACGCTGCACGGGGACGGCACGGTCCGGGGAAGCCCTGTAAAAAAAACGAAAAAAAGCGTTAGATGAGAAACATAGACAAGATGGCTTACCTAAGACCCGCAAACAGCATCATACATACCGGGCAAAGCACTCCATGCACGACGCTGCACGGGGACGGCATGGACCGGGGAATCCCTGTAAAAAACCAGGAAAAAAGCGTTAGATGAGAAACATAGACAAGATGGCTTACCTAAGACCCGCAAACAGCATCATACATACCGGGCAAAGCACTCCATGCACGACGCTGCACGGGGACGGCACGGACCGGGGAAGCCCTGTAAAAAAACAGAAAAAAAGCGTTACATGAGAAACATAGACAAGATGGCTTACCTAAGAACCGCAAACAGCATACTACATACCGGGCAAAGTACTCCATGCACGACGCTGCACGGGGACGGCACGGGACGGGGAAGCCCTGTAAAAAAAACAGAAAAAAAGCGTTAGATGAGAAACATAGACAAGATGGCTTACCTAAGACCCGCAAACAGCATCATACATACCGGGCAAAGCACTCCATGCACGACGCTGCACGGGGAGGACACGAGCCGGGTCAAACCTGTAAAATAAACAGAAAAAGGAGTTAGATGAGAAACATAGACAAGATGGCTTACCTAACACCCGCAAACAGCATCATACATACCGGGCAAAGCACTCCATGCACGACGCTGCACGGCGACGGCACGGGCCGGGGAAGCCCTGTAAAAAAACAGAAAAAAAGCATTAGATGAGAAACATAGACAAGATGGCTTACCTAAGACCCGCAAACAGCATCATATATACCGGGCAAAGCACTCCATGCACGACGCTGCACGGAGACGACACGAGCCGGGTCAAACCTGTAAAATAAACAGAAAAAAGTGTTAGATGAGAAACATAGACAAAATGGCTTACCTAACACCCGCAAACACCATCATACATACCGGGCAAAGCACTCCATGCACGACGCTGCACGGGGAAGGCACGGTCCGGGGAAGCCCTGTAAAAAAACCGAAAAAAAGCGTTAGATGAGAAACATAGACAAGATGGCTTACCTAAGACCCGCAAACAGCATCATACATACCGGGCAAAGCACTCCATGCACGACGCTGCACGGGGAGGACATGAGCCGGGTCAAACCTGTAAAATAAACAGAAAAAGGAGTTAGATGAGAAACATAGACAAGATGGCTTACCTAACACCCGCAAACAGCATCATACATACCGGGCAAAGCACTCCATTCACGACGCTGCACGGCGACGGCACGGGCCGGGGAAGCCCTGTAAAAAAACAGAAAAAAAGCATTAGATGAGAAACATAGACAAGATGGCTTACCTAAGACCCGCAAACAGCATCATATATACCGGGCAAAGCACTCCATGCACGACGCTGCACGGAGACGACACGAGCCGGGTCAAACCTGTAAAATAAACAGAAAAAAGTGTTAGATGAGAAACATAGACAAAATGGCTTACCTAACACCCGCAAACACCATCATACATACCGGGCAAAGCACTCCATGCACGACGCTGCACGGGGACGGCATGGACCAGGGAATCCCTGTAAAAAACCAGGAAAAAAGCGTTAGATGAGAAACATAGACAAGATGGCTTACCTAAGACCCGCAAACAGCATCATACATACCGGGCAAAGCACTCCATGCACTACGCTGCACGGGGACGGCACGGACTGGGGAAGCCCTGTAAAAAAACAGAAAAAAAGCGTTACATGAGAAACATAGACAAGATGGCTTACCTAAGAACCGCAAACAGCATACTACATACCGGGCAAAGTACTCCATGCACGACGCTGCACGGGGACGGCACGGGACGGGGAAGCCCTGTAAAAAAACAGAAAAAAAGTGTTAGATGAGAAACATAGACAAGATGGCTTACCTAAGACCCGCAAACAGCATCATACATACCGGGCAAAGCACTCCATGCACGACGCTGCACGGGGAGGACACGAGCCGGGTCAAACCTGTAAAATAAACAGTAAAAGGAGTTAGATGAGAAACATAGACAAGATGGCTTACCTAACACCCGCAAACAGCATCATACATACCGGGCAAAGCACTCCATGCACGACGCTGCACGGCGACGGCACGGGCCGGGGAAGCCCTGTAAAAAAACAGAAAAAAAGCATTAGATGAGAAACATAGACAAGATGGCTTACCTAAGACCCGCAAACAGCATCATATATACCGGGCAAAGCACTCCATGCACGACGCTGCACGGAGACGACACGAGCCGGGTCAAACCTGTAAAATAAACAGAAAAAAGTGTTAGATGAGAAACATAGACAAAATGGCTTACCTAACACCCGCAAACACCATCATACATACCGGGCAAAGCACTCCATGCACGACGCTGCACGGGGACGGCACGGTCCGGGGAAGCCCTGTAAAAAAACCGAAAAAAAGCGTTAGATGAGAAACATAGACAAGATGGCTTACCTAAGACCCGCAAACAGCATCATACATACCGGGCAAAGCACTCCATGCACGACGCTGCACGGGGACGGCATGGACCGGGGAATCCCTGTAAAAAACCAGGAAAAAAGCGTTAGATGAGAAACATAGACAAGATGGCTTACCTAAGACCCGCAAACAGCATCATACATACCGGGCAAAGCACTCCATGCACGACGCTGCACGGGGACGGCACGGTCCGGGGAAGCCCTGTAAAAAAACAGAAAAAAGCGTTAGATGAGAAACAGAGACAAGATGGCTTACCTAAGACCCGCAAACAGCATGATACATAACGGGCAAAGCACTCCATGCACGACACTGCACGGGGAGGACACGAGCCGGGTCAAACCTGTAAAATAAACAGAAAAAAGAGTTAGATGAGAAACATAGACAAGATGGCTTACCTAACACCCGCAAACAGCATCATACATACCGGGCAAAGCACTCCATGCACGACGCTGCACGGGGACGGCACGGGCCGGGGAAGCCCTGTAAAAAAACAGAAAAAAAGCGTTAGATGAGCAACATAGACAAGATGGCTTACCTAAGACCCGCAAACAGCATCATACATACCGGGCAAAGCACTCCATGCACGACGCTGCACGGGGACGACACGAGCCGGGTAAAACCTGTAAAATAAACAGAAAAAATAGTTAGATGAGAAACATACACAAGATGGCTTACCTAACACCCGCAGACAGCATCATACATACTGGGCAAAGCACTCCATGCACGACGGTGCACGGGTACGACACGGACCAGGGAAGATCTGTAAAAACAAACAGAAAAAAAGCGTTATATGAGAAACATAGACAAAATGGCTTACCTAAGAACCGCAAACAGCATCATACATACCGGGCAAAGCACTCCATGCACGACGCTGCACGGGGACGGCACGGACTGGGGAAGCCCTGTAAAAAAACTGAAAAAAAGCATTACATGAGAAACATAGACAAGATGGCTTACCTAAGACCCGTAACCAGCATCATACATACCGGGGAAAGCACTCCATGCCCGACGCTGCACGGGGACGGCACGGTCCTGGGAAGCCCTCTAAAAAAACAGAAAAAAAGCGTTATATGAGAAACATAGACAAGATGGCTTACCTAAGACCCGCAAACAGCATCATACATACCGGGCAAGTCACTCCATGCACGACGCTGCACGGGGACGGCACGGACCGGGGAAGCCCTATAAAAAAACAGAAAAAAAGCGTTACATGAGAAACAAAGACAAGATGGCTTACCTAAGAACCGCAAACAGCATAATACATACCGGGCAAAGTACTCCATGCACGACGCTGCACGGGGACGGCACGGACTGGGGAAGCCCTGTAAAAAAACTGAAAAAAAGCATTACATGAGAAACATAGACAAGATGGCTTACCTAAGACCCGTAAACAGCATCATACATACCGGGCAAAGCACTCCATGCACGACGCTGCACGGGGACGACACGAGCCGGGTAAAACCTGTAAAATAAACAGAAAAAATAGTTAGATGAGAAACATACACAAGATGGCTTACCTAACACCCGCAGACAGCATCATACATACCGGGCAAAGCACTCCATGCACGACGGTGCACGGGTACGACACGGACCAGGGAAGATCTGTAAAAACAAACAGAAAAAAAGCGTTATATGAGAAACATAGACAAAATGGCTTACCTAAGAACCGCAAACAGCATCATACATACCGGGCAAAGCACTCCATGCACGACGCTGCACGGGGACGGCACGGACTGGGGAAGCCCTGTAAAAAAACTGAAAAAAAGCATTACATGAGAAACTTCGACAAGATGGCTTACCTAAGACCCGTAAACAGCATCATACATACCGGGCAAAGCACTCCATGCCCGACGCTGCACGGGGACGGCACGGTCCTGGGAAGCCCTCTAAAAAAACAGAAAAAAAGCGTTATATGAGAAACATAGACAAGATGGCTTACCTAAGACCCGCAAACAGCATCATACATACCGGGCAAATCACTCCATGCACGACGCTGCACGGGGACGGCACGGACCGGGGAAGCCCTGTAAAAAAACAGAAAAAAAGCGTTACATGAGAAACAAAGACAAGATGGCTTACCTAAGAACCGCAAACAGCATAATACATACCGGGCAAAGTACTCCATGCACGACGCTGCACGGGGACGGCACGGACTGGGGAAGCCCTGTAAAAAAACTGAAAAAAAGCATTACATGAGAAACATAGACAAGATGGCTTACCTAAGACCCGTAAACAGCATCATACATACCGGGCAAAGCACTCCATGCCCGACGCTGCACGGGGACGGCACGGTCCTGGGAAGCCCTGTAAAAAAAGAGAAAAAAAGCGTTATATGAGAAACATAGACAAGATGGCTTACCTAAGACCCGCAAACAGCATCATACATACCGGGCAAAGCACTCCATGCACGACGCTGCACGGGGACGGCATGGACCGATGAAGCCCTGTAAAAAACCAGGAAAAAAGCGTTAGATGAGAAACATAGACAAGATGGTTTACCTAAGACCCGCAAACAGCATCATACATACCAGGCACAGCACTCCATGCACGACGCTGCATGGGGAGGACACGAGCCGGGTCAAACCTGTAAAATAAACAGAAAAAAGAGTTAGATGAGAAACATAGACAAGATGGCTTACCTAACACCCGCAAACAGCATCATACATACTGGGCAAAGCACTCTATGCACGACGCTGCACGGGGACTGCACGGTCCGGGGAAGCCCTGTAAAAAAACAGAAAAAAAGCGTTAGATGCAAAACATAGACAAGATGCTTACCTAAGGACTGCAAACATCATCATACATACCGGGCAAAGCACTCCATGCATGACACTCTATGGGGACGGCACGAGCCGGGTCAAACCTGTAAAATAAACAGAAAAAAGAGTTAGATGTGAAACATAGACAAGATGGCTTACCGAACACCCGCAAACAGCATCATACATACCGGGCAAAGCACTCCATGCACGACGCTGCACGGGGACGGCACGGGCCGGGGAAGCCCTGTAACAAAAACAGAAAAAAGCGTTAGATGAGAAACATAGACAAGATGGCTTACCTAAGACCCGCAAACAGCATCATATCTACCGGGCAAAGCACTCCATGCACGACGCTGCACGGGGACGACACGAACCGGGTCAAACCTGTAAAATAAACAATAAAAAAAGTTCGATGAGAAACATAGACAAGATGGCTTACCTAACACCCGCAAACAGCATCATACATACCGGGCAAAGCACTCCATGCACGACGCTGCACGGGTATGGCACGGTCCGGGGAAGCCCTGTAAAAAAACAGAAAAAAGCGTTAGATGAGAAACAGAGACAAGATGGCTTACCTAAGACCCGCAAACAGCATCATACATACCGGGCAAAGCACTCCATGCACGACGCTGCACCGACCAGGGAAGCCCTGTAAAAAACACAGAAAAAAAGTGTTAGATGAGAAACATAGACAAGATGGCTTACCCAAGACCCGCAAACAGCATCATACATACCGGGCAAAGCACTCCATGCACCACGCTGCACGGGGACGGCACGGACTGGGGAAGCCCTGTAAAAAACCAGAAAAAAAGCATTAGATGAGAAACATAGACAAGATGGCTTACCTAAGAACCGCAAACAGCATAATACATACCGAGCAAAGCACTCTATGCACGACGCTGCACGGACCGGGGAAGCCCTGTAAAAAAACAGAAAAAAAGCGTTAGATGAGAAACATAGACAAGATGGCTTACCTAAGATCCGCAAACAGCATCATACATACCGGGCAAAGCACTCCATGCACGACGCTGCACGGGGACGACACGGTCCGGGGAAGCCCTGTAAAAAAACTGAAAAAAAGCGTTAGATGAGAAACATAGACAAGATGGCTTACCTAAGACCCGCAAACAGCAGCATACATACCGGGCAAAGCACTCCATGCACGAGCTGCACGGGGAGGACACGAGCCGGGTCAAACCTGTAAAATAAACAGAAAAAAGAGTTAGATAAGAAACATAGACAAGATGGCTTACCTAACACCCGCAAACAGCATCATACATACCGGGCAAAGCACTCCAAGCACGACGCTGCACGGGGACAGCACGGACCGGGGAACCCCTGTAAAAAAACAGAAAAAAAGCGTTAGATGAGAAACATAGACAAGATAGCTTACCTAAGACCCACAAACAGCATCATACATACTGGGCAAAGCACTCCATGCACGACACTGTACGGGGAGGACGCGAGCCGGGTCAAACCTGTAAAATAAACAGAAAAAAGAGTTAGATGAGAAACATAAACAAGATGGCTTACCTAACACCCGCAAACAGCATCATACATACTGGGCAAAGCACTCTATGCACGACGCTGCACGGGGACTGCACGGTCCGGGGAAGCCCTGTAAAAAAAGTGAAAAAAAGTGTTAGATGAGAAACATAGACAAGATGGCTTACCTAAGACCCGCAAACAGCATCATACATACCGGGCAAAGCACTCCATGCACGAGCTGCACGGGGAGGACGCGAGCCGGGTCAAACCTGTAAAATAAACAGAAAAAAGAGTTAGATGAGAAACATAAACAAGATGGCTTACCTAACACCCGCAAACAGCATCATACATACCGGGCAAAGCACTCCATGCACGACGCTGCACGGGGACGGCACGGTCCGGGGAAGCCCTGTAAAAAAACTGAAAAAAAGCGTTAGATGAGAAACATAAACAAGATGGCTTACCTAAGACCCGCAAACAGCATCATACATGCTGGGCAAAGCACTCCATGCACGACGCTGCACGGGGAGGACACGAGCCGGGTCAAACCTGTAAAATAAACAGAAAAAAGAGTTAGATAAGAAACATAGACAAGATGGCTTACCTAACACCCGCAAACAACATCATACATACCGGGCAAAGCACTCCAAGCACGACGCTGCACGGGGACAGCACGGGCCGGGGAAGCCCTGTAAAAAAACAGAAAAAAAGCGTTAGATGAGAAACATAGACAAGATGGCTTACCTAACACCCGCAAACAGCATCATACATACCGGGCAAAGCACTCCATGCACGACGCTGCACGGGGACGGCACAGTCCGGGGATGCCCTGTAAAAAAACAGAAAAAAAGCGTTAGATGAGAAACATAGACAAGATGGTTTACCTAAGACCCACAAACAGCATCATACATACTGGGCAAAGCACTCCATGCACGACACTGTACGGGGAGGACGCGAGCCGGGTCAAACCTGTAAAATAAACAGAAAAAAGAGTTAGATGAGAAACATAAACAAGATGGCTTACCTAACACCCGCAAACAGCATCATACATACCGGGCAAAGCACTCCATGCACGACGCTGCACGGGGACGGCACGGTCCGGGGAAGCCCTGTAAAAAAACTGAAAAAAAGCGTTAGATGAGAAACATAGACAAGATGGCTTACCTAAGACCCGCAAACAGCATCATACATGCTGGGCAAAGCACTCCATGCACGACGCTGCACGGGGAGGACACGAGCCGGGTCAAACCTGTAAAATAAACAGAAAAAAGAGTTAGATGAGAAACATAGACAAGATGGCTTACCTAACACCTGCAAACAACATCATACATACCGGGCAAAGCACTCCAAGCACGACGCTGCACGGGGACAGCACGGGCCGGGGAAGCCCTGTAAAAAAACAGAAAAAAAGCGTTAGATGAGAAACATAGACAAGATGGCTTACCTAACACCCGCAAACAGCATCATACATACCGGGCAAAGCACTCCATGCACGACGCTGAACGGGGACGGCACAGTCCAGGGAAGCCCTGTAAAAAAACAGAAAAAAAGCGTTAGATGAGAAACATAGACAAGATGGCTTACCTAAGACCCGCAAACAGCATCATACATACTAGGCAAAGCACTCCATGCACGACGCTGTACGGGGAGGACGCGAGCCGGGTCAAACCTGTAAAATAAACAGAAAAAAGAGTTAGGTGAGAAACATAAACAAGATGGCTTACCAAACACCCGCAAACAGCATCATACATACCGGGCAAAGCACTTCATGCACGACGCTGCACGGGGACGGCACGGGACGGGGACGCCCTGTAAAAAAACCAGAAAAAAAGCGTTAGATGAGAAACATAGACAAGATTGCTTACCTAAGACCCGCAAGCAGCATCATACATACCGGGCAAAGCACTCCATGCACGACGCTGCACGGGGACGACACGAGCCGGGTCAAACCTGTAAAATAAACAGAAATAAAGTTAGATGTGAAACATAGACAAGATGGCTTACCTAACACCCGCAAACAGCATCATATATACCGGGGAAAGCACTCCATGCACGACGCTGCACGGGGACGGCACGGTCCGGGGAAGCCCTGTAAAAAAACAGAAAAAAGCGTTAGATGAGAAACGTAGACAAGATGGCTTAACTAAGAACCGCAAATAGCATCATACATACCGGGCAAAGCACTCCATGCACGACGCTGCACGGGGACGGCACGGTCCGGGGAAGCCCTGTAAAAAAACTGAAAAAAAGCGTTAGATGAGAAACATAGACAAGATGGCTTACCTAAGACCCGCAAACAGCATCATACATACCGGGCAAAGCACTCCATGCACGACGCTGCACGGGGAGGACACGAGCCGGGTCAAACCTGTAAAATAAACAGAAAAAAGAGTTAGATGAGAAACATAAACAAGATGGCTTACCTAACACCCGCAAACAGCATCATACATACCGGGCAAAGCACTCCATGCACCACGCTGCACGGGGACGACACGAGCCGGGTCAAACCTGTAAAATAAACAGAAATAAAGTTAGATGAGAAACATAGACAAGATGGCTTACCTAACTCCCCCAAACAGCATCATACATACCAGGGAAAGCACTCCATGCACGACGTTGCACTGGGATGGCACGGGCCGGGGAAGCCCTGTAAAACAACAGAAAAAAAGCGTTAGATGAGAAACATAGACAAGATGGCTTACCTAAGACCCGCAAACAGCATCATACATACCGGGCAAAGCACTCCATGCACGACGCTGCACGTGGACGACACGAGCCGGGTCAAACCTGTAAAATAAACAGAAAAAATGTTAGATGAGAAACATAGACAAGATGGCTTACCTAACACCCGCAAACAGCATCATACATACCGGGCAAATCACTCCATGCACGACGCTGCATGGGGACGGCACGGGCCGGGGAAGCCCTGTAACAAAAACAGAAAAAAGCGTTAGATGAGAAACATAGACAAGATGGCTTACCTAAGACCCGCAAACAGCATCATATATACCGGGCAAAGCACTCCATGCACGACGCTGCACGGGGACGACACGAGCCGGGTCAAACCTGTAAAATAAACAGAAAAAAAAGTTCGATGAGAAACATAGACAAGATGGCTTACCTAACACCCGCAAACAGCATCATACATACCGGGCAAAGCCCTCCATGCACGACGCTGCACGGGGACGGCACGGTCCGGGGAAGCCCTGTAAAAAAACTGAAAAAAGCGTTGGATGAGAAACAGAGACAAGATGGCTTACCTAAGACCCGCAAACAGCATGATACATACCGGGCAAAGCACTCCATGCACGACGCTGCACGGGGAGGACACGAGCCGGGTCAAACCTGTAAAATAAACAGAAAAAAGAGTTAGATGAGAAACATAGACAAGATGGCTTACCTAAGAACCGCAAACAGCATAATACATACCGAGCAAAGCACTCCATGCACGACGCTGCACGGGGACGACACGGTCCGGGGAAGCCCTGTAAAAAAACAGAAATTAAGCCGGGGAATTAGAAACAAGCAAACAACAAATGAAAATAAACAAAGATCGCTTACCTTAGAGCTTCGGAAAGCGCTCTGCACATCCCAGCAACGGACACGAAAATAAACCTGAGAACGTTCATGAAAAAAAAAAAAATACAAAGACGCCCACCAGTGAATAAGGGACGGGCTTCAAAAAAGAGAAAAAACACGCCCCCGAATCCGAAAAAGACGGGACTTGTTTGGAGAGACAAAGCTCTTCTCCAATGGCTGACCAGCATTAAAGAGGCCAGCCAATGGAGAAGAGGGGAGAAGAGGAGCGGGTTCAAGCCCCACTTCTGAAAAACGTTAAATCTCGCGAGCGAGACTGTGCAAGCGCAGCCTTCGCTAGCCGAGACCTAAAAAGGTACATTTGGGAAGTACTGACATCTTTATCAAGTTGGATCTACCTAAAAATGATAGAGGAAGGGTGCTCCAGGCCTGTAGTTATTTCCGTACATAAGACGATAAATTATCAAAATTCAATTTAGTTATGTTTTCTAAATTATGCACAATTTAAACGTCTAGATATCTCATGCAATGTCTGATTAGGTCAGACTGGAAACAGGTATTCTATTGCATTATCTCTGTTTTCTGTTGATTTATGGGATACCCTGATACCTTCCCGAAACCTTCAAGTGTTTCTCAAATTGCTGGAAATGACGGAGCTAAGTGACCTGTAAAAATCATCAAATCATCCGCATACAACCCAACCTTTTTCGTCCAATCATTACATACAGAGGGGGAAATACTCCAGCAAGATCTTAATTTAACTGCCAGAGGCTCAATATATAGATTAAAGAGAAGCGGTGATAAGGGGCAGCCCTGTCTTGTCCCCCTACCAATATGTAAATTTTTAGATAGATTCCCATTAACTAACACTCTGGCAGACGGATGCTTGTACAGGGCTTTGACAGCTGCCAGAAAGATCTCTCCTAAGCTGAAGCGTTGGATCACCTCATATAAAAAGGGCCAGCTAACCCTGTCAAAAGCTTTCGCAGCGTCTAAGGTCATAACTGACAATGGGCTGCCAGATTCTTTCGCCAGATCGATTGCGCCGATTAACTCATGAGTCAATTCGTGCAACTGTCTCCCTTTTATAAAGCCTTTCTGGTCAGTATGGACCAAGGTTCCCACTATCTTATCCAGGCGTTTAGTTAGTATCTGAGAGTAGATCTTCTTGTCGCTATTGAGCAATGAAATAGGTCTATATGACTCGCAAACCCTTGGATTTTTGTTTGATTTAAGGAGAATAGTTATGGTGGCAGACTCCAACGAAGATGGAGGGTCGTGATTGGAAATAGAAATAGAATTACATAGTTGCAGTAAAATCGGAGCTAACTCTTCTTTTAGAATCACATATATTTCATTTGGAAGGGTGTCCTGGCCTGCTGCTTTCCCTTTCTTTAAGCTACTGATGGCTTTATCAACCTCTTCCATACAAATTGGGCTGTTTAGTTTTTCCCTTAAGGCCCCCTGAAGGTGCAGGAGGTCTAAATCTTGAAAGAAGGCCTCAATTTGTTCCTTACTTGGTGCAACATCCTCTGTGTACAAGTCCTGAAAGAACTGTACGAAGGCATCTTCGATTTCGCAAGCTTCCAAAATTATGTTATCTGAAATCTGGCATTTTAGGTCTTTTATGAAATTCCTGGACTGATTAGCTTTGATCTTCGAGGCTAACAATTTCCTGCATCCCTCCCCATATTCATAATGGGATAACCTACTGGCCTCCCATTTCTGGCTTATTAAGACTTCCAAAAAATGATCTAGCTTAGATTTAGCCAGCTGCAATTCCTGCTCGATTTGACCTGTATTTAAGGGGGGGGGAGGGGAGGGGCCTGTGCCAATGTGCTATGAAGAACTTTTATAGAGACTTCAAGAGTATTCATTTCTTCCCAGACCTTCTTGCTATGGACGGAACTAAGGCTGGTTAGGGTTCCTCTAAGGAAAGCCTTATATGTGTGCCAGAGTCGAGGTTGAAAAAGAAAAACTCCTTTGTGGCAGCCCTAAGATTTTCCACCACCATGAAATCTAAAAGCAACGTGCGATTTAATGTCCAATGTCGCAAAGGTGCTTTATCACTGAACATAATCTCGAGAAAAACTGCAGAATGGTCCAAGAAATGGTCCGGAACATGCATGACTTTCCTAATATTTTTACTGATACTTAAATCTACCAAATAACAAGCATTTGCAATGCAAAAGGTCTCGCATTTACACGAGTTTAAGCTATTGGCATTGTCATTTACAATGCCAATAGCTTAAAGTTGCGTAAATGCGAGACCTATTGCATTACAAATGCTTGTTTTCATTTCAAGTACTGACCAGATCTAAACTTAACGTGAATGAGAAAATAGCTGTTCAAGTTAAAAAAATGTAAAGTTTTTTTTAACTAATATTTAAATATTACAATATAGCATGACAAAACGCATTTAATACACTTGAGATGTTAAAACATATTTACTGCACTGCAAGTTTTTTTTAAAAACACAGTGTCGGTTCTCGTCCTTTTGTCGAAGATCAAGTGTGGTAAACCAGCAGAATGGGTGCAGTTACAAGAGGGAGCTATGTGGTGGAGCAGACGAGCCATCAATACCAAAGGTTTACTCGCTCACTAATATGAGTTTTTATAAAGTACATTTCTCTCTCTCCCGTTGTGGTGTGCAAACAATCAACTAAAAACAACCAAAAAAATTTAAAATGCTGGTGATAAAATGACATGCCGTCTGGGATACTGCTAATCACATCACACCACACGTAAAAACACAATAGTAGTTCAAACACGACTCATCATTAGGCAATCTACTCAGACTTCGAACTTATTGTAACGGTGACTAATTTTGAAGTTTTTCAGCTTTTTTGCCGCTAGTCAACGTTTTTTTTCAACATTTGGAAGGATGTTAGAAAGATGGCTCAACAATTGATCCCTCGCTACTGACACCTGTGTGTGACTTGCAGATGCGACTATCACTCAAGGGCGCCTCAGCCCATTATCCTTCCAAAGTCAATAAAGCGACTACCATTCTAGCATACTTTTGTAGACACGGTGAGCACCGTTAAAATGCGCGAAAGGCAACACCCGGTACAGCTTTTGGAAGCGGCAAAAATATATTATTAAAAATGCACAATGTGTCTCACATTAACAAACGGCAACAATTAAAACAAGCATTGGCCGCGCGCACGGCGGGAGAGGCGGGAGTTTGTGCGCGCACGGCCATTGCTTTCCAAAAAAACACGAAAGTCATCGTGATCACGATCGCTGTGAAAGCGAAAGTGATCACGATGACGCTCTAAAGGCGTTCCTGAGTGCTGCTGGCTGGCCTAGCGCATGGCGGCTGCGCACTTGCACGCTCACGTGCACGCAAGCGCTAGGCCAGCCAGCAGCACTTAAAAATGTCACATACAAAATGTCTCTCTGAGCCAGCGCATGCCCTGGGCTCAGCGAGACCTAAAAAATGAATCCTAGAACGATGACCATGTTTTGTATTATGGAAAGTGAAATTTCCCCCTTCTATCCCACCCTTGTGACTCATAGTCCTCCAAATATCTACAAGACCTGTATCAACTATCAATTGCTTCAGAGTCCCTCTCATGTTGAGGGTTGACAACGCTGCCCTCCTCGAGGTCGTATCTTGTGCTGAATCCAGGCAGGCATTAAAGTCACCTCCCAATATAATTGGATCACTAATGTCAACTAAATGCGAAAATAGCATGCGTAAGGGTGTGGGATCGTCTAGATTAGGGCCATAATATCCCACAAAAGTCAACCAAACATTATGAATTTTTGCTTTAACTATTACCCACCTACCACAAGAGTCTACTACACACTCCCCCAGTATAGCGTGGGCAGATCTTTTAAAAAGAGGGGTAACCCCTTTCACCGTACATGATTGTGAAGTGTATATTTAATGCTCTATCCACTGCTGACCGCTTAAAATCTCAGGCCATTCTTTTTTGGCCAGATGTGATTCCTGAATAAAGACAACGTCTACATCTTTAATTCTCAAATACTCTAGGATTTTCCTCCTTCTTGCAGGAATCCTGAGACCATTGTCGTTCCAAGGTAGAATCTTTACAAATCTAGGCTTATCTGAATTGGCCATGAGATAAACTGTAATTAAAAGAAACTAAATGCCTAAAAACCTAGTTCCTCCAATCAGACTAGAAGGCTTACTTATTAAAAAAAAGGATCCTAGCTTGAAAATTTCAAATGAGGAAATGTTTTATTTTTTCCCACATGACCCCTCACCCACTGCAAAAATGCTTTCTTTACATTTTCTTGTGAATCTCCCCCCCACCGTGGAATCCCCGCCCCCCACCGTGGAAAATCCTCCCTATACACTAGAGGTAAACTGATGTTGAGGATTATACTTGTTGTGCCTTAATCTGGTCGATAAATACAGTAACTTTGCTTGGGTCCCTGAAGTTCTGCATTCTATTATTTTGCATTACCCTAAGCGTGGCAGTGAATCGTATGTTTGCAGTAGCTCCCATCTCTCTCAATTCCTGTATGAATTTACCCAGTTTCCATTGCCTGTCCTGCGTGGCACATGAAATATCTGATCCAATATGGAAGTACCAGTCATCTTTTTTGAAAACTCCTGCTTTGAGGGCTACTGCTAGAATTTTTTCTTTTAGGGAGTAGGATTTGAAGTTCACAAGAATCCTTCTTGGGTTATTCATTGCCAGACGCCTTGTGAAAGGATCCCTGTGTGCTCTTTGGATATTCTCCTCTAGGTAGCTCTGATCAATTTCCATATTAAATTCTCTCAGGGGGTTTATCACAAAACATCGTATGTCTCCTCCTTTGAGACCCTCAGGCACGTTCAAAATCCGAATATTGTTTCTTCTGGCATTGTTCTCTAAAAACTCCAACTTATCTCTCAGTTCTTTTTCACTGTTCTTCAGGCTCTGTATCTCTCCCTAGTTGGCAGTTACTTTATTGGTGAGGTCCTCTAATGAGGCCACCATGACCCCGACTCTTTTCACCAGATTGTTAATTGATTTAGCTCAGAGATCGCAAACTTCTCCCCGACCTCTGTTAATAGGGTAGATAGAATTTCTTTCAGTTCAGGGCTATTAGTCTGTTTAGAATCTGCAATTACCAATCCATCTTGATCCTGCGTATTGCTGTCTGATACCAAAGGGCTAGAGCTAGGCTGCCCGGGGACAGGTCTCCTTCTGCCAGAGGACCAAATCTATTTTCTAATTGTAGGGCATCTTCCCGAATGTTACCAGAAACTGGATCCTCCATGATTATTTGAGGGACTCCTCGCTCAACACAATACGACATTGCTTATGGGGGAGAGGCCATTGAGTTATCATGTACTTGAGCTTGGGCTTGGACTTTAAAGTACGAGCGGAGTGATGGAGTTATTTTTAAATTCCCTGACTTTGTTTTCGCGTGCCTGGTGTTCGTCTTCTTCTGTGCTTTTACCCCAGGAAGGTTTTTTCACAAGATTGCAAGAGACCTGGGAGGGCTGAGGGGGAGCGTTCAGTATTTTGCATCTGGTTGATTTCAGTGAGGTTAGAGGAGCAGAGAGGATCTTTCTCTCCGCAGGATCACTCTGAGTGCTGCCCCCTCCTCCCCAGATATCCCTGCTCCTCAATGTTAACCTGTGGTATTACACCCTGGCCCTTCCCTGAGCTCCTCGTTGCTTTGGGCAGTAACCACTTTATTCCTAAAACCACCTCCTATACTGCAGTTAACTCTTCCTAAGGCCCGCTCCCTTCTCCTTACCGGAGTCATCAGGGGGCCCTGAATGGCATGTCCCTGATACGTCTGTCGCTCGATTGTGCAGCCCCTGATTTCAGCTGAAAGCAAGCAGCCTCCTCTCCCAGCACAGTCCGCGAAGCCGATCCAAGCCGCAGCGCGGCGGCCCCAGCTGAGCCGCGCTGCAGCCTCCGCCCACATGCCTCTACGTGGCTCCGTCTCCACCACAACAGAGAGCCGCGGAGAGCCGAGCCCCGAAAAAGAACGCAACCGGCCGGCCCCACAAAGTGACCTCCACCGTCCTCACCCCCCCAGCCACGCTGTAGCACAGGTATGCCATCATGCTACGATTCCTTCCACCGGCATGCGAGAGAGCCCTCAACCGGCTCTAGCAATCGGCCGCCATGTTCCCCATCGTCATAATCATCACTTGTGCTTGTTAGCTTCTATGTGTGCTGCATTAGCACACATAGAAGTTACAAAATGGCATTTTTTAATGATTGTTTATGTGCAGGAAGAAATACCTTCCTGCGCATAAACAATCACCAGAAGTGATTTCCTCATTCTATGTGTGCTGCAGAATGCAGCGTGCATATAAAGTGGAAAAAAACAAGGAGAAATGAATACATTTCTTCTTGTTGCGCCTCCCTATGCCACCCTTGGGGAGGCATTGCATTCAAACGAATTTCTATCTTTACAATTTCTCGTAAATCTGGGAATGTGTCAGGTTCCATCGGTGTTACAGGGGAGAGGAGTTGGCCTAATGGCTAGGGTGGTCGACCTCGAATCTGGGGAACTGGGTTTGTCTCGGCAATGACACTGAACATCCTGTGATTCTGGGCAAATCACTTAATCTCCCCATGCCTAACAAAAATGAATGTGTCCTCATGTAAACCAACTGGTGCTATGTAAAGCGCTGTGATACCCGAAACGGGTCAAGTTTGCGCTATATAAAATTCCTTTAAAAAAGAACACCCACAGCAACACCCATGGAACGCCTCTTTAACGCAAATTGCCGCATGTAAAGGGGCAGTATGACAGGAAAAGCCATGCAAGGGGCTTGTAAATAAGCCCACCAATTCACAAAGGTAAGCTTCAACTTCAGATCTAAGTTTACTTTTGTGAATTGGGTCTTTATACTTTGGATCTAAACTCTGGCTTATTTATGAGAGGCTTGCGCCGCCGGAGCATCACTTTTTTTGATGCTCCGGTGGCATAAGCCTATCAGTCATATCTATAAGGAAACGCAAAGCCACTCTGCGTGGCTTTCCATGGCCTCATAGATAGGGAATTAGACAAAGCAGCTCAAGTCACTGCCTTGATTCACTCTGCATTAAGGAGGTAGTCCAGTGGGTTTCCCCATACTGCACCCATGGATTTTGACGTTGCCCCACATTTACTTAATCACATAAACCTGGGCTAGCGCCAAAACCTTATGCCTCCCCAGAGCAGATGTAACGAGGAGAAATATTTTGATTTCTCCTTGTTATTTCCTCTTTCGATTTGTGCTGCATTCTGAAGCACAGACAAAAAGAGGAAAACACCTCTCTGGATTGTGCAGGAAGGTGCCCCTTCCTGCACAAAAGCAATCCTGCCTGCAACAGAGGCACCCTTGCACCATGGTGCAACCCTGTCTACATTGGCGCTAGGCACTAAATTGTGCACTATCGCAGGGGGAAAGGACAGGAATGCACTGTATTTCATAAATACGGTGCATTCTTGCCCTTTCACATAGGCGTGGGGCAGCTCAGCAAGAAGGCTTACGGCGCCAATTACTCATAAATGAGGCACGTAGACTTAAGGTGTAAGTTTACCTATATGAATTGGGCCTGCGTCTTTAGGCATGAGATCAGGAAATAGGAAAGTTTTCCTTGCTTCCACATTTGGCCAAAATTAATGTGTGATCTGCTATTCTGTAGCCCTTCTTTCATGTACAAGCCTTGGAGGCACTTCAAGACAGATCTACGCTCCACTATTGCAGACTGCACAAAGAAACATGCACATTTGCATTTTATTTGCGAAAGGCTCAAATATGTACCAGCAAAGTTATGAAGCTTGACCCATAGCATTGCTCCATACACCCTTTCAGAAGGTGTCAATGACTGTGGATATACAGTCTGCCAGACGTTGCTTGATTTGTAAAAAAAAAAAAAAAATGCCAGCGCTCTTGTCGGGAGGCCACTACAGCTCGCACCACACATTGACCATACCCTGCTGCCAATCATAGTAACAACACAACTACTACCCATCACATTCCTACCAGTGTGACAATTAGAATATTCCAGCCCCCCATATCTATAAGAATTGCTTGGACAGGAGGCAATAGTCATTTTAGTATATGTTGAATTAATAATTGACTGTTGGGTGTGTTCATCTCTAAATTAGCCAGACAGCACCACCATGTGGCAGACTGTCACAATAGCCAGTGTTGACAATTAAGTGCTGGTGCCGAGCACCGGAAACCACCGGCACAAATTAAGCACTGCTGCCAGGCCATCCCTTATTTCCAGTACTGTTGGCTGTTTCTCAGCTCACAGTGCAGATATATCTTTGCGAGTTAAGAATCCTCGCCCTTATGTTTTTTTCTCACTTGTTTTCAGATATAACCGGTGTGCGCTGACCTTACCAGAGCTGCTCGCAAGTAAATGCCCACCCTACCAATCTTTTGGAAATGTCTTTTTCAGCAGGTGTAAAAATCCTTCTCTGCTGAAAGGCCCAAACAATCATAAATATGACATAATAATTTAGACTTGTTACATGTTTTCCTGTAACTCAAGATCGTTGTGAAGATGTGTAAAGACGACAGATACGTTATACACAAAGAGGCTCACACTCACAGACAAACATATTTAGCTAAAAGGTGGCTCAGACTCTTATACACACACGCGCGCACACGGATACACACATTGACTGATACATACAGACACAACCATACCGATAGGCACACAAACAGCCAGAGATTTACTACACATGCCTTCCTCACACTGCACTCATGGGCACACGTGGATAAACACACATGCTGATAAACAGATGGACACACAAAGTAATAAAGACAAAGACACAATCAGACACATGCAGACAGACACTGACATTCAGCGAACTACTTAGAGACACACTTGGGCACACAGGACCACACAGAGAAAATCACTATTCAAGTAATACAGTATAGTACAACACACACACTTAGACACCTACACAGACTTGTGATACAGGTACGCGCAGAGTCTCATACAAAGACATAGTCTTACAGACACATAAACTCATGCACAGACACACCGGGACAGAGGCAGACATATAGACCCTGATTATGAGTAGGTCGGTGTTTTCCAACCCCTCAGCAAATCCCTATTGGTGCAGGAATCGGAATTCCGCTTGTGTGGTATTTACTTTTTAGTGCATTTCGTTTTTACCAGGTGCATTAATTTTTTCTCCTTTCCTTAAATTTCATCAGGTCAAGCCTGCAGGAATTTAACAGGAGTAAAGTAAACACCAAAATCTAAACGTTATTTCCCAGTCATAGTAGGTGCTTTTTATTGGACCCAATAAATAATGTACCGCACAATATAATTATTTATTGAATGTGATAATTACCATACATAACATGAAACCTCTTTTAATGAGGGCCATATATATGCATATGGACATGGACACCAATAATGCTCAGACACATATACACCCACAAACCGACAAACATAGATGGAAACACTTACAGCCACATGCCGAGGGACACACACCTAAAGACACCTGCACACACGAACTCAGGCAAATGGAAGCACACACAGACACATGTAGACAGAGAGAGATACCAAGACAGGTATACACACAATATAAGTATAGGACAGACATATGCAAACAAACACAGAGACACATGAAGACACCAGTTTATACAGGCACACAAATAGAAAAGAAACATATCAAGAAAAACAAACTTTCAAGCACAGTTACAGACAGAGTCACAGCGTCTTCATCAACAAGCATAGACAAGGCCAATAGCTCTCGCCATTTAGCTTCGCCAAAAAAAAAGAAAGAAGGCCTCGGTGATGATGCATATAAATGTCACCACACCTGTGTACATATGCATTATTACAAGGCAGCCTTTTTTAGGTATCACCTACAATTTATAGCTGTCTGTTGTTGAAAACCTATCATGAAAAATACCAGTACTTACAGTGGGATTTTGGCCAGCCCAGTGATCACCATTCATCCTTTTTCTTTTCTATCTCGTTAGCTTGCTTTTTATGCAAAGGTTTTCCATCCTGTTCTTGTTGTCCCTGTCCTGGAGCAATAATTCATTACCATCCTTTTGGATGACTTGTATCCTTTCACTGCTTATGTTCAGGGAAACAATTTTTCAGTCTCACCTGAGACAGTGTATGTGCTGTTGCATACGAACGCTTTTTTTCTCAGAATGTTTTTAAAAGGGCTTAGAGCTCGCCCATTACTGAACCATTGGTTGGCTTTATTGTCACTCTCCTTTCCTTGCTTCCCGTTGTACAGCATGTGTCGGTTTCACTTTCTCTATGTGTTTGTCCCTTTTGTGGAACATGGACCAACTACAACTTCTTTTCTTTGCCCAGTGTCCTTCCACTGGGCACGCACTTTCTAAGGTACTTTTGTTTTACTTTACTTCTAGCACTTCATAAAAGTGTATGTGTTTGCAAGCCATCTCCTGCCCTCCGCCTGCTGTCCATGGGGTTGCTTGCCCCCTCCGACTGTCCCTCTTGTTGCTTGTTCCTCCTGCCCTCCTCCTGCTGTCCGTCATCTTGCCGCCCCTCCTGCATCCACCCTCTTGCTGGCCCCTCCGGCCCTCCTCTCACTGGGGCAGATTTACAAGCCCCTTGCACTGCCAGTACGTCACTTTTTGTGATGCACTGGCAGTGCATTTTTCTGCCCCATATTTACACGCAGCACTTTTCGTTAAAGGGGCGTCCCATGGGTGTTGCTGTGGGTGTTCCCACGCAATACCCATGGAACCAGACACATTTCCAGATTTACAAGAATTCATAAATCTGGAATGCGTCTGAATGCTACGCCTCCCCAGGGGAGGTGTAGGGAGGCACAACGAGGAGAATTTTATTCATTTCTCCTTGTTGTTTTCCTCTTTCTATGCATGCAGCATTCTGCCGCACACATAGAACGAGGAAATAACCTCTAATGATTGTTTATGTACAGGAAGGGAACCCTTCCTGCACATAAACAATCATTCCCGTGACGCATGCATCCTTGCACCATGGTGCAAGGGTGCCTGCATCAGCGCATGGTAGCAGTGTGTGCACCAGTGCTGGCGAAAGCACAGAGATGCAACATATTGTTGTAAATATGTGGCATCCTTGCGCTTCCAAACTAACGCAGCACGGCGCAGCAAAATGACTTGCTGCACAGTGCTGTGTTAGTTTATTGTAAATCTCCCCCACTGTTTCTCATGTTACTTGCCAACTCCTATGCCCCTTCCACTGTCCTGATTGGCTTACCCCCACCCACCACAACACAAGCATTTGCAATGCAATAGGTCTTCCATTCGTGAAAGTTAGAGCTGTTGGCGTTGAAAATGACAGGTTTTTTCTTACTTTTGTTTGTTTACGAGCTAAACAGTGCTCCTGAGAAATGAGTGAAAGGGGCTGTGGGTGGGAAAGGGGCTTCGGAGAGCAGTGCTTTAAGTAAGACAAGAAAAGCTGGGTGGGCTCTAAAATTAATCCTTTGAAAGAGACTTGTTCTAGGCAATTAAAGAGTATGGCTTAAAATATGTACACCAAGCTCACATGCTTTGAACACTGTGCCGTATGACCAGTAATTGGGTTTTGTAAATACATGAAGCCATGCCATACAACGAAAGCATATTAGCTGTATGAAATTAATAAATAATGTTTTTCTGAAAAAAAATGAGTTTAAAGTGCTTAAACAACTGTCTTCAACACTACCGTTCTCCCATTCACACCACTTTTTAAAAACTTGCACTGTTGCAGGTTGCTCAAAGCCGGTGCAGTATGTGCTGTGGCTGGTCTTTGCAGCAGGTTCGAGTCTGGCTGGAATCTCTAACCTCCTGTGATACTGGGCAAATCACTTAATCTTCCTGTGCCTAAAAATAAAATGAATGTGTCAGTTTATAATGCAACTGGTGCTCATGTAAAGCGCTTCAATAACTTCGGGTTGAGTTTGCGTTATATAAAACTGCAAAAAAAAAGGCACTGACACTGGCTGATTGGAGGAGTGGGCTGGGGCAGCAGGCATGTTAAAGGGATGGTGAGCTGCAAAAAAAGGTTCACGGCTGTCATTCTTAAAGTTTGAGCACTGCATGGCATGCTGAAGAAAAATAAATAAGAATGTTTGAATAGGCAAGTAGCGCAGCACAAAAGAATGGCACATGGCTGCCATGTTAAAGTTGAAGTGCAGTGTGGCGCATTCTAAAACAAAAACCATAATATTTAAAGTAAAAGCCCAATGTCCCGGCCTGCGGTGAGCACTTTTTGTAAATATAAAGCGGCCGCACAAGAGCTGCTGCCACCATTAAAGCGTGACGTTGCACCAAGCGCTTTTTGTAAATTTAAAGCGGACGCACAAGCACCCACAAAGTGCCCTTCGTAGTAAATTGTAAAAAAAACGGCGCTGCCACTATATTTATAGATAAAGCGTAGCGTCGAAAGCAGCTGTAGCCATGGAGGGGGACCTAGTGTTAGCAAATATGAACAGCAGCTGTTCAGAATAATGAGGACAGGGAGCAAGAGTGGGCGTGAGTGAGCTCCAGAGCCTAAAAATGTAACAGCGAAAAAAGAGTGCTAAGACAGTAATAAACATCATGACTGTTAAGACAACATGTAACAGGGGCCGTCCTCATAGGAGGTTTCAAAAGAAAACAAGCATTGGCATAGCCAATAGGTCTCGCCTTTGGGACTTTATAAGTGTATAGCTAGAGCTATTAGCATTGTCAATGCTTTTAAGCTATGTTATAGAGCATTGTGACTGCTGTGCAATATGTTGAAAAGTTATAACAAAAAAGTGTCATAGCATTTTTGTTACCTTATATATAACCAAGAAGACATTATGTACAACTGAAGAACCCTGTTAAAAAAGAATGAACATTAAAAAAAATGTCTTCTAGTTTTTTGTCCTTGCAATGCTGACAACTTCTTTCTGCCTGTTTTATTGCTTGTTTGTTATAGCTTTTTTTTGTCATGGGGGAGGGTACATAAATAGCAAGAGGGCAGAGGTTAGGAAACAGTACCTGAATTTCAACACGAGCAGTGGACAGAAACTAGGGGAGAATCAACAGATGCCAGATTCAGAGGGCAGACTTAGGTGGTGCTGAGTGATGCTGAGCTGGTGGTGTGCTGGTGCGGAGGTGGTGCTGAGTTATGTTGAGGTGGTGATGCTGCTGCACTGGTGCTCAGGCTGCGCTGCTGCTGAAGTGGTGCTGCATTGGTGCTGAATGGCTGCTGATGTGGGGCTGTGTTGATGCTGAATTGGTGCTGCACCGGAAGTTGTGCTGTGCAGATGCTGTTTTGATTTTGAGGTGGTACTGTGCTGATGCTGAGGTGGTGCTGCGGTGAGGTTGCACTGTCTACTTGTAACATTTTTTTTTTTTTGCAGAGTTTTATATAGCGCGAACTTGACCCAAATCCAATCAGGTATCAGAGCGCTTTACATAGCACCAGTTACATTACATGAGGACACACATTAATTTTTTGTTAGGCACAGGGAGATTAAGTTATTTGCCCAGAATCACAAGATGTTTAGCGTCATTACCGAGACTTGAACCCAGTTCCCCAGATCCGAGGTCGAGCGCTCTAGCCGTTAGGCCAACTCCTCTCCCCATATTTTGTTATATAACCTCACATTACATGCAACGTTTGGAGAGCGCGAGGAGGCATTCCTTGATATTAATTTTATTTCACCAACGAGTGAAACAAAATAGAAAGCACTAAAAGTTTAAAGCCTGCAACTGAAAGCTGCTTCCATTTTCATAAAACTGAGCAATAAGAGCATATTTAACTATTTAATCATATCCAAATAATCACAATGTTAAAGCACAATGTAAATAGGTTGATCCTTCTGTCGGCCATTTTCTTAAAGTACACTTCCATCAAGTAAGTATATTATTTAAGGTTTGGACATTTGAGCTAATAAATGAAAAATGTTATAGGATGAAACCCATTAGAGAACCAAACAGTGGAAGTTTAAACATCTTGAGGGGTGGACACCTTTTTTTATTTTTTAAATATAGCCAAAAAATGCATTATGCAAATATACCCTGAAAATAATTAGCCCATTTTGGAAAATGAGAAAATCTATCATATTTCCAGGAAGAATTACTTCGGTGGCACGAGGCACTTATTGTGCTGTGCCCAGCAGTCCCTGATTTTAGAGGACTAGGCATATGAGTGTTTTAATAAGACTGACTGTGCAGGCAGTTACACACCTGGGCAGGCAGGCCTGTGTCTCCTGATAGATTATCAGCAATCTGGACAGACTGCTTACCTGAAGGGGGATGGGGGGATGAGGGGATGCCAAAAGTGTGGGTGGGCAGAGTGTGGTGGGAAGAGGGGAGGGAGAGAAGCAAAGAAGGGCAAGCAACAAAAGCAAGGAGATGTTGGGGAAAAGACTGCTGAGTGGAGACAAACAGTCAGAGCGAGAACAGAATTAAGCACAGATGAGCGACACAAGACAAGTAGGAACAAGCATTGGCATAGCCAATAAGTATTTAGTTATCCAGCACAATAGCCTTGGTGCAACAACATTAACTGTTGCATGCCTAAACACTTATAAGGTCCCAAAGGCAAGACCTATTGACTATGCCAACGCTTGTTTGTTCTATATGAATGTTGGGTACCTGGCTTTGGTATTCTCCGTAAGTAATGAATGGGACGAGGGCAGGAGGGACCTGAGGGTAATGCCCTATTACTTACCTGTAATCTTCTATATATCTCCATTAGTAAAGAACGGGATGAGGAAAACAGGACCAGGAGAAATGAAGATTACCGGTAAGTAACAGGGCTTTTTCTAAGTGCTGTAAATAGCAGGTTGAGCTCTTGCTTGAATTACTGGTACTCCATTTATGGACTTGAGGTGAATTTAAGCCTGGGCTTTCTGTGTTTCGAACGAACATCCTCCAGCTCACCCCAGATGCTAAAAAGCAAGAGTGAAACTCACTGAACTGTCTTAAGTACAGCAAGGTACAGCTCTAAAACAATGGATGATGCAACGCGATACGCCTCCCTGCCCAACCACAATCCGCACAGGCAAATGAGAAGCCATGGAAATCCGCGTGACTGCTATGAAACAACAGATGGTTCCAAACGTCATCAAACTTTGTGACTCCAAACTGTACGGGGCTGTCTTGGAGCCTGTGAGAGAGAGGGTGGAGGGTACATAGTTTCAAATATTTGCCATGACCTCCTTTTCTTCAACCTTGAAATCTCTCACTTTAATTGCTACTTTTAAAATCTCTACATAAATAAAAGGCAGTGGTTTTCGTTCTGCATGTTATGCGAGAGCCTAAATGGTGCAGCTGTGCTGGCAGGCTAGTGTTCGGATTTACCATCCTGGGTGTCCGCCATTAACCTACTACACACTTCAGTTCCCGAGGTTTTGTTGGAGGTAAGTTGTAAATGACACGCATCTCAGTTCCCACGTTCATCACAGCGCTGTACATGAGTGTCTTGTAGGTATTTAAATACCAGAAATCGTACGTTTGCTCCAATTGAATTCTCACATTGTGTGAGCTTCCGGAACTACCATTCACGGGTAAGATAATACGTGCCCCTCTTATTCTTTAAAAAAATAACGCCACCCTCCACCATTAGTCTTATGTTTTCTATGGATGACCCACTTGCCAAAATGTTACTGGTCTTTTCTCTCCTGTGAGGGTCTGCTAGGTTCAGAAAATAATGAGGGAGAGATGGGCCATTGTTCAGGAATTGAGTCTTGCGTGACGCAGCCTGTGTTTGGGTTTCGTGTTAAAGAGTTTCGCTTGTGACTGAAATGTTTAGCGGGGCAGAAAATTTGGCTCTGTTAGCTGCAAAACAAGTGCGCGCCCCTCGCGCTGCAACTTTAAAAAAAAAAAAAAGGAGGCATGTCTGTTGGAGAGTGGTGTGCGATGTGCGCGCACCATGACGAGAGAGGAAAGCCAGATGGCGCCTCTGCTCGTTATTGTGCACGTACTCGCACGCTCTATGACCCCCAAAAAGCTGTGGTCAGCTTTTTAAAGCCCACTCACTAAATGTCTCGCCAGAGCAATTCATGCGCTGGCTCAGGCGAGACCTAAAAAGGGTAAAGCAAAAGGTAGTGTGAGAGAGGTAGGTGGATAGAGGCGAGAGAGGAATGAAAGGAGAGGAATACTGGTTGGGAGGGAGCGAGAGAAATATGCAGAGCATTTAAACATCAGAAGAAAGAGAGCTACCCCGGGTTTCATGACGGGTTGTTACAGGTAGAGCGGGGGGGGGGGGGGGGGGGAGGAGAAGAGGTCAGCAGAGAATGGAGGAACGTCGGAGGTGGGGGGCACTTAGAGGAAGATATGAGGTAGGAGACAGGCACAGTAAGGGAGAGTTAGTGGGGACTAAGATTGACAGTTTTCTGCTAGACCAAGACAAATAAAAGAGAAAGATGACATTAAACCATTAAACAAAAAAGAAAATGGGCAGTAAAGGTGACAAGCGTGCGGGGGGAGGGGCTAGCTAAATATACACAAAGTGGTGTCATGAAGGAACATGCATGGGCAGATAGGCAGGGAGGGAGCCATGCAAACCTATATTGAGAGAAAGCCTGGGAGCCAGGGGAGAAAAGGAAGGACAGACAGCAGGTGGGCCACAACAGTCACAGAAAAGCAAGGGACAGATTAAAGGAGAGGCATGAGGGACGCCCTCAAGCGGATCTGAGGATGGGGGTGAGATAAAGAGAGGGAGTGAGCCAGCAGAGAAGAGGAGAAAGGGAAGTGCATGCTCGTGGGAGGCAGAGGCTGAACACTAACACACATAGGTGCAATAGACAGAGACAGGGAGAAATGGGCACAATGAGTGAGAGGGTTTGACAGAATGGCAGTGAACGGGAAGAGGTTTTGATGGGGAAACAGTGCAAAAGGGGGACGCTGGTGGATAGACCAGGGTAGAGAGGAGTAGAGGTTTCTATAGAGGTCTGCTGTTCAAACCTTCCACATAAAGACTGTCAGAACAACTTAAAAATGTTCAGTACACATAAACAACCAACACAAATGTTAAAATCTCGGAATTAAGATAACTACATTAACATTATTTTTTTTTTTTTTTTATTAGCATTTTCATAAACACAACACAGTTTGCACATTTTGCACATTTTGTAGAATAAAACACAGTTCGGATTTATCAGTTATACATACTCGCCCGTTGCATCCCACGTAAAAGTCCAGTGACATCCAATGAGGCTGGGCATTTCCATCAGTTGTGTCTACATTCTTACACCTTATTGTCGAAAACATCAACAGAAACAAACACTATCCAACAACCATCCCTCAACACCCCCCTTTTATCTTACTTCCGTTTCATATCTTTCAGTCATATGTGTAACTACCTTGGTCTAATGTAAGGTGTCTAGTAATCAGTCAGGCGTCTGGTGTGTCTGTCTGGGTTCTCAGTAACAACGTCTCCCTGCTCGTCACCGCCAGCTTGAGAGCACGGTATGGGAGGATTCTGATCCTCCTGCTCCGCCGTCTCCCATTCGTTTATGTCACGTACCCAATCGGAGTGCTTCGGGGATCTGGGTTGCATCCAGACAATGACCACCCGTCTTTTGGCCAACACCAAACCCAAATTTACAAATCGTCTGCTTAATTGTTTATTCTTAGGTTTGGCAGTAACCCCAGTAACACCGTCTTAATATCCCGTGTGATATTCCATCCCGTGGCCCTTTCCAGTCTCCCCAGTACTTCTTCCCAATACAGCTGTAACGTAGGGCACGTCCAGTCATGTGAATAAATTCCGCTCCCTGTGTGCGGCATCTTAGACAGCTGTCCTCCCTAGTAGGATATATTGCATGCAACATGCACGGAGTTATATATACTTGGGGGCAGATTTATGATGCCTGGCGCATCCCTGCAAATCAGCAAGGATGCGCCAGGAATGATGCGTCACGCAAGTTTACCCTTGCGCCACACATGATGCGCCGCATTTATAATGCGGCGCATCATGGCGCAGGAATAAACAGATGCGTGACGCATCCAATGGCGTAAGGTTGGCGCAGTGCTTCAGTTGCGTCGCAAGCGCGACGCAACTCCAGCACTGTTCCAACCAACCCTATCCCTAACATGGTGCGTCAAGCCTTACGCCTGCTTCAAGCAGGCGCAGGGTTTTGGCGCATCAGCGTTGGGAAAGTGACTCAGTCAAATTTTATAGATTTGACTGAGTCACTTTTCAGGGGCGTTCCTGCGACGGAACGCCCCCCCCCTATGTCGACACGCCCACGTGAAACCTGACGCAGGTTTTACGTGGCGCAGGGCTTTACATCGTGACGCATCTCCATAGATGCGTCACGATGTAAATATGGCGCAACGTGGCGCAGGGTTTACACCGCCGCTGCGTCACAAAAGTGACGCAACGGCGGCGTAAAAGTGGCGCATCTCCGACATAGATCTGCCCCTTGGTGTATAACATTATAATGTAGTAGCTTAAAACACGCATTTGTGCTAACTTTACGAACCCCCCCCCCCATGAATCTTCCGCCATTTTGCCTTCCTCCAGTGCCTCATCCCATTTCTTTTGGAAACGCAGTGATTCCTGTGGAATATCGTCTCTTAAGGCATTATACAGAAAGGATACCAATCGACCCCCCTGAACCATTTCTAGCATAGTCTTAAGGACATCGGTGATGGGTGGTTCCTCTGGGAAGGTGTGCCATAATTCTTGTGTGACCCTTGCAATTTTGGCATATTGTAAGAACATCCCGGTCCTAGGTCAAAGGTAATTTGTGCCTCCTCACGGGTCAGAAAGCAGCCATTCGTATATAGGTCCCCCATCAGTAAACAACCCCCCTCCCGCCAATGGCTGATCGACATAGAGTCCACTATTGCCGCAAATGGATGTACTGTCCATAAAGGTACATCCTTTGCGTATAGAGCATGTCGAACCACCCTACATAGTGCTCCCTTACAGTTGCCATGTTGTACTATGTAGGGGTGCATTTCGAGGACCGAAGTTCCCATCATCAGTAATGCAACCAGGGATTCCCCACCATATGTTCCAGCCAACAAATCTTTCTCCCAGTTATCCTCAGCATCAAACCACTGAACCGCGTATTGCAGTTGGGACGCCATATAGTACAAATTTAGGAGTCGGACCTCCAAGCCGCCTCCCTCCCATGTCCTCTGCAGGGTCGCTAGACAAACTCTTTGTCGCTTTTTTCCCCACAAGAGCGTACCTATGAGAGTGTCCAGAGAACTAAAACACGATTTGGGCAGTATATAAAAGGAGTGCTGGAAGTGGTATAGACAGCGTGGGAGAGTAATCATTTTGACGACTGATATCCGCCCCATAAGCGACAGTGGTAGCTCGGCCTAGAAACTCACCGAGCCTTGCAATCCGTCAAGGACCCCTCCCATATTAGCTCCATAGAAAGCATCCCCTGTGTAGGCCAGTCGGATTCCCAGATATATTTCCCCCTCAGTGGCCCAAGGGAGGCCAACGTCTGCTCGCTCTTCTATGGGAACAGCAGTCAGCCTACCCAGCGGTATCACCCTCGACTTAGCACGGTTTATACGTAGTCCCGAGATATCTCCAAATCGCTCTAGTTCATGCAAGAGCAGTGGGATAGATGTTCCCAGTTGTCGCAGATACAATAACGTATCATCTGTGCATAACCATATTACATGATTGGTGTTACCTAATTTTATCCTCCAATCGTCCAAAACTGCCCACATGCGGACTGCTAGTGGTTCCAAGGCAATCGCCAAAAGTAGAGGCGAAAGCGGGCATCCCTGCCACGTTCCTCTGTGCATTATTATCTGTCTAGACACGGTCCTACCCATCCGCACTCTGGTTGTTGGGGTCGCGTAGAGCAGTTGTGCCCATTTAATGTATTGCTCCCCAACCCCTATGCTCTTCAGAACCTGCCACATATAAGGCCATTCCACCGACTCAAATCCCTGCTCGATATCAAGGGACACTGCCACATTACCCGAGTCCGCTAGGCAGGGGGCATGCCACACATGTGACAGCCGTCGTAGATTATAGGTAGTATTCCGCCCCGGAATAAACCCCGCCTGACTCTAGTTGTTCTCAACTCTAACAACACAGGGGAATGGTCCGACAGGTATCATGTCTGGTACGTCACATTCCCAACCAGGGGACCCAGTTCAGATGACAAGAACCAGTAATCCAATCTGCTTGAAGTACCCGTAGCAGGGGTATAGCAGAAGAACTGCCTTTTCAGGGGGAAACGCTCCCGCCAGACATCTCGGAGTTGGAGGCCCTGTAGCATGCGCTGGAGAGCCAATGTCATCCTGGGTTTGGTGTGCAATTTGGGGGGCTCGCCATCCAGCCCACCATCCAATACACAGTTAAAATCCCCAGCGGACAGGACTGGACCCCCAAGATATGGAGAGGCTGCCTCCAGGAGATCACTAAAAAAGGTTGGACTTTTGTCGTTCGGGGCATATACATTTATAAAACAGATTTCGGTACTATCAAGTCTCCCATGCAGTATAACATATAAGCCATCCGTATCGACCACATGATGTAAGTGTTGGAACGGGACTCCCGGTGCAACCCGTATAAGGGCACCCCTTGCAAACCCAGAATAAGAGGAGGCATATATCTGCCCTCGCCACCGTTTCTTCAAACATTTTATAGAGGCACCCCAGACATGCGTTTCCTGAAGGCAAGCCACCAACACCTTATACCTCCACAGATAAGCAAATATTCGTCTATGTTTATCAAATGCAGTGATACCGTGTACATTCCAAGTAAGTAATTTAATCATGGTGGGTGCCATAGCATTCTCCCCTCGGCATCTCCCCTAGAAGAGACCCCCCAGCACGCAAGAGAACATACAGGTTCCCCAAGCCATACAACCATAGGCAGTTTACACAGCATTTCATATGAAGGAAGATCCAAACCCAGTTCCAACAGTAAACTTCCCCAACAACCCCCCTCCAATTGGGCACCATCTCATTTCCCTCCCCGGCAAACTCACGCACAGTGAGGGCATGTAGACATCGCCCCATTCCCCTTAATGAACACAACAAACTCAAAAAAGTGCAACTATAAGAATTACAGTACAGTCGTGTGAGTGCCCACCCACTGCAGCCCATTCCATAGAAGTGAATGGCAAGCCGCCGAGGTGTGAGGTCTAGCCTCCAACTCCATCGGCAGGAACCAGTCACTTAGGGGAGCATGCCCCCATCAAAGTAAGCATTGTGTAGACAGAAAAGGTCCATATAACAGTATATTCCCTGTGCATCAAACCACAGACTCCCCGTATTAGGCCGATCTTACTAGGGAGGATTGTCCATCAGAAATCATGGCAAATACCCATGTGCGAAACAAGTTCAGGTATCAGAAGAATCTTCATTGGCATCCGAGTTCTGCATGCGTCCTTGGCGACGAGGCACTCGAGTCCGGTGACCACCTCCAAGGTCCGTAAAGTGCCATCCGGGTCAACCGTGATTCTACCAGGACTGCGACTCCCAGTGGACCCCTGAGATAATTTCTGCTGCCGCAGTCTTCTAGACCGATCCCGGGCACCAGTCTTGCTGGGCGTGAGCATGGAGGGAACCAGACAGGGTCCCGGAGAGCTATGTGCATCCAGCCAGTCAGCCGCCTCTCCTGGAGTGAAGAAAAACAGAGCCTTCCCATTGTGTTCTATCCGCAGCTTGGCTGGATAAAAAAGGCTGTATTTAAAATTTAGATCATGTAGACGTCGCTTCACAGCCAAAAAGGAGTGTCTTTGTTCTTGGACCCGTTGGGTATAATCAGTATATATCGCGATTTCATGACCCTCAAAAAGGAGTTGTCTCTTTGTGCGCGCTAGTTACAATAGGAGATCTCTGTCCTGGAAATTAAGAAAACAGGCTATAATGGCTCTGGGAGGTGCCCCTGGCTTTGGAGGAGGCACGAGCGCCCTATGCGCTCTCTCTATGGTATAAAAATTCAAAGGCCCTCGGGGGCCGCAATCTCCAGCAACCACTTCTCGAGGAACAGCTCCACCGATGGTCCCTCCGCCTTTTCGGGAAAACCAATGAAACAGAGGTTGTTTCACCGGGATCACCCTTCTGCGTCTTTGGCACGGTCATCTAAGGTCACTAGTTTTTTCTGGAGGGGGGTTACTGTGTCCCAGAGGGCGTGCAGTTCCGGCTGCATCATGTCAACTGTACGTTCCGTGGTGGTGACCTGATATCTTCCGTAGGTCACAGCGGAGTAGGTTAACATCTATGGCGACCGCTTCAATTCTGTTTTTCAGGTCCCCAATTGTGTCATGGATAGCTGTGAGTATCTTGGCGATATACGGAGATCTATCTGTCGTCAACGATGAAAGCACCGCCGCCGCGGGCTGCGGCTGCGCCTCGGCCCCCTGGTCCACATGCAG
This sequence comes from Triturus cristatus, assembly GCF_964204655.1. Lineage (NCBI taxonomy): Eukaryota > Metazoa > Chordata > Amphibia > Caudata > Salamandridae > Triturus > Triturus cristatus. Next base: position 361,160,810 of record NC_140581.1, read on the forward strand.
CGGCTGTGTGTAGTTGGAGATTTTGTTTGTTTGGGCCGTCTTGCCTCCTTTATCCTTTGCCATCATGCAAATATGGGTATAGCTCAAGAGACCAAGAGGCACAGACTCAATGTCCATTCCTGGGGTGCGGTTACATCGCACACTGCTGGGCCTCCAGCTACACCCTGGTCTCTGTATTGTGCAGGGCCACTCCTGTCGCCACCCCCCTGTGCAGCTTAATCGGGGTAGAGCAGCTGCAGGGAGTACCCCCAAAACAGTAGGGAAGTAGAGGTAGGGCCGCAACCGCAACCGAGGCCCTCCGCAGGAGCAGAAGTCGAGGCACCACCAGCCCCCCACAGCAGTCCAGGCAACAACAGACCAGTCCTGGTGATCCACACAGTCTAGTTCCCTCAGGCCGCAGCACAGCGAGTCAGATAGAGTACGTTTAACCGCAGAATCCGGAGGCCCCCAGCTCGACAACAGCAGCCCGTAGCGCTCACAGCAGACCCCACTTATTCAGAAGTGCCTCGGGTCCGGATCCTAAAGCCTGGGCCCCATCATGCAGACGCTATGCAGGGCAATCAGGCCAAACACTGCGCCAGTCTCATATGCGGGGCCCCAGCACAGGTCTCCCCAGTTCGCCAGACATTACCCGCTGTAGCGTGTAAGATTCCAGCCCCTCAGGGCAGCAGAGGCAGCTGGTCAGTCTGCCCTCCTGTTCAGAGGATGAAGCACCTTCTGTTCACGCTGGCCCCCCGGCGATGAGTTCACGGCCACCCACCGGTGCACTCCAATATGGGCCGGACCTCAGATGCCAAGGGCGCCGCCACTCACCGGAACACCACCAGTGCGAACCGGGCCTCAGGCACTAATCCTGCCGCCACTCACAGGAACGCCTCCAGCAGAGAGTAGGCCTCCAGCGTATAATGCGCCACCACTCACCGGCCTATATGCTTCTCCCCGCAGCCACTGGGCACACGCGGCGGTACACCAGCGGTATCCCCTCGGCACTTTAGCGCGGCAACCCCAGCAGGATATTGTAGTACACTCTTTGTATTTCTAGTAGTGGTGGAATGTTATCTCCTGGGTATTCTATGTTGTAATATGATTCTGGGTTTTCTTCCACGGCAGTTGCCTGTTGCTCCTGTCGTGGAGAGTCCGCTCTTGTACTTCCTCTGAACTTGGAATAAACCTAGGGGCAGATTTATGAGCACCTTGCGCCACTTTTGCGTCACTTTTCCCATGTTAAAAGTGACGCAAAAGTGGCGCAAGGGGCTCATAAATCTGCCCCCTAATACTTCAAGAACCAGCATTGGACCTTTCATTTACAACAATTCTTGGCGACGATTTCTGCCTTCCTTTAACCCACGCTGGTCAAGCTATATTGGTTCGAGCTATTTTGGCGAGCTATTTTGGTTCTACATCACAAGAGCGGAAGCCCTCTTCACTCCTGCACGTCTCGTTCGCGCAAATCTGAGGCCAGCTATTTGTTTTCACTAGTCCAAGGTGAGACTTGTCGGCGCTAGCAAGAGTTTTTAATCTAGCCCATTCATGCTAGACTACCCCTGTGACTGTTCGCTTTTAGCGAGTGAGGTGATGTGCGAGGCCATGTCATGCCGCGAAGGAGAAATCTGTTGAGCCAGCACGCTGTAAAAAGAAAGCAACTCACTTCTCTTCTGCCTACCTGATGCGCTCCCTGGCCGTGGCAGTTCTTTGGTGAGGAGCTCTGCTGCCTTCGATCTCTGATCCCATTCTGGTGACATCATCGAACGCGCTCCTGTCGTGGAGAGTCCGCTCTTGTACTTCCTCTGAACTTGGAATAAACCTAATACTTCAAGAACCAGCATTGGACCTTTCATTTACAACAGATATCACCCCCGCAGCCTCCAACCATCAGCGCCGCCCTCATGCGCCACGGCAAGGCGGCCGGAAAAAGGCTGGCGGGTCCAGCACTCCGCAAAAACAGCCCAGGGCACGCCGCCACACGGGATCCGGGTTGGGTAAGTAACGATCCCGGGAGTCGATGGGGGTACACAGGGTCCAGGTGCACTTAGGACAGCCTTCCACTATGCCAGGATGTTTATCAGATGGTCGGATGACGGGAGCTCTTCGCGAGCACGTCTACTCCGCCATCTTGCTCGGCCACGTCCCCCAACTACATTAAACATTATAGCTGCTAAAAATGGGAATTAGGATGCTGCATCCAAAAACAGATCGTGGACACAGCCTCTACCTCTCTTTCATCACATTGAGAGTTCTGACAGTGGGAAAACCCCTATCTCAGCAAACCTCAGAAAGCTGTACAGTATAGTCTTCCATGGCAGAGTCTGAAAAGAACACGACCATCACTTTAGAAATAGCACATGCATGTGCATAAAACAAATTCATTCAAATGCGAACTTTCACTTTGTATAGTGATAAAAACTTATCCAGATATTTAAACATTGCCCCACTCACCACTGTACAAGTTAGACAGTATCTAAAGAACAGGTTTTGTCTTTCTTCAAGGGACGGTTTGAGACAGGTAAGGGTGTGGTGTTGGCCAAGGCCTCATAGAGGATGGTGTAGAGGTTAAGTTTACCTTTTATGAGGCCTAGCATCCTTACAGAACTCCCCACTGTAGTCACAAGCTTCTGGAACATCCCAGTGGGTTTCATGAGAGAATTCTAATTTTTTTAATTGGGGAGTTGGCCTAACGTCTAGGGCGGTCGACCTCGGAGCTGGGGGACCAGGTTTGAGTCTCGGCAGAGACGCATAACATCCTGTGATTCTGGGCAAATCACTTAATCTCCCCGTGCCTAACAAAAATGAATGTGTACTCATGTAACTCAACTGGTGCCCGTATAAAGTGCTCTGTTACCCGATACCTTCTGGTCAAGTTTGTGCTATAGAAAACTCAGTTAAAAATAAAAAAGAAACAAAGGAAGAAATAAAACAATATCTTCCTAATAGTGGTCTGACTCAAATCTTATCCACAGACCACAGTCCAATGTGCAGCCTGAAAGCATTGGATCGACTGTAGCCAGTGGATAATAGACTCACATAGTTCTAATGATTTATAATGCATTTATAAGAGTTAGCTTTACGAAGCTCACAGATAACTTCGTGTTGGTATATAACTCTCAGATTAAGGATACCCTGTAATGTTCTTTGGATTGGATGACATTATAATGAAGATAAAGAACATAAGAAATGACATAAATAGGATCCGATTCCATGATAATTTAGAATGACTCCAAACGTGGAATTGGTGTATAAAAACAATCCATCTTAAAGGTGTGCTGTACTAATCTCCAATAGACCGGAATTTTTTTAATGACTGCCTCCTTACAGAAAGCAGAACTGCTCCGCTCTTACAATGCATTTGTAAAACGTGCCACACTTAACAAAACAGAGATGTATTCATAATGCGTTTTAAAGACATAACTTTGAAGCACCGTGCAGGAATTCAAACAGTGATACTATTATTAAGCAAGGAGTGGTTTACTCACATAAATTCTAAAGGAAAGGACGCCAGGTTACAGAACTCAAGCACTAAACACTTGGGGGCATATTTATAATAACTGACGCATCCCTGCATATCAGCAGGGATGCGCCAGTTATTTTGCGCCCCAGCTCTGCCACCATGGATGCGCCGCATTTATAATGCGGCGCACCATGGGGCAAAAACCGCACAGATGCGTCACGCATCTGTGCCGTAAAAGTGGCGCATTGCTGGAGTTGCGTCGCAAGCGCGACGCAGCTCCAGCAATGCTCTGGGGGGCCCTATCTTCACAATGCTGCGTCAATCCTTATGCCTGCTTCAAGCAGGCGCAGGGTTTTGACGCAGCATGGGCTCAAAAGTGACTGAGTGAAATCTTGTAGATTTCACTCAGCCACTTTTAGGAGGCGTTCCTGCGCCGGAACGCCCCCACCTGCCCTGGAACGCCTATATGTGGCGCAGGGCTTTACAACGTGACGCATCTCCCAGATGCGTCACGTTGTAAATACCCCGCACCATGGCGCAGGATTTGCGCCGCTGCTGCGTCACAAAAGTGACGCAACGGCGGCGTAAATGAGGCGCAAGTCAAACATAAATCTGCCCCTTGCGAATTACCAAATGCATCATTAGTAATTGCCGAGAGAGTGCAAGAGGCATGTGCTTAGTATGCTTCAGTGGCACACAGTTGGGCTGCTTGGTGAACTCCTTCGAAGCCGGGGTCGGGCGCCGAAGGACCGGACACCAACATGGCTAAGTGGGGAAGTAATCACCAGGCCGCCTCCCTAGCAGCAAAAAGAAATGTGAATGTTGGAAAGCAAGTTCCCAACATATATGAAGCATTAATTTTTCCCGGCGGGGTAATGCCTCTAGCCATGTCGTCCAGGGTGGTGACCGTATGAAGCTGTAAGCCGCAGGCGAGGCAAATTAATAAAACAAGAAACACAGCACTTCAGGAAAATGAAAGAAAACAAGCATTGGCATAGCCAATAGGTCTCGCTTTTGGGACCTTATAAGTATTTAGTTATGCAGCACAATTTTCTTGGTGCAACAACATCACTGTTGCATGCCTAACACTTATAAGGTCCCAAAGGTGAGACCTATTGGCTATGCCAATGCTTGTTATATATGTCAGCATCTTATATCACTTAAGGGACATATTCCCCTACAACGAAGGAAGCGTTTTATTTGTCATTATCTTGATTGGATTCAAAATGGAGAATGTTTGTCCAAATAATCAGGAATCCCTCCCAGTAAAACACAAATTAGAATGAGGAATGTCACTGTTGAAGCAATGAATGTACGCCTTGTGCGTGAATCCCACTAGGTGCCAGTGCTAAACCAGCAATTACATGTGTGGAGGGTGAGCATGTGTTTGGTTAACCCATTTCTCAGTGTAGAGGGTGAGTGTGTGGTTAGCTAACCTAGTTCTCACGAGTGTAGAGGGTGAGTATGTGGTTAGTTAATCCAGGTCTCAGGAGTGCAGAGGGCGAGTGTGTGATTGGCTAACCCAACTCTCACTAGTGTAGAGGGGAAATATGTGGTTGGCCAACCCAGCTCTTACGATTGTAGAGGGTGAGTGTGTGATTGGCTAACCCAGCTCTCACCAGTGTAGAATGTGAGAGAGTGTGATTGACTAGGGAATGGGTGGTCATGCTTTAACCCTGTGTGGGTCAGAGAGTTTGGGATATGTGAGATATGCCTTTTTATTGTAACACTTATCAACCGAAGCCATTTGTTAGGTAACAACGGTTGCTGACAAAACACTGCTCTTTTAATTAGACAAATCTTTATTTAGGTTTGTTAGAAAGGAGCCTTGTGTGAGTCTGTATATCATGAGAAGTCACTTCCAGACCATTTTGCTATTCTGATTATTAACTCAGGGATTTACTATTGTTTTTGCTAAATTCACAGCATTAAGAGGCCATTCAGACCAGAAATGCGCTTTCTATAAAGAAACATAACAAACTATGTTATTCCTATGTTTTGAGGAAAATATGTTTTGAAAGGCCCACCGTGGCAATTAATTCGGAAATGCCATGGGGAGGGAACAAGATGGTTGCCACTAAAGTCGCTGGCAATGTGAGCAAAAGTGATGCTAGCAAAAAGGAAGTGGCTGCTGTGTAGCATGGCTGAAAGAACAAGAAAACATAATAGCTTATTTTTCTTTTCTTTTTTTTATACATTCAAACATGCTGCACATCATGTACCTCATGGCGTAAAAAAGAATTGACAAAGCCCAAAAATATAGCCATTTGGGTTTCACAATATTTTTTGCCATGTTCTACAATGGCGCGGCTGCTGTTCAGCGTTGTTGAAGGTAAAAAAAAGGCTAGGACACAACCAGCAATGACCACGCCTTATCATTGTTTTTGTACTTTTAGCCATGCTGCACAGCAGCCATGCTGTACAGCATGGCAAAAAAAAATATTGGCAGAGCCAGTAGATCTTGCATTGGCAAAACCCATTGGCTGTGCCAGTGCTTGTTTTATTTTTTCCTAGTACTTCATTGGAGAGAATGTTTTCAATCCCTCACTCTTACAGACCATAAACAACCACCACAAGCTCCCTGTTGCTCCCTCGTCCCCTTCCATAGCTTGTGCTTTGTTTCCTCTGCTCACCCTGCCTGGATTCTTTTTTCACTTGTATTTTATCCCTCCCCACTCAATAATATCCTATGTTTATCCCAGCTTTCCACTACCACCATTGTTCCCTCTACCTGTTCCTCCATGGCTCTCCATTCCCATCCATCACAGTCTCCACATTATTTGAAAAAAAAGTTAGAACATTTGGAAGGTCCAGAAAAATGTTGGTTGCACCATCCGTATTCGTCATGATGCCTGCACATGCTTGTGTGATGATGTCAAATGCGGCAGACAGATCTAACTGAACAAGAGCAGCAGCCTTGCCCTGATCTGCCTTCCACCAGAGGTCATGAGCACTGAGACAATTACCATTCATGTGCTGTGAACAGTTATAAAACCTACTAGCTGAGAATGAAGGATAGCTTGCAAAAGTTAGCAACTAAATTGGGTGCGAATTATTAGGATCTGATGCAGAAAGTGTACATTTTTTCAATAAGTCTTTACTCTTTTTCATTTAGATCTGTCTGTTGCATTTGACACTATTGGCCATACCCAAGTCTGTCTTCTTTTGAATAATTAGGCTGTGATCATCAATCACTAAAATGGCTTAAATCATTCTTGACAAATCTGATCAGATATTTGACTTTGCCACCTTTTCAAGCTGATTTCTGACTAGTGGGTTACCACATGCTTAAGTGGTTGATTGAACAATGACGTGATCTTTGCCTTAAGAAATGGAGCTATTCGCTTCATATTTGATGCTGGGCAAAGGTCTTTGAGATAACCTGGAGCCTTTGCTTTATCAATTGCTACCAGAATTTCAGTGGAAGTAAGATCCTTAAACGAACGTAAATAATTTTGGCTTTGTGATTTGGACTGGTAGAATATTTGGTCTATAATTATTTGATAAACTTTTTCGATTTCTTTTTTTTGCCTTTATGATTTAGACAAATGATTGGAAAATACCTGCGGAGGGACTAGGTTATTGGCTGTTTTAGTCGAAGTCACATACCTGACAGTCTTAAAGAGTTTTCTAGAAGTGTTTGCAGCTTCAGCAATCTTACAGAATTTTTTTGCTTGAAAAGTTTCAAATTGTTAGGATTTAAGAATCTCTTGATAGAGAGCTATAGCAGGATATCACCCCCGCAGCCTCCAACCGTCAGCGCCGCCCTCATGCGCCACAGCAAGGCGGCCGGAAAAAGGCCGGCGGGTCCAGCACTCCGCAAAAACAGCCCAGGGGACGCCGCCACACGGGGTCCGGGTTGGGTAAGTAACGATCCCGGGAGTCGATGGGGGTACACAGGGTCCAGGTGCACTTAGGACAGCCTTCCACTATGCCAGGATGTTTATCAGATGGTCGGATGACGGGAGCTCTTCGCGAGCAAGTCTACTCCGCCATCTTGCTCGGCCACGCCCCCCAACTACATTAAACATTATAGCTGCTAAAAATGGGAATTAGGATGCTGCATCCAAAAAACAGATCGTGGACACAGCCTCTGCCTCTCTTTCATCACATTGAGAGTTCTGACAGTGGGAAAACCCCTATCTCAACAAACCTCAGAAAGCTGTACAGTATGCCGCTGCCCGCGTCCCACGCAGGGGGACATCAGCAGGGCAGCCCTCTAGTGGCCGCCCGTCAGAGCCTCCCCCCCCCGCTCCGCCTCTCTAGTGAGGCCGCGCCTCGGGGAGGGGAGGCCCCAATGGGTTTGTCTGGGGGAGGCGTGCCGCGGGACTGGGCGAGGTTAGACCCCCCCTTTTTAAGCGCCTCACCCCCTCAGTTCTTCCTCTGCTTCCTGCGCTCCTCCTGGCCACGCGAATTCCCACCCTTTCCGCTTACCCTGCGCGGTGGAGGCAGCGCGCTATTGGAATGTTGTAATGTTTTTTCTTGCGTTGCAGGCGGAGTTACAGGGCGATCTGGAGGCAGAAGGGTACAGTAAGGGTACCTCTGCGACAGGCGGTACAGTAAGGGTACCCCTGTCCGGCACAGTAAGGGTGCCCGAGCCAAGGTCCGGGAGCCGAAGGAGGTTCTGGGAAGACCGCGACGGCACCCCGTTAGTCCTTCGGGCGGTTGGGGGGCCTGACCAACCGGGGGTGTGCCACAACACGCTCCGCCCCTGTTAAAAGGGGCGGGAGTATTAGACAGATCACGTGATCCAAGGGAGGATCTGAAAAATGTGCCGCACTGCCGGGCATCGACCCACCGTGCGTGCTGGCTCGCAAGGCGGGCGGAGAAGCGAGGGGCTGCTTGCCCTGGATCGCCCGTTAGATAACCCACTTATCGTCATACTTATGTTGTATGAAATAAACCTGCAGCAGTTCTTCACCCATAATAAAGTGTCAGTGTAATCTTTGAGTGACGTCCGTGCATGCGTGTTGAGTGGAGCGGATGACGGTGTGGTCACTATAGTCTTCCATGGCAGAGTCTGAAAAGAACACGACCATCACTTTAGAAATAGCACATGCATGTGCATAAAACAAATGCAGAATATACATTCATTCAAATGCGAACTTTCACTTTGTATAGTGATAAAACCTTATCCAGATATTTAAACATTGCCCCACTCATCACTGTCCAAGTTAGACAGTATCTAAAGAACAGGTTTTGTCTTTCTTCAAGGGACGGTTTGAGACAGGTAAGGGTGTGGTGTTGGCCAAGGCCTCATAGAGGATGGTGTAGGGGTTAAGTTTACCTTTTATGAGGCCTAGCATCCTTACAGAACTCCCCAGTGTAGTCACAAGCTTATGGAACATCCCAGTGGGTTTCATGAGAGAATTCTAATTTTTTTAATTGGGGAGTTGGCCTAACGTCTAGGGCGGTCGACCTCGGAGCTGGGGGACCAGGTTTGAGTCTCGGCAGAGATGCGTAACATCCTGTGATTCTGGGCAAGTCACTTAGGGGCATATTATCAAGAAACAGAGTTAAAATTATCGCCGCTTTAGCGGCAGAAAACTGCTGCTAAAGCGGCGATAATGGGCTTGATAATATGCCCTTGAGAGTTCCAATAGAAGCCCATGTTTTGGTGACAATATGGGCTTCTATTGGAATTCTCTACGGCATATTATCAAGCCCATTATCGCCGTTTTAGCGGCAGTTTTCTGCCGCTAAAGCGGCGATAATTTTAACACCATGCTTGATAATATGCCCCTTAATCTCCCCGTGCCTAACAAAAATGAATGTGTACTCATGTAACTCAACTGGTGCCCGTGTAAAATGCTCTGATACCCGATACCTTCGGGTCAAGTTTGTGCTATAGAAAACTCAGTTAAAAATAAAAAAAACAAAGGAAGAAATAAAACAATATCTTCCTAATAGTGGTCTGACTCAAATCTTATCCACAGACCACAGTCCAATGTGCAGTCTGAAAGCATTGGATCGACTGTAGCCAGTGGATAATAGACTCACATAGTTCTAATGATTTATAATGCATTTATAAGAGTTGGCTTTACGAAGCTCACAGATAACTTCATCCTGTGGGAAACACGTGTTGGTATATAACTCTCAGATTAAGGATACCCTGTAACGTTCTTTGGATTGGATGACATTATAATGAAGATAAAGAACATAAGAAATGACATAAATAGGATCCGATTACATGATAATTAAGAAAAACAATGAATGACTCCAAACGTGGAATTGGTGTATAAAAACAATCCATCTTAAAGGTGTGCTGTACTAATCTCCAATAGCCCGGAATTTTTTTAATGACTACCTCCTTACAGAAAGCAGAACTGCTCCGCTCTTACAATGCATTTGTAAAACGTGCCACACTTAACAAAATAGATATGTATTCATAATGCGTTTTAAAGACATAACTTTGAAGCACCGTGCAGGAATTCAAACAGTGATACTATTATTAAGCAAGGAGTGGTTTACTCACATAAATTCTAAAGGAAAGGACGCCAGGTTACAGAACTCAAGCACTAAACACTTGCGAATTACTAAATGCATCATTAGTAATTGCCGACAGAGTGCAAGAGGCATGTGCTTGGTGTGCTTCAGTGGCACACAGTTGGGCTGCTTGGTGAACTCTTTCGAAGCCGGGGTCGGGCGCCGAAGGACCGGACACCAACATGGCTAAGTGGGGAAGTAATCACCAGGCCGCCTCCCTATCAGCAAAAAGAAATGTGAATGTTGGAAAGCAAGTTCCCAACATATATGAAGCATTAATTGTTCCCGGCGGGGTAATGTCTCTAGCCATGTCGTCCAGGGTGGTGACCGTATGAAGCTGTAAGCCGCAGGCGAGGCAAATTAATAAAACAAGAAACACAGCACTTCAGGAAAATGAAACAAAACAAGCATTGGCATAGCCAATAGGTCTCGCTTTTGGGACTTTATAAGTATTTAATTATGCAGCACAATTTTCTTGGTGCAACAACATCACTGTTGCATGCCTAACACTTGTAAGGTCCCAAAGGTGAGACCTATTGGCTATGCCAATGCTTGTTATATATGTCAGCACCTTATATCACTTAAGGGACACATTACCCTTCAACGAAGGAAGCGTTTTATTTGTCATTATCTTGATTGGATTCAAAATGGAGAATGTTTGTCCAAATACTCAGGAATCCCTCCTAGTAAAATACAAATTAGAATGAGGAATGTCACAGTTGAAGCAATGAATGTACTCCTTGTGCGTGAATCCCACTAGGTGCCAGTGCTAAACCAGCCATTACGTGTGTGGAGGGTGAGCGTGTGTTTGGTTAACCCATTTCTCAGTGTAGAGGGTGAGTGTGTGGTTAGCTAACCTAGTTCTCACGAGTGTAGAGGGTGAGTATGTGGTTAGTTAATCCAGCTCTCAGGAGTGCAGAGGGCGAGTGTGTGATTGGCTAACCCAACTCTCACTAGTGTAGAGGGGAAATATGTGGTTGGCCAACCCAGCTCTTAGGATTGTAGAGGGTGAGTGTGTGATTGGCTAACCCAGCTCTCACCAGTGTAGAATGTGAGAGAGTGTGATTGACTAGGGAATGGGTGGTCATGCTTTAACCCTGTGTGGGTCAGAGAGTTTGGGATATGTGAGATATGCCTTTTTATTGTAACACTTATCAACCGAAGCCATTTGTTAGGTAACAACGGCTGCTGACAAAACACTTCTCTTTTAATTAGACAAATCTTTATTTAGGTTTGTTAGAAAGCAGCCTTGTGTGAGTCTGTATATCATGAGAAGTCACTTCCAGACCATTTTGCTATTCTGATTATTAACTCAGGGATTTACTATTGTTTTTGCTAAATTCACAGCATTAAGAGGCCATTCAGACCAGAAATGCGCTTTCTATAAAGAAACATAACAAACTATGTTATTCCTATGTTTTGAGGAAAATATGTCTTGAAAGGCCTACCGTGGCAATTAATTCGGAAATGCCATGGGGAGGGAACAAGATGGTTGCCACTAAAGTCGCTGGCAATGTGAGCAAAAGTGATGCTAGCAAAAAGGAAGTGGCTGCTGTGTAGCATGGCTGAAAGAACAAGAAAACATAAAAGCTTATTTTTCTTTTCTTTTTTTATACATTCAAACATGCTGCACACCATGTACCTCATGGCGTAAAAAAGAATTAACAAAGCCCAAAAATATAGCCATTTGGATTTCACAATATTTTTTGCCATGTTCTACAATGGCACGGTCGCTGTTCAGCGTTGTTGAAGGTAAAAAAAAGGCTAGGACACAACCAGCATTTACCACGCCTTATCATTGTTTTTGTACTTTTAGCCATGCTGCACAGCAGCCACGCTGTACAGCATGGCAAAAAAAAATATTGGCAGAGCCAGTAGATCTTGCATTGGCAAAACCCATTGGCTGTGCCAGTGCTTGTTTTATTTTTTCCTAGTACTTCATTGGAGAGAATGTTTTCAATTCCTCACTCTTACAGACCATAAACAACCACCACAAGCTCCCTGTTGCTCCCTCGTCCCCTTCCATAGCTTGTGCTTTGTTTCCTCTGCTCACCCTGCCTGGATTCTTTTTTCACTTGTATTTTATCCCTCCCCACTCAATAATATCCTATGTTTATCCCAGCTTTCCACTACCACCATTGTTCCCTCTACCTGTTCCTCCATGGCTCTCCATTCCCATCCATCACAGTCTCCACATTATTTGAAAAAAAAGTTAGAACATTTGGAAGGTCCAGAAAAATGTTGGTTGCACCATCCGTATTCGTCATGATGCCTGCACATGCTTGTGTGATGATGTCAAATGCGGCAGACAGATCTAACTGAACAAGAGCAGCAGCCTTGCCCTGATCTGCCTTCCACCAGAGGTCATGAGCACTGAGACAATTACCATTTATGTGCTGTGAACAGTTATAAAACCTACTAGCTGAGAATGAAGGATAGCTTGCAAAAGTTAGCAACTAAATTGGGTGCGAATTATTAGGATCTGATGCAGAAAGTGTACATTTTTTCAATAAGTCTTTACTCTTTTTCATTTAGATCTGTCTGTTGCATTTGACACTATTGGCCATACCCAAGTCTGTCTTCTTTTGAATAATTAGGCTGTGATCATCAATCACTAAAATGGCTTAAATCATTCTTGACAAATCTGATCAGATATTTGACTTTGCCACCTTTTCAAGCTGATTTCTGACTAGTGGGTTACCACATGCTTAAGTGGTTGATTGAACAATGACGTGATCTTTGCCTTAAGAAATGGAGCTATTCGCTTCATATTTGATGCTGGGCAAAGGTCTTTGAGATAACCTGGAGCCTTTGCTTTATCAATTGCTACCAGAATTTCAATGGAAGTAAGGTCCTTAAACGAACGTAAATAATTTTGGCATTGTGATTTGGACTGGTAGAATATTTGGTCTATAATGATTTGATAAACTTTTTCGATTTCTTTTTTTTGCCTTTATGATTTAGACAAAGGATTGGAAAATACCTGCGGAGATACTAGGTTATTGGCTGTTTTAGTCGAAGTCACATACCTGACGGTCTTAAAGAGTTTTCTAGAAGTGTTTGCAGCTTCAGAAATCTTACAGAATTTTTTTGCTTGAAAAGTTTCAAATTGTTAGGATTTAAGAATCTCTTGATAGAGAGCTATAACTTCAAGGTCGTAATTCCTGCGCAATTTCCTCTCTGCTTGTCTTACTTGGAGTTTTAAAGCTGGAACGTAGGGTTGTACAGGTTGTTCTTCTTGTGTCTAATACTCTGCATTCTGCCTGTTTTGAAGGCAGGAGATTGGGTGATGGGTCGAAACTTTTCATTAGAGCATTTTCATATTCTAGTTTTGAGCTTTTAAGCGTCCTTGCAGTCATCCCATGGTCTTGTTTATCAATATAAGTGATGGATTGTGGGGATGCCAGAGTGTTGGTGGTCAAGGTTGCTGCACTGTGTGTAATGAGGCTGTGATGGCCAGGAAGCCTATATTTCATCATCCGTGTGCCTAAGGTATAGAAACTGCCCACACATCTAGGTCAGGACTCTTCTGAGATTCAACAACGTGGGGGTGGTCCATGTGTAGCCAGGACTGTGGTGTTTCCCACACCCTGGCTCACAAATAGTGGTCAATACAGACACGTCTTCCGCATCCTACTAGCAATTTGTTTTGTCGGCTTTCTAGGCAGTTCTGCGGTCTCATCTATTTTACAATCACAGGTGGTGTACAGATCCTGTGCTCACCTGTACACCTACAAACCCTGCTGGGCAGCTAGGTGGCAAGTCATGACTACTGGTAAGACAGATAACAGACATTCAAAGCTACCTTTTGAAACAAACTACCCAAGTAAAATGGTGGAGACGGCAGCTGAACAACGTCGCAAAAGGAGCGCGATCTAATTCACAGTATATTAGGACCTGGACATTAAAACAATGCTCAAAATCTTACAGCCAAATTTGCTCTTCATTGATAACAAACCATAGGATACACAGCATGGTCACTAAAATAGACCAACAGGAGTTGCGGCATTCCACGGCGGTATAGATTACTTCGGAAACTGAAGAGGACCTGAACACACAACCTGACAAATTGCTTGCCATGGGTAGAGACCTGTCCTTGGTAAAAGCTAACAATGAGGAGCTCGAAGCAAGGACTAGATGTAGCAAACTACGCCTCTTGAGTCTAGAGACACGGGCAAACTGAAGGAGTATGTATGTTGAGAGTCTGTTGTCATTGCAGTTTGGTGCTGAAAACTGTTCTAGACTTTTTGTAGTGGAGAGAGAACATCGCCCCCTAGCTTCCAGGCTGCCCGAAGGAGCACCAGTACTTCCAATAATCACGAGGTTCATGAACTGTAGCGACAGATGTAGTGCTTTGCATGGCCCATGGAAAACTACGATAGCAACATTTAAGCAATCTACCTAGATTTCACGCTGGCAGTGAAGAAGGCGCAAAAGAAGAATTGCAGATGAAGAAAAAAATTAAACAGAGATAAAATACGCAATGCTGTGAATTTTCACCATAGAAAACAGCATTTATTTAGTGGTCCCCAGCATGTCACGTCCTTCCTAAAGAACCTCCAACCTCTGAGCTGGCATAGGTGCAGAACAGAGGGGGCAATGGCCTCAACGTCTAACCATAGTGACTCTGACTGACACGATCCTCAGCAGATTACCTTCCATCTGTGTTTCCCAACATAACCTACTCAATAAACTGGAATATAATTATCCATGCCTTTCTTATCATAGTGTTAAGACACCAATTAACACCATGGGTTAGTTTACATGGTTCCTCTGTACCGCATTATGAATTCGTTACAATACACCACATGGCTCAAACTCAAGGAAGGCAAGCTATGCATGAAGTAAATGGATGGCCCCTCGGGTCCCTGATCACCGCAGGGGCCCACTTTACTCGTAAAACTCCAATTGAGGCCCTCAGAGGTCTGTACGGTATTAGGTTTCAGTCTTGTTATAGTCTCCTCTGGCTGCTTCCAGGCATTTTGGAGGATTCGGGCTGGTATTAATGATTTAGAGAAGCGTTAACAGCCTCTTATTATGGTGATGTACTTCAAAATTATTAGCTGAATTATTACGAGTCGGGACAGAGGTATTACATGGGTGGGACAGGGTTGGGAATTTATGCCCACTGGCCTGTTGTGGTTGCCGATGTGGGGGTGGAAGAGGATGATCGGGCAGGGTGGGTCAGGAGCGCAACACCCATTGGACTCAAAGAGCTTCAGCCCCCCCCCCCCGTCGTGTGCGGCAGCCCGGGATGAGACACCTTCCCGGGCAAAAAAGCAGCCGCACCCGAGCACTTCACAGGTCTTTAAACGACCATTTGCATGTTAATGAGGCCTCGCTGTTGTTTCACCCCTTCTAAGAGCCCCTGCAGCTCCACTCTGCCTATTGCTTAAAGCTCAGCCCCCCCTGAAATTTTTGCTCAGCCCCCCCCCGAAATTTGCCTCTAGTTGCGCCTCTGGGGTGGGTCATGCCACGATTGGCTCCTTTGGATAACCCACACTGTATGGGTTGCATCACAACATTCACTTGACAAATATAGTCACCCGGGCCCATTATAACTTTTTAACTTGGAACATTAACAGGCTTAATAACCCTTGCAAGACATAGCAGGTGTTGGAACCCTTTTCAGAGGGCCACGTGGCAAGCAGAGTTCCTGAACCTTGCTGTGGGGGCTGAAGCCTTTACTCCAATACTCCTGATGTCCCAAGGCCCGACCTACTATGGATTCTGAGCAACAGTACATCTTCTGCACTTGACTCTCAATAGTAACGTGGTTGAGCACTCCAAGGCTTCCTGTGGTGGAGGGGGGTGAGGGGACAGGAGAAAGGGGATATAGGAGAGTGAACACAGGCTCACAACTCAGAATGTGCTCAGCAGCAGCAATAAATCATTGTCCAGCCAAATACTAAGTCTTATGAAAAAAAGAGCAGTATATTATTTTTACCGCCAGCATATGACACTCAAAAACAACTACTCAATCCCCCTGAGGTCAGGGCTCTAGTATCTCCTCGTGCTAGCAATAGTGGGTATTCCCATTCACTATAGGCAACATGCAGGGTATTCCCCACTTGTAGTCCAAGTCTCAAGAGTCCCCTCTGACTCTGTTCTAGTGCGCAGATGTGCTATTCTAGGCAGCAAGTTCCCCTGGAGCCAACTGGCCCAAATTCAGTCTTACCTGCACCTGCTGGCTCGGGTCTGCAGTTTCTGAGCGCACCCTCCACTGCGGACATTGGAGCGTCAGCGGCTGGTCTAAGTGAGTTTACTGCGCATGGCCCAGGCAGGCTGCACTTGCTGATCCCCGATCTCCTTCACATGCAGTCACACTTCTGCGATAACGATCCTCACAGCTCCTTGTTGCAGGTAGGTCTTCTTGGTCTCTCCCACAATTGGGGGAAGATGAGAAATTACCAGTGCTGATCCCTCATCCAAGGGGTAGATGCTTCGGGAGGGGAACGATGCTCTGGGATAGTACACACTTCTGGCTAGATCCGGTGACCCCCCTCTGGCACATTGGGTGACCGAGTCCCTACTGTACACAGACACAAACTCACTCTGTGCAGCCGGTGTCTGCACGGCAGCCCCTCCTGGCATACGGGGTTGCTGATCCTCAGCTGCTCTCGGGCTCCAGCCAAATCGGCACAGTGCTCATCAAAGTTCATGTGCGGCAGTGCCTCTTGGCGTATGGGGTTGTCGATCCTTATCTGCACAAGGCTCTGTCCCAATCTGCACAACTTTTGGTTTCTGAATTTCTATTCAGAGTTAATCCCTAATAGAGCACTGGCGCTGATTATTGACTTCGCATTGCCGCTATGAGTGAGGGCTTTATTAGAATGGTACTGCTTCTTTTCTTTTTTGTAATTAGGACTGCAATATCCGAAAATTACGCACTGTGTTTGAGAGGGCAAATTAAAGAGATATTAACATGATAAGTACTATGGGGCAGATTTATGACGACTGGCGCATCCCTGCATATCAGCAGGGATGCGCCAGTTATTATGCGCCACAACTGCGCCACCATGGATGCGCCGCATTTATAATGCGGCGCACCATGGGGCAAAAACGGCACAGATGCGTGACGCATCTGTGCCGAAAAGTGGCGCATTGCTGGAGTTGCGTCGCAAGCGCGACACAGCTCCAGCAATGATCTGGGGGGCCCTATCTTTACAATGCTGCGTCAATCCTTACGCCTGCTTCAAGCAGGCGCAGGGTTTTGACGCAGCATGGGCCTAAAAGTGACTGAGTGAAATCTTGTAGATTTCACTCAGCCACTTTTAGGAGGCGTTCCTGCGCCGGAACGCCCCCACCTGCCCTGGAACGCCTACATGTGGCGCAGGGCTTTACAACGTGACGCATCTCCCAGATGCGTCACGTTGTAAATACCCCGCACCATGGCGCAGGATTTGCGCCGCTGCTGCGTCACAAAAGTGACGCAACGGCGGCGCAAAAGTGGCGCAAGTGCAACATAAATCTGCCCCTATATATATTCTTTTGCTTGGTAGGTTAGTGTTTGCGTGGATAATTATTCTGAATAGGATTGGGCCTTCCCCTGTAACACTTTAATATGGCGCCCGTTTTTGTTCTAGTTTTAGCCTTTTGGTTGTTAGTTCGTTTTTTCAGTTATACTTCTCTTTTATTGTAATCATGATGGAGAACATAAGATAGGAATAGCATTGCTTACGTTGGTTGTCATGGTTTTTGCAACCTCGTAGCTTGAAACATCATAAGAATTCAATAGCTTCAACCTATGTTCCAGATGGCACACTCGAGATACATGATTATGTCATTTCCAGTAATGCAACTTTATATCTTAAGGGACATAAATATGTGATAGCCATCTATTCAGTATTAGCTGGTTAACTTGAGATAATTAAATACGTTTCTGTTTGCGAGATGAGCGACGACTAAATAAAGATACGATTCGTTTGCGCATATACTCCATAGGCTTTATAGCGACAATCTCAACGTTAAAAAGACATCGTGGAGGCCCATAGTTTACTATTACTAACAGCCATTCTTATAATAGTAGATTTACAAGGTACAATTCATGTTCTGTATTGGAATTACGACATGGGTATGCGCTGTAGTTACAAGTCGTGTTGTTTGCTTTTTTCTTAGCTGGCAGCTCGACTGACTTATCTCGCATAACAGAGTTTTTACCTACTCTTGGACAATAAAATCGATAGAGATCACTTACTATTTGATTTGTCGACCTTGGACTTATCTAAACTAAATATCATCTCAAAAGGGTAAGCTGTATCTTTATGCAACTAGCATAATGATTTATCATTGGCAAATTATATGTGATAATTACGCATATCTGCCCTTTCTTTTAGAGGCTTATGTGAGGTTTGCCGGTCTGGTTAAAATTTCCCTTTTTATGGCCTTCCAACTGCAAACACGACTAGAACCATCTCTCCATGAAGTTTGCTGATTAGATCATGGTAGAATTTTTATAGTATTAGCATGACAGTAACTGATACTTTTGGGTTATAGCTTACCTCTTCTTTTTCATCAACCTCTTATGTTTAAGTGCACAAATTGTTTATTATTTTCACATGAAGGTGAAGGCTTTTCTGTAAAACTTTTTTTACTCATTTTTTCTTTTGATAAATCACATTGGACGTTGAGCACAAGATCCACCGTAACATTTTGAAGTCACAAATATTTCGAAATCATCCATTTCCTGCCTTTAAATTTTGATTTAAACACTGGGGCAGATTTATGACGACTGGCGCATCCCTGCATATCAGCAGGGATGCGCCAGTTATTATGCGCCACAGCTGCGCCACCATGGATGCGCCGCATTTATAATGCGGTGCACCATGGGGCAAAAACGGCACAGATGCGTGACGCATCTGTGCCGAAAAGTGGCGCATTGCTGGAGTTGCGTCGCAAGCGCGACGCAGCTCCAGCAATGATCTGGGGGGCCCTATCTCTACAATGCTGCGTCAATCCTTACGCCTGCTTCAAGCAGGCGCAGGGTTTTGACGCAGCATGGGCCTAAAAGTGACTGAGTGAAATCTTGTAGATTTCACTCAGCCACTTTTAGGAGGCGTTCCTGCGCCGGAACGCCCCCACCTGCCCTGGAACGCCTACATGTGGCGCAGGGCTTTACTACGTGACGCATCTGGGAGATGCGTCACGTTTGTAAATACCCCACACCATGGCGCAGGATTTGCGCCGCTGCTGCGTCACAAAAGTGACGCAACGGCGGCGTAAATGAGGCGCAAGTAAAACATAAATCTGCCCCACTGTATTTAAATTCCCCACAGATTACCCCCAGCTTTTTATGGGTCTGAGATTCCCTCCCTTCTATTTCCGGTCCTGAGGAAGGTGGTTCTCAACCCAAACATGCGTATACCAAGACCAAGTATCATCTTTGAGGAGTGATTCTTGGAGACATAGTGTCATCAGAAACAGTCTCTTGATCTGTTTTGCCTCCATTTAACTAATTTGTTGGACCCCCTATAGGATCGAATCTTATATTGTTGTTTTTAATAAGTACCAGGATGTATGAAGAATGTTTGTAGTAGTGAATGTGGTGAGAATTGATAATGGCTGGTAGCTGTGGGGGTGGTTCAATTAATGATCATCTTGTTTTTGATAATGTGTTATATGTAATTTCAGATTTTTGATGAATTATTAGTTGTCATTGAATGCGCATATATTTGTATTTTCTCAATTGAATTTATTTAACCCCTTCAGCGCGGCGCGGATTACCGCGCTGTGCTGAAGGGTTCTTGCGCGGGCGGGGCCGTGACGGAGCGGTTCCGTCATGCGCACAGCGCGACCGACGCGCATGACGGAACCGCTCCGTCACAAGCATCGAAAGGGTTAAACAATACAAAATGATATAATTGTGTTATTTGATCATTTAAAAAAATAAATAAACAATAAACAATAAAAATAAGTCTAAAGTAGTTCTTTGTACTTATTTTAATGTATTTAGTGTTACTGAGTAGCTGTTGGTAGGGCAGAACCACCTGAATAGGTCTGATTGAAAGCAATATAGGTCTAGATAGAGGTTCTTTATTGTATTTTCCAATCTGCACAGCATTCACCACAGCTGCCCTCTCCTGGCATGCCGGGATCGCCGATTTTGTCATGCACACGGGCAAGGACCTGCTTGGCGTAGCAGCCATTTCCTCTCATCGCATAACGGTAATCCACTCAACAGTATTCTCGCTCTCTCCATCACTCTCTTCTTCCACACAGGGCATATTGGTCTTGGAAAGTAGGCAAGTTATGGGGCTCCAGGTTTCAAGGCAGCTGATCTTGTCCTCTCACCCAGCAGTGAGACTAGCAGCCCCACAGCACAGTCCATGGAAGTGACACTAGTTTACATCTGGATGTCAGCCATAGTGATATGTGCATCAAAAAAAAGTTAAGGGCTTAAGCCTTACTCTTTTGATTTTCTTATCAGCCCCATCTCCTTCCTGAGATGTGCCCAGGCCCCCTACTTGTGACCTCTAAATGAATCAAAAAGCACACTTTGAAGTGTACGGAGGGAAGCCTGGCTTTCCCCTCTCCAGTGTGTATCCCACCCAGCTTGCAGGAATGCAGCAATACACAAAGTTGTCTGGGGGGTGATAAGGCCGGTTTCCTCTCTACCAATTTACTCTAGAACCCTTGGTCAATGAGGGGAGAAAAAACTCATTAAGGCAAACTAACATCTTTAAAGTACCATGACTATGAAGAATCACAGACTCTGAATTCCAAGTAAGTGGGTTTATTACAAAGCCAAAAATAAATGGACATACAGACACCTCAAGACGAGGTTGTAGAAGTACATTGGAACGCTGTATCATGAAAAAAATAAAAAATTCCTGAACCAGAATGCAGGCAATTATTACCCCCACGTCAAGATCAGTCTTCATTTGGAATTGGTGAGTGAAAAGCATTCGTCTATACCTACCCTACTACTACCGTGACATCCCTACTTAGCATTCCCCATTCAAGATCAGGTAAAGGTGTCAGCACAGGAAGACTTCCTAAGAAGTGCACTCACGTTGTATGGGTCAAGTAGCCAAAGCTACAGAGCTTGTTCTAAGATGCTCCTTCCCTCCATCGATCTCCTCCCCCCTTCTCCTGACTCAACCCCCGGGGCACTGTCCCTAATTCAAAACGCGAAACACAAAACATGCCCACTGCTTGCATCTGGATTACCTCATCCTGCTGGGCACTTCTCATAGGTGATTTGCCATTTAGTTTCGATACTCCCACCTCCTGGCTCGATGACCTTGATTCCTAGGCCTTCAGTGAGAAAGATCACCGTCTACCAATTATCAGCATTCTTTGCATAAAAGTATCCTCTCCTCCCCGAGCCTAACTCCTAAAACAAAAGGCATTATTCTAACTTACAAAGACGACTTTCTTCACCTGAAACAGTAACGTGAGAACAGTTCAAAATCCACATGAGATTCAGCTTTTTACCCCTCTACGAGAGCTATAAAGGAGAATACATTTCAGGCCTACAGAAATTGGCCAACATAAGAGTGATGCACATAGGCCCTACGAAAATGCAGATACACTAACGTTTTACTTAACCATTCCTAGACCATCAAGTTACAATGCAAATCATTGCAAGAGGTCTATGATTTCTACACAGTTAAACTCAAGTTGCCGCATCCATGTGCAACTTTATTCTGGTGCACGTTTAAATCTATGCATTACATTATAAATTAGCAATTTAGTTAATCAATTGCAAACAAATGCTAAGTGTCACATTATTCAAAACACAACTGCCTCGTTTATTTCTTTACATGGCTCGTAATAATTCTATCATTTCACTTTCACATGTTATTACCAAGTACATTCTAATAACCAAATGTTAACACGACAAAAGAATAAATGTAGGTGCAGACTACTCATGATTATTATGCCCCCCATCAATTTGTAGAGCACCATCGCGCTCCATCAGTCCGCCCCTCTGATGACAAGTGTCATCAGAATCAATCACAACTCCCTGGAGAAAGAACTGACCTAAACAAAAGTCGTAGCCGGTCTTCCCTGTCGAAACTTTTCTAGGCTTTTGAGATTCTCATAGTGACTGTCCTGCAGTCTCTCCATTCTCCTCTCCCGTTCCCTAAGAGATCTTGCAGCCTGTCCTGCCTTGTGCCACTTGTAAGCTTTTACTAGTCCCAACAAAAGAATCACACAAACCACCACTATGATGATGGGCTTCAAGATGTAACCAAAGATTTCTTTACCAAGGTTGGCAAACCAACTTCCAATCTTTCCAAATCGTTTCCAAATCCTTTCCCAACCTTGTTCCAAGCACCCGATGTGGCTAAATCATGCACCTCATGCTGAATCTCAGTGATGTTACTTCTATACTTCTTCATATCTTTGCTGTTGTCCGGTATATAAGTACAGCACTGTTGGACCCTCAACATTTTACAGACTCTGCTCTCTTTTGCTAATAAAACATCTAAGGCAAGACGGTTCTGCATCACCATAGCTCTTATCAACACCATCTCTCCATCTACAAGCAACAAAGATTGAGCTGCATTCGCTGACAACTTATCCACAATAGTTGACAACCTTCTAATCGTTATATCATTCAGAAGCACTCCCAGGCTTGGTATCATTGCTCCAAATACATCTCCAACAATTTCCCCTGCACCGGCACCTCGCTTTGCTCTATGATGTAATCCACCTTCTAAGTGTCCCAAATCCTCTACGTGATATATCTTGGGGATCACAACAGCCACGTAACACGTAACATACCAATTCAGAGGCAGTCTCACAATAGGCATTTTTCCCGCACACATAATATTCGTTTGGCACCACTTGCAAGAACTTTTTCGCAGTGGCTTCAATTGTGAAAATGTGATCACACACGCTCTGTCCCACAAAGACCTTATCATAGTACGTCTGTACCTGTCTGATACAACGCTTTCCTTGCTGTTCAAAATCCAAAGCTATTGGACCATAACTCCCCTTCGCCTTATGTGCTAGCTCTTCCTTGGTCCATTTAAATTTTCCTCCTTTACTGTTAAGTTTTACTGTTAGGTGTCTATGCTTATCTTCCACTTGATCTATAAACTTCTTCTCTATATCTGTTAGTATGCATGTCAAATTATGTCGATGTGCATATGCTGTATCTAATGTAACGGTAGGTATGAAATACTTTCCCAATCTATCTTCTTGCTTCCAGTGATCATACTTATTTGGGTGCTTGTAGGATGGAACTTCTGAAAGCACTACGTCATAGTTGGAGAAATAGTATTCATAATGACCCTTACCGTAAAACATACTAAGCAATGAACTACAGGTAATACCATACGTCAATGGAAGATGGTGATAACGAATACACTCCTCCACAGACGGAGGCAGCTGCACACACACATAACAATCTCTCACATCCATAGTGCTCACATACTCATATAGCAGCTTTGCATAAGCATTTAGCATGTAATCACCTTTAGACAAATCTACGTGTAGCATATGACTAGTGTGATCTAGCATAGCCTTTTCAGCTCCTACGATACCCTCTTTTGTGCTAGAAGTAACAGGTGTGGTTGTCCTTTGCACTCCCACCCCTTCAACTTCTGCTTTATGTGAAATATTTACAGCCACAATAATAACTACCGCTATCACTATTATCACTCCTACTATGAGTGTACCTATCACACATTTAGACCTACGGTTCAAATTTCCAGACTTCATTTTCAAATAGTCAATTTAGTACAGCTAGAGGATCCACACAAAGTCTCTTTCTCCGCCTCAGATTACTGTTCAACCAGTTCACACACAGTTCATTGAAGTTCTGGAAATTGATTCACAGTTTGTTGCACCTTTATTTCTTCTTCTTTGGAAAGTCCATGAATTTGTTCTACATTCACTCGGGCCTAGGTTATCTTCTTTAAAGCAAGCTTTATTTACAATTCACAGTTCAAGCAACAGTCTCTTATAGGCTCAGAACCAATTTCAACAATGACACCTTGTAGAATCTCTAGACGAACAGCTGCAATCTCCTGTGCTGGTGACTGATATCCAAAAGTTAGAAAGGACAAACCTTGCAGAATCAAAACTCGCACTCTGCTCAATATTGGAGGTCTTGGTACAGTCATTGTCAACACCCCCTCTATTTCCAGTCCAGGGACTACTAGCTCAATATCAATTTTCAGTTCTGGGATTCTGCTGACCACTTGTGAAGACATCAGTATCCCGGTCCCCACTGCTCCTGGCATCTGTGATCAAATAGCTCCACTCTGGGGCAGCATACCTCTGCCAGGGCACTCTTGCTCTTATCAACCTCCTCTGGCTTTCTTGTGCTTGTTCTGTGTCACTTACTCTAAATCAGACGTTTCAGACACTGGAGCAAGATCTCTTTCAGATGCCAGTCTCAAGTTTAGCCTCCTCTGTCTCACAGGTCATGATTCACTTGCAAACTCTGCTCTTCTTCTCTGCACCCGACCACTTTGCACCCCAGTTCCTTCAGACAAGTCTGACTCTGTACCACTCACAATGTTACCTTCTCCCTCAGAGTTAATACCTGGGCCTTGTGTAGCGTTACCCCCCTCAGCTTGCTCTGGTGGGCAACCAGCTTCGTCAGCAACCCTCACAGCTTGGCTTGTCCTCTCCGGTGGCCTTGCAACCACAGCTGGATTTTCTTCTGGGAGGGGAGCTGGTTCTTGTGAGGGCCCTGAAATTCTGCGGGTCTGGGGGGCGTGAATCCAGTTCGGCAAGCCTCTGCACTTCACAGCTGTATTCATCACCAGAATCACTTGATATGGACCTCTCCAGCAAGCATCAAGGCAACTCTTCCTCACGTGCTTGCGAACGAGCATCCAGTCACCCTGGCGCAAGTCGTGGCACAGGTCCTTCGAGATCGGTGCAGTCGCAGCTTCAACCTGGTGAGACACAGAATGGACCACGTCAGACAGTCCCTTGCAATAATCAAGGATCAAATCATCTGTGATGTTTATCAAGGCTGTAGACGGCACTGCTGGCAAATGCATCACCCTCCCCATCAGAATCTTGTGTGGTGAGAGACCTGTCCTCCTATCTGGGATACTATGTATACTCATCAACACCAGGGGCAATGCATCAGGCCATTTCAGAGATGTGAACGAGCACACTTTTGCCATTCGCATCTTCAGAGTTCCATTAATCTGCTCCACAATGCCAGATGCCTCAGGTCTGTAGCTAAAATGCAGTCTCTGATCAACTTGTAAAGCAGCGCAAAGCAGCTTCATAATCTCGCTATGGAAGGGTGTTCCTCTATCTGACTCCAATGAGGTTGGAAACCCCAACCGAGGTATAAGCTCTCTATGCAACAACTTTGCTACTGTGAGACTATCATATCTTGTCGGGAGAGCTTCCACCCACCGTGAGAAAACACACACCACAACCAGAATGTACCTCAATCCATTGCACCTGGGTATTTCAATGAAATCAAGCTGGATCCTGTGGAAGGGTCCCCTAGGTCTCCCAATGTGACTAAATGCAACCACAGTTTTCTTTCCAGCATTAATTTGCTGACACGTAACACATCTGTGAGACACTGCTTCAGCAAACGCACAGAACTGTGGATTAAACCACATCTGTCTGAACACTTGCACCATGGCATCCCTTCCAATGTGAACTGCTCCATGAATCTGCCTTGCCATAGGGCTCAGTAAATCATCTGGTAATACTGCTCGACCTCCAAATACCATCATCTCTTTTCTCACAACCTGCTTTAATCCGGCCAGCTTCTTTCTGTCCTGACACTTCTCCCTGCAGACGCTTGATCTTATCCAAAGTGTCCGCTATGGCTAACATCATGCTGAGCTCGGTTCTTTCTGTGCTCGCTCCAGTATATTCCCCAGTGAAACTGCATCCTTGTTCAGCACAGAAACGTGCAACCTCATCGGCGTACCTGTTGCAGAGAGTCACAAAATCATTTCCCTTCCCATGAGCACCACACTTCACCACAGCTATTTTCTTTGGACGCCGCAAAGCTTCCAGCAGTTGTCTTACATATTCCCCATTTTTGATGGGAGATCCTGATGACGTTAAGAACCTTCTCTGTGACCATAGCTGTCCGAAGTCATGAACCACACCGAATCCGTACTGGCTATCGGTGTAGATGGTGACTCGAATTTGATCAGCAACCAGGCATGCACGTGTCAAGGCAATGATCTCAGCCACTTGTGCGGAGTATACTCCCTTTAAACAAGCAGCTTCCACAACTCCAGAAATGGTACATACAGCAAACACAGCTCTCAGATTACCCACATTGTCCCTTAAGCATGAACCATCTACAAAGAAGATTTCATCAGATACAGGCAGAGGTTCATCGACAATGTCAGGTCTCGGTTTGGTGCAAAGCTCAGTCACATCGAGACAGTCATGGTCCTCGCAATCTTCACCAGCAACATTTGGAAGAGGCATCAAAGTAGCAGGATTCAATACAGAACATCTTTTCTTAGTCACATTCTCTGAGGCAAGTATGACCTGCTCATAGCGTGTAAGAATGTTATTAGTCAAATGTTGTGTCTTGGTTCTTGTCATCAGAAGCTCAACTGAGTGTGGAACATAAACAGTAAGAGGATGACCCATCACAATACTTTCACACCTTTCAATGCTGACACCTTTTTGCAGCAATGGATTTGAGACATTCAGGCAACGCTCAAGCTACCGGATCTAGGGTAGCTGGGAAGTAGGCAACTGGTCTACGGACACTTCGATGAGTCTGTGTGAGTACTGATAGTGTGCAACCCTCCCGCTCACAGCAAAGTAGTGAGAAAGATTTGTTGTAATCAGGCATTCCTAGAGCCGGAGCGCGACACAGGCCTTCTCTCAGCTCCATGAACGCAATCAAACAGTCAGTATCCCATGGTACCGGATCACTCACATCTTTATGTGTCAATCTCTACAGAGGTTTTGCCTTTAGCGAGAAGTTGGGAATCCACTGCCGACACTACCCAACCATTCCCAAATACATCCTGACTTCCTTTTGTGTGGTAGGTGCAGTCATGTTCATAATCGCCTCAATGCGGTCTGGTAACACCTTCCTCTTGCCTTTCTCAGTGCGATGACCCAAATACTGAACCTCAGTCAAGCAGTACTGTAGCTTGCTCGGGGACACCTTGTGTCCATTTTCTGCCAGTTGATTTAACAAGGCAACAGTATTGATCCTGCAAGCGTCTTCTGTTTCGGATGCAATCAAAAGGTCGTCAGTGTACTGCACAAGGACAAAATTCTGTGGCAGTACCAGACTCTCAAGATTCTTTTTCAAAATCTGATTAAAAATTCAGGGACTCTCTGTGTACCCTTGTGGGATTCGACACCTCGTTAACACACGATTTTCCAGACGGAAAGCAAATAAAAATTGGCTTTCCTCGTGTAAGGGTATCGAAAAGAATGCCTGACACAAATCAATCACGGTAAACTATTCAGCTTCACATGGAATTTGAAATAAGATCACTGATGGATTCAGTACCACAGGACAACATGGAACTGCAGTCGTATTGACCTTTCGCAGGTCCTGCACAATTCTGAACTTCCCACTCGGCTTCTGCAGACCCATTATAGGGGAATTGCATGGGCTCCCCATTGTCTCCTTCAGGATTCCCTGTTCGATTATGGACTCAATTACAAGCATAAACTGATTCCTTGGGCTCTTGGGTAGTTCAATCTATTTTAACCCAATCAATATCTTGTGGCGAAATCTTGGACCATAACCAAATGATTACCTGCTCAAACCTTTTCATAACTATAGGTGAAGGACCATGCTTTATGGGGTCTGGTTCAGGTTCTGAAGTTGGCCATTCAACAGCAATTTTACAAGCAGAACACAAATCACTTGGTACTACAATGTCAAACAAGGTATTCAAATCAATCCACAATAATTTTGAAATCTTGACAAAGCGATCAACTTGCTTGTGCCACTCAACAGGCTTTTCCCTCAGCTGAGGAAAATCATTTGCAAATGCTGGCAAATCACCCCTGCTCCAAGGCACATACACATACCCTCCACTCTGTACTTCTCCTCGCAACGGGTAAGCCTCTACTCCTGCTGTCCCCACTCCTGGAGGTGGTGTATCTCCTATACCCTTTTTGACACTCTTTTTATAGGACCACCTTTCCTCCCACTTGTCAAGCATGCTCCATCCCTACAATCAATTCTCGAATGTGGGTTTTCAATCCTATAACTCTTTTCTCTTCCAAATCTTGATTGCTGTAATTTAGACTATGGCCTCCCTGTAACATTTTCGTTTTGGACAAATCCACATCATACCTCTGTGCTAATTCTGTCAGCTTCTCATGAGCTTTTCTTGCCTTTTGGGTCACATCCTTTGGCACAAACAACAGCTCATCTTGTTCGTAAATTTCCATCCTTTCCAGGGGCAAGTTTCCACTTATCATTTCATCCTCGTGTGCCTTTAACCTCACTACATCTAGCACCATGGCCCTTATAGCAGCTTTCATCATTCTCTGACTAGTGGCACTACTCAGCTCTCCACTTCCACTGCTCTGATTTCCGCTGTGACTCCCTTCAGCTATATTCCGTGGGACATTTTGAATCCCAGAGGCTCCCTGATCGACTCCTCCTGCCGTCATCCTCCCTATTGGATCTCTAACTGGGGCTTCCCACATCCTCAAGTCAGAACGTGAGTCTGCTAACGACATTGATCTTACCGCTCTAAGTTCAATGTGCCCTCCAGAAGAGTCTACAGTGGCTGGCAATGGAGTACTAGCCTCTACAGGTTTCAAAAAGGGACCATCTTTGCTTACCGCAGCATTTCCTCCAGCACTGGTACCTTCTCCTACTACTGACTGTGTTTGGCTACTGTGTTCTGCCTGACTTGGGTCATACACTCACACTATGGGACCAATGGTGACCGGCACCATAAGAGCTAACGGTAACTGTGTAGCAACGTGAACTCCACTCATCTC
This sequence comes from Triturus cristatus, assembly GCF_964204655.1. Classification (NCBI taxonomy): domain Eukaryota; kingdom Metazoa; phylum Chordata; class Amphibia; order Caudata; family Salamandridae; genus Triturus; species Triturus cristatus. The sequence continues at coordinate 361,189,635 of NC_140581.1, forward strand.
TGCACTCCTTAATGCTTGCATCCCTATTCCTTCAATCCCTGTTGAAATCTTTCTCACTACTCTTGCATTAGGACTCACCTGTGGTTCTCCTATTCCCTCCATAAGCGCTCGCCTTCCCTCCTCTGAACTTGGATTGTATAGCAGCGGACGCTCTACTAGCAACCTATCTAACAAGCTGTCATCGGTGTCACTGTCGTCCTCTTCCTTCCTCTTCTGAACATCTCCTGTTTTCACTAACAGTGGGAATAGTCTCTCTCTCTCAATGGTGTCTACTCTCCACTTCTTCAACTATACGTCCCAATGCACATCTTGATATGCCTTCATCGCCTTTTTCATCTTTACTTGACTTTGCTCCCTCCTCTTTGCCTGTGCTGCTCTTATCCATGCATCTAATGCCTCAAACTGTGTTGGTCTAAGTGGGGTCGCAATAAAAACATGACTGCACTTAAGTGATACAGCACCTCTAATCTAAATGCACCATAACGTGGGAAGGCCAAATCTCCCTCTTGTTCAGTAATCTTATACCAATTATGAAGCCACACTATGGTATGAAGTCTTACGTTTGTGGCCATGTAATGTGCTGGTGTATCCTCAGGTGGTGCGTCCTCACCCACTCGAGTTACCAATCCTCTATCTCCCCTACAAAGATCTCGTAACACCCTAAAGCATTACATGATTGAATCAAATTCTTTAACCCACAAGATGTTTCCATTTCCACTTCCTGATGACAATCCACCAATCTCAGCAGGGCTTTACACTAACCGACCTATCGCAGCGCAGCACACTCTGATGTCACTTCTTTCTCCTCACACAGCAGTTCATCCTCCTTCACAATCTCTTCCCTTCACATTCACGCACCTCACTCATAGAAACTACTAACTGTCTGCCCACCCAACGACCAGAAAGTCACATATCTGACAGTCTGTCCATAAAACGATCAGACAGTCTCCCGAGTAATTGTCTGCCTCACCTCTGGCAACTGGCTGTCTGCGAAACAACAGGACAGTCACCTCAGACTTTCTTCCCACGAATGGCCGGACAGTCATATACACGAATCGATAGGATCCACTCCCTCAAACTCATTCACACACCGTGACCCATGACCCTCATTGGCCACTCAAATAGCTGTGGTGCTCTTGTTCACTAGCTTCGCACACAACTCTATCAAACTCTCTCCCACACATTTCCCTATCACATGCAGGTTGTCTATAGTGATTCACTATTCCCACAATCACTGGTCAGACAATTACAGCACTAGTGTCTTCTACACCAAAAATCTAACCCTAGATCTTAGGCTACTCGTCGAGCCTGGCAACAAAACCAAAACAAATCGTATCACATGGACTGTGCACGTTCGGCCCGAAATCACAATCACTCGACTCTCATCCCAACTCCGCAAGATATCACACAATCAAATCATCACCGCAATCTACACACATCCCTATTCATACTCACTCCACTGTGAATCGCTGCTCCCACCGCACTGTCACTCTTCGTCGGTCTCCGCCAAAGTCTGTCGTCCTCCGCCAAAGTCTGTCATCCTCCTCTCTCGATCCTCTGGGCTTTCATCCTTTGGGCTCTTTGGGGCTCTATGGCTAACTTACCCTAACTTTCAAAATTCTCCCTTCACTGCAGAGGTAACCGTCCTCTTGCTACCAACTGATAAGGCCGGGTTCCTCTTTACCAATTTACTCCGGAACCCTGCGTCAATGAATCTTTGTTACCTTCTGAGAAGTGTAGAGGGGAGAAATAACTCATTAAGGCAAACTAACAACTTTAGAGTACCATGACTCTGAAGAATCCCAGACTTCAAATTCTAATTTTAAAGCCAAAAATAAATGGGCATACAGAAACCTCAAGATGAGGTTGTAGAAGTACATTGGAATTAATATAAATCTGAATCTATGGGTGAGATTGAAACGCTGTATCATGAAAAGAATGACAAATTCCAGAACAAGAACGCAGGCAATGATTGCCCCCATGTCAAAATCAGTCTTCAGTTGGGATTGGTGAGTGAAAAGCATTAGTCTATCCCTATCCTACTACTACCGTGACATCCCTCCTTAGCATTCCCCATGCAAGATCAGGAAAAGGTGTCAGCACGTGAAGACTTCCTAAGAAGTGTACTCACGTTGTATGGGTCAAGTAGCCAAAGCTACATAGCTCCTTCTAAGATACTCCTTACCTCTCCATCGATATTCTCGCCCCTTCTCCTGACTCAACCGCCAGGCACTGTCCCTAATTCAAAACGCAAAACACAAAACACGCCCACTGCTTGCATCTGGATCACCTCATCCTGCTGGGCACTTCTCATAGGTGATTTGCCATTTAGTTTCGATACTTCCAACTCCTGGCTCGATGACCTTGATTCCCAGGCCTCCTTCAGTGAGAAAGTACACCATCTCCCAATTATCAGCATTCTTTGCATAAAAGTATCCTCTCCTCCCCGAGCCTAACTCATAAAACAAAAGGCGTTATTCTAAGTAACAAAGACGACGTTCTCCACCTGCAACAGAAAAGTGAAAACAGTACAAATTCAAAATCCACATGAGATTCAGCTTTTTTACCCCTCTACGAGAGCTGTCAGGGAGAATACATTTCAGGCCTACAGAAATTGGCCAACATAAGAGTGAAGCACATAGGCCCTACGAAAATGCATATAAGTGAACATTTTACTTAAGCATTCCTAAACCATCAAGTTACATCGCAAATCATTGTAAGCAGCCTATGATTTCTACACAGTTAAACTCAAGTTGCCGCATCCATGTGCAACTTTATTCTGGTGCATGTTTAAATCTATGCATTGCATTATAAATTAGCAACTTCGTTAACCAATTGCAAACAAATGCTAAGGGTTACATTATTCAAAACACAACTGCCACGTTTATTTCTTTACGTGGCACGTAATAATTCTATTATGTCACTTTCACATGCTATTACCAAGTACATTCTTATAACCAAATGTTAACACGACAAAAGAATAAATGTAGGTGCAGACAACTCGTGATTATGATGCACCCCTACAATTGAAAGAGCACTATCGCTCTCCATCAGGGGAATTCCTCTATCTGTTCATGTTTCACCATGAAGGTCTAAGGTCTCCAAAAATGGAAGCTAGATCACTCCATGTATTGTACTATTTACATGCACAGATTCACCCAGGCATGTATACAACATACACACCCACCACAGCACTGTATCCATCATATACTGTACCTCTCATAGGTACATAAATCCAGCACATGCATTTACCATTCACACAATGCAAAGCATTACATTCTCAATGTATTGTTCCACTCATGGGCACACATACATCCAGCACATGCCTTCACCATGCACACACTGCTCTGAACTGCTTTACCTTTGTATCCTACCCTTGCCAGTTATTAATTCATGTCCACCTGTCTGTCAAGTTTTTCAAGTCTGTAGGGGGATGGTGTCGGCAGTTTGGAAAAACAAGCATTGGGAAAGCCAATAGGTTTCGTCTATGTGAGGGCGATTGGCTTTGGCAATGTATTTTAGCCATTTTGTACACCATTATCGCTGCTGTTCTAAAAGTTAGTGGCATGGGGTGGGGTAGATTGGAGTGAGGTAGATTGGGGTAGAGTTGAGTGGGTTAGATTGGCGTAGAGTGGAGTGTGGTATTGTGTGGTATAATGGAGTGGGGTGGATTGGGGTAGATTGGAGTGGGGGAGATTGTATTGCAGGAGTTGAGTAGATTAGCCTGGTAAATTGGTGAAGAGTGGGGTAGAGTGATGTAGGATATACTGGGGTAGATTGGAGTACCGTGGGGATGATTGGGGTAAGAGTTGGGTGGATTGGGGTAGATTGTAGTGGAATTGGGTAGACTGGAGTGGAGTAAGGTAGGTTGGAGTAGAGTGGGGTAGATTGCAGTGCGGTAGCTTGGAGTGGAGTTGAGTAGGGTAGATGGGGCGAGTGGGGTAGGTTTGAGTGGTGTGGGGTAGATTGGGATGGGGTGGGGTAGATTGAAGTGGGGTTGAGTTGGCTAGATTGAGGTAGATTGGGGTGAACTGGGGTAGAGTGGGGTAGATTGCAGCAGAGTAGACCGGGGTAGGCTGAAGTGAGGTAGATTGGAGCGAGGGATTGGGTTAGGTTGAATTTGGGTAGATTTGGGTGGAGTGGAGTAGATTGGGATGGAGTGGGATAGATTGGAATAGAGCAGAGTAGATTGGAGTAGAGTGGGGTAGACTAGGGTGGAGAGGGGTAGAATTGAATGGGGTAGATTGGAGTGGGATAGGGTGGGTGGATTATGGCAGGGAAGACTGGAGGGAAGTGGGGTGGATTGGAGTGGACTGAGATAGATTGGAATGAGATAGATTGGCATGAGATAGATTGGAGTGAGATAGATAGGAGTGCAATAGATTACATTAGAATGGGGTAGAGTGGTGTGGGGGGAGATTGGGATGGGGTGGGGTAGATTGGAGTAGGGTAGATTGGGTTAGGGTGAGGTAGATTGGAGCGGAGTGGATTGGGGTAGACTGGAGTGGGTAGATTGGAGTGGGGCGGATTGGATGGGGTCGATTGGAGTAGGGTCGTTTGGGGTAGACTGGGGTAGGGTAGATTGGAGTGGGGTGGAGTAGCTTATATTGGAGTGGTGTGGGGTGGATCCGAGTGGCATGTGGTCGATTGGAGTGAAATGGAGTATGGTAGATAGGGTAGAGTGGAATGGAGTGTGGTGGATTGGGAGTGGCTAGATTAGAGTGGGGTAGATTCGGGTAGAGTGGAGTGGGGTTGACTGGAGTGAAGGTGGACAGATTGAAGTGCAGTTGAGACTGGAGTGGAGTAAAATAGATTGAATTTGGGGTAGATTGGAGTGTAGTGGGGTAGATAAGGGTGGAGTAGGATAGATTGGATTGGAGTGGGGTAGATTGGACTGGGTTGATTGAAGAGGGATGATTGGTGTGGGGTAGATTCGAGTGGAGTGGAGTAGATTGGATTGGAGTGGTGGATTGGAGTGGGGTAGATTGCAGTGGGTTGGAGTGGAGTGAAGTAGATTAGGGTAGAGTGGAATAGATGGGGTAGTGTAGATTGGGGAGGGGTACATTGAGGTGGAGTGGATTATATTGGAGTGGAGTGGGTTAGATTTGGGTGGAGCAGAGTGGGGTAGATTGAAGTAGAGTGTGGTAAAGTAGGTGGCTTGGAGTGTGGTAGGTTGGAGGGGTGGATTGTGGTAGATTGCAGTGAGGTAGATTGTGAAAGATTGGAGTGGGGTAGATTGTGGTGAAATAGGATAGATTGGAATGGAGCTTGGTAGATTAGAGTGGAGAAGAGTTGGATAGATTGCAGTGGAGTTTGGAGTGGGGTAAATTGGAATGGGGTGGGGTAAATCAGACTGGGTAGACTGGAGTGGAGTGAAGTGGGGGAGATATGAGTCAGGTAGATTGGAGTGGAGTGGGTTGGATTGGAGTAGATTGGAGCAGGGTGGAGTAGATTTGAGTGGAGGGCTGTAGATTGGAGTTGGGTGGGATTGATTGGGTTAGATTGAGTGGAGTGGGGTAGATTGTAGTGGAGTTTGGGTAGAGTGGAGTGTCATTGAATAGAGTGTCATGGCATAGAGTGAAAGGGCATATGGTAGAGTGGGGTAGTGTGAAGTAGGCAGGGTGTGCACAGAAATACAGTTTTACTGCACACAAACGATATTGTGTGCAGATGTCATCTACTAGTGTATTGATGCGTTTGATCGTATTTTTTTTGTGTGCTAGAAAAAAATATATCTTACACCCTCTCCTAGTACAAAGGTACTCAGCACATAAATTATTTCAATTTAAAGTCAGAGAAAGAAAAGTAAACACCAAGCTCCCTTGGAAGACACAGCATGACACCTGACCTCTTTCTGCGAATGCACAGCAAATGTGACAAGAGAAGAACAAGATTTAAAGGCCTCTTTACAGAAAGCAAGTTTATGGAAGAATACAGTATACAAGGTTTTGGCAACGGAAGGGACAAACTCAAGCTGGACGACCTAAAGCAAATAAAGTCAGCAAATAGAAAGCTAGAAAACAAGAGTTACAAGTCGCAAAGCTAATGGTAAGCACTGACGAAATGCATTCCTAGGTCAGCTTTCTGAATGTCCCCAAGATGTCTTTAGCAAACCAGAAAGCTGCGCCGTCTGGTAGGCTGCGACCTAAAAAGGAAGGTGGTAAATAGGCGGGGGAGGTAAGTGCTCAGTATTTTATTGTCTGTTTTTTGCTACCATTCTTATTGTTTCATTTATCCTGGAACTAAGGTATTGAGTGCCTAAGGGCATGATTAAGATCTTGGCGGACAGTGTTTCACTGTCACAAATGTGATGGATATCTTGTCCACCAAATTACAATTCTATTATATCCTGTGGAACTTGTAATATGACGGAGGAGATATCAATTACGTTTGTGACAGTGTCTCCCATCTACCAAGATCGTAATCAGGTCCTAAGGCTCTAAGGAAGTTACTAAAGTACGTGGACTTGGATCTCGGGGACTGAGGTTTTAAAGGGTGGGGGGAAGAACAAGGCTGTGACTTTGTCCACCCTGTCTACCCAAATGTCTGTATCAAGAGGCTCTATGGTTGAAGGGTTTTTGGCACAAGCGGTAAGAGTTATCTCGAAGGAAATAGAGCTTGCGGAGAGGCGTCTCGCCCTTACTGGAGATTGTCCTCTGCCTTTGTACCAGCAATAACAGATCCACCAACTGCTGCCTTGCTCAAATAATGTAAATACTCTTCCCAGCTCTCCGATTTTCCCATCGTCAGGTCAGACAGTCGAAGAGCCACCCCTCCCCAATACCCTTCAGGGTAGTCCACCGGATGCTCTTTCTTCCTTTGGGCCTGCGCCCTGCCACAAAGCAAAGGAAAAAATCTGAGAAGTCTAGGACATATGATGCCCGGAGCAGTGTTTGCCACTAACTTTGCAGGCCTCACATGCCTTACAGGCTTCCCAGGGCTCAAAAGTTTCACAGGCCCTTCGGGATACAGATTCTTATGGTGGGGTGGACATAGCTGATCTACTCTGCACTAAGCTCACCTCTTTATTAGACTCTAAACTCAATCCTCTCTGTAGGCGTTTGAAGACCATTGAGCTTAAGCTGGGCATTTTGTTGGGAATTAGATCCGGTTCCAGGGAGGTGACGTGTGACATAGCTTTGAGTTCAGCCTGGGGGACCGTAAAAGCTCTGTCAGTTGCTTTGACTGCCCTGGTGGCTTCTGCAGAGCCTGCTAACAATGGAATTATAGCCAAGCTTACTCCTCTGTATTCATTGTCTGTGTTTACTAAGGAGGTATCCGGGGGTCAAGGTGTATTAGCAGGCATCATAGAACCAGGGTAGTCCATTTTTCTGGGGAAGCTCAAATGAAGTGATCCTGTATTACATATGTTAAATCTGGGGTAACTTTGCAACTTTCTCCCGCGTGTACTCTTTGGTGCCGATTACGATCCGGTAAAAAAATTCCCCGTACGACTCGTATCCGGTCTTTTTACCGTACGACTGGTACAAGTGCCGTACAAACTGACAATTACGATTCGCATGGGAAAAAGACCATACGAATCGCATTGGGAATCATTCCCCACACGTCCTCGGGTCGGAAAATGTGTCCGACACATCCTCGGACGATTTACCGTACAAATGTGAAAAGTGAAGTCCGACCGCGGAATTACGATCCATTCCGTGCGTCCGATCTTACAACCGTATGGAAAAAACACCGTCCGCACCGAACTCCCATAGCAACCATGGAGACATGTGCCCACATACGTGCTGACCCCCCCCAGCTCCCGTACGTTCGAGTCGTACCCCCCCAGCCCCCGTACGTATGCGCCGTACCCCCCCAGCCCCCGTACGTTCGAGTCGTACCCCCCCAGCCCCCGTACGTACGCGCCGTACCCTACCCAGCCCCCGTACGTTCGAGTCGTACCCCCACCCGTGTATGTACACCCGTGTACGTTCGAGTCGTACCCCCACCCGTGTATGTACACCCGTGTACGTTCGAGTCGTACCCCCACCCGTGTATGTACACCCTTGTACGTGTCAAACCCCCCCGTGTATGTACACCCCTGTACGTGTCGAACCCCCCGTGTATGTACACCCGTGTACGTTCGAGTCGTACCCCCACCCGTGTATGTACACCCTTGTACGCGTCGAACCCCCCGTGTATGTACACCCCTGTACGTGTCGAACCCCCCATGTATGTACACCTGTGTACGTTCGAGTCGTACCCCCGTGTATGTACACCCTTGTATGTGTCGAACCCCCCGTGTATGTACACCCCTGTACGTGTCGAACCCCCCCGTGTATGTGCACCCGTGTACGTTCGAGTCGTACCCCCACCCGTGTATGTACACCCTTGTACGCGTCGAACCCCCCGTGTATGTACACCCCTGTACGTGTCGAACCCCCCATGTATGTACACCTGTGTACGTTCGAGTCGTACCCCCGTGTATGTACACCCTTGAACGTGTCGAACCCCCCGTGTATGTACACCCCTGTACGTGTCGAACCCCCCCGTGTATGTACACCCGTGTACGTTCGAGTCGTACCCCCACCCGTGTATGTACGCGCTGGGGGTACGCACCGTACATACACGGGTGGGGGTACGACTCGAACGTACACGGGTGTACATACACGGGGGGTTCGACACGTACAGGGGTGTACATACACGGGGGTTCAACACGTACAGGGGTGTACATACACGGGGGTACGACTCGAACGTACGGGGGCTGGGGGGGGACGGCGCGTACATACGGGGGCTGGGGGGGTCGGCGCATACGTACGGGGGCGGGGGGGGGTACGGCGCGTACCGGGCCACCTACTCTGGTCGTTCCGCGTCGTACTTCGCTTTTCCGGCACTTTTTGGGTGCCGTGAAAATATTGCCGTCCGGACTGCTGTCGGTTCGAATCGTGGTTCCTGGGTCGTGAAACGCTGCCTGAAAGCGTCCCGACGTCACGTCGCAGCATGCCCGGATCACATTCGTATGTATATTTTCGTCGGTCGGTGTTTTTTACGATTCGTACGGAAATGGTGTTTCCGTGCGAATCGTAATTCCATGTTTGTGAAGTTTTACGACCGGGTACGAGTCGGACGGAGAAAACGCTCCGACCGACGGTTCGTACCCGGTTTTTACCGGATCGTAATCGGCACCAGAATGTCATCGTGCTAGAGTCCGTCCCCTCTATTCCTCAACTAAAGAGGGAGGATTGGCAAGACTTAACACTTATAGTGGTGTACTGGTTAAAACCAAATTCAGTGTGGAAAGCCAATTTGTTTGAGGAGATCATTACAATTTATGTGAGAAGGGTTGACTGGGTGGGATATGATTGAAAGCATGCAAGCGGGGATTGTGTGGTGACTAACTTTACAAATCCTGAGGTTGTGAGAGACCTGTTTAATTGTTTGTATTATTTGTCAAAATTGCATGGAAGGATTAGGTCCCATCCATTGGGTTTTTTCTGTCACCAAAATCCTTGATTCAGACTCCTACTGCCCCCGTTTCCCAGCCCTAGGCCATATATTTAATGTCCAGGTAACAGATCATTTGGCCCTGTTGGACTCCTTGGTTAATATTGATTGACTTTCCCCCTGTAACCATGGGGATGTTTCAATATCCCACCTATTTCATCTTGTGGATGTGATGCCACTACCCTATAGCCCCTAGGAAAGTTTTCTGTTCAGAGGCCACATCTTGCGATGAAAGTCCTAGAAGCCCTGTTGCACCTTATTATGCCTGTAGCAGGCGAGGGTTCACATTTTTGATTTGGAACATTGCAGCAGTTAGAACTAAGCTAAACAATCCAGACTGGATCAGCCTAGTCTCGGAATATGAACCTGGCCTCTGCCAGGAAACTTGGTCGGTGGAGAATTTTGTAGTTGATGGGTTTACCACCTTCGGCTTACCAGCAATTCCATCTTCATCAGGGAGGGCAAAGGGTGGTTTGGCTCTACTTATATCGGTCAAAGCAAACGGTAGCGGTTGGTAGACTAGCTTTTCCTGCTATATCCGCTATTTAAACTGATGCCTGAGCGCACGCGCAGCGGACGTGGCAGAACCCTGATTGTAGGTAGCGCTGCTATATGTTTTAATCTACTTTGCGCAGTTTAAACCTTCAGCTTTTAACATTTATTCAGAATTTGCACTGACTACATATTCTTATGCTCATTTTCATGCTTAAATTGCACTTTACACAGTTTATAATTCACCGTACCTTGACACCGCACCCACGTCCCGGTCCGACTCGGCAAGTGCCGTTGAGCGGTGGGCGTTCCTGGGATGTGACATCAAGGGCGGGACACTTCCGGCAGTGGTTAGCGGACTAGCTTTTCCTGCTATACCGCTATTTAAACCGATGCCCGAGCACACGTGCAGCGGACGTGCGCAGCGGGCGCGCCAGTGGCGCGCCAAAGGTAAGCCCATCTGCACCCGTCCGCGTCTAGACCGGGCCCGGGCCTTATCTCATCAGCCCCGATCAGCAAGAGAATATTCTACTCAAGTACTCAATTGAAAAACTACCGCCCGGTACCCAATGCATTCGCATGCACTTGCATTGAGATAGATTTGCTAATGAAGTGTTCCCCCCATCAGTCCCAACTGTACATTTAAATTTAAATTGGATGGCCACTCCAATCCTACCCCTCCCCAGATTCCTCCCATGCACTTCAATCTGGAAAATGTTCATGCAGCGCTCATAAACGCACGATCTCTAGCTAAGCATAAATATGAGATATCAGATCTCCTAAAAGATCACAATCTTGATATACTCTTCATTAAGGAAACCTGGACCGACCCCTCATCTGGGCCTGACTTTAGCTCTGCCACCCCCAATGGTTATCTAGCCTACAGACAAGATAGACACATCAAAAGAGGAGGCGGATTAGCGATTATTTATCGCAATAAATACACAGCCAGGATGGAGTCCGTTCCCTTTCTGGCCTGTGAAGCCCTTAACTTCTCCATCATGCACACAATTGGTGTCTAGCCCCACGCACTCCACTGGTCACACCCTAGACGGCCTGTTCTCTAATAACAGTCTATCGCCTTGAAGAATATCCTACCTTTGGTCTGGACCGACCACTGTGCTGTACTATTTAACATCAAATTTAATAAAAAAAGCTATTGCAAATTCCACCTCACACACATATACTTTCTTTAAGGCTTGGAACAGCATAGATCCGCAGCTCCTTAAATCGATCTTGCTATCCACACAACAAGACCCTGCACTGAATTCCCTGGTCCCACTAAAAAAAGCCTCCAAAAATCGACACTCCCCTTCTGCTCCTTGGTTTTCAGAGGCCCTCAGATTACAAAAGCAACTATGTAGAAACCTTGAAAGACACTGGCGGAAAGACTACCGTAATAATGACAAAATCGGCTACAAACAGGCACTCGTCAAATATAAATTGCTCATTGTGCAGGAGAAAAGTAAATACTACACTGAACAGATAGAATCTGCGCAAGACTCTAACAAACAACTATATCAGGTAGTAGCCAAACTATCAGGGCAATCATCGAACCTCGCCACAGCCCCTTCATAAACTCTATGTGACTCACTCGTCAGCTACTTCTTTGGAAAGGTCAATGACATCTATACTAACTTCGCCTCTCAACCCTAGATAGATGGTCACCTCTCGAATCATGGCATTCTTGAACCCTCCCCTTCCCTCCTAGAATTTGATAGCATCTCACCGGACCAGATTATAAATCTAGTCTCCATCGTCAAATCTGGCTCTGCCACTGACCCCTGCCCACCTGCCATTCTAAAACCCATCGCTGATCTCATAGCTCCCAGCCTCTCTAACATCTGTAACGCGATGTTTAAGACCGGCATCTATCTCCAGATTTGAAAAAGAGCCATCATCAAACCTTTGCTAAAAAAACACAATCTTGACCCCTCCGACACTAAGAATTATAGACCCATAGTTAGCCTACCATTCCCAGCTAAAATCTTCGAGAAGGTCATGAATTCCCAACTATCCAAATACATCGAAGATCACAATCTCCTGGATGACATGCAATTCGTTTTTCCCGCAAGGGCCATGGAACCGAGACAGTGCTTATTAAGGCATCAGAGGAGATTAGGATGATACTGGATCAGGGGGGCGCCGCTGTTCTTATTCTGTTGGACCTCTCGGCAGCATTTGACACGGTTGACCATGCTACCCTGATCGACCGTGTCACAAACATTGGTAGAAGACACACAGCCAGAGCCCTCCTGTCCTCCTTCCTCACCAATCGTACCCAATCAGTGAGTTTTGGCACTTTCAATTCTCCACAATTCGCCCTCCCGTGTGGCGTCCCACAAGGATCCTCTCTGAGTGCGACACTATTTAATATCTATGTGTCGGACTCGGCTAGAGTCATCAAAGCACGCGGGATGGGTCTTACGTCTTATGCTGATGACACCCAATCAGTGCTTGCGGTACATAATGATGGATGGGGCTGTAGCAGCCAATTTCCAGGAAGGCATGTTGGCCATCAGCACATAGATGGCCAATAATTGCCTAAAACTTAACTCTGAGAAAACAGAGGTAATGATATTTGGCAAACTGTTGCCAGGCTGGTTCCCCTCTTGGTGGCTGTCCTCATTAGGACCCCCTCCGCTTCCGGTATCTAAGGTCAGAAACTTAGGCGTCATATTTGATGACAAGCTGTCCTTCGTACCTCATGTCAATGCTGTGGTCTCATCCTCATTCTATAAACTTAGGGGCAGATTTATGTTGCACTTGCGGCACTTTTGCGCCGCCGTTGCGTCACTTTTGTGACGCAGCAGCGGCGCAAATCCTGCGCCATGGTGCGGGGCATTTACAAACGTGACGCATCTCCCAGATGCGTCACGTTGTAAAGCCCTGCGCCACATGTAGGCGTTCCAGGGCAGGTGGGGGCGTTCCGGCGCAGGAACGCCTCCTAAAAGTGGCTGAGTGAAATCTACAAGATTTCACTCAGTCACTTTTAGGCCCATGCTGCGTCAAAACCCTGCGCCTGCTTGAAGCAGGCGTAAGGATTGACGCAGCATTGTACAGATAGGGCCCCCCAGATCATTGCTGGAGCTGCGTCGCGCTTGCGACGCAACTCCAGCAATGCGCCACTTTTCGGCACAGATGCGTCACGCATCTGTGCCGTTTTTGCCCCATGGTGCGCCGCATTATAAATGCGGCTCATCCATGGTGGCGCAGCTGTGGCGCATAATAACTGGCGCATCCCTGCTGATATGCAGGGATGCGCCAGTCGTCATAAATCTGCCCCTTAGAATGATAAAGAAGCTCTTACTTTTTTTACCACTCAATGCTGGAAAAACCCTATTAAGCACCTTAGTCATGTCGACCATCGACTACTGCAATGGTCTTCTCATAAATGCACAGAGTAAAATACTCAATAAATTACAGCTGGTCCAGAATTCAGCAGCCAGAATCTTATCAGGAACCTCCAAATACAAATCCATCTCTCATATACTTCGACATTATCACTGGCTCCCGAAAAAAAACCGCATCAAGTTCAAGGCCCTTTGCATTGCATACAAAGCCTCGCGTAACTCCGGACCTTTGTTCTTAAAGGAGGCCCTGGGTGCCTACATCCCTAACAGGGCTTTACCGTCATCCACAGCCAATCTGCTAAGGGTCCCCCGCACAAAGACAGCCTTGTGGAGCGACAAGCGATTTACTGTCGCCACGGCCAAGCTATGGAATTCTCTTCCTATCCACATCAAAGCTAGCCCGATCCTACTTGCCCTCAGAAAAATGACAAAAACATGGCTATTCAGCCAATAGTCTATAGTCTTTGTTTCCTGCTCGCTGTCCTTAGCGCCGAGACGCCCACGGGTATTTGCGCGTTTTACAAATTGTATAAATGAATACCTCAAAATGGTATCAAGTCTTTTTCCTATCCTATAGCAGTTCATTTCATTTTTTGCTTATTAACTATTATTATTTTTTTGGCCATAGGATTACAGAAGTGGTGGAGCAACCTGAAGATCTTATTGCACATTTTTGTGAGTCTTGCATGATGTACTCTCCTATTATCTGGGCAGGAGATTTTAATAACTTATGCAATTTAAACAATCTTCGGGTTTGCCGATTGTCTCGGGGACACGAGGATATTACTTATTTTGACCACTCCCCCTATGGAGATGCGCTGAATACCCTGATCCTAAAATAGAATTTGGTTTTTGCACGGAACGGGCAACAGAATACCAAGGAATCCTCTTTTGTCAGGGTTTTGTTTAACACAGCAGAGAAGGCAATACTAAGGTTTCCCACGGTGGCCTGGGCTGTTGGGGTCACATCCCCCTGGCCTCCCACCCATGTGTGCCAGGCTGGGGAAAATCTCGTTAATTCCTTGAAATTTCGGGAGGCAGAAATAAGGGGCTACCACCAGCTCTTATATGACAGGCCCCAGCATCCTCTTCCTGTAAGACCAACAATCGTGTGGCTAATACTACTGCCTGTTTCTGACCTGATGGGGATTTTGTGGCCAGATAGTGGTAGGGATGGCCACGATGTCACTCTCTGATTCAATCTATCCCTGTCTCTCCTTTGCAACCTGGTGGTGAGTGAGCTTTGTTATGCAATTTTAAAATACCTCAGTGCTAGGATAGACTTCTCAAGTCTCCCCCCTTCCACTTATTGCATCATCCTTTGTAGGGCCAGATTCACTAAACTTTATACAGTGAGGTTGTGTAACTTTTTCTCTAGCCTCTTATTTACAGTCATTGGTCTCGCTAAAAGAAATGTTTTTGTGCGACGCTAAGCATCGAGCTTTGGAGCAGAGTCAAGCCATTTGTTTCTTACATGAAATGTGTACTTTAGGTGCACCCTCTAGGACGAATTTCAACGTGACTGTAGACGTTCAAAATGTAGTTGCTCAAAATGTGTAATTTTGTGTAAGTCACATGTTAGACATGTGAATATCGTGAGATTCAATTTGCCCCTTTTCTTCGCCTGGTTTCATTAAGTGCTAGAATTTCACGCAAAGTGAGATCACTCTACTTTAGTAGATGTATCTTTCTGTGAAACTCTGAGTGCTTCTGCTACTCACACCCAGTTGCATCCCCTTTGCATAAATAATGTTTAATGTTAAGGATGGCACTCTGCCGAAACGATATTTGAGCAGTGCTCGTGCCAGCCAGGTCTTCAGCACAAGATATATTTTGATCCGCACTGCTCTTTACATTGTGATGCGTCACTTGGTGGCACCGCCAAGTTGGTGCCAAGTGGATGTCCGTGTTAAATAATAGTAATCCAGGGTCTTAGTTGGAAACGCCACAATGAGTGTTGGGAAACCTCAGCCTAACGCTCACTGCTCAAGCTGTGCCCCTGATGCTGGCCGGACCAGACAGGTGAATCTTCCGTGGCCAGAGCCGCTCGTGAAGCACTCCCTGCAGGCTGCTCATCATCTATTCACCTGCCCAGCATGTACCCTGTGATGCCTACCTAGTCGGTACACTGTGGCCAGAGGCGTTTCAAGGCATGGGCAAAGTGGGTAATTGCCCAGGGCCTCGCTTTCCAAGGGATCTTAAAGGAGAGTCAGCGTTCTCTGTCTGACCTCTGTCTACATCCATATCTAAACCTTTTCCCTTCTTTCTGCCGGACTGTACGTCTGACCCTATCTCTATTTGCTCAGGATAATCTTAAGGATTTGGGGGTCTCAAGCAAGACATATTTTTTTATCTAAACAATTAATATTTGTTTTCACGTATTGGCAACACAAACAATAAACATCCTTATACGGACAAGGCAATTAACATCCTTACAGGGACAAGGCAGTAAACATCCTTACACGGAAAAGGCATATTTAAACATTTTTGATTGACCCCATTTCAGAAACTTTGTTTGGCATAATGTGGGCTTGAATTAGTAGAAACTAGGTACAGAATTCAAAGTCTTTCTGAAGAAAGGCCACCAAAATATGTCTTGGCCCTGGCTGCAAAATTCCTTAAGATGGCATTGTGAGTGACAGAGGCAGAGCAGCTGGCAGCTGCCAACTTGACTAAGAATGAAGAGTACTTGGACATCTCATCAAATATTCACTAGCCGACACGCATCATGGTGATGTAACACGCATCATGGTGAAACAGCCAGTCTCTGGGCAACTGTTAGCAGTCTTCCTTCCCTGCTACGCCCATACACCGGTAAAGCAGGCAAGTCAACTAACACCTGTTTAACATATACCTCAGACCCCTAATTAAGAAACTTGCCTTGATGAATTGCCAGGTCTTCAACTATGCGGACGATTCGCAAATTATTGTCCAAATAGATGGCAGCACTCAAGCCCACGCTCGGGTTAAAGATATCCTGAGATTTGTGGTCAGTTGGATGACCGACAACTCACTCAAGATTAACCCAGACAAAACGGAGGTGCTGGCTGTCACTAATGACAGCAATCCCTGGAACTCCCATTTCTGGCCAGACGAGCTGGGTGTCACCCCTACACCAGCTTTGGTGGTAAAAAGTCTGGGAATCAAGATAGATGTCAAACTTTCCCTGGCAAATCAAATCACCACCGTTTTCGGTACCTGCGTCAGCCTACTTAGGCAGCTGAGGAGACTCTCCCCCATCCTCTCCTTTTCAACAATGAGGACAGTAGTGACTGCCATGATCCTGGCCCGTCTTGATTACGGGAATTCGCTCTATATCGGACTACCGGACTCCCTGCTGTACAGACTCCAGGTGGTAATGAATAATGTGGCGAGGCTGATCTTCAAACTACCTAGGCATACCCGGGCCTCCCCCCTAAGGCAACAATTGCATTGGTTACCAATCAAGCAGAGGGTCAAATTTAAAGGCCTCTGCATCACACATAAGGCTTTGTTTGGGCAAGCGCCCAACTACATCAAGGAACGCATGGTGAAATATACCCCCTGTCGCATACTAATGTCCTCCACGGAGGGCCTTCTAAAATGCCCACGTTTTCTCTACTCCTCTAAAGGTGGTCGAGCCTTCTCAACCCTTATGCCACAACTCTGGAACCGACTGCCAGGGCAGCTTCGTTCAGAAAACAGCCTCCTGCCTTTCAGGAAGAAACTAAACACCCTTTTATTCATTGAAGCCTGGGCTTAACCCCCCTTCTTGCGATACAGCCCTTCCTGGGACTCCCGTTGATCTGCTCACAGCGCTTAGAGACCTGCAGGTATTAAGCGCTCTATAAACTAAAATTAACATAACATAACATAACATCTGACCAGGCCACTAGAAACGCTCTGTGGCTTCTTCCTAAAGAGTAGCAGCAGAAACTAAATAATAGTAAAGGAAGTGCTTAGTGGACTCCATGGAGCACTTCAGTTTGCTGAAAATGGAGAAACCAGTGGCTCAAAGTAGTGCACAAGGGCATCTGGGAGCATGAGTGTCTAATGCAGGGTGTGACAGAGGCCGCCATCTGCGTTAAGGGCCTATGGCATTTGGCTAAAAGCAGCGTGTAGCAGGCTCACAGCAGGTAGGCTAATCAAAGGCCACATTGTGTCTACTCTGTAAAATGAATTTCACAAGCTTCCTCTTTGATCTCTGACACTAGTTGGCAGACCTTCCTCTGTTCACCTTATGTACACAGAATCTAAACTTGTTACACTACAACAGATTCAGGGAAGTCTTTAATGATACCATTGGTGATGTGACACACAATGTCATTCATGAAATCATATGCCATGTCATTTGCGACATGTTTAAGATTTTGAGCAGTGCCTAAACGAGAGAAGTGCCTTCTAGTGAAGTTTGTTTGGTAGTGGACTGCACATCAACTTAGGAAATAGCAAGAAATGCAAACCATTAATGCTGATGAAAGTAGTAACAGTACGGTGGCCAAATTCACATGAAATGTTAACAATGATACAGCTCAAAACATATAAATGTGTTTGTTCATTTGGAAGCTCTCTTTGTTCCTTATATTGTTTTACTACAGTACCCTAAGAACACAGTAGCACTGTAATTGACACTGAAAGGGAAAGAACACTTCGGTCTCCTTAGTACTATAGATAGGTATTTAAATCATCTAACTCCTATAACAACTTTATGGCGATTTTAGTATTCACAGAGAAACAATGGTGATTTTGTGTGTAGCCTAGAGCAAACAAAAAAGCACTATTCTCTATTAAAACGAAAGAATTGAAGTAGAGCACACACCAATAAAGTTTCTCGTCCTAATATCAGGCCGCATCTATGGATCTCTGGTTGTAAAACACTGGTCACAAATTACGACCAGTATTTTTACGAACAGTAAAGATGTTTAAGTTTCAACCTATGTAGTAATAGGTTGTTTCTTAAAATTCCGAATTGTAGTGGTCTTCAATCGGGCATAATTTACTATTAGCAATGAGGTAGCTCACAAATTGCGACCCACTATTATTGGAGGCTATCACATGGATGGTGGCCTGCTCGGGCCCGCAGATCACCAGGTATGTGATTGCTTTTGAATAATGCAAACCTTTTTTTTTTTAACGCAGCCCTTTTTCCATTAACCAAATGGGCAGCGTTGATGGAAAAAAACCAACCATTTTTTGAAAGTTTGTTTAAAAGTTGGCAGTGGTCTCCTGAAGCACTCCTGCTCCACAATAAACATGTTTTTTATATTCACAAAGTGGAAGGGTTACAAATGGATTCCTACCCTTGTGCAAAAGCACTACCACCCCTTCAAAGGTGCTCGTAAATTTATAATGTTTTGCAACTGGATTTCAATTGAAAAACATTGATACATAAGATACCAATTTGGAGTTTGGAAGGGACACCTACAGTATGTCCCTTCCAGATACTGAATTTGTATTCACTTGGAATCCTGTTTCAGGAGTCGGAAAAACTTCTTTAACACCTAAAATGGGATTATTACATAGGAAAAAACATTTTAACGGTCACAAACTCCAAAATGGAGCATTTGCGACCATTGAAATGCCTGGCGCATCTGGCCCATGATGTGTTTTGTCATATTTTTTTTTAACTGTGTCTATTACAAAGGCCTCAGCTAAATATCACTTCAGCTCAAAATAATGTGCATAGAATTAACAAGCATTAGAAATGCAATAGGTCTCGCATTTGTTGGAGTTGGAGCTATTGGCATTGTAAATGGCTGTGCTTTTCACTATTGCAATAGGTCTTGTATTTGTTGGAGTTGGAGCTATTGGCATTGTAAATGGCTATGTTTTTTACTATTGCAATATGTCTTGTATTTGTTGGAGCTATTAGAATTGTAAATGGCAATGTTTTTTACTTATGTGCTATGGAGTGTATGTATGTGGTGTATTGTGGAATTTAATGATGTGGTGTGCTGTTGAGGGCTGCCTTCCATGGCACACAAATGCCTATAAATGATACTTTTAAAATTAGTTTAATAGATGATGTAAATGGCCAAAACTTAATGCACTTGGTAAGAATATGCCCTCCCAAGCTTAATAAAACAAAGAACTCTGTTGTGTGTCTTTTTCTGTTGAACTTTGTACAGCATGCTCATTGCTCAGCAAATCACATAGTGCAGATGGAAAGGAAGCCCACTGTATCAGCTCAGCACCTAGAAAATCATCGAGGAGTTGAGCTCAGCCATCACGTCACCCGCAGTCGCAAGAACAGTACACGTAGAGTGACAGGCTGCTGATTGTATGCGCTTGTATTAATTGCATAGGACCGAATGTCGCAAAGATAAGCATTGGTATAGCATTGTGGTGTGATCCCATCACTTGGTGAAAGGTGACGCTGCAGGTGGGGATAGAGGTGCTCTGGCAGAGACTTGTGGACCTAGTAGGGGGTTTGGTCAAAATAGAGGTGCATTGGCAGAGACGGTGATCCTAGGAGTTGGCAGCAGGAAGTGCTCCACATAGTGTCTTCCACGATCCAAGATTACTCAATATCACACGGTAAATCCTTATTTACATGCTGCTCACTGCTACTAACTTTCACCACCTCATTGCTTTCTAATCTATCGACCACCTCCAGACAAAGCAATAGCCTGGACCCCATATTAGTTATCACAACAGACCACCACACTGATTCATACTAATATATTGCAATGTCTGGTTTGAAAAACGAATCACCACCGGACAATAGCCGTGCCAAATAACAATGCAGTGCTCAACTATGACCAACTTTCATTGGGGCAATACATGTTGCTGGCCATACGCCACATTTGCTGGAAAGGACCATTTCCAAGTCAAATGGATACATCCCATTATCTGGAGCGATCACCACATCATCACAGACTTTGCTGAGTTTTCATTTTGAACACAATGTGTGACAGGCTTGGAACTATTTTATCTGGATTCTCAGACACCTAGATTACAACCGACTGACTTGTTGAGCCTTGCTACCTGGACTGCCGAGAAAGGACAAATGGGAGGGGTATCATTGCTAACATGACCACAGTCTATTCTCTATAGCACCTCAACCACATTGATTGGCTGTGGAAACAAAGGTAACAGTAAAACTGAAGGTTCCGTCGTAAGATAACACCGGCCGGTGGCACAGTTTTACTTGAATGGTAGCACTTTATGACATGATTGCTTAGTGTGTTTGGGTGGTACATCTGTCCAAGAATGCGCTGGGACCTTCTGCTTTTTTGTGTAGACCTTTATTTGACCTACCCTGCTTTCCTACCCCTATATAAATGACCTATTATATTTCATAAAGCAGTAGCCTAGACTAGGCAATGAGTTTACATAATTACTTGCTTGAAACAATACCAGAGTGCTAAACCTACTACTTCCCGCCTGTTTGTTCTCACAACCGCTATATAGTGAAGTATACGGAAGGTGCAAAGTCGTTAGCTAAATGTAGTACAGTATTACCTGAGGTACTCGGCCATCAGTAGTAAACGACTACACACAGCACGAGTAATGGCTGGCAACAACTTACTATGCCAGAATCCACAGTAAAGATCTCACAAGCTCACCTTCATGATTAAAACAGTACATGTATAGGTGTTTTGTGATCGAGAGGCCAAAAGTGTTCTGCTGCTCGAAATGTGGCACGTTTCTCTAATTCCTTTGATGGCGAATCCCGGCCTTGGTTGAACATCCTGTGATCCTGTTCAAATCACTGAGGGGCATATTATCAAGGAGGGTGTTAAAATTATCGCCGGATTAGCAGCAGAAAACTGCCGCTTAAGCGGCGATAATGGGCTTGATAATATGCCCGTGAGAATTCCTATAGAAGCCCATGTTGACACCAGAACATGGACTTCTATTGGAATTCTTAAGGACATATTATTAAGCCCATTATCGCTGCTTTAGCGGCAGTTTTTTGCCGCTAAACCGGCGATAATTTTTAACGCCGTCCTTGAGAATATGCTCCTGAATCTTCCCCGACTTAAAAACGTGGAACTATTCTGGTGCTTGGTGATCTAATGCCCTCGTGGACAGGTTTGTGCTATTCAATAGCTTTAAAAAAACCAAAAAGACAGAGTCTCTGTCACCACGTTCACTCCCTCAACATTTTTATTACAGTAGATGTGAAGCTAACCGCATAAGACTGGAGCTACAGTGTGCCATACTTTGTGCCCTGTGCCCAAACGGGCAGGTTATTGGCAGCCTCCATTGTGATATCCGCTCCCTAATTAGGAAGAGCTTAAAGAGGGAGCATTCCTGTTGGCAAGGGCAACGGGCTACCTGCATCAGGCCAACTCGAGGGTGAAGCAGATCTTTTCTCGTACCTTTTTCGTGCAATCAGTATCTGCAACTAACTGGTGCTCATCCCGCTTGTAGCAGATGGCGACAAAAATGGGTTTTCTGGCAGGTCTCTTCACGAGGCAGTGTTTGCCTGACACATTCTGGTGTGTGTACAAACATACACACCGCGGGTGCTCTCGCCCCCATTCTCATCTTCTGTATACTGTGTAATGGTGGGTAATTTACGTAGGCGCGCCTTGAATACTGTACTAGTCTTGCCGGTGAAGCTTTCCTCTTAAACAATAGGATGGTGAGGACAGTGGTAAAACAAGCATTTGCAATGCAATAGGACTCGCATTTATGCGAGACCTATTGCATTGCAAACTGGAGTGCGGGCGGGAGGCGGGCAGGGGGCGAGAAGGCACGGACAGCGGTAGTGCGGGGGTGCGAGAAGGCCCGGATAATGGGATTGTGGGAGAGGGGTTAGAAGGCATGGGCAATGGGAGTGCGGGCGGGAGGGGGCGAGAAGGCATGGACAACGGGAGTGCGGGCGGACGGAGGGGTGGAAGGCAAGGACAACGGGAGTGCAGGCGGGGGAGGGGAAAATAGTGCTCTAAATAACACATACGTACAGTATAACACTCGAAGTAAAGGGGCCAATAGCCATGGGAGGGTACAAACGACGACATGGCCACAATAAGGCGGGACTAACAAACCTAATAATCAATCAAAAGACAGAATTTATGAAGGACAAAGACAGAAGCCAATAAAAAATATGGCCGGAGAGTGAGGGCAGCTTGTCTCCCATACTTCTACTACTGCATGCCTCGTAGAGCGAGCAGCACATGCGCGCTTCCGCTGCAGCTCAACCTAAAAATGGAAGTACCTTTTGATACAAGTTCCAGGTCGCTCTTTTTCATATGAAACCCACAAGTTTTATATACCAAAACACAGTCTCATTCATGAAAACTATCTTCAAGCCATGTTTTGTAGTCTATATTTCAGCTCACTCATGTTATCGATTCCAAGCTGAGCACATATAGTCCCAGTGTCAAACAATGTTACCAATGATTACCTGAATGAGATTTATTGAGATAAAATTCTTCTGCAATAAGCACTGCCAGCTTTGGAAATTGACATACATTTGAATACTGACCATACGGACATGTTTTTGTCTGTTTTTCCTCCTCCCTGGTCATTCACGTCAGATTTCAGACCAGATAGCCTAGAAACTCGTTTTCATCCTCCACATCTTCATTACACACAGCTTCACATCCTCCTCAGCAGATGATCTGCTGGCTTACAACCAGAGTGCGATATGCCCCCTCGCATGACTCCTGCTGCACCCGACTTCGTCTTGTAGCAGGATGGATATACAGCATGTTCTATGAGACAGAGTGCATTTTTTTAAGTTTCACATGTAGTGGCACTTGGTTTGTAAACAATGGGACTCACAAATGCTGTTGTTGTGGTGGTGAAAACAGTAGAGATGGTAATTAAGGTTGTAATTGTCTTGGTGAAGGTAGTGGTGGTAAGTCATTTAATGGTAGTGCTAGAAAGTACATTTCTGATGGCTACTTCTAACCACAGATTCTTCAACTTTAGAATATCACCAAGTGCCAGACTGGATCTGGAAGATTTATCAGCATAACTCCTGCCTGACAGTTGGTAGTGTCGTGTGGCCACGTGTCAACTACTCTCCGCCCCAGAGGTGACAGCTAGAGCCGGATTTAGGCACCACTCAAGAATGGTGAAATAAGTTTTTTTCTGCGCCTTCATACGAGCATCTAGAGCTAGCTCCTACTTTTCTCATCAGTTTACAAGTTTTTTTCTTACGGAATGTTTTTCCAGTGCACAAGGGAAAATGTTCCCTCCTAAAACTACAGGGCTTAAGCCTTGTAAGGACTGTCACAAACAAATGTCTGTGACAGATTTCCATGAGATGCATCTCTGGTGTTTGGGGTCAAGACAAGATTCCATGTTATACAAGGAGCGTGCCCTAATGCACCTGAAGACGATCCAGGACCACAAAACAAAGCTGTCAGTTGCCAAGTACTGACTGGAGTCGTGTAGGGGCCACTCACATGGGAAGGAAAGGACATGGACATGGACCCATTCCCACTCTCAGGTCTGGTCTCACGACAGGTTGCTGTCTCGATCCAAGTCTGTGGGTAAATCTAAATTAAAAAACAAACACATGAAGTTCAAGGGACCTGGTTCCAGGCTTGCCACTATTCATGTGAAAAGTCAAAAGGATATCAAGGTTGCCCGTGGTCCCCCTTTTCAATCCCCTACTGAGGAACTGATTCTGCAGCTGATTCAAATGCACCCTGAATTTTCGGTGCTGTTGGTTATGCCACAATAGATCGAGCAGTTGAAGGTGGCCAAGCTCTGCATCTTCAGCATCCTACTGGTTCCCTCTGACATGCCTTTGGGCTCCATGGATGCACTGAGGCCTCCAGTTAGGTTACTGTCAGCGGGTCTGCCCTCAGCACAGTCTGTGCTTCATTAAACCTCTTTTGGTTTAGCTCCGACTCAGGAACCGATGTAATAATCGGTACCCCGATCCATACTGGATCCTATCATGTAAACTCCAGAGTAGGATGTTGATTCCATAGTTCTATCCAACTTCGAACTGAATCTATCTTGAGCTCAACAGAGGCCACACTTATGCTCTGTCCCTTCGTGCCCTGCTTTTATACATTCTTACTCTGATAAGAAAAATGCCTTTGCTTAGGAGCTGCCCTTCAGTTCTCTAACAACTGTTCAGATTGGACTCCAAACAGAGCCAACCAACTTTTGGTGATGATGGGGATGGTGTTGACAAATTTGCCCTAAAATATGATGGTGACAATTTTGATAAGGACCTACAAGAGTCCAGTGAGCTTGATGCTTCCCCTAACATCAAACTGGTCTCCCTCTCACATTGAACTGGTCTCCCCCTCCTGCCCCTTCCATGGAAGAGTCTGCTTCCTTCACCACGGTCATTAGTTGGGCGACTGAAGTCTTGAATCTACAGTTACATTCTGTCACGGTAAAGGCCAGTGTCCTGACAAAATATTACAATTTGGAAAGTCCTCATCTGAATCCTTGCTGCCATTCAACAAAGCCTTAACTAACACCCTTATGTGCTCTTGGACCAAAGTCTGCTCTTGCCTACCCATAAACAAACATGTGGCATGTCCTCACAGACCTTCTCCGGTTGACCCTACCGTACTAACGCAGCACAATACTCCTGAGAGCCTGGTAGTACAGGCCTCCACTGGCAGGGATGACTCAAATTCTATTCCCACTACTCTCTCCCACACCTCACAAGCACTCCCTTACCACCTGATCATAGAGTTGAAAAGATGAGACATTTGGGAAGCAGATGTTTTTTTCCAGAGCCTCGCCCTCAAATCAGCATATACCATCTGTTTGCTTGGACGGTACTCCCATGCATTATTGGACTAAGTGGCTGGGCTATTACCGGCAGTCGCAGAAGAATCTTGTACCAATTTGTACAGACCATTCAAGTTCACCGGGCTAATACATCACCTAGTGAGGCCTGGCCATGACAGAGTATTTAGGCAGAGCAGTTGGGACTAGTGTAGCGCTCTGGCACCACATGTGATGAGATCCACAGGTTTCTCGGGTGATGATCAGGAATCACTCATAGATATGTCTTTTCAATGGGCTTGCCCATTTAACAAGAAGGTGGACTCTGCCTTCAAGCACTGTAAAGAGAATAGAGCTACTGCACACTTCCTCGGTTTTTCCTCACCCGCAAGATACTATTGTAAACAATTTCACCCTTTTCGAGGCGTCGCTATTAGTTTCACCTTCAGACAGCCGCAAGCCCTACTGCTCCAACATCAAGCATCCCTTTTCTTTTGAGGTAGGGGTGAGGGATCTGGCAGACAACATCCAGGCAAGCAGGGGCAGCAGTCTATCTCTAGTTAGTTTTTTAATTTATCCCTAGTGGCAGACAACCACCCATGGGAGGTAGGATAACTCATTATTTCCACAGGTGGCAAGCCATAACATCTAATAGATGTTTCCTGCAGATAGTACAAAGGGGTACACCCTCCTATTCCTTTCCATCCTGCCTCCTCTTTCACCTACATAAGAACGGTTTTCTGAGGACCATTTATTCATTTTCCTCCAGGAAATTGAAGTTCTTTTGGAGAAAGGAGCCATAGAGGTGGTTCCTTTTGAGGTTGAGAGTACAATTCTTCCCCTACCTTGACGACCAGCTGTTCAAGGCAGGTTCACCAGAGGTGGTCATGGATCACCTCAAGATGACTCAAACCTCTTCAGATTGTTTGGGTTCACTATCAACGCGCTGAAGTCACACTTCTGGAAGCCGAACCCCAATAATATCCTGATCCCGAATATTTGGTCACCACGATTTTTAGCAAAATAATTAGGCTCCAGTGTCTTGAGTAGATCTACTGGTTAGAGACTACACTCCTCATCAGAAAAACACAATTTAGCAGAGTTAAACAGAATAAAATATTTGAAGCATAAAGGACTGAGTTGTAGATCAAAGTAGGGCAAAAAAGACATTTATTACAGAATAGTCAAAATGCGTTGCAGAGAAAAATAATGCACAAATTAGAAGGCCTAATTACAGAAGTATATATAGAAACAAAACCATACATTTAATAATCCCTATTTAAGAAGAATGTAAGTCAATACATCCAAATAGCAAATTTGAGGCAACAGAGGAGCATGGCAATTCACCAAAGAATAAATTAGTAAAATAATCCTATGAAAGACAGAAACCAAAAGGTTTTATAGACAAATCACAAACGTTATTAACAGATTCTGCAAATTCAGCATTGTATGATCAGGGTTAGGGTCGTATTGGAAAATCAGAAACAACAACGTAACATTCTAAATCTTTAGTACTAACCCATTTCTTAAAGTAAGGGAAATCTTCCACCTGCTCCTTCAGCAACTGCACTTCAGAAATGTACAACACAAATGAAACATTTCTTAGAGAGTAGCTCATAGAATTAGCACATCTACACTAACACTTCCAGCAGAAGTCTTTGAAAATTATACTTTGAGTACACAATCGAAGCTTCCTTCACAATACACGTTTCCTATAAGTGTTGTGCATTGCTAACACATTATCGTCATTCACTTAATGCTCCGTGGAAACAAAGATAGTTGGCTTTGCATCGGGAGAGTGACTTGGATGGGAAATGAGTAGGGGCAAGTTGAGTAGAACACTAGAAGCTACATCCATTTAAAAAAATAATGGCGCATTATATGAAAATGTGCCATAATTATACATAGCATTATTTACACTTCTAAGTGACCAAGGTCACTCATTTTAGGTGCAACATCTTCCGTTCATCTGTTAAGACTCTATGCATCATAAAAAAAACTGACTATCAAAAATAATTTTCACACAATATTTGCACATTTTGTTTATTTTGAAAAGCACTGCAACAGTTCCACCCTCTGATTATTTTAATAATCACTGAAAAAAAATAATAACTTTATTAGGTCAATATTAGTCTTTGAAATCTCCAGCTTTTTAGTCCTCCGAACATCTTCCTCCATTCGTCTCATCTGTTGGAATGCTCGATCCCGATAATTGTCCAGCTCAAAATAGTCCTCTGATCTTCTCCTTTTCAGGGATTTTGTATTACCCTGCTTCTCTCCTTTCTTATTACCATATTCTTTCATTGTACACTTTATTAATTTTAATAGGAACAAAAAGGAAGTTTCCCAAACCAACTTTGATCATTGATGTTTGAACGGTTTGCACAACTCCAACTCCATCACCAACACTACCAAGCCACTCACCTACTCTCTCAGAACTACTCCCTGTCTTCTTTATCCAAGACCTTACAGTTTCCCAGACACCTGGCTCTTCTAGTGACCTAATTTCAAGTATCAGATTATTTATGTAACTGATGTATGAATTAATCACTCCACAATAATCAGGGACATAAGTACAGCGCTTCTTTGCCCCCATAACCGTACAAACACCACCCTTGTTTACGAAAATAATGTCTAAGGAGAGGCGGTTCTGCATTATCATTGCTCCAACTGCCAACATCTCTAAAGTCACCAGCTTAAAAGACCCTGCTGTATCCAAGGCAAGTCTATTCATAACTCTGCACAAACATAACATCTTTACATCATTTCCAGGTGTTCCCATAGGTGGAATTATAGGCCCCAATATGTCCAAAACCCCTTACCCAAAACTTCTCTTCATTCTTCTCAAATTATGTTCATACTTCAATTCTTTCAAATGATAGATTCTAGAAAAAAACTAAAGCTAAATAGCACAAACCCACCCAGTTCTTTGGCAAATTGAAATAAGCAGTCTTCCCACAAACATAATACATTCCTCTCATGATAGGTTTTTTTAAAATTTATTTTTTAGTTTTAGTTTTATATAGCAAAAATGTGACCCGGAGGTATCACAGTGCTTTACACGAGCACCAGTTGCATTACAGATGGACACATACATTTTTGTTAGGCATGATTCTCTTCATGTTAGCAACTCACCACTACCTTTATAGGTTTTGTCATATGTGCCTTCACCAACAAATGTTGCCTTAGCCTCTTCCATAGGACTACACCTTATCATGCACATTTCACATTTCTTTTCTCACACCATCACCAATCTTGGATGTAAACTTAAAAACCTAAATTATTCTTCAATCTTGGTTTCCTCCAAAGCAGTCTCAGGTTCTTCCAAAGTTTTTACCACTTTTACAACTTTCTTAATATATTACATATTAAAATCACACTCTTCCTTAATTAATAAAAATTAATATGCAGCATCCATGTTAGTTTCAACCTTGATTTGTAAAATCGCTCTTAAATATTTACCATATTTTATCTCTTTATCATTTTTATTAATTAATACATTCTCCAGTGTCACATTAAAATCAGTCAGATATGGAGAAAGACATTCCTCATAATTAAAGATCGCTACAAACACACTGCAGGAGAATGAGTAAAAAAGCTCCAGTTGCTCATAACAATTATGAGGGGTGACCCTCATAATTTCAACATATTTCTTGATCATTCTTGTTTGCAAATTATCTCTAGAGCCACTAACTACGGGGCATATCATCAATAAACTGCGATAAACATCGCAGAGTGCACTTAGTGCGAATTTGTTTAACGCCGGTTATCGCCAGATTTGATCGCCGAGATAATGCTTTATCATCAACGCTTATCTCCACGGCGATGGAGAATCCGGCGATAGCGGCAAAATGAGGGAACATTGCTATAAGGTTGACTTTACAACCAATCACCATAAGGGTTGTTTGGACTGATATAAGGTGTACACTAGAACTAGTGACATCATACATCAGGCCAACTTCTCACAAAGAGGCTCTATGGTTGAAGGGTTTTTGGCACAAGCGGTAAGAGTTATCTCGAAGGAAATAGAGCTTGCGGAGAGGCGTCTCGCCCTTACTGGAGATTGTCCTCTGCCTTTGTACCAGCAATAACAGATCCACCAACTGCTGCCTTGCTCAAATAATGTAAATACTCTTCCAGCTCTCCGATTTGCCCATCGTCAGGTCAGACAGTCGAAAAGCCACCCCTCCCCAATACCCTTCAGGGTAGTCCACCGGATGCTCTTTCTTCCTTTGGGCCTGGCCCTGCCGCGAAGCAAAGGAAAAAAATCTGAGAAGTCTAGGACATATGATGCCCGGAGCAGTGTTTGCCACTAACTTTGCAGGCCTCACATGCCTTACAGGCTTCCCAGGGCTCAAACGTTTCACAGGCCCTTCGGGATACAGATTCTTATGGTGGGGTGGACATAGCTGATCGACTCTGCACTAAGCTCACCTCTTTATTAGACTCTAAACTCAATCCTCTCTGTAGGCGTTTTAAGACCATTGAGCTTAAGCTGGGCATTTTGTTGGGAATTAGATCCGGTTCCAGGGAGGTGACGTGTGACATAGCTTTGAGTTCAGCCTGGGGGACCGTAGCAGCTCTGGCAGTTGCTTTGACTGCCCTGGTGGCTTCTGCAGAGCCTGCTAACAATGGAATTATAGCCAAGCTTACTCCTCTGTATTCATTGTCTGTGTTTACTAAGGAGGTATCCGGGGGTCAAGGTGTATTAGCAGGCATCATAGAACCAGGGTAGTCAATTTTTCTGGGGAAGCTCAAATGAAGTGATCCTGTATTACATATGTTAAATCTGGGGTAACTTTGCAACTTCCTACCGCGTGTACTCTTTATGTCATCGTGCTAGAGTCCGTCCTCTCTATTCCTCATTTAAAGAGGGACGATTGGCAAGACTTAACACATATAGTGGTGTACTGGTTAAAACCAAATTCAGTGTGGAAAGCCAATTTGTTTGAGGAGATCATTACAATTTATGTGAGAAGGGTTGACTGGGTGGGATATGATTGAAAGCATGCAAGCGGGGATTGTGTGGTGACTAACTTTAAAAATCCTGAGGTTGTGAGAGACCTGTTTAATTGTTTGTATTATTTGTTAAAATTGCATGGAATGATTAGGTCCCATCCATTGGGTTTTTTCTGTCACCAAAATCCTTGATTCAGACTCCTACTGCCCCCGTTTCCCAGCCCTAGGCCATATATTTAATGTCCAGGTAACAGATCATTTGGCCCTGTTGGACTCCTTGGTTAATATTGATTGACTTTCCCCCTGTAACCATGGGGATGTTCCAATATCCAACCTATTTCATCTTGTGGATGTGATGCCACTACCCTATAGCCCCTAGGAAAGTTTTCTGTTCAGAGGCCACATCTTGCGATGAAAGTCCCAGAAGCCCTGTTGCACCTTATTCTGCCTGTAGCAGGCGAGGGTTCACATTTTTGATTTGGAACATTGCAGGAGTTAGAACTAAGCTAAACAATCCAGACTGGATCAGCCTAGTCTCGGAATATGAACCTGGCCTCTGCCAGGAAACTTGGTCGGTGGAGAATTTTGTAGTTGATGGGTTTACCACCTTCTGCTTACCAGCAATTCCATCTTCATCAGGGAGGGCAAAGGGTGGTTTGGCTCTACTTATATCGGTCAAAGCAAACGGTAGCGGTTGGCAGACTAGCTTTTCCTGCTATATCCGCTATTTAAACTGATGCCTGAGCGCACGCGCAGCGGACGTGGCAGAACCCTGATTGTAGGTAGCGCTGCTATATGTTTTAATCTACTTTGCGCAGTTTAAACCTTCAGCTTTTAACATTTATTCAGAATTTGCACTGACTACATATTCTTATGCTCATTTTCATGCTTAAATTGCACTTTGCACAGTTTATAATTCACCGTACCTTGACACTGCACCCGCGTCCCGGTCCGAGTCGGCAAGTGCCGTTGAGCGGTGGGCGTTCCTGGGATGTGACATCAAGGGCGGGACACTTCCGGCAGTGGTTAGCGGACTAGCTTTTCCTGCGCCTGGATCGGGCCCTGGGCTACCCCCCTTGCCTTATCTCATCAGCCCTGATCAGCAAGAGAATATTCTACTCAAGTACTCAATTGAAAAACTACCGCCCGGTACCCAATGCACACGCATGCACTCGCATTGAGATAGATTTGCTAATGAAGTGTTCCCCCCCCCCATCAGTCCCAACTGTACATTTAAATTTAAATTGGATGGCCACTCCAATCCTGCCCCTCCCCAGATTCCTCCCATGCACTTCAATCTGGAAAATGTTCATGCAGCGCTCATAAACGCACGATCTCTAGCTAAGCATAAATATGAGATATCAGATCTCCTAAAAGATCACAATCTTGATATACTCTTCATTAAGGAAACCTGGACCGACCCCTCATCTGGGCCTGACTTTAGCTCTGCCACCCCCAATGATTATCTAGCCCACAGACAAGATAGACACATCAAAAGAGGAGGCGGATTAGCGATTATTTATCGCAATAAATACACAGCCAGGATGGAGTCCGTTCCCTCTCTGGCCTGTGAAGCCCTTAACTTCTCCATCATGCTTACCCCATCCCAACCCTTTAAGGGCATTCTGCTTTACCGCCCACCAGGCCCCCGGGCAGAATTTCTCTCTACTTTGGGCAACATGCTGGAGCCTTTAGCAGGCGAACCTACTTTCACTATTTTAGGTGATTTTAATTTCCACCTTGAAAACAGCTCAGATAACGATACAAACTTGCTGCTCTCAGTATTAGAGGCAGTAGGCCTCACGCAATTGGTGTCTAGCCCCACGCACTCCGCTGGTCACACCCTAGACGGCCTGTTCTCTAATAATCAGTCTATCGCCTTGAAGAATATCCTACCTTTTGTCTGGACCGACCACTGTGCTGTACTATTTAACATCAAACTTAATAAAAAAGCTATTGCAAATTCCACCTCACACACATATACTTTCTTTAAGGCTTGGAACAGCATAGATCCGCAGCTCCTTAAATCGATCTTGCTATCCACACAACAAGACCCTGCACTAAATTCCCTGGTCCCACTAAAAAAAGCCTCCAAAAATCGACACTCCCCTTCTGCTCCTTAGTTTTCAGAGGCCCTCAGATTACAAAAGCAACTATGTAGAAACCTTGAAAGACACTGGCGGAAAGACTACCGTAATAATGACAAAATCCGCTACAAACAGGCACTCGTCAAATATAAATTTCTCATTGTGCAGGAGAAAAGTAAATACTACACTGAACAGAGAGAATCTGCGCAAGACTCTAACAAACAACTATATCAGGTAGTAGCCAAACTATCAGGGCAATCATCGAACCTCGCCACAGCCCCTTCATAAACTCTATGTGACTCACTTGTCAGCTACTTCTTTGGAAAGGTCAATGACATCTATACTAACTTCGCCTCTCAACCCTAGATAGATGGTCACCTCTCGAATCATGGCATTCTTGAACCCTCCCCTTCCCTCCTAGAATTTGATAGCATCTCACCGGACCAGATTATAAATCTAGTCTCCATCGTCAAATCTGGCTTTGCCACTGACCCCTGCCCACCTGCCATTCTAAAACCCATCGCTGATCTCATAGCTCCCAGCCTCTCTAACATCTGTAACGCGATGTTTAAGACCGGCATCTATCTCCAGATTTGGAAAAGAGCCATCATCAAACCTTTGCTAAAAAAACACAATCTTGACCCCGCCGACACTAAGAATTATAGACCCATAGTTAGCCTACCATTCCCAGCTAAAATCTTCGAGAAGGTCATGAATTCCCAACTATCCAAATACATCGAAGATCACAATCTCCTGGATGACATGCAATTCGTTTTTCCCGCAAGGGCCATGGAACCGAGACAGTGCTTATTAAGGCATCAGAGGAGATTAGGATGATACTGGATCAGGGGGGCGCCGCTGTTCTTATTCTGTTGGACCTCTCGGCAGCATTTGACACGGTTGACCATGCTACCCTGATCGACCGTGTCACAAACATTGGTAGAAGACACACAGCCAGAGCCCTCCTGTCCTCCTTCCTCACCAATCGTACCCAATCCGTGAGTCTTGGCACTTTCAATTCTCCACAATTCGCCCTCCCGTGTGGCGTCCCACAAGGATCCTCTCTGAGTCAGACACTATTTAATATCTATGTGTCGGACTCGGCCAAAGTCATCAAAGCACGCGGGATGGGTCTTACGTCTTATGCTGATGACACCCAATTAGTGCTTGCGGTACATAATGATGGAGGGGCTGTAGCAGCCAATTTCCAGGAAGGCATGTTGGCCATCAGCACATAGGGGCATATTATCAAGCCAGGCGATAAAATTATCGCCGCTTTAGCGGCAGAAAACTGCTGCTAAAACGGCGATAATGGGCTTGATAATATGCTCTATGGAATTCCAATTGAAGCCCATGTTAAATGTGAAGGGCGTCTAACATGGGCTTTGATTGGAATTCCATAGAGCATATTATCAAGCCCATTATCGCCGTTTTAGCTGCAGTTTTCTGCCGCTAAAGCGGCGATAATTGTATCGCCTGGCTTGATAATATGCCCCATAGATGGCCAATAATTGCCTAAAACTTAACTCTGAGAAAACAGAGGTAATAATGGGGCATATTAACAAGACAGACGATAAAATTATCGCCGCTTTAGCGGCAGAAAACTGCCGCTAAAACGGCGATAATGGGCTTGATAATATGCTCTATGGAATTCCAATTAAAGCCCATGTTAGACATCCTTCACATTTAACATGGGCTTCTATTGGAATTCCATAGAGCATAATATCAAGCCCATTATCGCCGTTTTAGCGGCAGTTTTCTGCCGCTAAAGCGGCGATAATTTTATCGCCTGGCTTGTTAATATGCCCCAATATTTGGCAAACTGTTGCCAGGCTGGTCCCCCTCTTGGTGGCTGTCCTCATTAGGACCCCCTGTGCTTCCGGTATCTAAGGTCAGAAACTTAGGCGTCATATTTGATGACAAGCTGTCCTTCGTACCTCATGTCAATGCTGTGGTCTCATCCTCATTCTATAAACTTAGAATGATAAAGAAGCTCTTACCTTTTTTATCACTCAATGCTGGAAAAACCCTATTAAGCACCTTAGTCATGTCGACCATCGACTACTGCAATGGTCTTCTCATAAATGCACAGAGTAAAATACTCAATAAATTACAGCTGGTCCAGAATTCAGCAGCCAGAATCTTATCAGGAACCCCCAAATACAAATCCATCTCTCATATACTTCGACATTATCACTGGCTCCCGATAAAAAACCGCATCAAGTTCAAGGCCCTTTGCATTGCATACAAAGCCTCGCGTAACTCCGGACCTTTGTTCTTAAAGGAGGCCCTGGGTGCCTACATCCCTAACAGGGCTTTACCGTCATCCACAGCCAATCTGCTAAGGGTCCCCCGCACAAAGACAGCCTCGTGGAGCGACAAGCGATTTACTGTCGCCACGGCCAAGCTATGGAATTCTCTTCCTATCCACATCAAAGCTAGCCCGATCCTACTTGCCCTCAGAAAAATGACAAAAACATGGCTATTCAGCCAATAGTCTATAGTCTTTGTTTCCTGCTCGCTGTCCTTAGCGCCGAGACACCCACGGGTTTTTGCGCGCTTTACAAATTGTATAAATGAATACCTCAAAATGGTATCAAGTCTTTTTCCTATCCTATAGCAGTTCATTTCATTTTTTGCTTATTAACTATTATTATTTTTTTGAACATAGGATTACAGAAGTGGTGGAACAACCTGAAGATCTTATTGCACATTTTTGTGAGTCTTGCATGATGTACTCTCCTATTATCTGGGCAGGAGATTTTAATAACTTATGCAATTTAAACAATCTTCGGGATTGTCGATTGTCTCGGTACACGAGGATATTACTTATTTTGACCACTCCCCCTATGGAGATGCGCTGAATACCCTGATCCTAAAATAGAATTTGGTTTTTGCACGGAACGGGCAACAGAATTCCAAGCAATCCTCTTTTGTCAGGGGGTTCTTTAACACAGCAGAGAAGGCAATACTAAGGTTTCCCACGGTGGCCTGGGCTGTTGGGGTCACATCCCCCAGGCCTCCCACCCATGTGTGCCAGGCTGGGGAAAATCTCGTTAATTCCTTGAAATTTGGGGAGGCAGAAATAAGGGGCTACCACCAGCTCTTATATGACAGGCCCCAGCATCCTCTTCCTGTAAGACCATGCAAAAATCGTGTGGCTAATACTACTGCCTGTTTCTGACCTGATGGGGATTTTGTGGCCAGATAGTGGTAGGGATGGCCAGGATGTCACTCTCTGATTCAATCTATCCCTGTCTCTCCTTTGCAACCTGGTGGTGAGTGAGCTTTGTTATGCAATTTTAAAATACCTCAGTGCTAGGATAGACTTCTCAAGTCTCCCCCCTTCCACTTATTGCATCATCCTTTGTAGGGCCAGATTCACTAAGCTTTATACAGTGAGGTTGTGTAACTTTTTCTCTAGCCTCTTATTTACAGTCATTGGTCTGGCTAAAAGAAATGTTTTTGTGCGACGCTAAGCATCGAGCTTTGGAGCAGAGTCAAGCCATTTGTTTCTTGCATGAAATGTGTACTCTAGGTGCAGCCTCTAGGACGAATTTCAACGTGACTGTAGACGTTCAAAATGTAGTTGCTCAAAATGTGTAATTTTGTGTAAGACACATGTTAGACATGTGAATATCGTGATATTCAATTTGCCCCTTTTCTTCGCCTGGTTTCATTAAGTGCTAGAATTTCACGCAAAGTGAGACCACTCTACTTTAGTAGATGTATCTTTCTGTGAAACTCTGAGTGCTTCTGCTACTCACACCCAGTTGCATCCCCTTTGCATAAATAATGTTTAATGTTAAGGATGGCACTCTGCCGAAACGATATTTGAGCAGTGCTCGTGCCAGCCAGGTCTTCAGCACAAGATATATTTTGATCCGCACTGCTCTTTACATTGTGATGCGTCACTTGGTGGCACCGCCAAGTTGGTGCCAAGTGGATGTCCGTGTTAAATAATAGTAATCCAGGGTCTTAGTTGGAAACGCCACAATGAGTGTTGGGAAACCTCAGCCTAACGCTCACTGCTCAAGCTGTGCCCCTGATGCTGGCCGGACCAGACAGGTGAATCTTCCGTGGCCAGAGCCGCTCGTGAAGCACTCCCTGCAGGCTGCTCATCATCTATTCACCTGCCCAGCATGTACCCTGTGATGCCTACCTAGTCGGTACACTGTGGCCAGAGGCGTTTCAAGGCATGGGCAAAGTGGGTAATTGCCCAGGGCCTCGCTTTCCAAGGGATCTTAAAGGAGAGTCAGCGTTCTCTGTCTGACCTCTGTCTACATCCATATCTAAACCTTTTCCCTTCTTTCTGCCGGACTGTACGTCTGACCCTATCTCTATTTGCTCAGGATAATCTTAAGGATTTGGGGGTCTCAAGCAAGACATATTTTTTTTATCTAAACAATTATTATTTGTTTTCACGTATTGGCAACACAAACAATAAACATCCTTATACGGACAAGGCAATTAACATCCTTACAGGGACAAGGCAGTAAACATCCTTACACGGACAAGGCATATTTAAACATTTTTGATTGACCCCATTTCAGAAACTTTGTTTGGCATAATGCGGGCTTGAATTAGTAGAAACTAGGTACAGAATTCAAAGTCTTTCTGAAGAAAGGCCACCAAAATATGTCTTGGCCCTGGCTGCAAAATTCCTTAAGATGGCATTGTGAGTGACAGAGGCAGAGCAGCTGGCAGCTGCCAACTTGACTAAGAATGAAGAGTACTTGGACATCTCATCAAATATTCACTAGCCGACACGCATCATGGTGATGTAACATGCATCATGGTGAAACAGCCAGTCTCTGGGCAACTGTTAGCAGTCTTCCTTCCCTGCTACGCCCATACACCGGTAAAGCAGGCAAGTCAACTAACACCTGTTTAACATATACCTCAGACCCCTAATTAAGAAACTTGCCTTAATGAATTGCCAGGTCTTCAACTATGCGGACGATACGCAAATTATTGTCCAAATAGATGGCAGCACTCAAGCCCACGCTCGGGTTAAAGATATCCTGAGATTTGTGGTCAGTTGGATGACCGACAACTCACTCAAGATTAACCCAGACAAAACGGAGGTGCTGGCTGTCACTAATGACAGCAATCCCTGGAACTCCCATTTCTGGCAAGACGAGCTGGGTGTCACCCCTACACCAGCTTTGGTGGTAAAAAGTCTGGGAATCAAGATAGATGTCAAACTTTCCCTGGCAAATCAAATCACCACCGTTTTCGGTACCTGCGTCAGCCTACTTAGGCAGCTGAGGAGACTCTCCCCCATCCTCTCCTTTTCAACAATGAGGACAGTAGTGACTGCCATGATCCTGGCCCGTCTTGATTACGGGAATTCGCTCTATATCGGACTACCGGACTCCCTGCTGTACAGACTCCAGGTGGTAATGAATAATGTGGCGAGGCTGATCTTCAAACTACCTAGGCATACCCGGGCCTCCCCCCTAAGGCAACAATTGCATTGGTTACCAATCAAGCAGAGGGTCAAATTTAAAGGCCTCTGCATCACACATAAGGCTTTGTTTGGGCAAGCGCCCAACTACATCAAGGAACGCATGGTGAAATATACCCCCTGTCGCATACTAAGGTCCTCCACGGAGGGCCTTCTAAAATGCCCACGTTTTCTCTACTCCTCTAAAGGTGGTCGAGCCTTCTCAACCCTTATGCCACAACTCTGGAACCGACTGCCAGGGCAGCTTCGTTCAGAAAACAGCCTCCTGCCTTTCAGGAAGAAACTAAACACCCTTTTATTCATTGAAGCCTGGGCTTAACCCCCCTTCTTGCGATACAGCCCTTCCTGGGACTCCCGTTGATCTGCTCACAGCGCTTAGAGACCTGCAGGTATTAAGCGCTCTATAAACTAAAATTAACATAACATAACATAACATAACATCTGACCAGGCCACTAGAAACGCTCTGTGGCTTCTTCCTAAAGAGTAGCAGCAGAAACTAAATAATAGTAAAGGAAGTGCTTAGTGGACTCCATGGAGCACTTCAGTTTGCTGAAAATGGAGAAACCAGTGGCTCAAAGTAGTGCACAAGGGCATCTGGGAGCATGAGTGTCTAATGCAGGGTGTGACAGAGGCCGCCATCTGCGTTAAGGGCCTATGGCATTTGGCTAAAAGCAGCGTGTAGCAGGCTCACAGCAGGTAGGCTAATCAAAGGCCACATTGTGTCTACTCTGTAAAATGAATTTCACAAGCTTCCTCTTTGATCTCTGACACTAGTTGGCAGACCTTCCTCTGTTCACCTTATGTACACAGAATCTAAACTTGTTACACTACAACAGATTCAGGGAAGTCTTTAATGATACCATTGGTGATGTGACACACAATGTCATTCATGAAATCATATGCCATGTCATTTGCGACATGTTTAAGATTTTGAGCAGTGCCTAAACGAGAGAAGTGCCTTCTAGTGAAGTTTGTTTGGTAGTGGACTGCACATCAACTTAGGAAATAGCAAGAAATGCAAACCATTAATGCTGATGAAAGTAGTAACAGTACGGTGGCCAAATTCACATGAAATGTTAACAATGATACAGCTCAAAACATATAAATGTGTTTGTTCATTTGGAAGCTCTCTTTGTTCCTTATATTGTTTTACTACAGTACCCTAAGAACACAGTAGCACTGTAATTGACACTGAAAGGGAAAGAACACTTCGGTCTCCTTAGTACTATAGATAGGTATTTAAATCATCTAACTCCTATAACAACTTTATGGCGATTTTAGTATTCACAGAGAAACAATGGTGATTTTGTGTGTAGCCTAGAGCAAACAAAAAAGCACTATTCTCTATTAAAACGAAAGAATTGAAGTAGAGCACACACCAATAAAGTTTCTCGTCCTAATATCAGGCCGCATCTATGGATCTCTGGTTGTAAAACACTGGTCACAAATTGCGACCAGTATTTTTACGAACAGTAAAGATGTTTAAGTTTCAACCTATGTAGTAATAGGTTGTTTCTTAAAATTCCTAATTGTAGTGGTCTTCAATCGGGCATAATTTACTATTAGCAATGAGGTAGCTCACAAATTGCGACCCACTATTATTGGAGGCTATCACATGGATGGTGCCCTGCTGGGGCCCGCAGATCACCAGGTATGTGATTGCTTTTGAATAATGCAAACCTTTTTTTTTTTTAACGCAGCCCTTTTTCCATTAACCAAATGGGCAGCGTTGATGGAAAAAAACCAACCATTTTTTGAAAGTTTGTTTAAAAGTTGGCAGTGGTCTCCTGAAGCACTCCTGCTCCACAATAAACATGTTTTTTATATTCACAAAGTGGAAGGGTTACAAATGGATTCCTACCCTTGTGAAAAAGCACTACCACCCCTTCAAAGGTGCTCGTAAATTTATAATGTTTTGCAACTGGATTTCAATTGAAAAACATTGATACATAAGATACCAATTTGGAGTTTGGAAGGGACACCTACAGTATGTCCCTTCCAGATACTGAATTTGTATTCACATGGAATCCTGTTTCAGGAGTCGGAAAAACTTCTTTAACACCTAAAATGGGATTATTACATAGGAAAAAACATTTTAACGGTCACAAACTCCAAAATGGAGCGTTTGCGACCATTGAAATGCCTGGCGCATCTGGCCCATGATGTGTTTTGTCATATTTTTTTTTAACTGTGTCTATTACAAAGGCCTCAGCTAAATATCACTTCAGCTCAAAATAATGTGCATAGAATTAACAAGCATTAGAAATGCAATAGGTCTCGCATTTGTTGGAGTTGGAGCTATTGGCATTGTAAATGGCTGTGCTTTTCACTATTGCAATAGGTCTTGTATTTGTTGGAGTTGGAGCTCTTGGCATTGTAAATGGCTATGTTTTTTACTATTGCAATATGTCTTGTATTTGTTGGAGCTATTAGAATTGTAAATGGCAATGTTTTTTACTTATGTGCTATGGAGTGTATGTATGTGGTGTATTGTGGAATTGAATGATGTGGTGTGCTGTTGAGGGCTGCCTTCCATGGCACACAAATGCCTATAAATGATACTTTTAAAATTAGTTTAATAGATGATGTAAATGGCCAAAAACTTAATGCACTTGGTAAGAATATGCCCTCCCAAGCTTAATAAAACAAAGAACTCTGTTGTGTGTCTTTTTCTGTTGAACTTTGTACAGCATGCTCATTGCTCAGCAAATCACATAGTGCAGATGGAAAGGAAGCCCACTGTATCAGCTCAGCACCTAGAAAATCATCGAGGAGTTGAGCTCAGCCATCACGTCACCCGCAGTCGCAAGAACAGTACACGTAGAGTGACAGGCTGCTGATTGTATGCGCTTGTATTAATTGCATAGGACCGAATGTCGCAAAGATAAGCATTGGTATAGCATTGTGGTGTGACCCCATCACTTGGTGAAAGGTGACGCTGCAGGTGGGGATAGAGGTGCTCTGGCAGAGACTTGTGGACCTAGTAGGGGGTTTGGTCAAAATAGAGGTGCATTGGCAGAGACGGTGATCCTAGGAGTTGGCAGCAGGAAGTGCTCCACATAGTGTCTTCCACGATCCAAGATTACTCAATATCACACGGTAAATCCTTATTTACATGCTGCTCACTGCTACTAACTTTCACCACCTCATTGCTTTCTAATCTATCGACCACCTCCAGACAAAGCAATAGCCTGGACCCCATATTAGTTATCACAACAGACCACCACACTGATGCATACTAATATATTGCAATATCTGGTTTGAAAAACGAATCACCACCGGACAATAGCCGTGCCAAATAACAATGCAGTGCTCAACTATGACCAACTTTCATTGGGGCAATACATGTTGCTGGCCATACCCTTTATGCCACATTTGCTGGAAAGGACCATTTCCAAGCCAAATGGATACATCCCATTATCTGGAGCGATCACCACATCATCACAGACTTTGCTGAGTTTTCATTTTGAACACAATGTGTGACAGGCTTGGAACTATTTTATCTGGATTCTCAGACACCTAGATTACAACCGACTGACTTGTTGAGCCTTGCTACCTGGACTGCCGAGAAAGGACAAATGGGAGGGGTATCATTGCTAACATGACCACAGTCTATTCTCTATAGCACCTCAACCACATTGATTGGCTGTGGAAACAAAGGTAACAGTAAAACTGAAGGTTCCGTCGTAAGATAACACCGGCCGGTGGCACAGTTTTACTTGAATGGTAGCACTTTATGACATGATTGCTTAGTGTGTTTGGGTGGTACATCTGTCCAAGAATGCGCTGGGACCTTCTGCTTTTTTGTGTAGACCTTTATTTGACCTACCCTGCTTTCCTACCCCTATATAAATGACCTATTATATT
Source organism: Triturus cristatus (assembly GCF_964204655.1). Taxonomy (NCBI): domain Eukaryota; kingdom Metazoa; phylum Chordata; class Amphibia; order Caudata; family Salamandridae; genus Triturus; species Triturus cristatus. The sequence goes on from NC_140581.1 coordinate 361,230,951, forward strand.
TCATAAAGCAGTAGCCTAGACTAGGCAATGAGTTTACATAATTACTTGCTTGAAACAATACCAGAGTGCTAAACCTACTACTTCCCGCCTGTTTGTTCTCACAACCGCTATATAGTGAAGTATACGGAAGGTGCAAAGTCGTTAGCTAAATGTAGTACAGTATTACCTGAGGTACTCGGCCATCAGTAGTAAACGACTACACACAGCACGAGTAATGGCTGGCAACAACTTACTATGCCAGAATCCACAGTAAAGATCTCACAAGCTCACCTTCATGATTAAAACAGTACATGTATAGGTGTTTTGTGATCGAGAGGCCAAAAGTGTTCTGCTGCTCGAAATGTGGCACGTTTCTCTAATTCCTTTGATGGCGAATCCCGGCCTTGGTTGAACATCCTGTGATCCTGTTCAAATCACTGAGGGGCATATTATCAAGGAGGGTGTTAAAATTATCGCCGGATTAGCAGCAGAAAACTGCCGCTTAAGCGGCGATAATGGGCTTGATAATATGCCCGTGAGAATTCCTATAGAAGCCCATGTTGACACCAGAACATGGACTTCTATTGGAATTCTTAAGGACATATTATTAAGCCCATTATCGCTGCTTTAGCGGCAGTTTTTTGCCGCTAAACCGGCGATAATTTTTAACGCCGTCCTTGAGAATATGCTCCTGAATCTTCCCCGACTTAAAAACGTGGAACTATTCTGGTGCTTGGTGATCTAATGCCCTCGTGGACAGGTTTGTGCTATTCAATAGCTTTAAAAAAACCAAAAAGACAGAGTCTCTGTCACCACGTTCACTCCCTCAACATTTTTATTACAGTAGATGTGAAGCTAACCGCATAAGACTGGAGCTACAGTGTGCCATACTTTGTGCCCTGTGCCCAAACGGGCAGGTTATTGGCAGCCTCCATTGTGATATCCGCTCCCTAATTAGGAAGAGCTTAAAGAGGGAGCATTCCTGTTGGCAAGGGCAACGGGCTACCTGCATCAGGCCAACTCGAGGGTGAAGCAGATCTTTTCTCGTACCTTTTTCGTGCAATCAGTATCTGCAACTAACTGGTGCTCATCCCGCTTGTAGCAGATGGCGACAAAAATGGGTTTTCTGGCAGGTCTCTTCACGAGGCAGTGTTTGCCTGACACATTCTGGTGTGTGTACAAACATACACACCGCGGGTGCTCTCGCCCCCATTCTCATCTTCTGTATACTGTGTAATGGTGGGTAATTTACGTAGGCGCGCCTTGAATACTGTACTAGTCTTGCCGGTGAAGCTTTCCTCTTAAACAATAGGATGGTGAGGACAGTGGTAAAACAAGCATTTGCAATGCAATAGGACTCGCATTTATGCGAGACCTATTGCATTGCAAACTGGAGTGCGGGCGGGAGGCGGGCAGGGGGCGAGAAGGCACGGACAGCGGTAGTGCGGGGGTGCGAGAAGGCCCGGATAATGGGAGTGTGGGAGAGGGGTTAGAAGGCATGGGCAATGGGAGTGCGGGCGGGAGGGGGCGAGAAGGCATGGACAACGGGAGTGCGGGCGGACGGAGGGGTGGAAGGCAAGGACAACGGGAGTGCAGGCGGGGGAGGGGAAAATAGTGCTCTAAATAACACGTACCGTACAGTATAACACTCGAAGTAAAGGGGCCAATAGCCATGGGAGGGTACAAACGACGACATGGCCACAATAAGGCGGGACTAACAAGCCTAATAATCAATCAAAAGACAGAATTTATGAAGGACAAAGACAGAAGCCAATAAAAAATATGGCCGGAGAGTGAGGGCAGCTTGTCTCCCATACTTCTACTACTGCATGCCTCGTAGAGCGAGCAGCACATGCGCGCTTCCGCTGCAGCTCAACCTAAAAATGGAAGTACCTTTTGATACAAGTTCCAGGTAGCTCTTTTTCATATGAAACCCACAAGTTTTATATACCAAAACACAGTCTCATTCATGAAAACTATCTTCAAGCCATGTTTTGTAGTCTATATTTCAGCTCACTCATGTTATCGATTCCAAGCTGAGCACATATAGTCCCAGTGTCAAACAATGTTACCAATGATTACCTGAATGAGATTTATTGAGATAAAATTCTTCTGCAATAAGCACTGCCAGCTTTGGAAATTGACATACATTTGAATACTGACCATACGGACATGTTTTTGTCTGTTTTTCCTCCTCCCTGGTCATTCACGTCAGATTTCAGACCAGATAGCCTAGAAACTCGTTTTCATCCTCCACATCTTCATTACACACAGCTTCACATCCTCCTCAGCAGATGATCTGCTGGCTTACAACCAGAGTGCGATATGCCCCCTCGCATGACTCCTGCTGCACCCGACTTCGTCTTGTAGCAGGATGGATATACAGCATGTTCTATGAGACAGAGTGCATTTTTTTAAGTTTCACATGTAGTGGCACTTGGTTTGTAAACAATGGGACTCACAAATGCTGTTGTTGTGGTGGTGAAAACAGTAGAGATGGTAATTAAGGTTGTAATTGTCTTGGTGAAGGTAGTGGTGGTAAGGCATTTAACGGTAGTGCTAGAAAGTACATTTCTGATGGCTACTTCTAACCACAGATTCTTCAACTTTAGAATATCACCAAGTGCCAGACTGGATCTGGAAGATTTATCAGCATAACTCCTGCCTGACAGTTGGTAGTGTCGTGTGGCCACGTGTCAACTACTCTCCGCCCCAGAGGTGACAGCTAGAGCCGGATTTAGGCACCACTCAAGAATGGTGAAATAAGTTTTTTTCTGCGCCTTCATACGAGCATCTAGAGCTAGCTCCTACTTTTCTCATCAGTTTACAAGTTTTTTTCTTACGGAATGTTTTTCCAGTGCACAAGGGAAAATGTTCCCTCCTAAAACTACAGGGCTTAAGCCTTGTAAGGACTGTCACAAACAAATGTCTGTGACAGATTTCCATGAGATGCATCTCTGGTGTTTGGGGTCAAGACAAGATTCCATGTTATACAAGGAGCGTGCCCTAATGCACCTGAAGACGATCCAGGACCACAAAACAAAGCTGTCAGTTGCCAAGTACTGACTGGAGTCGTGTAGGGGCCACTCACATGGGAAGGAAAGGACATGGACATGGACCCATTCCCACTCTCAGGTCTGGTCTCACGACAGGTTGCTGTCTCGATCCAAGTCTGTGGGTAAATCTAAATTAAAAAACAAACACATGAAGTTCAAGTGACCTGGTTCCAGGCTTGCCACTATTCATGTGAAAAGTCAAAAGGATATCAAGGTTGCCCGTGGTCTCCCTTTTCAATCCCCTACTGAGGAACTGATTCTGCAGCTGATTCAAATGCACCCTGAATTTTCGGTGCTGTTGGTTATGCCACAATAGATCGAGCAGTTGAAGGTGGCCAAGCTCTGCATCTTCAGCATCCTTCTGGTTCCCTCTGACATGCCTTTGGGCTCCATGGATGCACTGAGGCCTCCAGTTAGGTTACTGTCAGCGGGTCTGCCCTCAGCACAGTCTGTGCTTCATTAAACCTCTTTTGGTTTAGCTCCGACTCAGGAACCGATGTAATAATCGGTACCCCGATCCATACTGGATCCTATCATGTAAACTCCAGAGTAGGATGTTGATTCCATAGTTCTATCCAACTTCGAACTGAATCTATCTTGAGCTCAACAGAGGCCACACTTATGCTCTGTCCCTTCGTGCCCTGCTTTTATACATTCTTACTCTGATAAGAAAAATGCCTTTGCTTAGGAGCTGCCCTTCAGTGCTCTAACAACTGTTCAGATTGGACTCCAAACAGAGCCAACCAACTTTTGGTGATGATGGGGATGGTGTTGACAAATTTGCCCTAAAATATGATGGTGACAATTTTGATAAGGACCTACAAGAGTCCAGTGAGCTTGATGCTTCCCCTAACATCAAACTGGTCTCCCTCTCACATTGAACTGGTCTCCCCCTCCTGCCCCTTCCATGGAAGAGTCTGCTTCCTTCACCACGGTCATTAGTTGGGCGACTGAAGTCTTGAATCTACAGTTACATTCTGTCGCGGTAAAGGCCAGTGTCCTGACAAAATATTACAATTTGGAAAGTCCTCATCTGAATCCTTGCTGCCATTCAACAAAGCCTTAACTAACACCCTTATGTGCTCTTGGACCAAAGTCTGCTCTTGCCTACCCATAAACAAACATGTGGCATGTCCTCACAGACCTTCTCCGGTTGACCCTACCGTACTAACGCAGCACAATACTCCTGAGAGCCTGGTAGTACAGGCCTCCACTGGCAGGGATGACTCAAATTCTATTCCCACTACTCTCTCCCACACCTCACAAGCACTCCCTTACCACCTGATCATAGAGTTGAAAAGATGAGACATTTGGGAAGCAGATGTTTTTTTCCTGAGCCTCGCCCTCAAATCAGCACATACCATCTGTTTGCTTGGACGGTACTCCCATGCATTATTGGACTAAGTGGCTGGGCTATTACCGGCAGTCGCAGAAGAATCTTGTTCCAATTTGTACAGACCATTCAAGTTCACCGGGCTAATACATCACCTAGTGAGGCCTGGCCATGACAGAGTATTTAGGCAGAGCAGTTGGGACTAGTGTAGTGCTCTGGCACCACATGTGATGAGATCCACAGGTTTCTCAGGTGATGATCAGGAATCACTCATAGATATGTCTTTTCAATGGGCTTGCCCATTTAACAAGAAGGAGGACTCTGCCTTCAAGCACTGTAAAGAGAATAGAGCTACTGCACACTTCCTTGGTTTTTCCTCATCCGCAAGATACTATTGTAAACAATTTCACCCTTTTCGAGGCGTCGCTATTAGTTTCACCTTCAGACAGCCGCAAGCCCTACTGCTCCAACATCAAGCATCCCTTTTCTTTTGAGGTAGGGGTGAGGGATCTGGCAGACAACATCCAGGCAAGCAGGGGCAGCAGTCTATCTCTAGTTAGTTTTTTAATTTATCCCTAGTGGCAGACAACCACCCATGGGAGGTAGGATAACTCATTATTTCCACAGGTGGCAAGCCATAACATCTGATAGATGTTTCCTGCAGATAGTACAATGGGGTACACCCTCCTATTCCTTTCCATCCTGCCTCCTCTTTCACCTACATAAGAACGGTTTTCTGAGGACCATTTATTCATTTTCCTCCAGGAAATTGAAGTTCTTTTGGAGAAAGGAGCCATAGAGGTGGTTCCTTTGGAGGTTGAGAGTACAATTCTTCCCCTACCTTGACGACCAGCTGTTAAAGGCAGGTTCACCGGAGGTGGTCATGGATCACCTCAAGATGACTCAAACCTCTTCAGATTGTTTGGGTTCACTATCAACGCGCTGAAGTCACACCTCTGGAAGCCGAACCCCAATAATATCCTGATCCCTAATATTTGGTCACCACGATTTTTAGCAAAATAATTAGGCTCCAGTGTCTTGAGTTGATCTACTGGTTAGAGACTACACTCCTCATCAGAAAAACACAATTTAGCAGAGTTAAACAGAATAAAATATTGGAAGCATAAAGGACTGAGTTGTAGATCAAAGTAGGGCAAAAAAGACATTTATTACAGAATAGTCAAAATGCGTTGCAGAGAAAAATAATGCACAAATTAGAAGGCCTAATTACAGAAGTATATATAGAAACAAAACCATACATTTAATAATCCCTATTTAAGAAGAATGTAAGTCAATACATCCAAATAGCAAGTTTGAGGCAACAGAGGAGCATGGCAATTCACCAAAGAATAAATTAGTAAAATAATCCTATGAAAGACAGAAACCAAAAGGTTTTATAGACAAATCTCAAACGTTATTAACAGATTCTGCAAATTCAGCATTGTATGATCAGGGTTAGGGTCGTATTGGAAAATCAGAAACAACAACGTAACATTCTAAATCTTTAGTACTAACCCATTTCTTAAAGTAAGGGGAATCTTCCACCTGCTCCTTCAGCAACTGCACTTCAGAAATGTACAACACAAATGAAACATTTCTTAGAGAGTAGCTCATAGAATTAGCACATCTACACTAACACTTCCAGCAGAAGTCTTTGAAAATTATACTTTGAGTACACAATCGAAGCTTCCTTCACAATACACGTTTCCTATAAGTGTTGTGCATTGCTAACACATTAACGTCATTCACTTAATGCTCCGTGGAAACAAAGATAGTTGGCTTTGCATCGGGACAGTGACTTGGATGGGAAATGAGTAGGGGCAAGTTGAGTAGAACACTAGAAGCTACATCCATTTAAAAAAATAATGGCGCATTATATGAAAATGTGCCATAATTATACATAGCATTATTTACACTTCTAAGTGACCAAGGTCACTCATTTTAGGTGCAACATCTTCCATTCATCTGTTAAGACTCTATGCATCATAAAAAAAACTGACTATCAAAAATAATTTTCACACAATATTTGCACATTTTGTTTATTTTGAAAAGCACTGCAACAGTTCCACCCTCTGATTATTTTATTAATCACTGAAAAAAAATAATAACTTTATTAGGTCAATATTAGTCTTTGAAATCTCCAGCTTTTTAGTCCTCCGAACATCTTCCTCCATTCGTCTCATCTGTTGGAATGCTCGATCCCGATAATTGTCCAGCTCAAAATAGTCCTCTGATCTTCTCCTTTTCAGGGATTTTGTATTACCCTGCTTCTCTCCTTTCTTATTACCATATTCTTTCATTGTACACTTTATTAATTTTAATAGGAACAAAAAGGAAGTTTCCCAAACCAACTTTGATCATTGATGTTTGAACGGTTTGCACAACTCCATCACCAACACTACCAAGCCACTCACCTACTCTCTCAGAACTACTCCCTGTCTTCTTTATCCAAGACCTCACAGTTTCCCAGACACCTGGCTCTTCTAGTGACCTAATTTCAAGTATCAGATTATTTATGTAACTGATGTATGAATTAATCACTCCACAATAATCAGGGACATAAGTACAGCGCTTCTTTGCCCCCATAACCGTACAAACACCACCCTTGTTTACGAAAATAATGTCTAAGGAGAGGCGGTTCTGCATAATCATTGCTCCAACTGCCAACATCTCTAAAGTCACCAGCTTAAAAGACCCTGCTGTATCCAAGGCAAGTCTATTCATAACTCTGCACAAACATAACATCTTTACATCATTTCCAGGTGTTCCCATAGTTGGAATTATAGGCCCCAATATGTCCAAAACCCCTTACCCAAAACTTCTCTTCATTCTTCTCAAATTATGTTCATACTTCAATTCTTTCAAATGATAGATTCTAGAAAAAAACTAAAGCTAAATAGCACAAACCCACCCAGTTCTTTGGCAAATTGAAATAAGCAGTCTTCCCACAAACATAATACATTCCTCTCATGATAGGTTTTTTTAAAATTTATTTTTTAGTTTTAGTTTTATATAGCAAAAATTTGACCCGGAGGTATCACAGTGCTTTACACGAGCACCAGTTGCATTACAGATGGACACATACATTTTTGTTAGGCATGATTCTCTTCATGTTAGTAACTCACCACTACCTTTATAGGTTTTGTCATATGTGCCTTCACCAACAAATGTTGCCTTAGCCTCTTCCATAGGACTACACCTTATCATGCACATTTCACATTTCTTTTCTCACACCATCACCAATCTTGGATGTAAACTTAAAAACCTAAATTATTCTTCAATCTTGGTTTCCTCCAAAGCAGTCTCAGGTTCTTCCAAAGTTTTTACCACTTTTACAACTTTCTTAATATATTACATATTAAAATCACACTCTTCCTTAATTAATAAAAATTAATATGCAGCATCCATGTTAGTTTCAACCTTGATTTGTAAAATCGCTCTTAAATATTTACCATATTTTATCTCTTTATCATTTTTATTAATTAATACATTCTCCAGTGTCACATTAAAATCAGTCAGATATGGAGAAAGACATTCCCCATAATTAAAGATCGCTACAAACACACTGCAGGAGAATGAGTAAAAAAGCTCCAGTTGCTCATAACAATTATGAGGGGTGACCCTCATAATTTCAACATATTTCTGGATCATTCTTGTTTGCAAATTATCTTTAGAGCCACTAACTACGGGGCATATCATCAATAAACTGCGATAAACATCGCAGAGTGCACTTAGTGCGAATTTGTTTAACGGCGGTTATCGCCAGATTTGATCGCCGAGATAATGCGTTATCATCAACGCTTATCTCCACGGCGATGGAGAATCCGGCGATAGCGGCAAAATGAGGGAACATTGCTGGAAATCCAGTGATACAACTACAGTGCTAAGGGAATCCCTGGTGGTAGGGAGATGTGGACTTAGGCTTAGAATCCACCTCCCTTTATAAATATAGCTAAGTCTGAAATTTTGCAGACGTTAGCTGATGGCGATAACCGCGGTTAGCATGGCTTTTCATATCGCTATGGGTGTCCTGGGTCAGCTTGTTGATTGAGAGTAGTGCAGTTAGTGATATTTCCCATGTTGTTGTGAGAGGAAACGCCTTCTTTGCATCTCATTAGAGATGAGATGCGAGGCGTTAATGGAACAGCGGCTGACACAAGGAAACACGCGCTGATGCATATTAGCGTGTCCTTGCTAATAGTGAGGTCAATCATTCGCCTCTTTTCGGCCGAAAACGGCCGTTAAAGCAGCGTTGTTGGCCTTGTTGATATGCCCCTAAATGTTTTTCGTTAGAAATTGGGTCTCTAGTTGGCAGAGGTATGCACCCTGTCCAAGAAGGGACCACAATCCTAGACAGGGTAAGTCAGACACACACTATAAATTAACCTGTGCTCACCCTCTCATAGCTTGACACAGAGCAGTCAGGTTCAACTTAGTAGGCAATGTGCAACACTTTTAATAGTCAAACTATGAAAACACCACCCCCAAAAAATCCAGGTTATAAACATAGAGATTACTGTAATGAACAACACAAGACCAAAAAAACAAAAATCCAATGAGTAGAACCACAGTTATGAATTTTTAAAGAATAGCTGCAAATATAGTGCTTAAAAGCATAAAGCACCAACCGGGGCTATCTGGTCGTGCTTGACCAAGTCAAATCCAAAGGTTCAGGCCGACTGTGCTGCATTGCAAGTCGTATACAAGAACCAATCTGGACCCACTGAAAAAGTACCTTGATTGGAGGATGTGTTGAAATCGAGGGTGAGATGCGAGGAGCAGAGACGCGATGCGTTGGTTTAGATAATTAGGATTTATTAGGTGATGCGTCATTGTCAGGCCATACACTCGGAGATGCATCTTCATCGAGCAGCACTGGATGTAGGCGATGCATATTCATCAAGCCGCGCAGCGGGCGATGCTATGTCCTCAAAGCCGGTGATGCATCGGCGCAGGAGGAGATGTGTTGGTTTCGACTGGCACTATGACAGTGATGCATGGATTTCGAAGTTATAACACAAAAAAACAACGTCCAAGGGCCCAGGACTGGATTGGAACCACTTGGCATGGCAGGACTCACAGATAGTAGATTCCAGGTGCAGGTCTGCATTATGTCACCCTCAATCTGTATGATTAATTTATAAAGTCTATCTGGAGGGCTGACGCGCTGCTCTGTGGTTTCACCTCAATTAAGTCTTTAGTTGCTTTTGCATCCGGAAACTCTTGAAGATTCTCGCGAACTGTTGTGACGTCTGCCGCTCTGTCTAGCTGAGTCACTGCCCATGTCTTGATCTGAAAGAGAGTTCTCAATATGTGTGGCATACGTAGCCGAAATTCCCCCAACCTTCTTCTTTTTGAATTGGTGTTTCTATTGTGGAAGTTCATCTTCCTTTTTTTCTGATAATGTCAGATGAGCATACTCTTCTTGTCTGTGCTCTGAACGCCCCTCTCTCAGTCCTGAATTTCCTCCCATCTGGTGGATAGTTACAAGACTAATCGCAGGCACAGCTAACTGTGGCTGGACAGCTTGAACAGCACTCGCTGGGGCGTGTGTTATTGTGCGCATAACAAACTGTGTTAAATGTCTGTATAGTCGAGAGAGTATAGAGAGCGCATAATTCACCTGCATTTAGTGGTCTTAAATTTGGGTACTGTGTGTAGCTGTCCAATGCTGGCCATGAAGCCCTGTCATTGCTGAGGAGACCCGGTGGAATGTTGTGTAATACATGTGGTAGGACGCCTTCGAAACAATTTGTGTGTTCCTGAAATGTTAATAGTATTTCTATGCCATGATAAGCTCTGGATTGGCCTGGTAAGGCAGCTTAAATGTATGTGTGAAATGTTTGTATATTAGCATCTATTGATGGAAAAGTGACCGATCAGTAAAATACTTCAGTTATATAAGCTTTGTGAGCTTCAACCGCAAAGGTAATATTTCCACCCCCATTGGGTAGCCCATAAAATGTTAAGTATACTGTAACAGCAGGTCTGCAATTTGCAGAAATATTAATTACATTTGCCATTGTAGTGAGTGGAATTCAGAGAGGGAATTACTATAGTGGGGTATCCTTTTAACCGCTTTGGTGCTCATGACGGAATGGTTCTGTCATGAGCACCAGTGCTGCTGTGCCCATGACGGAACCATTCCGTCATGAGGACAGGGTCACGAAATCCCTCTGCTGCAAACAGCAGAAGGATTTCCATTTTTTGGGGGTGCCTCGGGAGGTGGGGAAGAGCTTCCCCTACCTCCCGAGGCCCTTTGCTCATTTTCAATCTAATGATGATAGCACACATGTCGCGCTGTTGTCATTACATTGAAAACGAAACTGAAACTTAGTTTCAGTTGCAATGTCTCGGTGCTCTTGGGGCTATCTCAGCCCCCCGGGTAATCGAAACACTTAGGAGGGGTATCGTTGGAAAGGAGAGAATCTCCCCTTTCCAATGGTACCCTTCCCTAGTGCATCCCTACTTGGGAATCGCCCCAGGAGGGCAATCCCGAAGCAGGGATCCACCCACTAGCCACCAGGCAGGGGGGAGCGGCCCACTGGGCAAGGGCCTTTGTTCCCCCCCATTTAATTTTTCCAGGCAACCTTTCTGCCCCTCCCCCAAGGGGAGGGGCAGAAACCAGGGAATTTTTTATAGGCCAGGGGAGGGGGCTGCCCATAATGGGCATGCCAAAACCCCTACCCGACCCCCCCAAGGAAGGAATAAGACTTTCTGCCCCCCCAGGAGGCAGATGGGGGGCAATAGCCCCTGATCTTCCCCCCGGGGGGCAGAAAGCCCACTAGGCCCCAGGGATTTTTTAAATATATATACGTAGGGGTGGGGGCTGCCCAGAATGTGCATGCAAATATCCCCACACAAAAAAAATGCTACAGTCTTTCTGCCACACCTGGGAGGCAGATTGGGCAATAGCCTCTTATCAGCCCCCCGGGAGGGCAGAGATCCCACTAGGCATCAAGGATTTTTATGTTTCCAAAGTTTGTGGTGGGGGCTGCCCAGAATGGGCATGCCAATGCCCCCACCCCCCAAAAAATGCCACAGTCTTTCAGCGCCCCCCCCAGGAAGCAGATGGGGGCAGTAGCCCCTGATCTGCCGCTCGGGGGGCAGAAAGCTTACTAGGCCACAGGGATTTGGTTTTTTTATACGTAGGGGTGGAGGCTGCCCAGAATGGGCATGCCAATGCCCCCACCCCTAAAAAACTACCACAGACTTTCTGCTCCCCCCCGGGAGGCAGATGGGGGCAATAGCCCCTTATCTGCCCCGTCGGGGTGGGGCAGAAAGTCCACTAGGCACCAGGGGTAAATGTTTTTCAAAATTCAGGTGTGGGGCTGCCCAGAATGGGAATGCCAATGCCAATGTGTAAACTAAAAACACATTTTCCTCACTGGGATGGAAAGTTCTGGAATCTGCGCACATCCACAAACTTCCACCCACCCCGCATTCCCCAAAGTCTTCCGATAAAAATGATACCTCACTTGTATGGATAGGAATAGTGCCCATGACAGGAAATGGCCCAAACCACAACATGGACACACCACATTTTTACAGTGAAAACTGACCCTTTGTTTGCAAAGTGCCTAGCTGTAGATTTTGAACCATAGCTCTGCCGGCACCAAGGGAAACCTAGCAAACCTATACATTTTTGAAAAGTAGACACCCAGGGTAATCCAGGATGGGGTAATTTGTCTAGCTCTCACCAGGTTCTGTTACCCAGAATCCCTTGCAAACTGCAAACATTGTAAAAAAAAACACATTTTCCTCATATGTCTATGGTGTAAAGTTCGGGAATCTGCGTGGATCCACAAAATGCCACCCACCCCACATTCCCCAAAGTCTTCCAAGAAAAATGGTACTCCACTTCAGGGAGTAGGCCTAGTGCCCGCTACAGGAAACAGCCCAAAATGCAACTTGGACACACAACATTTTCACAGTGAAAACTGACCCTTTTTTTGCAAAGTGCCTACCTGTTGATTTTGAACCCTAGGTCTGCCGGCACCTAGAGAAACCTAGCAAACCTATATATTTTTGAAAACTAGACACCCAGGGAAATCCAGGATGGGGTGACTTGTCTGACTCTCACCAGGTTCTGTTACCCAGAATCCCTTGCAAACCTCAAACTTTGTAAAAAAACAAATTTTCCTCACATTTCTGTGGTGGAAAGTGCTGGAATCTGCGTAGATCCACACATTTCCTACCACCCAGCATTCCTCCAGGTCTCCCGATAAAAGTGGTACCTCACTCATGTGGGTGCCCCAAGTACCCGCAATAGGCGAAGGCCCAAAACGTATTGAGGAGACATCGAAATGACCCATCACAAAACAACCTGGTTTTCCAAGGGGGGTCACCTGGGTTTTTGGCCCCGGGATCGGTGGCCATCTTGGGAAACTTAACAAACTCACATATTTCTGAAAACTAGACACCCTGGGGAGTCCAATGAGGTATGGCTTGCATCGGTCCCCCAATGTTTTCCTACCCAGAATCCCCTGCAAACCTCAAATTTAGCTGGAAAAAATCCCTTTTTCTCAAATTTCTGTGTGGGAAAGTTCTGGAATCTGCGTGGATTCACACAATTCCACCCACCTCGCATTCCTCAAAGTCTTCCAAGAAAAATGGTACCTCACTTCTGTGGGTAGGCCTAGTGCCCGCAACAGGAAACGGCCAAAAACACACCATGGACACACCACATTTTCACAGTGAAAACGGACCCTTTTTTTGCAAAGTGCCTAGCTGTAGATTTTGAACCCTAGCTCTGCTGGCAGCTGGGAAACCTAGAAAACCTATATATTTTTGAAAACTAGACACCCAGGGGAATCCAGGATGGGGTGACTTGTCTGGCTCTCACCATGTTCTGTTACAAAAAATCCCTTGCAAACCTCAAAATGTGTCAAAAAAACATACCACAGTGAACCCCCAAAAGTGTCAGCTGGTTCACAATCATTTGGAGGTGGTTTACGGCTGACTATGGAGAGCCAGCCTTCAACAGTCAGTCAATGAAGAAGGGAAAACTGGAATCCCCAACCTCTGAAGGTGTGCTGCGACCATCTCCATCACCTTTGTGAACACCCAAGGGGCACTGGGGAGGTCGAAGGGGAGCGCAGTAAATTGAATTGCTCCCGGCTCACCTCGAACCGCAGGTAGAACATGTAGAACTGCAGAATAGGCACATGAAAGGAGGTATCCTGCATAACAGTTATGGGGATTTTCAAGGCACGTTTATAACCTGGATGGGTATCCAGGCGCCCTAGAAGGAGCTAAATGAGTTGGCTGCATTGAGCTTAGTTGAGAAGCCAGGTTTTCAGTTTTCTTCTAAATTCTAGGAGAGAGCTGGCTGCTGTGAGGGGGCGGGGGCTCATTCCAGGTCTTGGGGACGATGCAGGAAAAGGCTTGTCCACTCATTTTGAAGCACTGAATGCATGGGATGTGGGTGTGGAGAAGTTAAGTCGATCCGAGGTGTCTGGATGGAGTGTGATGAGGTTGTGGTCATCGAGGTAGGCAAGGTCTAAGTTGTGCCATGCCTTGTAGGTAAGGATGAGGAGTTTGAAGGTGACACATCCCTGGATAGGGAGTAAGTGTAGGTCTCTGTGATGTTTGGAAATGTGGTCTTGAGGAGGGAGATTTAGTGTGAGTCTAGTGGCCACGTTTTGAACTATTTGGGGTCCATTAGTAATGTTGGTGGAGATGCCTACATAGAGGGCGTAGATGTAGTCAAGTCTGCTGCTGATGAGGGCATGCAATACCAACTTGCGTTGGATGAGGAGTTTGGAGTTCCAGGTGAGAGGGCTGTTGGTGTCCAACAAAATGCTGGAAAAGATGGCAAAGATGTGGTTGAAGAGGTGACCTGTAGAGTGGGTTAGTTTGTTGGGTGAGGCTCAGCATGCTGTGGTCTTCTAGAGGTTGGTGGAATTGGGACCATTTGAATATTTTTTGGAACATCTTGAGGGTGTGTTGTCTTTTTTGACCATTGAAATTTAGCAGTCAATTTTCATGCCCAAATACCTTGAGGCATTGGTAGGGTTGGGAGATGGACCTAGGTTGTTGAGCCACCAGGACTGGGAACATAGTGAGGTTTGTTTACCCCTTCAGTTTTGTCACAATTAAGTTTGAGGCAGATCATTTTCCTCCAGTCTGCTATGTCAGATTTGCACACAATAAAGTTGGATTGTGCCGGAGGTGTGTCTTCTGAGTAGGGGGAGGCTCAAATGTGTGTTATCTGTGTATAACATGATGTTGATACTGTGGGATCGGACAGTGGTGGCAAGTGGGGCCATGTAGATGTTGAAGATGGTGAGCCTCAGGCAAGAGCCCTGTGGCACTCCGTAAATGAGCTTGGTGGCATTAGACTGGAAGGCGGCAAGGCTGACCATTTGAGAGCATTGTGTGATGAAGGATAGAAAGGCAGGTCCCTGGACTTTCCTTTTGTGGAGTCTGTGGATGAGGATGGGGTAGGAGACAGTGTTGTAGGCTGCCAAAAGGTCCAGTAAGATGTTCTGTCTCTCTCTTGTTGGTGATGAGGTGAATGTTGTCCACTGCAGCAATGAAGGTGGTCACAGTCTGTGGTAGGTTCTGAAACCTGATTGTGAAGGGTGAAGGAGAAGATTGATCTCAAAGTAGTGGGAGAGGCGTGAGTTGATCAGTTTTTCCAGGATTGCAGACGTACGGTAGTGGAGCGATGTGCCTGTATTTTGCCATGGTCATTGGGTTGTCTCAGAGCTTTTTGATGAGGTGTACTATGGTGGTATGTTTTCAGGTGTCTGGGAAGGTGGCAGTGGAGAGCAGGAGCTTGAATATAGAAGTGAGTGGCAGGCAGGTGGGGTCTAGTCCTTTTAAAAAGATGTAGTGAGAGCAGGGATCCAGAGGGACTACGAATTTGATGGATCACAAGGTGTTGGTGGTTTCTACGAAGGTGATGTTTTTCAAAATATTATTTTATTAACATTTTGAATATTACATCATTTTTTAACTAAAGCACTGTTGCACATCTCACTATCTTATTGTAGAGGCGATTTTTAAGCAGGAGGTTAGCTTGGGGGCTGGCACGGTGCAGGACACTTGTTGTAGAGGTTGAGGGAGGTGGGATCAGGTTGGGTTAAAGTTATGGTAGATGGTCTTGATTTTCTTCGAGACATAGGTGAAGAGTTTGTTGCATAGATCCTATTACAGGTGATAGTCGTGGAGCTTTCAGGCAGGCATGTGAACTCCTTGATGATGGTAAAGATCTCTTTAGTGGAGTTATCACTGTTTCGTATGCAGGATGGAAGTGATAGACATTTGGCAGTTTTGAGACATTAGTATTATGTCCGGAGGGTTCACTTGTCTGAGGTGTTGCATTTGAGGTGCCGTTGTCATTCTAGTTGTTTGTATGTGTTTACGTTTCTCCAATTGGAAGGCCTCATTACAACTAGCGTAAGGCGTGGTCCTGGGTTTGGAGTTGGTATGACCGGGGTCAGGGAGTCAACATAGGTGGTTATCCATTTGTTGAGGTTAGAGATGACATGGGTTAGGCTGATGGACTGGGCTGTGTTGTGGATGAGGAGTTTGGAGTTCCAGTCATCATTGGAGATTTTGTTCCTTTGTTTGAGGGGGGTCCGGAAATTGGCAAACTTAGATTGGCTCGGTATTTGGATATTGAATTGAATGAGGTATTGGTAGGTCCAGGTGAGAGGGCTGTTGGTGTCCAACAAAATGCTGGAAAAGATGGCAAAGATGTGGTTGAAGAGGTGACCTGTAGAGTGGGTGAGAACGTTAGTTTGTTGGGTGCGGCTCAGTATGCTGTGGTCTTCTAGAGGTTGGTGGAATTGGTGTCCTTCTGGTCCTCAAGGTGGAAATTGAGGTCATCATGCTGGATAAAAGTGTTAAATTGTAACATCCCTGGGGTGATGATGTTGGTGAGGGTTGGGGTGAAGCTGATTCTGGGCTCGGGCAGTCAATGGAGGAGGGAGCTGCTTAAAGTGGTTGTGTTGAGAATGTTGATTTTGAAAGTAAGGCATTCCAGCCTGTTATTGGTGTGGCGGAGATAGCAGTGTAGTTGATGTTTTCACGGTGTGTGACTCTGTGTTTGTCTTGCTTGATAATCTTAAGGCGGGGAATGTGGTGATTGCTATGTCCGGGTCTGATGTGATTGAGGTAGGGTTTGGTAAGAGCAGGTCCAGGAGCAGTTGTCAAGGAGGTCACAGACTTTGATGGCGTACTTGACCATATAGTTGAAATTGAGGAAGAGATAGTTTTGTGTGTGGTGTGTTGTGGCGTCCTTGGTCTTCGGGTGGGCGCTGGGGATCGGGTTGAGCGGTGAGTGTTGTAGGAGGAGATGTTATGGGTAGTGCAGGAGAAATAGCAAGTAGGGCAGGAGAAGGGATGGGTGCCCAGGGTTAAGGGTTAGGAGCTTTTGGACAGAGTAAAAGTGTTTGGGTTTGGGGTGGATGGTCAAAGGGCCAGGGTTTCTGGTGCTAGGTGCGATTGGTGAGTTAAGAGACTTATACCTCTTGCCATTTGAAAGTAAAATAAGGGGTAGGAGATTGAGATGGCACTAAGCAGGGTGAGCAGAGGGCAGAGGGGGAGTGATGTGGCAAAGAATGAGAAAAAGAGCGAGAAAAAGAGGCAAAGAGACAAGGTGGCAAAGGCAGAGGAAGTAAGAGCAAAAGTGAACAAACAGAACAAAAAGCAGCACAAAAGAAAAGCGAAAAAACAGAGCAAGAACAAAGCAAAATAGAGAGTGGAAAACAAGAGTGGAACACAAGACAGTACGGGGCATATTTACAAGCTGGCGATAAAATATTATCGCCGCTTTTGCGGCCGTTTTCGGCCGAAAAACGGCAATAATTTTATCGCCTAATTAGCAAGGCCACGCTAACGTGCGAAACCTTGCTTTAGCGTGGGGATTCCTAACGCCCAGCTTTGCATCTCTAATGAGATGCAAAGTGGGCGTTACTGACCTAACATGACAGGAGAAATGTCGCTAAGCGACATTTCTCCTATCATCAAGCCCCACGCTATGAAGCATAGTGGCAGGAAAAGTAGCGATAAGCCCTGTTATCGCTACTTTCCTTACGCCTGCTTCAGGACTGACTTAGCTATGATGTCCTATGGAAGGTGGATATCATGGCTACGTTTGTGAGTCCCTATCAGCAAGCTAACCCCACACTGCGTGAGATTATCGCTGGGTTTCCAGCGATAATCTCACGTTAGGCAGTTAGCGCTAGGATTTTTATCGCTGAGAATATAAGCGTTTCTAATAGCATACTATCTCAGCAATAAAAATCCACGTTACCCGGCGATAATTATCCTCACGCTGAGAGCGCTGAGCGATAATTATCGCCGGTTGTTGCTGATATGCCCCCACGAGTGAAAAACACAAAGTGTGCAAAAGAGAAAGGGATTACGAGAGAGAGAGAGAGAGAGTGAAATGGGTGAAAAGCGGGAGGGTTCAAAAGAGGCAACAGCGCAATAAGTAACAAGCATTTGCAATGCAATAGGTCTCGCATTTACACAAGTTTGAGCTATTGGCATTGTAAATGACAATAGCTTTTATTTATGTTTTGATTACTAAAACATAAATAAAAGGCATTGCCACTAATGCTTGAAGGTATGGCTGTCTACCTGGCCCCTGAAGAGCTCTGTGTTGCTACAAGTTAAATAAAGAAGCCGGTGGTCACAACTGTGTACGAGAGACCCTCCTGGAGTAAGAGAAACACATTTAAGAAAATAGTGCTTACAGACTAAAGAAGACAAATGTGTAACAACCGAAGTAAAAGGTCCAGTCCTCATGGGAGGTTACAAATGAAGACAAGGCGCTACGAAGGAGGGACTAACAGGCCTCACAATGAGTCAGAAGCCAGCATTTACAAAGGACAGTGACACAAACCAATGACAAATATCGGCGGAGAGTGGGCGTGGCTTCAAATACATACTCCAATACAGCATGCCTCCCTGAGCAGCGCATGCGCTGCCCAGGCTCGACCTAAAAAGGAACGATTTATGGTGAAATCCGTTCCAGGAAGGACCACCACAGTCTGGAACTCCTTGAACCCAGACATGTCCAACGTCAGTCTGTAAACCTGAACTGAAAGCCCTCTTATGTGAGAGACACTAAGTGCCCGTTGGATCCCTCCTCTGCCTCATTCCTGTAAGATGCTCTTCATGCCTAGCACCTGTTCATTTCTTGTACTGTGTATATTTATGGCTGGTGTAACATTTGATGCTTTTGTAATGCTCCAGCGCTATTGTAAAGCGCTCCAACACCTCTGGGTAATATCAGCACTGTATAAAACTGTATAAATAAATAAGCATAGTTTAGCCCTCACTCCAGCCTGTAAACCTGATAGCATCCAGTCATTTACATCATGCTGACATCTTCCAGTCCCCTAATACTCCCTTCCACCTTTTCGTTGGGCACCGCTGGCAGTCCCATAACATGAGCAGTGAGCTGAATCCTAGGGGTCTTCAGTCATTTACCATCTTTTCTTTGTGCCTCAGCCAAGTCACATTGGGGTGACAGGGCGCCTTAAAATGTAAACACAGTGTAATAAAAAGAACCCTACACCACTGACCGGCACTAGAGATCTGGCTCTGGTGAGGAGAAGTAAAATGGCGACATTGATGATTTCTTGAAAACCTAAGATGGCTGCCTCCCACAAAGTGCGCAACGTGCTCTCAGCCAGAGCAGACCGTCCAGGTAGCACTAGGAAAATAAAAGAAACTACTTTCAACTCTGGCAGCTTAATGGTCCTCATCATTCACCCAGCTACTGCGGACGAACAGAGAAATAACCTCTATTATCCAATCCATGCAAGTTAGCCGAAGCTTACCTGCACTCATAAAAGCGGCCATCTCACCTGCAATGCAGGGGGGGTTTCATGCTGCAAAACAGCACTTAACTCCCTGGTGTGTGCAGCACAGCCCTTCTGCTCTTCACTCCCACCAGCCTGCTTCTCTCTGCTACACCACAGGCCGCGTTCCTCATCACTCGTTATAACTCTTCCACCAACCTCCCCTTTATTTGCTTTTATGCTACTTATGCTCAAAGCCATGTCCGTCCAATTAACCATGGAGGTTGCCCTTCTTTCTTGTCTGTTCTAGGCACCTCAAGCGTATGGGCTTCTCTTCAAGCCACGCTGCACCCATGGAGGAGCATTTTGTCACTTCTTTTTATGTTTTAAAAATAAATAAATATATATAGCACCGGAAGATATGGGAGTGCTCTACATGAGCACCAGTTACATTATACAAGAAAACATTTTTTTAAGGTATGGGGGGAGTAATTAGCTCTGAATCAAAGAATGTTGATCCGACCCCGAACCTGGAAGCTGGTTCCACAGATCGAAACTGGGCAGCTCTGACCGTAACCTTAGGAGCAGTGCAACAAGTTTCCATTCAATCTTTTACCTAGCCACGCTGCATCCATTGTGGCTGTGTGTGCCGTGCACTCGCATTACGCCGTTGTACTTGTGTTTGCTCCACTATCAGAGCGTTCATGGAGGAGCATTTTCGCGCCTAAAAGCATCGCTTTGTCTTTTTCTGTTGTCTTTGTTTTGTATATGCATGGGATATAGAGTCTGAACATTGAGTTTGAGGGGGGGCAAGGGTGAGTGGGGACGACTTCACAGTTGACCATAATCGTGTAATTGGGTTTTGAGTCAAAGCCCCCATCACACGCCTCCCATTTAGTACCTCCCTGATTCCAGAAAACGCCCCTCCCCCACCCGTAACTCTTTCAAGCCCTAAAGGAATCCACCTTTTCACATTAACGTATTCTCGTGGATTCGTCTTGTGTTTTATAATATATTTCGGCGTCATGTGCACCATCTGTGCGTGTGAAAGACTCCACCCCACCCACAACCAGGACACACACTCACACTTAGCCTGTACAATCCAACTTAATTATTTGCCGTCCCGTGGATGGCAGTTGTGCGCTGCTCTGTATGACAGCGCTTGGCACTTAGCACCCACCTCTCATCGGCACTTGGAGGGCCGGGATGGCAGCTCGGCAGAAGTGTAGTAGCACGGGACACATGTTCAGCAGTACTCATTATCGTTAAATACATAATTGTGTACCGAGATGTATTGTAAAGCCTTGTAATCCAACCCCCCAAACTCACAAATAGGGCTATTTCTGCCACAGCTGCACAGGCGGAGTGGTAACATGCGCTCATCTCCGCTGGATGAACCCGTAAGAAGTGTAATTTTGAATAGCAAGGAAGAAACATAACAGGGAGCTATGTTTGGCTTCCTAATGCCTTAAGAATGTTATGCTCAGTGTATGATTATCACACACTCATTTCTGCGAGGCATGCTGCGTCTTGTACGTGTTAGCCAATCCGACAGGAGCTCCGTTCAAATGAAACCCCTACATGAAGTCTCGCTGCGTGAGCAGTGCTGCGCACTGCAACGCTAGGCGCAAGACCTAAAAAGCACGGAATCGAAACCAGTAGTGCGTGCGCACCACAGAGGAGTGGGGGCGAGGCAGCAAAGCGAACGCGCGCTAGTTAGAAACACATGTTTAGTATTAGGTCTCAAATGCCGCTGCTGCGCGTAACAGACACCACTGGGAAATGGGCGGTTACATTTCTAAAGAAGCTGGGACATGCACACGCCTTTCACCAATGGCGTGCTGCCTTTTTTACAAAGACGCGCGCAAAAGCCAATAGCAGCTGACGAAAATAAAAGCACACTCACGAGCGTGTGGTCAGCTTTCAGAACCCCCTACATGAGGTCTCTCGCTGTGCGAGCAGTGTTGCGCACTGCAACGTTAGGCGTGAGACCTTAAAAGGGACAAAGAGGCAAAAGAGTGAAAAGGGACAAAAAGGCAAAAGAGTGAAAAGGGGCAAAGAGGCAAAAGGCAGGAGGTTGGGGAGCAGTAGGAGGTCTGAAACTGCCTGGGGGGAGTAACAGGCACTTAGGAGTAGGAGTGCTATCAACATGCCAAATTCACACCTGCTCCTTCACAGAGGCTCCCTTTCATTGGAGCTATTCTCGATAAGGTGACGTTTATGGCCGTCCCTTCACCTCAATGACTTCAGGACATTTGGAATGTGGTCCCAATGTTTTAGCCTCGGTCCTGGGTTTTGGCAAGAGAGTCTCTGAGCCTTTTGTGCCTCTTGACATCCTGCATCCAGTTCGACATCTATACCAGGTAGCATACTCCGGCTCTTCGGTGGAGACTGAAGTGTCCGTTGGCCCAGCAACAGGGGAACCTGTTGGATTCTATCTGGGTTTTGGAGGAAACTACAAAAGACTTGCAGCGATGGCTCAACCACAATTAAACCTGCAGCAGACCCCACTCTGTGCCCCACTCTGAGCTCACGTTCATAACGGGATGCTTCATCTCGGAAAAGTGGAGATCAGAGAACCCTGGTCTGCCACGGAGATCCACATCAACCTGTTAAAGTTATGTAGCATACACCTGGCACTTAAAGCCTTCCTACCATCCATCAAATTGGGGGTGGTTCATGTTGTCACGGACAACACCACCAACATGCAGAGCGAGGTGAGGTCCTAGATCACTTCATCTCTGGAGCATGGTCCACTTGTACACCTTTCTGAACCTGCCTCTCCTGCGCTGTTTCCTGAAGAAGACAGGAATGACTGGGCCTAAGTCATCTTAATGACTCTAGAGTGTGGTAACCAGAATTTCTGGGTACGAGCATCTGTCCTCCAATCAGGATACTGCTTCCGAGGATCTCCTCTTGCTGCAGCAGGGCAGGGCATTGCACCCAAACCTCCGCAATCTGCAACTCCATTTATGGAGTTTGAGCAGCGGCACTTGACTGTGTTTGATCGTCCTCCTGAAATTGTGGACGTCAGCCTTGCCGCTAGGTATCCACCCAAAATATGGATCCAATACAGGCCATACTGTTGGATGCCTTGTTGTTTGTTTTATCTTTGATCCAGAAAATACTTCCAGTGGGCACTGTTGAAAGTTATTTGGCAACCCTTTCAGTTTTTTCATATTTGCTGAACCAGCCGCCTTTGTTCAAATCACCTGTTGTGGCGAGTTTTCTGAAAGGTTTGACTCCTATGTTTCCCCCAAACCTTTTGTGATACCACAGTCGTATATCAAATTGGTCCAAACTTTGATCATGTGCAGTCTGTTTAAACCAATGCATGGTTGTCTGATAAATCTCATGAGTAAACTCCAAGCAGCTGCCTTACATCAGCTTATTACCAGACAAGGTTATGTTGAGATCTAGGGTGGCGGTTTTGCTAAAAGTCATAACTCCTTTCCGAATGGGCAATCAATCACTGTCCCAACGGTCTGTGCTCCAACTCATCCCTCGAAGAAGGAGGAGAAACTCCAATGGCTAGACCCCAAAAGAGCTTTGAGCTTTTTTATCGATTGCACCAAAGACCATCTGATGGTCAGCTTTTTGTGAGGCAAGGTGGTGCAGAACAGCATTCTGCCAGGGTGGATAGTCCTCAACAGTAAGATCTGCTTCACACTGCCCAAGTGAAAGCCTCCAGAAGCACTGGGGCCAGAGCTGCCACCACTGCTCTGGCTTACAGAGTGATGTCCTTGATATCTGTCCGGTCGTAACGTGGGGATGTGCACATGTTCATGAACCACTACTGCCTTGACAGTCAGGTCCAACAGGAAGGGCATTTGGCCAGTTTGGTCCTGCAGGACCTTTTGGTTCTAGCCATTCTTCCGGCCCACCACCTTGGGAAGTATTGCTTTAGTATCTATTATTAAGGTGAGGAATCTGCGGTTAGAAGTATCCAACTGAAGACAAGTTACTTACCTTCAGTAATGCTATTTCTGGTGAATACTGTAACGGCAAATTCCTTACCACCCTTTCTACTCCCCGTTCTGTGTCATTCTCTCTTTTCCCATCTAAAAAGGTCCCAAATGCGAGATCTGGACACTGGTACCTGTGATTATTGTTGGGCTTTGCGTTCAAGGGCACAGATAAAGTTAAGAAAGGAACTGGCATTGACCCGCTGGGGTGGTGTTTATATGCAGCGCCATCATCACTTCTGGGGCAGAATGAAGTCAACTTAGAGCCACACGGCATCACCTACCAGTGAGCGGGACCAATGCTGCTTATGTCTTCCACGTTCAGTTTGGTATCAGGGGAAATTTTAATGACGAGGGTTTCCATGCATGGAGAACTATCCATGTACCTAGTATGCCATTGCTCTTTAGAGCAACCCAGCTACAGCCTAAGTAACTATGATCTAGAGTTCTAGACAAGCAGACAGGTGTCAATCTCAGTGAAATGGTTTTGAACTTACGTACACCAGGCACTGTCCTATCCCTGCTTAAGTGCTGCACCTGTTCAAGTTATTGGGGGCGGCACTCCTGTGGATATGTGTAAGCATGCCTGTAATCATGGCTATATCCATATATGTGCCTATGTTTAAGTGCTACTGCATGTTTGAACATGTGTTTACATGTGTGTGCAATTGTGATAAGTGGATATTTATATAGCAAACGTACATTTCCACTCTCTTAACAGTACTGTGTGCATTTGCCTGTGAGCATGCCCATGTGTGCTTATGTGATAGTAAACATGTGAACGAAGATATGGATAAGCGCACAACTGAAATTATAACAGTTTGTGAAGCTGTGGCGTGCTACTGGGGTATCACTCTCTGATCCGGAGTGTTGAAACATGTAAACCAAATGAAGCGTATCCTAGAGTTAGGAGACGTCCCCCTGTGCACAGCTCGAGGCCCCTATAAACCGGGGTTGATAAAGTTAAGTCATTGAATATTCATGAATTGTGAGAAAATAAGATGCAGCGAAGCTGTGGTCGTGTCTTTCAATTGATGTTTAGTAAATCATATCAAATGAATATTCATCCGTTTTACATCCAAACCTTAAACATTTCGGAAAATAGCCCAATGCATTTCGGTCCCGGACGGACCTTCGTCAGGGGACATATCTATGAATAATAACAAAACACTAGAGTCAGGAAGTCATTAAAAACGAAAATAGCTCACATTGTACAAAAACGATAAAGATGTTCAAATGCGTGAGGCTTAATGAAGTTGGTCGGAACATGCATCGTAAAAAATGACAGTGCGTCAGTGAATCACCAAGATGTAAGGCTATCACTCGGAAGCTGTACGGATTTAGAAACAAAATGTAAAAGGGTGCTCTTGTTAAAAATGCTCTAAACTGTGATAGCGGTCGTGAACGAAGTTCGAGGTTGATGAAAACATAAAACAGCGAAAAATGGAAATTCAGTGCAGTTAAACTGTGCCGATTTGAGTGTACTAAAACGAAGAGAAATGCTCAAACGCGAACTGTGCCAGTGTAGTGAGCAGCGTGATTGTAAAATTAAATGTGAAAGGAGAAACAAAAAAGTGAAACAAACTTACGAAACGCTAAGTGCTTTCTTGGTGCTCCGAATGTCTCGTGGTTGACATAGACGTGAACGCAGAAGTGCGCTTCTAAGGTGTTTTAAATAACGCGCTTCATAGGTATAGAAAGAGGACTATAAAAATCGTGCGAAGTGCAAGCGCCATATTGCAGTGACAAGTTGTGTAGGAACTGACGCACTGTCATTTTTTACGATGCATGTTCCGACCAACTTCATTAAGCCTCACGCATTTGAACATCTTTATCGTTTTTGTACAATGTGAGCTATTTTCGTTTTTAATGACTTCCTGACTCTAGTGTTTTGTTATTATTCATAGATATGTCCCCTGACGAAGGTCCGTCCGGGACCGAAATGCATTGGGCTATTTTCCGAAATGTTTAACGTTTGGATGTAAAACGGATGAATATTCATTTGATATGATTTACTAAACATCAATTGAAAGACATGACCAAAGCTTCGCTGCATCTTATTTTCTCACAATTCATGAATATTCAATGATTTAACTTTATCAACCCCGGTTTATAGTAAACATGTGCACATGAATATGTTACTGCTTGTGTTAGAACAGGTGCTTCTTTGTGCACATACCTTAGTGTCATTGTGTCAGAGTATGTGTCTATGCCTTTGAGAATGCCTGTATGTTTCACTAAGCATAGAAGCAAAGACTTGATGTGAAATCTCTTCTATTACCGACCTATTGTACAGGAAGTCAGCCCCCTAGGCCCTGCCACTTTGTGGACCACACATCGTCATTCAGAGTCGGCATTCATAAGAGGATTTTAGATTACATCTGAACTTGACATCTCACTAAATAAGTGTTCTCATTTTATGATAGCATAAACTAGATAGTACCGGATAAAGTCACACCAATTAGCTTTGCCAGCCATTGTTACTGAATATGTCAGGGCCCTACATACATGTTAGGGTCAACAAACACAAAGACATTACCCTGTGTGCTCGTGGTTAATTCCCTTGCGTATTTCCTTTATGTATATGAATTCTTGCATGTCATAACCGTCCCTCCAACAATGGGTCACATGTCAGTTGAGAGACTGTGGTGTTCTCTATGGAAGATCCAGCCCCAATGATGTAATCCTCAGAATGAACATGATGTCATTTCATCAGAAGGTACTAGAATAGGACTATTTTAAGTGTAAACTAAAGGCCAGGGCAAGCACACAGGTGGCTGAGATGTGTGATCAATAAATTACATTTTCTCAACAATCACCTTGTGGACAATCAGCATTTTCTCAACAATCAACTGTCATTGGAAGAGGAGAATTCTCCTTTGCACTGTCGACAAGTAGAGGTTCATAGGTGACACTCACTGTGCCTCGCCACTTATTTGACTACTACACTGGATTTGGCCTTGCCCTTAGTACTTTGCTTATTTGATCGACAATTCAGTTGTGCTTCTCATTTTACTGTGCGCCCTTTGTGCAGTTGTGGAGTACCAGGCTTCATGTGTGCAAGTGTGGATATTTTAAGGTGGAAACATTATTTTACTATTTTACTTGGCGAATGTTTTTGCTTATCAAAGAAAATTGAAATAGACTAAGTAATTTTTGACTTTTCAAACATCATGAAGCGTGGTTTTATATGTTAAAACAGCAGACTTCGTGATGTCCCCACCCGATCTCCAATTAACACATAGGGACATATGTACAAGCCCCTATCGCCATCACAACGTCACTTTCACCGACGTTGTGGTGGCGATAGGGGCTTAGTCTTATTTACAAGTCAGCGTTAAGGCACTTAACGTGGCTTAATGCTGCCTTGTAGATAAAGCCCCCTTTCATGCTATGCTTAGCGTGAAAGGGGTGGGCAGTTGGTGTTGCGGTGGGCTTTCCACCGCAACACCCATTGATTTTGACACTGTCCCCTATGTACAAGGGCAGCGTACATAGGATGCACCGCCAAAATTAAGACCAGGGAAAACTTGGTCTTAACGTGGCGAAACGAGGAGAAATGCATTATTTCTCCTCGTTTTTGCTTTTTCCATGTGTGCTGCCTTGTGCAGCACACATAGAAAAAGCAAACTACCATAGATTGTTTATGTCAGGATGTTCACCCGTCCATGTTCAGGGGTTGTCCGTGCTAAGGATGGAACTTCTTGAACGCTGATATATTTCTGGTAACAGTCTCTATACCTCTCTGTGCTGTGACTCGAGTACCTTTCTGATGGGTCACAGTCCAGGTCTCTCATTCAAACGGGAGATGTAACTTGCTGCAAGCATTACAATTCTGTATTAAAACCACAGCGCCCACTTGGAGATCAAATGTATAGGCTGTTCGTCGACGACTGGCTTGATCATTTCGGTGTTGACGTTGATCTTGCACGTGGGGAACATTCATTACCTCCGGCTGCCACAGAGAATGATGTGGAATAGCATTCACTATTATGCCAAGGGAGGAGAGGTATGCCGCTATCTCTTGTCTATGAAAAGGAGGGCCATTGTCTGTTCACAGTTCCTTGATCAGTTCATGAGTGGCCATCACCTTCTCCAGTTTAGGGACCACATCGCCAGCACTCAACAATGGTATGATCTCGACTTCTGGGTACTTAGAGTAATCATCAATCAGCACGAATGTGTGCCATCCATCCGGTAGGCTTCTGAAATCGAGACTGACACAGGGGACCTGTCTATGTTCTGGAGAATAATAGCCCATGGCAGTAAATCATACAAGATGGCTTCTGACCGCTTTTTAGACCATTGCACACGGCAGAGACACTCCTCTAATCTGTATGCCAACCCCAACGAGTTAGCCACAGACCCTTCAAATGCTACTGAGGGGCCCTTGCTACTAGCACAAACTGCACCTTTACAGTTTAGTATTTAAGACACGGCACTTGCTATAGCTACTATTAAGTCCTAAAAGGCGCCCGGACCTGACAAGATACCAGGGGACCTACTAAAACATGCCCCAAAAGTGTAGGTGCCATACACAAATTTATTATGTAATGCAGTAGCCAGTAGACAGCCCATTACAGAATCCTGGAAGGGCGCAGAGATAGTTCCCATTTATAACAAGCATTGGCATAGCCAATAGGTCTCACCTTTGGGACCTTATAAGTGTTTAGCCATGCAACAGTTGGATAACTAAATACTTATAAGGTCCCAAAAGCGAGACCTATTGTCTATGCTTGTTTTAACTGCTGCAATCTATCGAAGCCTCACGGAGAACATCAAAGCGGCCGTGCGGCCGCAAAAGTAAAAGTAAATCGCGGTAAAGCGCGTTCGCCCGCGCACATGCACTGTACCTCTAGGCTGGCATGGTAGCACTTTTTGGAGCCCTCTCAAAAAGTCTCGCCAGACCAGCGCATGCACTGGGTCAGGCGAGACCTAAAAAGGGAAGCAGGGATGACCCTGCAAACTACAGGCCTATAAGCCTGGTAGACATCCAGCAAAAATACTATGCTAAGCAAGTTTTGGCTAAGTTAAATGATTGGATAAGGGGAAAAGATGTACTTTCACCTTGCCAGGTTGGCTTTAGAAGGAAAACAAGCACTTTTGATCAAGTTTTTAGACTTGTAACTCTAGCCTGAAAGTACACAAAGCTAAAAGGCGGCCATTTATATGTTGCTTTTATTGATTTGAAAGCAGCATTTGACTCAATCCCAAGAGTTCTTTTATGGAAAAACTTACATCTGCAGGGAGTGCCAGAGGAGATTCAAAACCAAATTATAAGGTTACAGGGGGGCAATTTCGCCATGGTACACTGGGGCAAAGGAGGGGAGCTTACACATTAGATTTCAGTTAGGTGGAGTGTGCGCAAGGGCTGTGTCCTGCTGCCAACCTTGTTTCTTTTATATGTAAATGATTTGGTTCAGCAATTGCAAAAATCTCCCCATGATTCACCTAAGCTTGGAGGGACCCATATCTGTGCTTTAACATTCAGGGATGACACAATTCTGCTGTCTCAAACACCAAGGGGCTTACAAAACCTACTTGATAGCCTTAACAACTACTGCAAACTTAAAGATCTAGAGATAAACCCCATTAAGACTAAATACATGACTATAAAACCACATAAATGTTTTAAAAATCTAAGGGGCATATTATCAAGCCAGGCGATAACATTATCGCCGTTTTAGCGGCAGAAAACTGCCGCTAAAACGGCGATAATGGGCTTGATAATATGCTCTATGGAATTCCAATTGAAGCCCGTGTTAGATGTGAAGGACATCTAACGTGAGCTTCAATTGGAATTCCATAGAGCATATTATCAAGCCCATTATCGCCGTTTTAGCGGCAGTTTTCTGCCGCTAAAGCAGCGATAATGTTATCGCCTGGCTTGATAATATGCCCCTGATAACTTTGAATGGGGT
Source organism: Triturus cristatus (assembly GCF_964204655.1). Classification (NCBI taxonomy): domain Eukaryota; kingdom Metazoa; phylum Chordata; class Amphibia; order Caudata; family Salamandridae; genus Triturus; species Triturus cristatus. The sequence continues at coordinate 361,259,970 of NC_140581.1, forward strand.
GACCTTGGAGTGTGTTTCCAACTTTGCATACCTGGGGGTTACCCTCGATTCCAAACTCTCAAATAAACAAGTCCAAGGCCATTTTAATGCAAAACTCTATTCCTATTGTAAAGAAGCAATATTCAACTGTGTCAAAGGCTATCACCCCTGCCCTGGAAGTATATAAATTCAGAGCTCAAACAGCTGCCCTGCAGCCCTAGAGCTATGGGGCTGTGAAATCCTACTCCCATTAATTGTTGAGGAAAATAAAATCTTGAGAATATTTACATCCCTTCCCCAACATACCCCAATGATTCCTTTAACATATGATATGGACATAAAAAGATTGGAACACCTAGCTATTTGGAGAACATTGTCATATTTTAAGAAATGCTTTGATGATTCTTTGAATCGAATAAAGATTTTTTAAATGAAATGAAATTGAATGACTGACACAGGCCCATGGACATCCACGGACTGGACTCAGTTATCACTGGGGCTGGCGAGCTGGCTTCCCTATCGGCTGGCACCACGGACAAGATCACACCACTTCCTCTTCATTCTCCTCCATTAGCGGAAACCATACTTTGATCCTTAATTGACTTTTGGTTTTCACCATGCCCTGATGTCCAGCATGGGCTAGTTGCATGACTCGATCTGTGAGCACAGTGGGTATGACCAGGCGATGTCCTCTTAACAGGCACCCCGTTGAGTCTCCGCCCAGTTCTTGCCGTACGTGATATAGGCTTTCCATGACTCACTGCACTCCCGGAGTGAGTGCGCCCCAGTCTTTCTTGGTCTTCTGCCACTGGTTGTTCCTCACAGTGTCTAATGCTCTTTGAAGTCACTCATCTCTGCAGGTCTCTTCGCACAGGACTTCCATTGAGAGTGGAATGGGGCATGATTGGGCAGTCACATAGCAAACATTCCTCTGTCTCATTGGCGTCAGCTTCTTCTTCAGGGGTGGCCGCTCGAGGATGGTAATCTGCAGGATTACGGGATTATGGGATCTGGGATGATATTCTATTTGACAGTTGTACTCCTGCAGCTGGAGCATCCATTTGTCAATTCTCGGTGGTGGCTTGGCGGCCGTGCCGGCAAACTGTGGAAGAAGCCAACAACCCCAATGAATGGCAACTGCTTCTTTCTCGACTTGAGAATATCTCTGCTCCGTATCGTTCAGGTAGGGACTGGCAAACACTACTGGGGCCCAATCCTCTTCTTCCGAGCATCGCTGCAGCAAGATGGCACCCAGTCTTTTTGGGCCGGCATCCATGGCAATCAGGGTGTGTTTCCACGGGTCAAAATAGACCAGGGTGGTGTTAGACGAAAGGGCGTCCTTGATGGTCTGAAAAGCAGCTTCTTGCTCAGGGCCCCAGGTCCATGGAACTGACCCCTAGGTGAGCTTGCCTAGAGGACGTGTTAGGGTGGTGAGGTCCCTGATGAAATGGCCACAATAATTGACCATCCCTAGAAAGCTTCTCACCTCGGTTACCGTGGCAGGAGCAGATGTTTCTTTGATGCCTCAAACTTTGTCAGGATCTGGCATTACTCCTGCTGACGAGAAGAAGAATCCGAAGAATTGCAGCTTGTTCAGGAGAAACTCGCACTTGTTGCAGTGGAGTGTGAGACCGTATTCTTGAATCCTCTTGAGCACCCTTGTCAGCCTGGTGTTATGTTCGGTAATGGTCTTTGCATGAATGAGGATGTCATCACTTACGTTCACAACCCCAGGGATGTCCTCCAGTAATTCCTGAGTGGTATTCTAAAATATCTCAGCCGTGCTGGAGAAGCCGTAGCTCAGCCGAGTGTATTGTCTCAGGTCTACGTGGGTTGAGAAAGTTGTGATGTATCTTGATTCTTCATTTAGCACCAGCTGGTGGTACCCTGATCGTAGATCATGTTTGGAGAACTAGCATGCTCCATTCAATTCCCCGATCAAGTTGTCTATTGTGACGGTAGATGTCTTTCCCTTTTTATCGCCACATTGGGTAGGCGCATGTCCACACATACCCTCACTTACCCAAGCTGCTTTGGTTTTCTGGTGATAACAATGGGGTAGACCCATGGGGTAGGTCCCGTCACTTTTTCGATGATGACCTCGGCCTCCAGCTTGGCCAACTCTTTCTCAACGAGGGGTCTCAAATGAAATGCGATGCATCGGTGGCATAGGGCTATGGGTTGCACCGATGTGTCTATGTGCAGGTGTATTTCCTTCCCTTCGAGACGGTCAATGCCTCCAAAAACTGCTGGAAATTCTGATAATATGTGCTGAATGCTTTGTTGGTGAATTTCAAAGGCAAAGGAGACAATGCCTAGGTCTTCTGCTGCTCGACATCCCAACAGCATGCCATGTTTTTCCTCAGCAACATAGATTTGCGACATTATGGATTTGGAGCCATATTAGATGGTGGCCATGAACTTTCCTCACATCACCACCAGTGGCTTGTCTTGGCAGTATGCAAATACCTTCATGTTCACCGAGTTCAGAGAAGGGGCTCGCTTAAGGGCCTCATACATTTCTGCCTACATTATGTCGATGGTTGCTCCGGTGTCGACGACAATCGTGGTATGTTGTTCTCTGACCTGTACTTGGCATTGCGGCACCCGACGAGTTGTCTGAGTGGCAGTGCCTATGGTGAAGACAGAATGGACAGTGTGTTCTTCCATGTCATCATCATCCATGTCACTGTTCCCACTCTTGATCTCCAGGATCATGTTTCCTGTGGGCCGCTGTCCTCAACCTTTTCCGGATCGACACACTCGCATGAAGTGGTTTAGTTTGCCGCACCCCGTACATTTCTTTCCTCGAGCTGGGCATTTTTTCTTGCGGCTGTCAACTTTTGTTCCCCCCCTTGTCCTGATGAAGACCCGCCTCTGACGCATACTAGGCTGCGCTTTCATCCAGAGTCGAAACGTCGATGTTACTGTCACACGAGTCCATGCAGTCTCCCTGACCCGAAAATAAAATAATACTTGGGTTGTGTTTTCATGCATTAAGGAATGGACAGAGATGAATACATTTTTTATTTTCATTGTTCTATGTATCAACCATGTTTATAATACGTGTATAGCACTTTTGGTTTCACATATCACCACAAGTCACATTTTTTGCACTTCAGTCACCTTTACATCGCCGTCTATGTAATGTTGCTTTGACAGCCATATTCATTGTCTGCTGGATATTATATTCTAGTAAATCATTTTACTTTTGACTAAAATTGCCTTGCTTCTATGGTGTGTTCCCCTTTATCCCTAATGGTTCTTGAAAATTATTGATGAGCCAACTTCGAAATTGTACTGTATGCTGTTAGAATTTGAGACTTCAAAGGGCATTATATACATCGAGCAAAGCAATTGCTATTCCCCAACAGAACCACTTGTTCTATATGTGGCAGATCTGAGCAAGTTAACAGATTCATGCAAATCTGGTAGCATGTTAGACAAGAATCTTCTTAATTAATTCATGTTGGGCTGTAACACAAAAGTGAGGATCAAACTGTCGTAAATAAAGTATTACGCGCTCAGAATTTCTATATATCAATATGATCATGCATGAAGCAAGAGGCTGAGTCCGTGGTATCAGGTTCAAAAGGGCTTTATTCCAATAACTCGAGTTATAGGGAGAATAGTTCCATCACCACAAGGGATCAGGACGGGTCTAATTCTCAGAGTATTCTCAAACTTTATTCACAGAGTACAGTATATATACATTGTAATAATATACGTAAGCAGGAGTGCTTCAGGCGGAGCAAGAGAGAATGAGATAAGAGCATGTGGGTGTGTAAGTAGGCGTGAAGATGGGCGTCCACTTGATGATAATAGGTGAGTGTCATAGGTGGGTGGATGCCTGGAGGGGGTTGCGTGATCAGCTGGAACTTTACTGGAACTTTGCCTTACTTGTGCTCAACTCGAGCATGACGTGTAACTGACGTGGGGAAGGGTTGCTGTGCAACCGGGAGTCTGGAAGAGAGGCCTTCAGTGTCAGGACGACCAGCACATCTTGTATTATCTGATATCTAAAGTCTGGGGCAGGGACTGATTTGTGACATAGGTTGCCCATCACCAAGAGCCAATGTGGCATCTATTTCTTCATTTACTGCGTGGGCCTTACATGGGGGCTATGGGCTTTTCACTGACGTGAGCTTTGTAATCACACGAAAAGAGACAGAAAGGCTAGGCTTTTTCCTTTGCAGATGGGTTATGTTTATTCCTCCTTCTCCAGGCAGGAATGTGGTTTCAGTAGGAGTAAGCAGATAACCGTGCTCAATACTGTCTCGGCACCTCGGACAGGGCCCCTTTGGCTGAGGCCCAAGTGTGCAAGGCCAAGGATACGCAGCTGCAGCTTTCAACGTTCTGAGGCCTGAAACCTCTTTTCGGGTCTGGATGAGCCACAAAAATGGGCTTTCATGAAAATGCGGGAAAACATGATGCAAAACGTGTAGGCCTCAGTGCAGATTTGTCGTTTCTCTCATGGGAGACTGGATGATGACAGGCCACGTTATAGCATAAGCATCATGATAGACAGGCCATGGAGGGGAAATACATAGGTTACATGCATGTGCACATGAGTGACGGGGAACACACGGGGACACATAGGCCTTATGATATTTTAATTTCCTCATTCCCTCCTTGTCCCCTAGTGGACCCTTCATGTCACATCTATTCTCATGAGACAGTCAATCTGTTCTTGCAGCATTATTTTACCATTTTCAATGCTTTGTAAATGGGGATGTGGAACACATGCAGTAGCACACAGGCCGCAAATGGCCGGGCCACACTGCAGACATAGGCAACAACTGAATATCATCAGTAGTATTAATCCACAGACGGTCAACACTTTCCATCCCCATGCCGATATTACTCCCCAGAGCCAACTGGACCAAGTCCACGTGCCTGGGTCTTGATGTATGCTTTGGGCAATCTTGTGGAGTCTTGTTATTGCTTTGTATACAGACGGTGCGTTATTAGGAATGAAAACGCAACAGCTGGAGCCGATGACCCTACAAGCCCCGCCCCTATCCGCCAGGATGACGTCAAGAACAAGACGATTCTGAAGAACGACCATTCTCATAGCAGACTGTTCCTGGGTCAAGTTCCCCAGGGCTGATGCAGTCTCATTAGCAACTGTTTCTAGAATCCTTGTTAGCCTGCGGATAAGTTTACTATTCTGGACGGGACCTATGAAGAAAAAAAATCCTTTGTTGAAATCTGTATATTGCTCCCAAGCTGTTTCAGTCTGGTCAATGCCAGAGGCATCGAGCCCTCGTCTGTGTCTGATAAGTGCTAGTTGGAGATTTTGATGATAGTTCGATGGGGCCAAGAAAACGGGTGGTAAAAGAAATGATATATAGCACGTCCCACCCCAGTCTAAGGGCAGTTGCACATAGGCTGTCTGGCCACAAATAAAGTAGGTGTGTCGTGATGCTCTGAAATAGGACTTTCCTTTGTCTTTAAACACTATTATAGTATCACCCTCGCTGTGCCCCAAATGTACTGAGCCTTCTTTTCTGACACACAAGTTCCCTTTTACTGGCAGGACTGTAATTGAGGATGGACCTAAATTGTGTATGGGCTTGACATTCAACACTATAAAGTCAAGGGTCACATTTCCTTGCTGATACTCTTCATCTTCTAGATCTGTACCTTTCCTTTGGGGAAGACCTTCTTCATCTGGGAAACATGCTTTATTCATGACTTTATTCAAGTTACCCCATACCCAGTCGCCTCTACACTCCTTGTCTTGACATTCTTTGGCATCACCGTTGATGGATGTCATTAAGGCAAACCATGCTCCGCAAGAACCATTATGGGAGAATGGAAAAGGGAAAAGAGGCAACACTCCCTTCACCTTCCGATACGGGGGAAGTCGGCCGCAGACCCAGCAGTCTGTAGCATTGCTAGTCTGATGTGAATGGTGCAGCATCTGAATAAAGGTATTGTTGCGTAAGGCAAGTCGATACGATAGCTCATGGGATGGCAGATCACTAAATGTGTGCTTTATGGTATCATTAGTAGAAGAGTGTAAGAGTGAGGCAATAGGAGGAAAAATAGCATGTAGTATTAAGCTGATACATATTATCGTGATACACAGAAGAAATAGATAAATCAAAGTCACTATACATCTACCACGTAATATTTTACAGTATTTGCTTTTCATCTTGCTCTTTTTCTCATTATGATTGTTCGAGATCTTATGCAAGCCAGAATACATGTTCAACCGCTTCACCACCTAGTGGACTTAATTGATCAAACGGGTTCTGACTTTTTTGATCTAAGTTTAACTTTGTACTCCTGCTGGGGAGTCTCCTCTAGTAAAGGGGGCTCAAAGTCTGAAAAGTTTGTGTCCTTTTTAAAAGAATTGTTATTCCCGAAGTAGCGTTTACAATGATGAAGATGAACCCATCCTTTCCGTCCTTCGACTTTAACAGCGGTCCTCGTGGTTAATAATACCAACTTTGGCGTCTTCCACCTCGGCTCAAGAGGGCTCGTTCTATCAAAGTTCCTTATTAAAACATAATCCCCAGGAGCGAGGGAATGTTCCTTGACCTGGGTGTTGTCAGGGAAGGCGGCAGCAACCTGCGAACGACAAGAGAGTAGTGCAGACATCAAGGAAGCCAGGTAATCTGTCAGCATGTTACTATCAACATCAGTGATCTTTTTAGGCATTGGAGTGCCCCACATATTCGGTGGTCTACCAAAGACCACTTCATAGTGAGATAAGCCTGTTCTAGAATGGGCTACCATTCGCATGTAAAAGAGGGCAACCGGCAGGGCTACCATCCAATCTACACCTTTGTCTGCGCAAATCTTTGCTAGTTTTATCTTTAAGGTCTGATTGTGTCTTTCTACAAGGCCTGCTGCCTCAGGATGTCGTACACAATGGAACTTCCAGGTATACCCTAACAGAAGGGACACCTGTTTCATGAGTTCAGAGGAGAAAGGCTGACCGTTGTCGGAATATACGACACGCGGTAATCCATAACGTGGGAAAAACTCTCGCACAAATTGTCTGGCGGTAGTTACAGCAGTATAATCAGGAACTGGATAGGCCTCTGTCCATCGTGTCAGTGAACATACTACTACCAGGACATATTTGTAACCTCTACATCTGTCCATTTGGATATAATCCATTTGGAGGACTTCAAAAGGATGGTCAGGTGGATGGAATCCACCTTGTTCCATCGGAATGCCTTTACCTGGATTGAATTGGCAACAGATCATACATGTTCTGACCTTTTGTTTCGCTGCTGCACGCAGGTGCTTGTTGAACCATATATTCTGCAAGCTGTCTAGCATTGCTTTCTCCCCTAAGTGTGCAGGACTATGTGCGGTATTTATGATCACTTGTACCATCGCATCAGGAAGAAACCATGTTTCTTTGCCCTTAGTCATCCAACCCTGATGAGTCAGTACCCCTCCTTGTTCCGACCATTTCTTTAATTCGTCTAGAGTAGCATGTGTCTGTATGTCTTGTACATCCTTGGAAGGATCCCTGACTGTCATGGCTTTGGTCATTGATGGTACCTGTGAGTTTGTCATGTCTAGTGGGGTCTGAGCTGTCTGTTTAGCTGTTCGGTCTGCCAGATCATTGCCTTGAGAAACGGTATCTGTGGCTTTAGTATGTGCTTTGCATTTCGTGATAGCTATGGCTGTCGGTAAATGTATCGCTTCCAGAAGGGCTTGTATAAGGGGGCCATGCTGTATCTTGGCCCCGTGAGAGGTCAAGAAACCTCTTTCTCTCCACAGTACTCCGAAGTCATGAACTACCCCATATGCGTATTGTGAGTCGGTGTAAATGTTTACTCTCAGGTGCTTAGCTCTTATGCACGCTTGTGTCAGAGCGATGAGCTCTGCTGCTTGTGCTGACAGTATGTCTATTCTTTTAGTCTCTATGATTTCAGTAGCAGTGGTCACTGCATACGCTGCCACTAATTCTCCCGCCCCCGTCCTCATGCATGAGCCGTCAACATAGAGTGTTAGGTCAGGGTCTGGGAGTTCAACATCTGTCAAGTCTTGTCTTGGTTTAGTCACGGTATGCATCACTTCAACACAGTCATGTGGGGAAACGTTTTCTGTACTGGAGGGCAAAAGAGTAGCAGGATTCAGTATGTTGCATCGTCTGATCTCTATGTGTGGTTGAAATAACGTCAGCTCATAACCTGTCAGTCTCGCTACAGTCATGTGTTGGGTTTGTGTTCGGTTCAAGAGAACCTCTACTGCGTGTGGTACTTGTACTGTCAGGGGGTGGCCCAGCACTATCGAGTCACTTTGTCTTATGGCTAAGGATGTTGCTGCAACAGATTTTAGGCACGCATGCAAAGCCTGTGCTACTGGGTCCAATGTACTAGAAAAATAAGCACAGGGCTTGTGTTTTCCTGCTTGATCTTGTGTTAGGACAGATAGTGCTGTTCCATCCCGCTCTGTCACAAAAAGCATAAAAGATTTGTTGTAATCAGGGATCGCTAAAACTGGTGCTTGACATAAAGCTCTTTTTAATTCTTCAAATGCCACAGTGTGTTCTTGTGTCCAAGGGAGGACTTTAGTAGAAGCTACCTCCTGTGTCGTCAACTGTATTAGGGGCTTGGCTATGTAAGCATACTGGGGAATCCACTGCCTGCAATATGAAGTGAGGCCAATGAATGCACGTACCTCCTTTTGTGTCTTGGGTCGTGAAAGGCCAGAAATCAATTGAATACGTTCTGGTGTCAGTCGCCTACCCTCCTTGGATAGCAAGTGCCCAAGGTACGCCACTTGCTGTTCACAGAATTGTAACTTCGAAGGGGACACTTTGTGCCCCTTGTCAGCTAGGAAGTGTAAAACAGTGAGTGATGCATGTTCACAGTCAGTTTCCGATCGTGCAGTGATGAGAATGTCATCTACATACTGTATCAATGCTGTAGTGGTAGGCATATGAATACTGTCTAGTTGTCTTTTTAGTGCCTGGCTGTAGATGCTAGGACTTTCCGTGAAGCCCTGTGGTGCTCTTGTGAATCTGAAGCTGCGGCCTTTTAAACTGACACCAAAAAGATATTGGCTGTCCGGATGTATTGGGATACTGAAAAATGCGTTCTTCAGATCGATAACTGTAAAGAACGTAGCCTTCGCATCAATGGCAGTCAATAATGAAGAAATGTCCGGGACCACAGGGTACTGTGGCACCACGCATTTGTTTAATTCTCGCAGGTCCACAACTAATCTATAGACAGGTGATGAATTGGGATCAGTTCTTTTAAGAATAGGAAGAACAGGTGAATTGCATATGTTTGAATCTGTCTCCATCACCACCCCTTGTGCGATTAGTTCATCGATTATTTTCAGTAACCCTACTTCAGCCTCAGGTGGGATTTTGTATTGTCTAATCCGTGGCAGCACCACTCCTTCCTTGAGGGTGACCTGGTATGGTGTAATGTTCATGAAACCTACGTCAGTCGGGCCTTGTGCCCATAGGTGCTGTGGTACATTTTGAAGCCTGATGTCAACATCTTTCATTACAAAATGGCCCTTGAAATCACGTAAATACAGTCGCACTCCTTCTGGCGAGCAACAGATAATTGCCCCCAGTTCCTTCAACGTTTTTATGCCAAGTAAGTTTTCTGGACATGATTTAGTAAGCAGTAAGTCTGTTGTATGTATTAGTGGACCAACTCCTAAAGTAACTGGTTCTGAATCCTCATTGATAATAGGCTTTCCTGAAATGCCCAGGGATATACTCTTTGAGCCCGAGAGGGGTGCCCCTGGAACCTCGGAATGACTGATGGTAGTTCTACTCGCCCCAGTGTCAATCAAAAACTTTTTATTTTGTCCTAGTAAACGTGCATGCACATAGGGACCCGCTTGGTCCACAGGAACTGGAATAAGGGGCAAGTCGAATTCCCTCTCTGGGCTGCTTCATGAATATGCTTGGTATTCTGGATAGTTAGTTTGAGCGTGCTCATACATTTGTGTTGTGGCGTGGGCTGGTGCAGGTGCATTGACAGGCGGCGGCGGCGGTGGAAACGTATCTGATGCCTGATGTGTGTTATTTTCTTTGGGAGGATAAGGACGTGGCTTTGTTTTACCTATAGCTATATTGTGTTTCAGGACTGCACATTCATTTACGAAGTGGCCTGGCTTCTTGCAATAATTACAGGTCCCATTACTTTGTTTCGTGCTATTCTTGTTCGTGTTTGTGTTTGCCGGTGTCGATTGGGCCACCAGCATCTTCATCTTTGTGTCTTTCATGCGTCTCTTTTCCTGGTCGTGTTCTTCTCTAATTCTGTTCTGGTGGTATTGTAACATCTGTAACATTTGGGAAGGGCTGTTTGCTTGCCAAGTACTCTCAACCTTCAGTACCCTATACTTCACCTCTGGCAGGGAATTTTCTACTAGTTTGCTCACGAAAAGATGGGGATATGAATCGCTACCGGGCTTAAGACCACTATTGATAGTGAAACACTTCTCAAACCTAGAGTAAAAATCGCTAGTGTCCTCGTCTGGTTTCTGTTTACAGGCTGAAATAGCATCCCAGTCTTCTTTCTTGGTAATTAATAATCTGGGCAAAACTTGTACAAGGAGTTCAGGTAGGTCTTTAGCTCGGGGACCCAGACCAACCCCCGGGCCTCTTCCCTCTTCCTCTCTTTCCAACAGATCCCAGCCGAGCTTTTTCTCTCCCACCTCCCAGTCCTGTCCTTTCAGCTTCTCGTAAATACCAGCAGGCAATAGTACTTTTAATAACTTTAGAATGTCAGCATATGTATATTCTCCTAAGCGAAGAATGTCTTTTAGTTCTCGGTGAAAACCCCCCGGGTCTTTATCATGGGATGGTAACATTTTTTTCATTTCCAGTATCTCTAATTTTGACAAGGGGGTGTAGACATACACCCGTTGCAGTTCATTGTTTGCATCCTTTACAGGATGAACCTCTCGTAGGGGGTTCAGCTTGTCATATGACTGTCCCTTAACCTGTGGTGGAGCGGGAAGCAGGGACCTAGTCACGTATACTATATACTTGTGTCGCTGATCCAGGATGACATTAATCAATTCAGTACCCATGTTCATCCACCTGTCTAGTATTATGTCGTCCAGCAACTTATACAATAGACCAGGACCAGAATATTGACTCTCATATAACGTGATCAAATGTTGGACCATGTAAACACCAGCTATGCGCTGTTTGTTTGGTGGGAGGCTCAAGAACGTTTGTGCTACGATATCATTATTATATATATCATATTGGGATACCCACAGGGTGGCTGACCGTGCTAATTCATTTTCGGTCGGGGTGAGGGGCTGATCGTTACCTAACCATTTATTCACCGCTTTTTCGGTGATTTGGAACAAACTTTCAAGGGAATATCTTTCTTTTATGGCCGTTCCCTGTTTACGGTGATTGAGGCCCTTGGGCCTTTCGAATCGCCGGGCATGGCCCACATAATGTATTCTGTCTTTGTCCCCTGCTTCGTCATCAGATGATAACTCAGCCTTTTCGTTCGGGCCTCCTTCGTGTGACGCTGTTATTGCCTTTCGGATTTTGGTCAACATGTTGTCTGTCTGGCCTGATTTATCATGCTGACCGGCATCTATGCGATCACTCCAACCAATATAACAACGGTCTACGTCCCCGTCACCTTCGTCTTTTTCCCTGATCAGACAATTAATTAGGAAGCGAAGGATATAGTTCTTAATAATTACTTTTCTATTTTGTACAGCTTCTGCTATGCACTCAGAACCTTCCCCTGTTCTTATGAATGTGTACATTTTCTTTAGATGTTTATCCATATCTGGTAATTTTTCCAAATCTGCGACTGCTCGTCTAAGCCTTAGTGAAAACACGAGCATTCTGCCCTTTCCTGGATCTGGGTCATATATACATTCGGAGATGTCTACTTTTACTGTCAGCCCCCCTCCTGATGTTGCCCCGGATCCTCCCTCCCCGCCGTCCTCGAGCTCCTGGAGCTGTTCTTGCGTTGGGGGTGCAGGGAAAAATCCGTCCACGTATGCTGGTGGGGATTCCTCTAGGTAGGTGTTAATGAATGTTTCGGATGCTGTTTGTTTTATTTTTCGGGGTACTTGCGGTGGCACTCTAATGGGTCTTTCTACTGGGGCCACTTTTGCTAGTTCCTCTGAAAGGACGGGGTAAATACCAGCAACGACAGTATTTCTTTTTCTTTCAGTCTGCTCTCTTTTTACCTGTTCCCCTTCCTCCTGTAATTTCTCTTCTTTGGCTTTTTCGGACACCTGTCTACTTCTCTCTGCTTTGTGGAACTCTTTCTCTGTTCTTCTATGTGACTCCTTGCGCCATAACTCAATGGCATCCTTCTGAGCAGGTCTAGATTTTCTCTTCCATATCTCTTCCTCTACCTTCATAATGCATTCCGCATCCCACGTTCCCGTGATGGGCCATTTATACTTTGTCTCTAAATCCTTCGTGTAATCCACCCATAGTTCTAAAAACAACACGGCATCCAAACCATGCTTACAGTACATAAAATGTCCAGGTGTGTCTCTAGGCGGAATGTTAACTGGTTCCTCTAGTACACCTTTTCTGGTACATATCTTACGCAGTTTTGAAAATAACGGCATGTTGGAATGTAACCGAAAACAAAAATCACAATGAACAAAAAAAACGAAAAACCACAATGAAACAAACTTACATAAAAAACCTGACACATTCAAACCTAACTGAACCTGGCTAAGACAATAACATTCATACAGTTATATCGGTGCACCTGAAAACTTGGACTTTAATTCTTGAATACATTAATTCTTGATGCATGCTCTTGAACATACCGGTCTCACAAGTGAGACACGTCTTTACCGTGTTCATTAAATGAACCCGTCTTTATTGCAACCCCCATGAAAAACTCACCGGGAAGCAGAACTTGAACTTGAACTTGAAGGCCTCGGACACTTGACGCTGCGCAGGGAATGGCGTATCTTTGGTGGATCTCTAGAAACCTCGGACACAGCTCTCTCGCAGGGTGGGCTCTGGGTCGGGACGATCCGCAATCCTCACCGCCTCGTATGGATGCCTGGTCGCAGTCCGTCTCCTTCGTTGGCCTGAGGGAGTTGGCAGGAAAACCCGCAACGTGTACACTCGAAGTCCGTCACGGCTGTGGAAGGGGGCAAAACTGGACCTTCATCTCCGGCGCATGGGGAAAGAGATTTGTCCCTGTTCGGGCGCCATTAATGTCGTAAATAAAGTATTACGCGCTCAGAATTTCTATATATCAATATGATCATGCATGAAGCAAGAGGCTGAGTCCGTGGTATCAGGTTCAAAAGGGCTTTATTCCAATAACTCGAGTTATAGGGAGAATAGTTCCATCACCACAAGGGATCAGGACGGGTCTAATTCTCAGAGTATTCTCAAACTTTATTCACAGAGTACAGTATATATACATTGTAATAATATACGTAAGCAGGAGTGCTTCAGGCGGAGCAAGAGAGAATGAGATAAGAGCATGTGGGTGTGTAAGTAGGCGTGAAGATGGGCGTCCACTTGATGATAATAGGTGAGTGTCATAGGTGGGTGGATGCCTGGAGGGGGTGGCGTGATCAGCTGGAACTTTACTGGAACTTTGCCTTACTTGTGCTCAACTCGAGCATGACGTGTAACTGACGTGGGGAAGGGTTGCTGTGCAACCGGGAGTCTGGAAGAGAGGCCTTCAGTGTCAGGACGACCAGCACATCTTGTATTATCTGATATCTAAAGTCTGGGGCAGGGACTGATTTGTGACATAGGTTGCCCATCACCAAGAGCCAATGTGGCATCTATTTCTTCATTTACTGCGTGGGCCTTACATGGGGGCTATGGGCTTTTCACTGACGTGAGCTTTGTAATCACACGAAAAGAGACAGAAAGGCTAGGCTTTTTCCTTTGCAGATGGGTTATGTTTATTCCTCCTTCTCCAGGCAGGAATGTGGTTTCAGTAGGAGTAAGCAGATAACCGTGCTCAATACTGTCTCGGCACCTCGGACAGGGCCCCTTTGGCTGAGGCCCAAGTGTGCAAGGCCAAGGATACGCAGCTGCAGCTTTCAACGTTCTGAGGCCTGAAACCTCTTTTCGGGTCTGGATGAGCCACAAAAATGGGCTTTCATGAAAATGCGGGAAAACATGATGCAAAACGTGTAGGCCTCAGTGCAGATTTGTCGTTTCTCTCATGGGAGACTGGATGATGACAGGCCATGTTATAGCATAAGCATCATGATAGACAGGCCATGGAGGGGAAATACATAGGTTACATGCATGTGCACATGGCCTTATGATATTTTAATTTCCTCAAAACTACTACAGAAAGATGACCCTAGTGTTGATGAAGTGATAGGAATAGCTAAGAAAATAGAACATTCAATAGCTTGTGTTAAAGCAATCAAGAGCGAACATGAAAAATGAAAGTATACAAAGAGGCAAACAAAGAGAAAACAGTGTTAAATTTCAAGGTAAAGTTTATAGGTGTGGTAACCCAGACCACATGACGCATAACAACAATTACCCAGGATGACATTTCTTTTGTAAAAAATGTGGGGGGAAAATATATTGTGTAAAACATTGTAGGAGACCACAAAGGGAAGATCAATGGGGTTGCATTTGTAGAGAATTCACAGACACCTGAGTTGGAATGTGGGGAAATTGCTGTAGAGGTGGGAAATAAAGAAAGCGTGGATTTAGTTAAAGTAGAAGGAGAAAGAGATGACATGTTCTATTGAGGTGCAAATATAACCCTGATATCAAAAGTGTATTTGAAAACAACTTTCAGGAAACAGTAAAGGTTTTGATGCTTAACATCAAACCTTTTTCCTACGACAAGCCAATATGAGAGAACCAATCAAACCTGAGGGGTATTTCACAGGATTACTAGAGTACAAATGCAGTTATGCTTCTGGTAAAACAAATTATGTCTCCACCAAAGCAAGTTGGCCTTACCAAAGAGAGATGGGATTATTTGTTGACCCTGATAATGACCCGCCTACACTTTTTCAAAATTTGTGTGAAATCAATAATATTACAAGAGTGATTGAAGCAGTGTTTTTTGTGACTTATAGAAGGATTTTCCTCAGGTATTCAATGATGAGTTAGGTTATTTAAAGGGGTATGTACATAAAATACAATTAAGAAAGGGGCCAAGCCCAAAATGTGTGAAGTATGTGGAGTACCTGTAGCTGTGAGACAAGCAATGCAGAAGGCACTAGAACGTTTTGCGAGAGAAGGGATTATTAAAGAGATTGAGACAGTCTGAAAGTCCACTGGAGATTTAAGACTGCTTAATCCTCAGAGCACTTAATAAAAGTGTACTTGCAGATAAATATCCAATCCCAAATATAACTGATATGTTAATAGCTCTAGATGCAACAAAATCTTTGCCACTTTCTCGCTGCATTTATCACACAGAAATAAAGAAAGTGTGGATTCAGTTAAAGTAGAAGGAGAAAGAGATGACATGTTCTATTGAGGTGCAAATATAACCCTGATATCAAAAGTGTATTTGAAAACAATTTTCAGGAAACAGTAAAGGTTTTGATGCTTAACATCAAACCTTTTTTCTACGACAAGCCAATATGGGAGAACCAATAAAACCTGAGGGGTATTTCACAGGATTACTAGAGTACAAATGCAGTTATGCTTCTGGTAAAACAAATTATGTCTCCACCAAAGCAAGTTGGCCTTACCAAAGAGAGATGGGATTATTTGTTGACCCCAATAATGACCCGCCTACAGTTTTGCAAAATTTGTGTGAAATCAATAATATTACAAGAGTGATTGAAGCGGTGTTTTTTGTGACTTATAGAAGGATTTTCCTCAGGTATTCACTGATTAGTTAGGTTAATTAAAGGGGTATGTACATAAAATACAATTAAGAAAGGGGGCCAAGCCCAAAATGTGTGAAGTATTTGGAGTACCTGTAGCTGTGAGACAAGCAATGCAGAAGACACTAGAACGTTTAGCGAGAGAAGGGATTATTAAAGAGGTTGATACAGTCTGAAAGTCCACTGGAGATTTAAGACCGCTTAATCCTCAGAGCACTTAATAAAAGTGTACTTGCAGATAAATATCCAATCCCAAATATAACTGATATGTTGATAGCCCTAGATGCACCAATATCTTTGCCACTTTCTAGCTTCATTTATCACACATTTTTGATACAATTCAAGTACATGAGGATGCCTTTTGGGATCAACTCTACAGCAACAGTGTTTCAGAGAGTCATGGAGAGGTTATTTAAAGACATCCCTGCAGTGACAGTGTACAAGGACGGTGTACTGATTGTTAGAACAGAGGGGAAGTAGCATGAACACAGAGTGGGGAAAATGCTCAGTGGGTTTAGAGATGGATTTAACAATATAGGGGGAGAAGTGCAAACTTGCAATAAAAGTGTTTGAGTATTTGGATCATGAATTAACAGCTGAAGGAATACAGCCAAAGACAGTGCTTGTGGAGACTGTTACACATTCGTGTCAACTAGAGAAAAAAGGTAAATAGCTGAGGTTTTTAGGGATGGACGAGTATTATAACAAACTAATTCCTCTTTTGCTAAGAATTAGTTAGGCTTCAGACAATTATTGAGAAAGGGGGAGGAGTTTGTTTGGGCTCCATAATGCTATTTGGAATATGTCAGAATAAAAGAATGCTCGAGATATGCTTGTAGTCTACAAAGTTTCAACCCTGATGTCAATTCCACAGTAATTACGGATTTCAGTTTGAAAGGACCATGTGCCATTCTTTCACAAGGGAGTGGTGGTGATGAGAAGACCATCCTTATTGCTTCATGATGTTTAAAAAGTCCTGAAGTAAAGTACTCGGTCATTGAAAGAGAGGCTCTGGCAATTCATTGGACACTAAAAAATGTATTCAGGAAATTTCTGTGGGCAATCTTGTTTGTTGTTAAAGCAGACCACAGGAGGTGTTTGCAAGTACAGGTTTGGAAGCGGTTTTGAGTAGAGTAAGCAAATAGATTATACCGGGTACAAGAGTTTGAATTTTTGGTATTATATATTCAACAAGCAAAACATATGTTGGCTGACTGTCCAGACTAGTAGGAACACACTCCAAAGATGACCTAGAAAAGCACGGCAAAGAAAGCACTAATGGTTTGAATGAATGGAGAGTTTGTGAAACAACAGAAGGCATGATAAGTGAAGATGAATGGAGAAGTAAAATTGCTGAGGATGTAACTTTATAAGAAGTGAATAAAAAGATTAGTAGAAGAAGTCTATTGGTATGTAGTGAGATGAGCAAAAGGTTTTGGAGTGTGAAGGATGGTGATCAAGAGGCATGCAAGTAGGCCCTTGGAAGATATGGCTCTAGGCATTTTGGGTCCTATTCACAATGATGGTGGTCAATATTATGTTCTAGTCTTGATTGATATGTATTGTAGTTGGCCAGAAATATGCATCACAAGTGAGATTGATATAAAGCATGTTCCATTGTTTTTAGACTGAAGCTTTTAGCAGGGAGGGTATTCCTAACACATTTTTAAGAGACAATGGAGTTCAAGTTGTGTCAGCAGAAATGGAAGATTTTCAACAGAAAAGGAAAATAACACATAAAAATTTGCCTTGTGCAACCCTGAAACAAATGTTATAATAAAAAGATTTAATCGTAATCTGAATGAAACAATTCACTCTGCATGGAACAACAAAAGAAGTTGGAAGGAGGAAATATTTAAGAAAGTAGAGATGAACAGACTCGCACTGCGCAGACTCAATCTCTCGCTTGCAACCAACAGTCTCACCTCACCCTTTACCAAACGATCACAGGGTGGGGTCAGTGACATCACTGACCCCACCCAACCCTACGAGGAGTTTGAAAAGGGTGGGATGACAAAGCTTTCTAGTCTCTTATTGACATGTAGCCCCTGGCACTGTAGGGCTTGAGCCTGAAGCTCCCAAGGCTAACTTTACATTCAAGTCCTCAGGGGGTGGAGCTTAGCCTGTAAGGCAATGATTTTGCCGAGCCAATTACCTCACAGGCTTCAGGGCTGTGAGATCATCAGCTCGGCAAATGCTTTTGAAGGCAGATGTCAAGTAACAGTCTGAGAATCTGCCAGCACCATGAGGGGAGTGCTGCAGCTCCCATTCAAGTCCTCAGGGGGTGGAGCTTAGACTGTAAGGCAATGATTTTGCTGAGCCAATTACCTCACAGGCTTCAGGGCTGTGAAATCATCAGCTCGGCAAATGCTTTTGAAGGCAGATGTCAAGTAACAGTCTGAGAATGGGCCAGCACCATGAGGGGAGTGCTGCAGCTCCCAGTTAGGGAGATCATTTCAATGCAGCACGAACACTTCTTAACTTAAGAAAGCCTAAGCTTGGTGAAAAAATAAAGGGGGCAGGGCACCAACACTCAAGTCAACGGACCACCCCTGGGCTCCACGTTGACTTCCATCTGTCCCAGAAGTGATGGAGCATAGCCACATATAAGCACCATCCATGCAGTTACATTCTTGACTCTTTCTGCACCTTTGGACTTGGAGCACAAAATAATTGGATATAGCAATGTGCAGATCTCTAATTTGAGACCTTTTTAGATGCTAAAAAGAGACCACTTCACAGAACGGGGAGGTACGAGAGCAGTGAGGAGTTTAGCAAGAGCATTACCAAAGGTAGGTAACTTGTTCTTTTGATGGATACTTCTAAACTCAAATTCCTCACATTTAGAATAGATAGCCAAGTAGTACCTCCCAAGGTGGAGAGTCTGTGGAGTGGACTCAGACCATAAAGTCTTGCTGGAATGAACAAGTGAAATTCCCTTCCCGTTAAAAGTTGCTGTCAAGGCAGTCGTGAATTCGTGAACATGTGCACTGACACCCATTTTGCAGCCTGACAGATGTAAAACACAGGCCCTCCATGTGCCACTGCAGTGGGGGCTGCCTTGGCCTAAGTGGAGTGGGTCCTCAGTCCTTTCTTCTAGAGGCTGCTTTTTGGCAAGTGCATAACTAACCTTATGCAAAGTACTATCTACCTTGACAAAGTCCTTTTCTGCACCGCCTTACCTTTCTGTGCCCCAGAGGACCACATAGAAAGGTGACTGTCTATCCAATGGTCTTTGTTGCGATCAATGTAAAAGATTAATGCTCTTTTGGGGTCTAGCCGATGGAGTGTCTTCGAGGAGTGAAGCAGGGCATAGAATATTGGTAGGGTGTTGGATTGCCCAACAAGAAAAAGAATCACAACTTTCAGCAAGCAGGCTGTTTTCGTTATCTTCACCAATTTGTCTGAAAAAAAGGTGGTGCTGGGCAGATGCACTGAAAATGTCTGGCACTCAATCATGTGATGAGAAAGACAGTCTGTAGAGTGAAAATTCTTTTCACTTATCAGGACGCTTTTAACTCTGTGGTATGTAATACATGGGCAATTCATTGCTATGAGAAAGCCCTCGGCCAATTAGGTGCCACGGGCGAAATACGTGTCGGCTGTTTTTGATTTTTTTCTTGTCTGTGAACCTTATCACCTGCACTAAATAAAAGGATTACAAAAAACATGCTTTCTTGACTTCATCATTTTTAACACTACGAATATGAGTGCAACTTTTCTCCTTAAAAGAATCCTGCAATCTCTATTTATATTGTTGGAGCATTCTTCACTTGTTTCCAGTATGTTGTTGATTGTTATGTGATGTAGGTATTACTTTGAGGTCTTTGTCTAATGGTGTAAAAGTGTTGTTTGTTTATTGACTTGGAATAAGAATAATATCATTGCTTCAAATGAAGTTTTGAGTTTGAAGATTTATGTTTTATGTTTTATGTTTTGTTTTTTGTTTTTTATTTTTATTGTTTGATGTATTATGTATCTATGTGTCAGTTTATGTAATAGGGGGTGGCTCCACGATAGGACTATTTGTCCATAGAACTACAGTCTAATATGTTACATGTTATCCATGTTTATGTTATTAGCAAGATGGTTGTATGATGTATTGTCAATACAGTATATATACGTTTTTATGTTATGGTCTTTTATGTGTTGTTTTTAGCCCTGACGAAGTTACAGGAGTATTTGAAATGAAAAATCGGCTATACTTTAACCCTTTTGAAGAAAAGAGAATTAAGGATATATTTTGAATACACATTGGAGTTTGACTATTTCCTGGTGCACCTTCCTATATGCCATAAATCTTGGATCTGCACAATCAGGAAAGTTCCATGGTGCTTAAGCCGACAACAGAGGCAGAGTCCCGGGACCTGATTCAGCCTTGCTTGTAGCAATGCCACATGGCAGTGGTGTTGTCCGTGAGAGCTGGTAAGAGCCTCTCCTTGATGGACAGTAGGAAGGTCTTCACAGCCAGACGAATGTCCTGCAACTCCAACAGGTTGATGTGTTGTCAGGTTTCCTACAGATACCAGAGTTATCTGATCTCCCCCTCTCTTAGTTGACCTTGACAACCCAGCAAAGATGCAGTTGTCACCGCTGTCAGCTCTGGGTGGGTAAGGGTGAGTGGTCTGCTGCTGGTCCAATTGTTGTTGAGCAGCCACCACAGCAAATGTTTTGCAGTCTCCCCCTAAAGCTGGATGGAATCTGACAGGTTCCCTTGGGGCTGGGACAACTGAGAATCCAGATTTCACAGCACAGCTCGCATATGCACCTGGCATGGTTGCAGGACACAGTAGGCCAATAGGCCAAGAAGCCTCAGAACCATTCTCCCTGAGACTCAGGACTGAGGATGAAACATCAGGATAATAGCTCAAATGCCCTGGACTCATTGTGACAGAGGGAAGGTCCTGACCTGTACCATACCTAAGAAAGCAGCAGCCTCTGTGAAGGAGTCAGGTGCGACTTTAGCACATTTTTTTTTTTTTTTGAAACCGTTTATTACAAATCTCAAGAATATACAATTATGGGCCCACAACCTTCCGGCCGGCCGCTAGGAATGACAGAAACATATGGCATACGTTCATAGAACCCTTGGCATTCCAAAGGAGCATAAGAAGGAGTCATCAACATCATGGGCCACAGCCATAATACGTCACAGTGCGGTTTCATTTTATACAAACAACAAAAAACAACACCCACAAGGCTACCCTACAGTCGAAAGTAACAGCACGTGCTCCCCAAAGGGGAACCCCAACTATTAGAGGAGTCCAAAGAGGAGAAGGGAAACAGAGCGAGGACTGGGGGGACCTGTGCCCGGGGCCAGGGGAAGGGGTCAGCTAAGGGGACGGGGCTGGTGAGGCAGCAGGCAGCAATGGTGGCGCGCAAATACTCCCACGGTAGGCATTCCAGGGGCCCCACACTTTCACCCATGTCGCAGGCTTACCCCTCGCCACATACACCACCTTTTCTCGAAACATGCACCAATCCATGTGCTCTTTCCAGGCCGACACCGTCGGGGGGTTCTGGGATCCCCACAGTTGCGCAATGTCACGCTTAGCAATCATATATCCCAGAGTCACCCACCATGTTTGCGGAGCCGAGTAGTCAGTTGGTTCCCACACATTCAACAGGCATCTCCTCACTTCCGGCAGCAGCGCAACACGCGTAACCACTCGCAGGACCTCGTGCACACCGCGCCAGAATCGCTCCACCTTCGGGCATTCCCATAAAATGTGCAGGAAGGTCGCCACGGCACCACAACCACGCTTACACAAACCATCCACAGTGTAGCCCATGCGCTGAAGCCTTGGCCCCGTCATGTAGACCCGGTGGAGTATTTTGAGCTGGACGAAGCGAAGGCGAGCCGGTATAGCCACCTCCTTCGGAGAGGCCACCGCGGAGATCCAGTCCTCATCGTCCAATTCCAGACCGTCGGCAACCCAAGCCTCGCGAAGGCCAATCAGCAAGCCCAATCGATCATTAATCAGTTTTTTATAAATAAGGGAGATCGTACTATCTGGAACGTGGCCATCTAGCACTCTATCCTCCAGGGGGGAAGACTCCGGGATGGAGGCGACGTCTGGGAAGACGGAGCCCAGTGCATGACGGATCTGCAGGTATCGAAAGTATTCACTACCCTGCAACTGAAACTCCGTCTGCAGCATCTCGAATGTTTTAAATCCTCCCCTCGACCAGAGATCCCCCACTTTACTGATGCCTATCATGTCCCATTTCGCGAAGCCCTTCGAGGTCCAGAGAGAGCCCAGCTTCTCAGACGCATACAGCGGTGACGCCCGGGTCAAACGGTCCTTCCACCCCATAGCTGCATTAGCCGCATGCCATACTCTGACGATGACACGCGTAGGTCCCGTCAAGCAAGCATCAGGCGCGCCAGAGTAAAGCGCTCGATTGTAGTCGCCACCGGGCAGTAGCATCTTGTCCATCTCAAACGCCGGGTTCAAGGCGGGCCCATAGAGGCCATGGTTAATTGCAGCTAGCTGGGAGGCCCAGTAATACCGTTTAATATCCGGGAGGGCGATCCCCCCGTCATACCATGGGAGCGTCAACTTCGCCAGGGCAATGCGCGGCCTCCCGTCCCAGAACAGGCGGCGCTGTAAACTCTCCACCTCACGGAAGTAGCGCGCCGGGACTGGGTCCATAGTGTTCTGGAGGGCGTATAAGAAACGTGGCAACGACATCATCTTAAACAACGCCGCCCGGCCGAGCGGCGAAAGCGGCAGGCGCCGCCAGCGCACGACGTCCTCCTTCAAGCGCTGGAGAGGGGGAAGCAAGTTCCGCTCGTAACGAGCCTCTGGGTCCAGAGTAATGTAGACACCCAGGTATCGAAACCCCTGAGAGGCAATCTGAATCGGACAACCCCGCGGAAGGACAGGAGCCTCCCCAGAGAGCACATACACGCATGACTTAGCCCAGTTGATGACAAGGCCTGAGTTCCGGCCAAATGAACGTAAAACATCAACCAGGACTATGAGTGACTTACGTGGGGAGGCTAGGTACAAAAGGATGTCGTCAGCGTATAGGGACACACGGTCCTCATATTCGGGGGTCCAACGGAGTCCACGGATGGAGGGGTGCCACCGCAGCCACTCCGCCAGGGGCTCCAAGGCCAGCGCAAACAGGAGCGGCGACAAGGGACAGCCCTGTCGCGTGCCCCGGCCCAGCTCGAATGGGGCCGAAACTCTTCCATTCACCACCACCTGCGCCAATGGGCCCGAATACAACAATTTGACCCAACTGATGAAGCCCGGGCCGAATCCAAATTTCGCCAGCATCGCCCAAATGTATGGCCACTCAAGCGTGTCAAACGCCATAGTCGCGTCTAAGGACGCCAAAATGGCCGGCTCCCGCACGAATGGGACACGTGCGAGCACCCCGTGCAAGCGCCGCAGATTAAGGGCTGTATTGCGATGGGGTATAAAGCCGGACTGGTCTTGGTGAACCAGGTCGCCCACCACGCCGACCAGCCGATTGGCCAGCACCTTGGCGAGAATTTTGGGCTCCGCATTCAAAAGCGAGATAGGCCGGTAGGATGTGACCCGGTCCCGAGGCCTCCCCTCCTTGTGGATCACCACGATAGTAGCCAGACGCTGGTCCGGTGGGAGGGAGCCCAGCGAGTGGGCCGTCAGGAACATCGCGCGGAGGTGGGGCGCCAATACATCTGGTCGCAGCTTATATAACTCGATAGGGATGCCATTTGGGCCCATGGCCTTGCCAGAGGCAACCGAACGTATGGCGAGGGCAATTTCGTCGGATGTAGGAGCGGCATCCAGCGACACCCTGTCCTCCTCCGAGAGGGAGGGCAGCGCGATATCCCTAAGCAGGGAATGGGAGTCCTCCTCCGAACAAGGAGAGACCGGAGAATACACCTCGCGGAAATAATCCGCGAAACAGGAGACAATTTCTTCCGGCTCGGTGACACTCACACCATCCGTCCTCTCAATCAGCGGGACCACACGATTCACTCTCTCCTTTTTATCCAACCACGCTATCAGTTTGCCCGCCTTATCACCCACATCATACAGTCGCCCCTGCTGCTCCCTACTGAGGCCCCTGGCCGCCTCCGTAACGATGGCCCTGTAGGCCGCCTGCTTAAGTTGTAGGACATGCAGTGCAGCATCCGTCACTCCGCTCTCTAAATCACCCTCCAATTCGGCAATTTCGGCCTCCACCCGGGTAACCTCCTCCCGCTCGCGCCTCCGGGCAAGGGAAATGAGGGATAGGGCCTCTCCTCTGAGAACTGTCTTGAAGGCTTCCCACAAGGAGATAGCCGAAGGGATGGACCCCACATTCTCATCAAAGTATCGCTGCAGGGATTTAATCACAGCAGCGCGAATAGTGGGGTCGCGCAGGTACCAGGCATTGATGGGAACTACCCTGCCCTCACCCCTCGGAAGGACATCAAAATGGAACAGGAGCGGGGAGTGATCTGAAATACCCCGCGCCAGATGGCGCACCTCCCCCACACTCCCAGCATAGGCCGCCGGGACAAGGACATGATCAAGCCGTGAGAGGCTACCATGTGCCCCCGAGTGGAAAGTGTACTGCTGCTGCGTGGGATGTTTTAAGCGCCAGCAGTCCACCAATCCCAGTGTATCCAAGAGGCCAGGTAGCCACGCCTGGGCCCGGGGGAGGTCCCTAGGGGGGTGACGATCCAGAGTCCCAGAAACCACCGCGTTGAAGTCCCCCCCAACCACTAGGAGTCCCCCCGGAAGGCCCAGGAGGAGGCGCCCCAGGTCTGCAAAAGTGGTCGCCTGCAACCCCGGTGGGACGTATACCGATACAAAAACCACCACTTTGCCTTCCATTCTCCCCACTAAAACAGCATAGCGCCCCCTATCATCATGGCGCACCTCATCAATTTCCAGCGGGAGCGAGTTCTTCACCATAATGCCCACACCCCGTGAGCCCGACGTGAAGCCCGAGTGGGCCACCAAACGATAGCCACGCCGATTCATGGCACAGAAAGAGTTTCCAATAAGGTGTGTCTCCTGCAGGAAGACTACATCGGGTGAGATTCGTTTCAAATACTGCAGGACCACACCTCGCTTGATCCTATCCCCCAGTCCATTAACGTTCCAAGACAACAAAGTCAACTCCCTACCCCCCATAACACACAGGAGCCATCAATCGTCCCCCGGAGAGCACCTTGAAAACGATACAGAAAAGGGTTTGCCTTGTGGTAAAAACGAACAACAACACCCCACCCCAACTCCCCCCCCAACAGAACTCCCCCCTCCCTGCACCCCTGCATGAGCCCAAACAGCCCCCCCAAAGTGCAGTGTGCCTGTCGCCCCATAGATGGTGAAACTAACTAAACCCCCAGAGGAGGAGGGAGAACCCCCAAGAGACCCTACACGACCTCCACAGGAGGAGACTTACTCAAACAGGTGAACGGTCTAAAGTGACATCAATTTTGTCCAGAGCGAGGCATAATATTAGGCCCTTAGTCCTGATCCGGCGGGCCCTCTCCCCCCACCGCTCCCCCCCCACCCCCCCGATCCCGATCCCCAGGCAAAGTATCCAACCAGTCCCCGGCTGCTTCGGGACGATCAAAGAAGTGCGTACGGCCATCCAACTCCACCCGCAGCTTAGCCGGGAAAAGCATAGCGTACTTGAGATTTAAGTCCCGTAGACGACGTTTGACTCCGAGAAAGCTTAGTCTCTGCTTTTGGACCGCTGGGGTGAAGTCAGGATAAAAATTTATATCCATATTGTCGAGTCTGACCGGCCCCTGTAGTCTGGAGGATTGCAGGATAGCGTCTCTGTCTCGGCAGTTGAAAATCCGGGCGATGAGAGGCCTCGGGGGGGCTCCGGGCTTAGGCCTTCCCCCGGGAACCCTGTGGGCCCGCTCCACCGCGAAGAATTTACTCAGTCCCCGGGGCTGGAGGTGGGTGAGAATCAAGTCCTCCACGAATAGATCCGCCGCCGCCTCCTCCCGTCCCTCAGGCACCCCGAGAATACGGACATTGTTCCTCCGGGCCCGACCCTCAGAATCCTCCAGGCGACGATCCATCAGCGCGCTCGCCTGGCCAAGCCGGCGCACCTCCTTTTGGAGGGCTGCCACATCCGTCGTGAGGCCCGATGTGGTGTGGGCCAACGAATCAACCCGGTCATTTGTCTTGGATAAATCGGCCCTTACCAGGCCAACATCCACAAGGACCGAGTCGATTTTCTGCGCCAGTGTATCAAAGCGCTGGTCCACCGAGGCCTTCATCTCAGCGATGGCGCCCATGACGTCTCGCAGGGTCAGGTCCGCGGGCAGAGCAGGAGCATCAATCGGGCCCTCAGGGGACTTACGCGGCACCTCGGGAGATCCCTTCTGGAGGGTGTAGCGGTCCATGCTGTTGGATTGGGGGACTGCGCCACGTCGGGTCGATTTCACCTTTGCCCGATCTCCATCTTGCTTTGTGGACATGGTTCCAGTCCCACGGCCGTGCCAGGCACGTCGTAAAGGGCGGGCAAGCCGGTTCACGGGATCCGGGGGGGGGGGGTCACCACAGGGCCACGGGGCAAGTCACGGCCGGCGGGCCGGCAGGGCACCCCAACGGGGCCACACTACCTCACAGTGCCCCGCAACCCAACCTCGCCGAACCAGCAAGGAGGGTGCAAAAGCGAAAGTGAAAGTGCGGGGTACGCGAGCCGCCGCGCCCAGCCCGCCGCTGTTGTTGACTTTGCCTCCGGATCACCCCACAACTCCAATCCGGGGCCCGGCGTGGAGAAGGCCGGAAATCTCAAACGGCGCTACCGCCGGAGTCCGAGGTCCAATTTGGAAGCGGAAAGCGGGTGCCACCTCAGCTCGGGCTCACCAACACAGTCCCCTCATCTAGGACAGGATATTGTCAGGATATATGCAGGAGGTCGCGGAGGTCCTCGGGAGCCTCGCACCTACGCGGCCATCTTGGTTGCGCGCTAGGCTCCTCCCCCCGACTTTAGCACATTAATCGTGAACCCAACAATGTCAGGAGTTTCACCGTCATCTCGGGGTGGCCTACAACTGGCTGTAGCGAGCCTACTTTGAACAGCGAGTCATCGAGGTATGCGAATACTGGTATCCCCAATCTCCGAAGGTGAGCTGTGACCACTGCAATCACTTGTGAGGCTGAAGAGGTGCACCGCCAATTAAAAATGCTCCTGGCATTCTTCAAACTGCAGGTAACATACATGGGCCTGCAGGACAGGTACATGAAAATATGCATCCTGCATGTCCAAGGCTACCATCCAGGATGCCCGGATCCAGGGCAGACAGAACTTGGGCCAGTGTGAGCATTCTGAATTTGTCCTTCCTCTGAAAGGTCTTCATAAATGCACAGGAGGGCCACATTAGTACAGAACAGCACCTTAGGGACTTGAAGTATATTGCCTTCCCAAAGAGGAGTAAGATATAGCAAAAGACTGATTGCAATTTAACTGTTAATATTTACTGACTACATCTGAGCCTAATTTACGACATTAACATTATTGTGTCTGTTGATTATTAGAGCACCCCAACCCTCCCTGAGAATCCTGTGACTGCTCTCCCTCTCTATCATCAAAGTCAAGTAAGGAAGGGGTTGTACTTGACCCACTTTGCTGAGTCCTGGTGCAACAGGCCCTGAATCATTATTATTGGCAAATTACCTCAATCCTTATCGTTAAGTCCTAGTAATAGTCCATGACCCACTGAACAAGCTCTGAGAGTCCACATATACCCTTGTTTAGAAATGTAAAGCACTAGCCCATGTACTTACCTACTGTGATAAGACCCTTTTCTTGTTTCTCTTTAGGGTGAAATTGAGCCAGTTAAAGTTTTAGCAAGTCATGAGTTAACATTGATTTCACATGTGCAAATCAAACAATTTTAGAACAAGCTAGGCCTAAAAAAATCAAAGAATTTTACCAGACCTGCAGGTCTAGTGACTTGAATAATCTACCCAACCTAATTGAAATGTATTTGACCCGTAAACTTATTTCACAGAGCTGCCTTTGTCTTAATTTTCACAAGATGCACCTTCAAATATGAGTGGTTAGCATTTATGTTGTACAACAAACTCTTATTTGATTTAATAGACTTTCGCTCCATGTATAGTAAAAATCCAGCACACATATGACCCCTGACTTGCTTCTTATGTCACTGATAGCATTGTCATCAAGGCGGGCAGGAATGTTTCTCAGTTCTTGTTTAAAAACTAATTTGTAATAAAGCATGATGTGATACTTTACTGTCATTTACAAATAACAAATTTTCCATTGTCTTGGCCACCAACATTATCATTTACATGCAGTTTTACAAATAAAACTGTATAGAGTAGACAATCTGCTGGAATAGGGTTTCATTACACAGTTACAAAAAATGTGTTTTCATTACTGCTGAAATATATTTTGAAATGTTTGTACGGTTCATTTACAGGCTATTTAAATGTTGTGATTTAGGGAAAAAAACTAACATGCTACAGCTTTTCATTTCTTTCATTGTACCCCACAACAGTCAGGCAGTTCAATCTCCAAAATAATCTAACTTGGCAGTCAGAAAAGTAAACACCAAGCTTCAGGATAAAATAAGCAGCCAATTGTAACACATAAGCTGACATTTGACCTCTGTCTCTGAACATAGAGCAAATGTGACAATATAAAAACAAGGGGCCATATTTACAATGAAGTAACGCTGCACGGTGCTGCAAGCCATCAGGCTGCGCCACGCTGCGTTACTTTCGGAGCAAAAGGATACGTCATATTTACAACAATATGACATATCCGTGAGCTCTCCCCTGCGGTGGCACACAATTGGCTGCCATGCCGCAACACGCGCACCCTTGCACTATTGTGCAAGAGTGCCTGTGTTGCGGGGATGATTGTTTTTGTGCAGGAAGAGACACCTTCCTCCACAAAAGCAATCATGGGCGGTGTTTTCTTCTTTCTATGTGTGCTGCAGAATGTAGCCCGCATTGAAATAGAACAAAATAGAGGAAAAATAAAAGTATTTCACCTCGTTGCACCTCCTTACACCTCCCCTGGGGT
The DNA here is from genome assembly GCF_964204655.1 of Triturus cristatus. NCBI lineage: Eukaryota > Metazoa > Chordata > Amphibia > Caudata > Salamandridae > Triturus > Triturus cristatus. The sequence continues at coordinate 361,288,749 of NC_140581.1, forward strand.
GGCGTAGGATTCTGACACATTCTCAGGTTTACGAAACGTAAGTCTGGGAATGCGGCAGAATCCATGGGTGTTGTGTGAATACCCACAGCAACATCCAAGGAATGCCCCTTCCATACAAAGTACTGCGTGGAAAGAGGCCATATTTACAAGGACACGGAAAGCCACGCAGGGTAGCTTTACATGTCCTTGTAAATATGGAGCACCAAACTGCGCCGCTGGGGCATCCCAAAAGTGATGCACCTGCGGCGCAAGAGGCTTGTAAATATGCCCCAAGATTTAAAGGCATCTTTATTGCTCATTCACTTTGAGTGAACAGAACACCTGGGGCATATCAGCAAGGCGATGCGATAAAATTATCGCCGCTTTACCGTCCGTTTTCGGACGAAAAGCGGCGATAATTTTATCGCCCTATCAGCATGGACACGCTAACGCATGAATCCATGCCTTAGCGCCTGTTTCCTGAATGCCCAGCTTTGCATCTCTAATGAGATGCAAAGTGGGCGTTCCTCCCCAAAATAACTGGAGAAATGTCGCTAACCGACATTTCTCCAATTATCAAGGTGTACGCTAACATGCAGAGCGATAAGAAAAGTAGCGCTTACCGCGGTTATCGCTACTTTCCTTACGCCTGCTTTTATTCTAACTTAGCCATGTAATCCAATGGGAGGTGGATTACATGGCTAAATCCACCCTGACCTATCAGCAAGGTATCGCCGGTCGCAGTGCGATTATCGCTGTATTTCCAGCGATAATCGCACTGTTTTGTGGCTAACGCATGGATTTCTATCGCTTGGGAGATAAGCGTTGCTGATAGCACGCTATCTCCGCGATAGAATCCAGTGTTAGCCTGCGATAATTATCCTCGCGCTAAGAGCGCTGAGCGATAATTATCGCAGGCCCTTGCTGATATGCCCCTCCTGTTCTTTGTCATTTCATCAGAAAGGGCCGTTAGGCTCTAAAAAAAGCTTGCCCTGATAAAATCTGATTCAACATAGCGAATGGGCGAGTAGATTTCCTGAGGACTGTAGGCTCTAATTATGCCAATGTGAATTGTTTCATTAAACTCATTATTAATAATATTGATACACTCTAGATCTGTACCTTCACCATTTTTTGCATGATTGCCCTCAGTGCTTGTTAGAAATCCTCCCTCAGTGGGGTCGTGTTCCAGGAGGTTTCTGGACATGGTCCATGAGTTTTTACTGGGCAGCCGAGTTCGAATACATCAATGGCACACTTTGTCCACACTGGCTTCGGTTGCTGCCATTTATGGCGGCTCCCTGGTGGGTGACTGAATGCTTGAGGCTAGTGTTGACTGAAGGTTCACAGCGCGATAGTGGATGAGATTTGTGTCTCCTTATCCATCATGGCTGCCATTTTCTGCTTGTAGGCTGTTTGAGCCCAATCTAAGATGCCATCCTTAACCTTCCAAGTCACAGGATCCTTTCCAGGTCAGAAGTAGCTTTCTAAGCCCAGTCATCTGCCTCTTGAGTATGTTGTGATGTTTAGGCTTTTCGTTCTTTCTCTTCTTTTCCTGATTTCTCTTTCTTGCTTCCCTTGAGCTCTGTTTTAATACGCTATTGTCGCCTACATCCTCTGAAGGATTTTTTCTGCTGCTGGCATTTTTTGTCCTCCTGCTGTTTTTTCTTCAGAGGGTACCACATCAGCTTGGTCGTCCCCATTGTCTGGCAGGCAGAGGGATTTCGGTAGAAGATCGCCCCACATTTAAGTTCAGAACATATCAACAGGGGGGAACAACCTTTACAACGCAACTTTTACAACGCACTACCATTACAACGCATTTTTTACAACGCATAATCCATTACAACGCATGACATTACAACGCATGACACTACAACGCATTTTTAAAAACTACCTTTACAACGCATTCCATTACAACGCATACTACCATTACAACGCATACCATTACAACGCATAATATTACACTATACTATCCAACACTTACCCTACTGTTGCACCCCCTGGAGTTAGAATAGTAATTTTTACCCCTACACTATCCAACATTTACCCTACTGTTGCACCCCCTGGAGTCAGAATAGTAATTTTTACCCCTATACTATCCAACACTTACCCTACTGATGCACCCCCTGGAGTTAGAATAGTAATTTTTACCCCTATACTATCCAACACTTACCCTACTGATGCACCCCCTGGAGTTAGAATAGTAATTTTTACCCCTATACTATCCAACACTTACCCTACTGATGCACCCCCTGGAGTTAGAATAGTAATTTTTACCCCTACACTATCCAACACTTACCCTACTGATGCACCCCCTGGAGTTAGAATAGTAATTTTTACCCCTATACTATCCAACACTTACCCTACTGATGCACCCCCTGGAGTTAGAATAGTAATTTTTACCCCTATACTATCCAACACTTACCCTACTGATGCACCCCCTGGAGTTAGAATAGTAATTTTTACCCCTATACTATCCAACACTTACCCTACTGATGCACCCCCTGGAGTTAGAATAGTAATTTTTACCCCTACACTATCCAACACTTACCCTACTGTTGCACCCCCTGGAGTTAGAATAGTAATTTTTACCCCTATACTATCCAACACTTACCCTACTGTTGCACCCCCTGGAGTTAGAATAGTAATTTTTACCCCTACACTATCCAACACTTACCCTACTGTTGCACCCCCTGGAGTTAGAATAGTAATTTTTACCCCTATACTATCTAATACTTACCTTAAATGTAATTTAATATTATGCGTTGTAATGGTATGCGTTGTAAAGGTAGTATGCGTTGTAATGGTAATGCGTTGTAAAGGTATTTTTTAAAAATGCGTTGTAGTGTCCTGCGTTGTAATGTCATGCGTTGTAATGGATTATGCGTTGTAAAAAATGCGTTGTAAGTGCATGCGTTGTAAAAGTGTGCGTTGTAACGTCATACATCCATCAACAGGAGAAGCACTCCATGTGACCCACACTTGACAGTACTCTAGGAACTTCTGTGACACCCTAAATAAGGCTGACGGATTTTTAGCTCTTCTGCAGTTGACCGCACTCAATCCCTGTATCAGACCCATTTTTAGTTCAGCATTAATGTTGCTACAAGGATCATTTGACTATCAATATCACGGTTTCTATCTCTCATGAATGGCTTGGTTGACTAAATTACGTGACATAAAGTAGGGCTAAACAGCATCAATAAGTGAATCCCTCTAAAGTTTAAGCAAATCTTTTGGACCAGTCAACGATTATCAACAATCAGCCGTGCCGCTGTAAGAAGTGGGTACCCAGGACAGAACTGAGGAGTTCTGATCTAGCCCCTGCTCCACAGAACTCCTGTCCTCTCACTACTTTCTGATCACTATTTGAACTCAAAGATGAATATTAAGCCTCTCTTTGGATCTTAATCCCTCTTTCCACCTCTCCCACTGCCCCATTCATAAAGGGTACACAGTGTGGGTGTCAAAGGGGTGATCTGATCACCTTAATATCTTACATCTGGATGATAGAAGGGTGAACTGATCATCTACCAATATTCAAAAGCGCATCACTTCTGTTGGCTCTTTGTTCTATTAATTCACCAAAGGGCAGATTAGACGGATCGGGCCACCTGAGAGCCAAAGGATAAGGGCCCAGGCACATAACGAAAAAACCTACACAAGACAAGATTCAAAGTCCAAACCATGAAGGTTTATTTAAATAATATAACACATTACAGAAAGTAAAATGCATATAGTTAGTTAGGCAATTCAAAATAAGCAAGAGGATAACATATTGTCATTATCCAGAAATATTCTAAGTATTAAATAGCATACTCACATGAAGTTTTCTCAGTATGAAAGCAAAGAAAGTTCCCTGAAATATCCGAGTATAAAGTCAGTAGGAGGTTCGACATGAAGACTGCCTCTTGAGAAAAGGCAAAAAGCTCTGCCACACATACCAAAAACAGCACATTTTATGGCTTTGGAATAGTGGAAAATCAGGCCTTCTACATAACGTGAGGTGGTAACACGGGGTTAAACTAATAAAGGTACATGATACAAACCAATCATACTTTCAAAAACTGTGTTAGCCTAAAATTAACAAACAGTTAGCCCCTTTTACCCACGTACAAAGGGAAACGATATTGTATGACTGAACAGTAAACCTTTTAAAAATGAATAAACAAGACAGAGATGTCTGCTGGCAGCATCAGCCAAAAAACGACACCACGGATAAGGTCATATTTTCGCCTATTTTGTGAAGAAGGGTAAATACAAAATATGAGCTAGAGATCATGCATGCAGCAAGTCAAGTCTCTTTAGCTGTCAGTGTAACCAGACCGACGGCCCAGTGAATTATTTCTGCGGCCTTCTTGTGCTAACTTGAACACATGAAAACAAACCTTATTTTTATTTATTAAACCTGCTGTTGCAGTTCTACTGTATTCTATTCTTGGGTAATACAATTGACTGACACTCCAGATGCCTGTGCAACACTAGTCTCTAACTTTATTCAACAGCGATGCTTGCCCTTTGCAAATACTGAATTCAGCTGTTGCCACATGCCTATTTTCTTGAGTTTGCTGGGCTCTCATTGAGAACAGCTTTTATTTTACAAGATACAATATGTGCTTTCGATCTTCTTTCTACACAATGGTCTGCGTATATTATGTACAATGCAGGTAAACTTCTGTTTGTTCAAAATCAATAAACAATATTTAAACAAAATAAGATAAGTTGTAATGCAAACTTTAATGTGAGAACTTCAAAAGAAGTCGGTGATGGGAAAAGACTAGGTGTTATTGCAAAGGAGTTCTAAAAAAGGGTTGGAACTCCCTCTCTTTCGTAAGTGAAATTTACAATGCACATCATTTATTCAGAATGGTACATAGCAGAGCTGTCTTGGAACCCTCTAGCCATTAGGATGTATGTTTGTAGTGGTATTCACATAGTGCAAGTTTAGTTTGGAAAATCAGAGCACTTAACAAACAGGGGCACATGAGCTCCATAGGAAGGGGGTAGAAGTAGATAAAGCAACAATGCAGCATTGTGAATAATATTGAGGAGGTGAAGAAGGGTGTGGAAGTTGTGACCGACTGGACTGCGGGGTTTAAAAGGTTCTCCTTCAACAACACGTCCTAAGTTACTTGCTTATTTGCATGAGATATAATAATACGTGTCTGACGTGAGGAGGCATTGATGGATGAGACTTGTATTTTTTGTAAACTTTTATCATCACTTAACTTTGAGCCTGGAAATGCCATGTCCCTTCAAGTTGTGTTGGCCACCTGAGGTGTTTCGTTTCTGGGTTGGAGAAGTTGGTGTGCCAGTTCAAGTTTCATTATAGGTGATGGTAAAGGTTTAGAGGTTTGTGTGGGTCTTGAAGATTAGCCTGCACAGGTTCTTCAAGGTGGGGATTGATGTGGCTTTATTACTTGGCCATCTTTATTGAGAGCAGTGTGAAGGGAGGGGCTGTGGGCCTGAACCGTGGCCTGAGCGCATTCTTAAGCTGAAATATAAAACTTCCTTCTGTGGTGCAAAGGGGTCTTTTGTCACTGTGTGACTTGAAGAAGAAGGCATGGTTGAGAGTGGTTCTGCAGAATTTAGGGGCATATTACTAAGACAGGCGATAAAATTATCGCTGCTTTAGCGGCAGAAAACTTCCGCTGAAATGGCGATAATGGGCTTGATAATATGCTCTATGGAATTCCAATTGAAGCTCATGGGGCATATTATCAAGCCAGGCGATAAAATTATTGCCGCTTCGTTAGTGGCATGCTATGGTATGAATCTGTCTAGATGCGTTTGTCAGCCGTTGCTGGATCTGAGCTTGTCTGGAGCTGTGTTTGAAGATAAGAAACTTTGGTAGGATTTAGTTTACAAACCAGTTCTAAATGATAGCAAGCCTTGTCTTAACCCCTTCTGTGCCACGCCCTTTCCCCCTCCTGTGCCGGGCGTTGTATGAGTGGTTGGGGTTCATGACGAGATAGTCTCGTCATGGGCACAGCGCGACCGTGCTCCATGACGAGACTATCTCGTCATGGGCACTGAAGAGGTTAAGACAAGTGTTGTTGTCTATGCAACATTAAAGTGCATTTGCACTTAGCGTTCTATCTAAAATACCATCTAACTCCGCCTTCGAAACCCCTGGAAATGTCAGCAGTTATTGTCTGCCCCAAGTAGGGCACCTCGACCTTGACTGTTGCCTCACAGCCCTGTGGGAACGAGCTATTATGACAAAACAACCGGGATATGATCCTTTGAGAAAGCCAGTGTTCCGACAAAAATGTATATTGATAATCAACAATATAAGAAAAAGAAAACTGCAACGAACGTCTACGACCATTATCATTCTATGTAAAGTTTTGAAACCAGCCATATTTGTCCATCCATCCTTCTACTCATTTATCAACTTTCTCATTTATTAATCCATGCGCTCTCACCCATTCATGCTCTCATGCGCTCACCATTCTTACACACATCCATCCCATCCATTGCCTCATTTTCACATTCACTCCCTCACATATTCACACCACCACACACACAAACGTGTCAAGCTATGAAGAAGGATTTTCATTTTTTTTAAAAAGACCTATTGGATTTTTCAGTGTTTGTTACTCTGAGGGATCAGCTAAAATCCAATTCCCTTAAGATTAGATACAAAAGTTTTGAATGCCAATAAAAAAATGTGTTACCTTATAACAGACATTTACTTAAAAGCTCTTAGCGATTGTCATTGACGGCAGGGCACTTTGAAAGTTTTCATTCAAATATACATATTGCATGTGAATAACAAATTCTCTAATATTTAATTCCAAAAGATTCTCTTGTACTTTAACAGGAAAGAATGAAATGCAGAGTAAAATGCCTAGTGAAAATGTATAACAGTTGGAATCTCGCTTGGTGCTGAAGGTTCACTTAGCCCATTTTTAGTGGTATAGTGTTTCCTTGAGAAGACTATCCTGGTATTCAAATGAAGCCCATATATTAAGAGGCAGATTAATGAGGTTTTCATGCAGCACAGCAAGTCACCTTGCTGCGCTGCGTAATAGGGAAAGGGCAGGAATGCGCCGTATTTTTGGGAATATGGTGCTTTCCTGCCTTTTCCCCTGCACTGGCACCCTTTTGGCTGCCTAACGCCATCGCAGGCACCCTTGAACCGTGGTGAAAGGGAGCCTGTGTTACAGGCAGGATTGTTTTTGTGCAGTAAAGGTACCTTCCTTCACAAAAACAATCCTGGGAGGTAAATTCCTCTTTCTACGTGTGCTGCGGAATACAGCACACATCGAAAGAGGAAATAACAAGGAGGAATAAAGATATCTATCCTCGTTATGCCTCTCTGGGAAGGTGTATCTTTTTGGTACATTGCCAGGTTTACAAGTCCTGATAAATCTGGGAATGCGTCAGAAACCATGGGAGTTGCATGGGAACACCCACGCAATGTCCATGGAATGCCTCCATATGCAGAGTAAGGCAATGCAGCATTTTGTGCCGTGTTGCTTTACTCCAGATTTATGGAGTCTCTCAGGGCCACGCAAAGTGGACTTGCGTGGCTTCATAAATTGCATTTAAGGTTTGCGTTGCGCATGTACCATGTTGCACACACCTTGCAAACCAGCTCAAAGATATACCCCTGGGTGACTATGCACTTCTGAGAAATACAGCTAAAATAAGTTTGCATCCTTCATACAAGCGGCTAAAGATATGGCATTTTCTCAGACAACCTACAAATGACAGGCACCTTTCTTATGTTTTAACAGAAGTGTTGTAGCAACTAATGTCCAAATTCAAATCAAATCGATAAAAAATGAAAGGTATGTAAACTAAGAGGCCTATTTACAAGCTGGTTTTTGCTGCTCTTGCAGATTTATGAAGCCATGGAAGGCCACTTTGCGTGGCCTTGAGTGGTTCCACAAATTTGGAGTGAGGCAAAGCAGCACAAATCGCTGTGTTGCCTTACTCTGCTCAGGGAAGGCATTCTATGGGCGTTGCATGTGTTCCCACGGAACTCCCATGGTTTTTGACACATTGCCAGATTTACCAGAGCTGGTAAATCTGGGAATGCACCAAAAAGATACGCCTTCCCAGGAGAGGCGCAATGAGGATAAATATCTTTATTTCTCTTTGTTACTTCCACTTTCTATGTGTTCTTCATTCTCAGTGGCATAGCTAGACCTTTTGCCGCCCAGTGACATCTGTAGCAGGTAAGAGCAGGTTGGGGGGGTGCTGGTGATAGACAACGAGTGGGGCGAGAGACTGTGCATTCTTTTTGCAATTGATGGACGAAATGCTGAACAATGAAAACATTCACCCCCAGTCACAAAGATCTGGGTGTAATCTGTTCTTTTGCTCACGACGCCACCCCAGTTTAGATCCAGCCATATGCAAATCAGTCTTGACCCTGGTCCTCATGGGAAAAGTCCAGCCTGAACTGCCAAGCCTGGTCCTCCCTGGACCAAAATTAGGAATCCTGGGACTGGTTCGGGGCATCCCCCCTCATGAGCCAGGCTAGCTTGAATCCAGTGGCACAGTGAGCACGGGACCCACGTCTGGGCATACCCTACCCACTTACGGAGACAAAAGCAAAAGGAACAATTGAAGGATGGAATGCTGAACAATGGAAACATTCATCCCCAGTCACAAAGATCTGGGTTTAATCCATCGTTCTTTTGCTCACCAAGCCACCCCAGTTTGGACCCAGCCATATGCAAATCAGTCTTGACCCAGTTCCTCATGGTAACAGTCCAGCCCGAACTGTCAAGCCAGGTCTGTAGCACACATAGAAAGAAGAAAAGGCCTCTCGGGATTGTTTTTGTCCCGGAAGGTGTCCCTTCCTGCACAAAAACAATCCTGCATGCACAACAGGCACCCTTGCACCATGGTGCAAGGCTGCCTGGTTTGTGCTAGGCTGCCAAAAGCTTGCCAGCTCAAAGGAAAAGGCAGGAATGTGTCGTATTACCTTAAATACGGCTCATTCCTGCCCTTTCCCTGTCACACAGAGCAGCGCGGCAAGGTGCAGTGTATGACTATTTCATAAATAGCCCCTCAATATTATGTGCTTATTTTCCATAAACTCTAATTTCTACCCAAAACAGGATAGCCAATATACCATTTTGAGAGAGTTAAACGCATGCCAGTCTTAGGGCAAGTTTCCTTTTCTGTTTCAAGTTTCAATTAAGGGATTGCAATGTAGTTAATTATTTCATAAGCGAATACTGACATATTACTCACAATAATGGTTTAAAGGATGCCTCTGCCTATTCTACAGTAAACGGGGTTTGTTTTGTGCTTATCGTAATTCTATGCTAGCAGCTCCCCATTTAGTTCCAGTTCTAATGCGTAAACTTTATACAGTTTTTTACGTGATGAGATAAGGTCTGTGCCAGGTCATTTAGTGCACAATAACACACATAAGCGCGCGTTTGCACACAAGCCCACGCCTACAGCTCAAAGAGAAGGCACAAAGGAATTGCCAAATCACTTTTGAACACCACCCATGATAACCTCGCTCTTAAATACATATTAAATCATGATTTGCTTGCAAAGCTGCTAGGGACATTGTGGCATATGGTTGCCCATGCATGGAGTTCAACAACCAAAATATGTCGTGTATATTTTCTGTTGCTAACCATCATTTCAAAACAAATAGGCATTTCACATTTATGCTGACATTTCAATATTCTTCCGAGACTTTCACAAAGCGAATAAAACAGACAATAAATGGTAGATAAAACAGCACAAAAAATGGAAAGCCGAGGATTTTGGGCTATTTTTTTACGATTGCATGTAAGTGCGTTTATGTACAGTGTGTAAAAATGTCACTAACAGATTTATAACACCTGCATCAGGTAACAAGACAGCCAGGCACTGTCGAAAATAACTTTACTATAGTAAATACAGTTTTAACACGCATCAGATAAGGTTACACTGTTAGTCAATCATAAAGGTTAAAACAAACAAAACCACTAGCAGGGCCGATAAAATACCAATTATGGTTAGAACTAGAGATAAGAAAATAACTGATGCAGGTATTGCTGATTTATGAACCCACTTGGTTTGAGCTGCAATAACTGAGAGGTAAACTGCCATCGTGTTTGTACAGTTATGTTTGCTTGAGATTCCAGCATAGCTGGAAGTGGTTCCATTGGCACTTTATGCTTTCTAGTGTAGTGGGGCAAAGCGTTTCCATGCACAGGTCTTTGCAGAGTAATAGAAGGTTGAATTCATTACTTATTTTTAGGTCTCGCCTAAGACAAGCACATGCTTTGTCTCGTGCAAGACCTTTTGTTACCTTACAGAGGGGCATATTTACTATTAAGTGGCGAAGCGTATCGTTAAGCCAAGAAGGCTAACGACACGATTCGTTACTTTAGAAACGCAGGGCTGCAGCATATTTACTACCTTGTCTTAGTGCAAGGGGCCTGTTTTGACGGGAAGATTGTTTATGTGCAAGAAGGTCCCCCTTCCTGCACATAAACAATTTGTAAATGCCGTTTTTTTGTTAATGCAGCACACATAGAAGTTGTAAAACAGATTTTTTTTAAATGATTGTTTATGTTCAGGAAGGGGGACCTTCCTGCACATAAACAATCATAGATAATTTGCAGTTTGTATTTTTATTCCTCAGGCCTGTAAAAAAACATCAGGAAATGACCTCACACCAGGATTTTTCTCCTAATCACTTCATCATTGAATCAGCAAATGCCAAAATAAAACACTTAAAAAATATTGTAGAGATGCCTAAATGATCTCTGATTGATAATAAAATGTAAAATTTTCTGTAATTATTTCTAAGTATGACATCATGTCGTTACTGAATCTTACAACAAATGGCAGGTATTTTCTTGTGGGTAAGGTGACAATCCTAAGTGTTGCGCAGTCAATGCAACTGGGTTGTCAAGGTACCGAAAAGGCGAAAAGGAGGTAAGCCAGAATGCTGCATAAGACGAAGCAGCTTGCCAAATGAGTGGGTTCATCAATAATGCTGTGGGAGGGCAAGCTGGGAGCTGAGGCTACTGCAAATCATGGGCCCAGATCATCGGAGAGGTCTGCGGTCTCGACCATAAAAGCAGATAAGTGCAGGAAAATACTTCTTGAATTAGTGAATGAAATCAATGAAGTGATATTGAACAGTAGAAGGAGATTAACCAGCCATATTCACGAGAAAGGGAACTTTTAGCTCCTCTACTTTAGGCTACATAATTTGTAGCCAGGAATTATTTGGAAAAGCCCTATATTTAAATTCTCAATTCGCACAGGAAAGCGACCACGCAATTCTGTATCTGAAGATTGAAGATTCACTGCAGCTTACCTCTCCATGGGCCTTAATGCTAATGAATGGTAACACTGTAATAGATCAAAAAGAAGGGTGGATAATATGGCGAACAAACATCATCAATGAAACGAACGCTGCAATAATCTCTTTGCTACTGGACCAACAAATTATCCTATTGACCCCAATAACAGCTGTTGAAAATACTGTTTCCCCTGTCGTAAGCACACTTCAGAAAATAACAGATTTCTGGGAAAAGGAAATTAACAGACCAAATAGAAAGTCATCAGATCAAGCAAAAATGAATTTTAATTAATTAATTAGACTACAATTTCTGAATTATTCACGGGACAGGCAGAAAGAAATCTCAAAGTTACAAAAACCCATAAACGGAAGAAATAAAAAAGTAGTTGAGAACTAAAAGATAAAAACAGGATAGACCTCCAAGTAGCAGTCAAGCAAAAGAACAGAAAGGCCTTCCGGGGCATAGTAGCTAAAGCAACGGGAACAAAAAAATCTTTACAAGACTCTCCTGTATCATCGCTCAATTGGGAAAAATATATTCCTGACCTATACAAAGTAATTGAGACCTTAGCCAACTCAGGCAAATACAACCATATGAAGATTGAAAAGAACCAGGATATCTCAGCTCCAACTGAATGACAAATTGCTCAATATAGAAAGGATGTCAGATCTTCCGCAGTGATGGGTCCCAACAAAATCCCGGTCAAAGTCCTTCAGAGCAATCCAGAAGACTGGAGCAAATTTCTAGCCCCCCCTACTTTCTTACTGTTAGAAAACTGGTAAAACCCTACATTCATAGTGGGGGAGCATTCTGATAACATTCTTGAAAAAAGGCTCTCGTTTGATACTCAGTAATTACAGTCAAATTGCTCTGTTTGACGCAACCGGGAAGACCTTTGCGGCCAGTGTCCTAGACCAATTGAAAGACTGTGGCCTTTCCAGAGGGGTTATCCCCATGACTCAAGTCGGATTTCGTCCAAAACACTCTGTAACAGATAACATCGCAACACTGCAGATGGTTATTGACAAATATGTAACGCTGAAATCACAGGTCGTATACAAAGTGTTTGTAGATTTTACAACTGCTTTTGACAGAGTAATTAGACCCATATTATGGAAGAATTTAGAGAAGATGGGAATACCTGAAAATCTATTAAGGCTAGTCATTTCACTACACTCAGCCACTTGGTGTAGAGTACAAATGGGGAGGGACGGGAGGGGGTAAAGGTCTAACCCGAATAATTAACCACGCCAAATGGCTTAAAACAGGGCTGTGTTTTAGCACCTCTTCTATTTTCCCTCTATATAAGTAACTTCCCTGATTGCTTTTCTGAAATAAATAACTTTCCTCCAAAAATAGCATGAAGTAACATGCATATTTTAATGTATGCCGATAAATGCATTATATAGCTATACTGAGAAATAATTTTAAAAGCACATTTTCTTAATACAAAGGTAGTACCTTTTAGAAGGAAAAAATATTCTATTCATTTCGACTGGGCACTCTGTGGAAGGCCAATAGAGGTAGCTAAAGAATATACCTACCTGGGGAGAATCTTCTAACAAACACATCGGCCTTAAAGCGGATGCTCATATTGGTGCGTTGAAGCGAATATATTCTTCCTCTGGTCTCATGCTTTTTAATTCCCTAATAGAGGTCTACCACATGAAAATACACCCTATTTTATCTTATGTTCTTGAATACATTTCAATTAATAAATGGCAAGCTACAAATACGAGAGAAAGGAACCTGCTTCGTAAAATGATAAAGGTTAATGAAGCGGTTCCAGTCCTAGCATTGCGCCTCAAACTGTCCATAGTTAGCTCCTTCGCTAGAGCTATAGCAAATATAATAAGATGGGCGCATCATTTATAACACACTGAAGCAGGATCCTTAAGGGGCTTACTAATACTTGAGACATTTAAAAACTAGTTGATAAAGTATACTTTTTATCAAGAATCTTAACATAGCTTTAGATCTTTCTCACTGCATGATAGCACTTTTAAAGTCTTGGACCCCTGCACTCCTGAGGTTATTTTTGAAAACACTGACTCCAAGAAAAAGCTATGAGCTCGATGTCAAGCACTGTTCCCAGTTATCACAGTATACACACTACGCAGACACTATAGAATATAGGACTCAACAAGGAAACTTATGATAAACATTCGTACACAGGGTGCAATGCTGTATTATCCAAATGCAGTTGGGAATTTTACCACTAAAAGCTTTTACAAAAAGCAGGGATAATTCTGGCAATATTATAGGCTTATGCGATCTTGGACATGGAGGTGTGCAAGATATATCTCATATATTATTTGCTTGCCCAAACATAACCTTGGTAGAGGCCAGATGTCGCTTTTTAAAACCTATACGTTTTAGATATAATATAACGACTGTACAATGCTTAAAAACCCTTTTTAGATCTCCACCCAATGAATTTGTCTGGTATAATTTGTTATACATTTTTTTAATGTTTTGAAAAAATATTTTAAAGAAAATAGATTGTGATTGCTTTTATAATGGAAATGTAAAATGTACTTTTATCTCTTTTTGTTGACCTCAGTAAAGGTCTAAATCAAATTAAAATGCATCTATCTATCTATATATCCATCTATGGTGTAAGAGGTGAGTCGGCCCTCTGATGATTGCCATATACCTGTTTTCTCCAGAGAAAGTGGATGGCAGAGTTCTGGAATAACACAGAGAGGGGCATATTATCAAGCCAGGCGATAAAATTATCGCCGCTTTAGCGGCAGAAAACTGCCGCTAAAACGGCGATAATGGGCTTGATAATATGCTCTATGGAATTCCGATTGAAGCCCATGGGGCATATCAACAAGGGCTTTGTCTCTGCTTTTTTGGCTTTAAAAGCCAAAAAAGCAGAGATAAAACTAGCACCCTTTCAACAACAGGGTGCTAACATGAAAATTCGCATGTTAGCACCCTTTTACTCTACGCTTACCCTTGCATCTCTAATGAAATGCAAAGGGGGCGTTCCAGAGTAAAATAATAGGAGAAATGTCGCTAAGCGACATTTCTCCTATTATCAAGAATATCGCTAACCCTGTTAGAGACAAAAAAAAGCAGCACTAACCACGTTTAACGCTGCTTTTTTACGTCTGGTATTTTTCTGACTTAGCCATGATATCCTATGGAAGGAGGATATCATGGCTAAGTTTGTCTGTCCCTATCAACAAGCTAACGTGAGATTATCGCTGAGTTTCCAGCGATAATCTCACGTTAGCCACTTAGCGTGAGGATTTTTATCGCTATTGAGATAAGCGTTGCTAATAGCACGCTATCTCAGCGATAAAAATCAATGCTAGCCGGCGATAATTATCCTAGCGCTAAGTGCGCTTAGCAATAATTATCGCCGGTTGTTGTTGATATGCCCCCAAGTCTCCCTGCTCCTGAAAGCTGGGAATTTTAGCACTGCAAACCTTTTATGTCATTTGCGGGGGGAAACAACACTCTCTCCTACAGCACCTTTTTCCCTTAAAGACACAAATTTTGCTATTTTTGTCTAATTTCTCGGTCCCCTCCTGGGGATTAACAGATAATGTTAAAATACATTATGCAACAAGCAGGGCGCACTAGAGGGGCTTAAGAGGTTGCAGAAAGAGAGAGGAAAGTTGATTGGAAGAGGTCCTAAGTTAGAGAAAGCACATTATTTTCTGAAATAACCAACATTGTTTTAAGTCTTTCTAAACAAAAAGAGAGGGGGAGGGAGTGTGTGTGCGTTTTTGTCTAGGTGTGTAAAAATTCCTAGTGAAATATGAGACACCACACTATACCCGAAAAAGCACCTGTACCCAACTATTCATCACAAAATACATTTATTTTGGGGGGTGTAATACCTCAAACTCCCTCCTCTCTCCCCCTGAAGCTACTCCCCTGAACATAATGGGCAGCCTAGCCCTGGTCCGGACCGAGCAGCAACGTTCCACCTGTGGGGCATTGTGACCTGAAGCAGATCGCGATAGGGCCCCTGCAGACAAAGGCTGTTCCCGACTGATAGAGATCAGGGTGTGTATAATATTCTCACTACCACGGATAGAGTAATCTCACAGTTACACGCACATGCATACATCATACGCTAGGGCCCATTTCACTACACTAACATACGCTCAAATACTCTACCAGCAATAAACCTGTGGAAAGAAAACTCCTAATCACCCTGCATCTATATCGAGGTCGATAAGACCTGGTTTTTGTGACTGTCCTTAAACATAATCTATACAACATATACAGCAATGATCAAAAATGTAAACCCAATAATTGACAAGAAAGAATATCCAACACCATGTTTAAAATTATATTGCTTTATCTAAAATCAGTCAAAAGAAATCAATCAGAGTAAATCATTTTCTCATAGTTACCTATTCTAGCTAAATGTCAGAACAGGTCAGGACAAGTCTCTCGGTAAATGTCTCTCAAGACGAAGTCCCTTCAGCATCAATCCTCAGCAACGCAGATTCGGTACGCGGCGAAGGCAAAATGGCAAGTGGCAAAAAACCTCTCTAGGCTAACATTTCTTATAGTTTCTAAAACAATGGAAAGATACATTGGAAACATAGAAAAAACTGTAATGTCCGCCGGACCTGCTGAGCAGAGCGAGAAGGAAAGGATGTAACATCGCTACATTTGAAAATCTCTGCTCAGGAAAAGTTCACATAATAAAGACTACGGAACAGGAACCAAGAAATAAAACATGTATCTTATTAGTTCTACTTCTCCTCGGCAATCGAGCCACAGTTCAGAGTCTTTCTCTAAGGCTCCTTTGTTTCCCAAGGCTGCCAAGGACATTTTCATTTCACTTGGAGATCTCCCAAAACTGCTGCTGTCCTCATGGAAAGTTTTCAAACAAGCAAGCAAGGACCATGGTCAGTTAGCTCCAGGACCATTTCCAGCAGGGGTCTCCCTCGTCACAGTTTTCATATTATAAATCACAGCCAGGCTTACAAATCGGCCATCTTTTCTAGGCCATCATAGGCCTCAATAGACCATCTTAATTAAAAGAAACAAAAACAACATTACCACAGCATAGTGATTAAACAGTGTTAACCCCACTAATACCCTTATGTGTATGCATCTATCTAGCACTTGCAACATAGAAAAGCATTAATTCGAAAAGCATTTTGTGCTCAAAAATAAACAGCACACAGCAACGTTTAAACATGAAAACACGCACGTTATTTTTAAACAGCACATTTATGCGCACCCTCGTGTAACTCTCTCTCTTGTTAAGACAAACGGATTGATTAATATAAACACACTTGCACAAGACAAATAATTAATTATTAATTATTAATAAATTAGTACAACGAATAGACATGCCAGAGCTTCAAAAGCCACTGAATTTTCAAACTGAAAACTCTGCTCCAGCAATCCCCCCTTTGGTGATTTTATCACCAAATAAACCCCCAAAAAAAAAAATTAGTGAAAATTTAGTCCCATTTTAGGAGAAATCGGAAATGTCTTTTCCCCCTTACACAACATTACACACCAGTCACTCTTTCATCATCCCTTTTTGTCTCTAAGTAAACACTCTCCCTCAATTCTTCTAATTCAATTTCTTGCGGTTCTCTTTTCAACCTCTTGTTTTTCTTTTCTTTATTCAATTTCTTCCTCCCTCCCCTGTTTTTACAACACACACACACCAATCTTATTATCAATAAAGCAACAATTATACAAGTTAAAGGAAACAATATTCTACCTATAATAGTACTACCTATTTTTGCAATAAAATCCTTAACAGCTATCATTTTATTAGCTATTTTAGTCCATAAATTCTCAGCTTCAAGTGGTACTAATTCTTCATGCAAATCAGTAATATTTTTGATATAGACCTTCAGGTCTTTACTTTCGTCTGGAATGTAAGTGCAACAATGTTGAACTTTCAGCATTCCGCAGACTCCACCCTCCTTGGCCAATAGAATATCAAGGGCAAGTCGATTTTGCATAGACATGGCACGTACGGCACTTAATTCCGTATTCACCAAAAGAAACCCTCCAGCGGTATTTGTCGATAAGCGATCAACCACTGTGGACAGTTTCCGAATTCCATAAGCATTCAAAGAAATTCCCACTGCTGGAATCAAAACCCCAAAAATGTCACCCACTATTTCAGACCAAGTTTCTCTCTTAAAACGCATTAGTAAATTAATATGTTCTACATCTGTTATTTTATCTATATGAAAAATCTTTGGAAAAACCAGGCCCACATAACACGTGCCATACCAATGGTCAGGCAACTTGTAATAAGCCTTGTTCCCACAAACATAGTACACTCCTGGAAAAATTGTATCTTCTCCACCTCTGAAACCCCAACCTGTTGCAATGAAGTATGTATCATGGCACTCACTAGTCCCAACAAAATATGTATCATATTGGGATTTCCTTCTTGTAATACAAAGTTTACCCTTCTGTGGTGCATCTAAAGCTAAAGTTGGACTAGCCCCATTCTTCAACTCTTTTCCCATCTCAATGTCCCAAATTGTCTCACTCACTTTATATTTTCCTGCTTTTTCCTGCATGTTCAATCTCCTTTCTTCTACCATATCCAGGAAAGCTTTCTCCTCTCCTTTCAAACTGCAAGTTAAATTATTCTTAAAAATGTAATCTAATGTTAATCCTTTTTCCTCAATAAAAATCTCACCAAAAGTGTTAGCTTCTTTAGCTGGATTCAGCTCTTTGTTCATTGGCAAATGTCCAAAAATACTATCTCTGTTAGATATCTTATAATCTACTTTCCCTAACAAATAAAAAACACTACATAAAATACTACAGGAAATACCATATGTAGCTGGTAAATGATGATAAGTAACACCCTCTGAAACGGATGCAGGTAATTGCATACAGACGTAGCAATCCCTTACTTCCATTGTTTTCACATATTCATGTAACAATTTTGAAAAACATTACTAGAAAAGTTATTAATTGACCTATCTTTGTGTATGTAAGTATTACTAATTTTAATTGGAACTACTTTTTGCGAATTCTTCTCTACATTTGTCACATTCTCTGTATGCATCTCAAACTCTACTTTAAAAGTAACTAATAAAACTAAAACACCCCATAGAAGCATTAATAATCCAGTACAGCAGCAGCACATTCTACACCACCTCTTAAAGAAGGCACATCTATTTCTATTATCCTCTATGTTAGCCATTTTACTACTTTAGTTTAGTCTCTACTACTCCACTACTGTTGGAACTTCTTCAATTCTTCAGCAATTCTTCAGCTTTCAGTTTTTCCAAATGATCCTTCCGTTCACTTAATCCAAGTGAATCCTTCCTTTATTCAGTTTGGATACTTGTCATTCTTCACTTCAATTTCTTCAACATCAAATTGTATTAGATCTCCGACATCAAAATCCTCAGTACTCGACTCTTCTCCAATGTCAGTCAAGAGTACTTTCAGAATTTCACCAGTATCTTCCTCAACCACTTCTCTCAAGATCTCTTCCGGATTATCTCGAGTCACTGTTTCTTCTTTTCCTCCTTCAGACAGTGCCACATAAGACCATTCCGGTGATCTGTACTTTTGGTTGGGTCTTCTTACTCTTTTTATTTCCACTGGTTCGTTTGACTCCTTTGATTCTTCTCCTTCAGCTTTTGAACTTTGACTCGAAACTTCATTCACTTGTTCAGCTTTCGATGTACTTGCTCTTATTATTTTGTATCTCAGCCTCTTAACTCTGTTGTTAGGCCAACGATCTCCTCTTAACACCTTTTTCGGCTTTATTTCTTTATTACTTCTTTCTCCAATCCAAGTTCTCTTTCTCAGAACTCGACCCTCTGTTTGTTCATTCTCATCATCTGTTTCAAGTGCCTCTTGTTTCCGTTTTCCAGCAGCTTTCTTCTTTTCCACAGATTTTTTCACCACTGTTTGAGACTTCCCTACTCCTGTCACTCCTCGGGTCTCCGACACGCAATCTTCTTGCTGTCTACTTGTCCCTTCACCTAGCTCATCAAGAATGTTCCCTACACCTCCTCGGGGGTCTTCCGCAATCTGTCCCTCTCTATCTTCTTCTGACTCTACTTCTTCAAGTATAATCTCAAGTGGTTCTTCAATCTCCTCCTCTTCTGATTCAGGAGTAGTCTCTGTGTGATTTCTCTTTTCTTTTCTTTTTCCTTCACTGCTGTTTGAAACTTCAGGCTCCCTTACAGAATCTGATCTCTTCTCTGATACTCGCAGTGGTTCATTCGAAGCTTTTCCTACTTCTTTCCCCACTGATTCTGTATCTTCATCATCACTGGAATCTGACTCTTCAAAATACTCTTTACCAGTCCCTTCTTTTGGGTTTGGAACTCTCAGTATGACTTGCATGTACCCAGTGCTTCACTCCAGCACACTTTACTGCAGTCGTCGTAGTCAGAATAACTTGTCTCGGCCTTCCCCACCTTGGAATCAAGCAATTTCTTCTTCTGTGTACCTTTATCCTCACCCAGTCTCCTGGACTCAGATCATGGGCTTGCTTCTTCTCAAGTGTGGTAGCTTCTTCTCCAACCTGGTGAAACACAGAATGAACTGCGTCAGCCAGGCCTTTACAGTAATCCAAAATCATGTCATCAGTTATTGTCACCAACTTATTGACAGGCACGAATGCATGGCGCATTGCACGTCCCATGATTATTTCGTGCGGACTCAAACCAGTAGTTCTATCTGGAGTAGATCTCATAGTCATCAGAACTAGAGGCAAAACGTCTGGCCATTTCATGCCAGTGGCTAAGCACATTTTTCCAATCCTATTCTTGATTGTGCCATTAATCTGCTCAACCACACCAGAAGCCTCTGGTCGGTATGCACAATGTAGCTTTTGCTGTATTTTCAATGCTTCACAAATCAAACCCATAAGCTCATTTTGAAAGTGTCCACCTCTATCAGACTCAACTGTTACTGGAAACCCGTACCTAGGAATCAACTCCCTTAACAGTAACTTTGCCACTGTTAATCCATCATTTCTTCTAGTCGGGTAAGCTTCCACCCACCTTGAAAACAAACAGACTACCACTAAAACATATCTCAGTCTGTTTACTTGGGGCATTTCAATGAAATCAATCTGCATTCTTGTAAAAGGACCTCCTTCTCTGCCTATTGTCCCCAGACTCACCACTGTCTTTTTTCCAGTGTTAAATTGCTGACAAACTAAACACCTCTGACAGATGCTTTCTGCAATTGTCCTGAACTTTGCATTGTACCAGGTCTGCTTGAACGACCTAACCATCGCATCCCTCCCCAAATGTCCCTGGCCATGATACATCCTTGCCATTGACGACAAGATGGAGTTGGGCATTACTGGTCTGCCATCTCTGTAGACCCAAACATGGTCTGTTTCTCTTGGAGCACATCCTGCCTTAATCCAATCTTTTTTCTCTTCCTCTCCTGCCTCATCTTGCAACTGTTTCACCTCTTCCCAGGTTTCTAAGACATTAGTAAACATCACAGAGAGTAAAGACATTTCCCCCTCTCTGTCCCGATTTATGGACTGATTTGTTTTGGCACAGTATTGCGCAACATCGTTGGCATAACGGTTTCCGACCGTTATAAAATCCTCCCCTTGTCCATGGGCAGCACATTTTACAACTGCTAACTCCTTAGGCAGCTGTATCGCCTCAAGCAATTTACCAATCATTTCAGCATTCTTTATCGGAGTTCCACCCGATGTCAAGAAACCTCTTTGTAGCCAAAGCTGGCCAAAATCATGCACCACTCCAAATCCATACTGACTATCAGTCATTACAGTTGTCCTCAAATCTTTCCCAATTTCGCAAGCTTTTGTCAATGCCACCAATTCAGCAACTTGCGCAGATTTCACTCCTTTCAATGGTGATGCTTCCATGACCTCTGAAACTTTGCATACCGCATATGCTGCACATAGCACACCATTATCATTTCTCAGGCATGATCCATCCACAAACAACACATGATCACTCTCATTCAAGGGTAGATCCCTTATGTCTGGTCTCGGTTTTGTACAGTAATCAAGCACATCCAAACAATCATGATCATCTTCCATCTTCACACCCACATTTTCAATATCTGGCAAAAGTGTCGCTGGATTCACATTCACACATCTCTCGAGAGTCACATTTGATGCTCCCAGAATCACTTTTTCATATTTAGTCAACCGACTATGTGACATGTACTGAGTTCTGCTTCTTGTCAAAAGAATTGCCACATTGTGAGGTACGAATACCCTTACAGGATATCCCATTATGATTCCCTCACTCTGTTCCAGGCTTCTGCATGTTGCTGCCACAGATTTCAGACAACCTGGTAAACCCACAGCTACAGGGTCAAGTGTCGATGAGAAGTACGCAATAGGCCTTCTCAGTAATCCATGCTTCTGAATTAACACTGAAAGTGCACATCCATTTCTTTCACTGCAGTACAGCTCAAATTCCTTTTCGTAGTCAGGCATACCCAAAGCTGGAGCCTCACACATTTTACTTTTGAGCTCTTCAAATGCTGCCATTTGTTCTGCATCTAGATCCAATGGATCTGTCATTTCACTTTTTGTCAGTTTAATCAGTGGCTTTGCTATCAAGGAAAAATTAATTATCCACTGACGACAATAACCCACCATACCCAGGAACATTCTCACCTCTCTCTGGGTTTTTGGAGCTTTCATTTCTCTGATTATTCTGATCCTGTCATTAGTCACTTTTCTCAGACCCTTTTCAATATTGTGTCCAAGATAATGCACCTCTTTCTTGCAAAATTGTAATTTGGCTGGAGATACCTTTAACCCTCCATCTGCCAGATGATTCAGTAAAGCTATGGTATCTACTTCACAAGCTTCACGTGTCTTTGATGCCACCAGTAGGTCATCAATATACTGCACTAGCACTGAACTCTCGGGCATGATCAAACTTTCCAACGACTTCTTCAATAACTGATTGAATATCGAAGGACTCTCCGTATACCCCTGTGGGATACGACACCATGCTAAGATACGCTGGCCAAACCTAAATGCAAAAATCGGCTGGCTATCATGATGCAATGGAATTGAAAAGAACGCATGACACAAATCAATCACTGTATACCACTCAGCATCATGTGGAATTTGATACAGGCTCACTGATGGATTTGGCACAATAGGACAACATGCCACCACAATTTGATTAACTTTTCTCAAATCCTGTACGATCCTAAATTTCCCATTGGGCTTTTTTAGTCCCATTATCGGTCAATTACACGGACTACTCAGTAGTTCTCTCAGGACTCCTTGCTGAATCATTTTCTCAATTATAGGAGTTATCCCTTCAATTATTTCTGGTGTCATTTTGTATTGAGGAATGTTAGGATATGTAATTCCCTCTTTTACTGCAATTTTCACTGGATCTACATTATTCATCAATCCCACATCCTCTCCAGTAAAATCCCAAACTGTCCTTTTCACTGTGTCTCTCAGCTCTCGAGGCAAATCCTCCGGATTAAACACAGCAAATGCACCAATTAACTCACTTTCTCTATTCTCTAGAGTCACTCGGTACAAAACATCTTCATCTGGTGTCTCAAAGGCTATTCCATCCGGTGTACAAAAAATCGTACAGTTCATTTTGCATAACAAGTCCCTACCCAATAGGTTCACTGGACTCGTGTCACAGACAATGAATCTGTGCATGTCTGAAAATTTCCCTATCTGTACTCTTACAGGTTCAGTAAGACGTGTTCTGATTTGCGTATTGGCTACACCAACTACTTGGATTGCTTCATCCGAGAGAGGAAGATTTCTAACATCTGTTGACCTGACAGTTGATCTTGTCGCACCTGTGTCTATCAAAAAAGTAACACTCTCCTCATTTATTTTCCCATCCACAAATGGTCCTGCCTGGTCTATTTCCAGAGTTGCACCAAGTATGCACTCTTCTTCCTCTCCTCGGCACCGTCAATAATCACCCTCAGATTCACTCCCTTCACTCTTTAACAAGTACTGTTGTACTTTGTTAGAACGTCTTGGTTTGTTTACCTGCTCATCATTGTAGAATCCTGAATCCTAATTATACTTTTGTAACCCTCTATTCTGCGGCAAGGGCGGTTTTGGCTCTTGACTCTGCTGTCTCACAACTTTCTGTTGTTGCTGCTGTTGATTATTTCCTTCGTTCTGCACCTGTTGATTTAAGGATTTATTCTCATTACTCACTAATGGTGGATTAGGACACTCCGATCTCCAATGCCCCAATTGGCCACAGTTGTGACAAGGAAACTTTTTCTTCGCTTCCTCAAGACTTCCTTTTCCTTTCCCTGCATATCTAGGTCTATTCCCTGCATTATTTCCTGGATTATTCGCTTGTTCCACTAACTGTGCTTCCTGTCTTTCCGCAACTTTCACTTGTGCCCACATTGCTTTCTCTTTCAGCTTTCTTTGTTTTGCTTCAATTTCATCACTGAAGTATTTTGCATGCCTCAGGATCTCATCTACTTTCTTACTCTGCCAATCCACTGTGTGCTCACGAATTCTCTCACCAATTTCAGGTCTAAGGCCCTATACAAATCTGTATACAAAATGACTCAAATCTTTGTCACCCAGGTGTTCATCTCCACTGAATTGTTTAAATGCCAGTATCAGCCTCTCGTAAAAAGCATGAACTGATTCTTTCGCTTCCTGTTGTGTTCGATCTATCTTTACCCAGTCTGTCTCTTTTGCAGGAACTTTACTCTTCAGGTATACCATCACCTGATCATACTTTCTCATTACCTCTGGATCTGGTGCCCCTGTTCTTGGGTCTCTTGGATATTCCTCAGTAGGCCAACTCACAACTATTTTACACTCAGTCCACAAGTCTGCTGGAACAATTATATCAAACAGACTATTCAGGTCAACCCACAGCACTTTTGACAATTTCACAAACCTATCTACCTGCCTATACCACTCGACGGGCTTCTCTCTCAATCGAGGGAAATCATTCGTGAATGATAAAATATCCTGTCTGGTCCATGGAACATGTACATATCCTCCTCCAGGTATTTCTCTCATAGGATAATTATCCACTGATTTCTCCTTTTCTCTCACTGGAAATGCTGAATAAGTTGTTCTAAAAGAAACCTAGTTAATGTATACATGAACTAAGAAGGCCAGGCCACTTTATTCGCCAGGCTACCTTCACAGGCCTACGTGAGGGCAACACAAAATGGTGCCACAGAACAAAATTGAGTCAGACTCGAGAATTACAGAATCTCAGACCCTCCTTTTGCCATTACATAGGCAATAACCTAAGACTCATGTTAATCTGAATCTAGGTCTATGTCGATATTCATTAGGTCATCAAGGTGTTGCTGTAGCATCATCTTATTATTCTCTACTTCTCTCGGGACAGGTCTCCGAACACACATAGTAGCACGAAGACTACAAATGGCGGGACCACACTGGATGCAAAGACAACAAGAGAAAAGGATGGTTAAAACCATACCAAGGAATGTCAAAATCTTCCATCCCCATTTGGACAGCAGTCCCCAAAACCATCCCGTCAATGACCAGTCTCCTTCGTCTACATGGATAGACTCAGAGATTTTATACAACCTAGAGATGGCTTGGTACACTGTAGGGGCATTATCTGGTATGTAAACACAGCAACTGGATCCAATCAATTTACATACTCCTCCTCGATCTGCAAGTATGATGTCTAATACCATACGGTTCTGCAAAGTCATAAGGCGGTCTGCTTGAAGCTCAGCTGTAACATTACTAAGAGCACCTGCTGTCTCATTAATAGTAGCTTCAACAACGCGGACAAGCTGTTGAATATGCCTACTATTGGTCATAGGACCCCAAAAGGGCAAGAAGCCCTTGAAGAAATCTCCTACTTCGTGTGCTGCGGTATCTTCCTTATTGAAGACACCTCTACCATATCTCGTTCTATGATAGTCTGAAGCAGTAGTGTATGTAGGGGGAAGTAGAAACGCCACATAACACGTTCCTGAAAAATCAGGTGGCAACCATGTGTAGGCTCTGTCATGACAAATAAAATATGTGCCTTTAGCTGGCACAAACGGTGGAGAAGTCCGAGATGAATAGACAAAGGTTTGAGCACACACACTCTTACCTAGCTGAGCTTTTGGATTCCGACCATTACCTTGAAAACAAAAGTGGCCTCGGTGGGGTACAATCCAAATAGGGGGAGACCTTTTTCGTCTCTCCTTCTCTGTCAAACTGGTACTAAATCCAGTCACGTTCCAACCAACGTAAGCCTGCACCTCATCCTTAGGAATAGCATTATATGCATCAATATCTCGGATCATAGCTACTACTCCCCTTATTAAGGCACTATTGCTCGAGTTATCTTTAAGGGAACCTCATTTGCATAGATAAACATGGTCTGAAAAGCCCACACAGACCCATTAAAAGAAAAAGGCAAAACCAAATATGGCATACCTTTATCTGTCGTATGAGGCATAAGACCACAAACCCAACAATTAGTGGTATTTACTACTAACTGATGCTGATGCAACAACTGTATAAACGAGTTGTTGACAAATTCTGATCTCCTTGTCTGTTCATGTTCAGGCAACGTATAAAACTGGTGCAAAGAAACAGTAGTGAAAGAAAGCATAGGTTGGGAGGTGGGTGCAGATGTCTGTTGTGTAGCATAGACAGTCCAACCCATACAAGCTAATGTGATACTTAAAAACATCAAAAAGCACAATATTATAAAACATTTGCTATGTATCAATGTACAAAATCATGTCTTAAGATCTATTCTCTCAACATCTCTTTCAGTTACAACAGACTCCATCCTCTAACGTGCTGCTCGCGGCAATTTTCCTTCTTCACTCAAGTGTACGTCCAGGCGTCCTAGACGTCCCTAGAACCGCAGACCTTTCGTCAATACGCGGGCCACCCCTTAAGTTCTTATACCGCGACCCTGCAGCTGAACCCGGATGGTGGTTCGAAAAAGAAAAAGAAAAATAGTCTCTTGTCTGAAAGAGTGTAATTCACAAAAAAATTCAAATTTTATTTGTCCTTTTTAGACCTTAAGTTGTAGCGTTCTTTACCAGGCACAGTTTGATCCTGAAAGAGTGTCTCTGGGTGCGTAGTATCAAGTCTCAAACACGGCGGCACAGCTTCTTGCAAGACTTTATCATCCGCACGTTCTGACTGAGTCCATTCCAGATGTGCATCGCTAAAAGGTACAAATCTCGGAACCCTTTCACTCTCGGAATCGGCAACACCTTCCCGGACCCACTTATCGTACGGTAAAGGCAAAGGTATCTTCTTACAATGGGTACCATGTACCCAGTTTTTCTTGCCGAACACCTTAATATCAGTCCGAGTTGATAACAGGACTTGGTATGGACCGGTCCATCTTGGTTCCAAGTTCTTTGACCTCTGGAAATTCTTGGTTAGAACCCAGTCGCAAGGTTGAATCGTGTGGCCTGCGTCTACAGAAACTGAAGGCAAAGTGTCATGGACCTGTTGGTGAAGAACACGCAATTTAGCAGTCAAATCATGTAAGTAGTCAACCAACATAGGGTACTCGATATCACAGTACTTCTTAGGCCTCGGCACACCCCAGACATTCGCCGGGCGTCCAAAAACAATCTTGTATGGGCTAAGTCCCATGCGAGAATGTACTGTCGTTCTCGTGGACAAAAGTGCCAATGGTAAGGCATCGGGCTATGTAAGACCAGAACTCGCTTGCACCTTGGCCAACTTCAGCTTCAGAGTGCCATTATAGCACTCGACCAGGCCTGCTGACTGGGGGTGATTCGCAGCGTGAAATTTCTGTTTAATACCCAGACCCGCACATGCTTTCTTCATAATCTGACCCACGAATTCGCTTCCATTATCACTCCATACCATCCTCGGCAAGCCATATCTGGGAAAGAATTCTTTAAGCAAATCCTTGGCTGTAGACAAGGCAGTATTATCCTTTAGGGGGTAGGCCTCTATCCATATGGAAAAGGCACAAACAACCACAAGGACATACTTCAAGTTATTGCATCTTTCCATATGAATATAGTCTATCTGCAGCACCTCGAACGGATACGTTGGAGGAGCAAAATGACCCACTGAGGTTGGGGTTCCCTTTCCAGGATTATGCATCAAGCAAATCATGCAGTGTTTAACCAAATTCTCAGCACACTTAGGAATTCCACCATTCTGCCATACCGGAGCCAACAACTTACATATCCCTTTTGAACTAATGTGAGCCAACCCATGAGCCATAGTAACCACCGGAAGCACATATGCATCCGGCAACAACCATCGTTGGTGCTCTGACAACTCAACCCAACAGCCTGTTGAATCCAACATTCCCGTACTCTCTCTCCACATACTCAATTCTTTCTCAGTAGCTTCTGCCTGAATCATCTTCACACTTTCTGTTGTATCTTCACACATTCCTCCTTCCACAACCCATCTGGCAGGACCTGCAACATACATCCGACTCGTCTCATCTTTCGCTGTTTCTCTCGCTACTTCATCTGCAAACGCATTCCCTTGACCCACATCATCCGTAACCTTCTTATGCGCACTACACTTCACTATCGCAATTTGGGTCGGCAAAGTAAGTGATTCAAGAAGTTCACTCACTAATTGTCCATGCTGAATTTTCGTACCATGGGAAGTAAGAAATCCTCTCTCTTTCCACAAGCGACCAAAACTGTGAGCCACTCCAAATGCGTATTGGCTATCAGTATAAACATTCACTCTCTTTCCTTTTGACAACACACACGCTCTAGTCAATGCTATCAACTCCGCTGCTTGCGCTGAATTCTGTGCAATACGTGTTGTTTCAACAATCATGTGCAAAGTTGTGACAGCATATGCTGCAGTCGTCTCTCCATTCGGAAGATTAAAGCACGAACCATCTACCCATGGGGTACCATCAGGATTCGATAGAGGAGTATCTTTCAGATCAACTCTACCCTTCGTTTCCTCCTCTGTCCGGAGAAAACAGTCATGCTGTTCCTGATCATCTGTCTCTACAAAAATCGGCAACAATGTAGCTGGATTCAATGTGTTGCACCGCTTGATGTGCACATGGCTAGCCAAAAGCATCAACTCATAACCTGACAAACGCGCACTGGTAAGATGTTGAGTCTTCGCTCTATTCAATAGGGTATCCACTGCATGTGGGACCATCACAATAAATGTATTATCCAATACCAAACCAGCAGACTGTCGGATAGAAACAGCCGCTGCCGCTGTAGCTCTTAGACAACTAGGCAACGCCCTAGCTACCGGATCTAAAGTAGCTGAAAAATACGCACATGGGCGCTGCTTGTCTCCAAATTGTTGCGTCAACACTGACAACGCACAACCTTCTCTCTCGTGTACATAAAGTGTAAAAGGTTTACTGTAGTTGGGGGTACCCAACACCGGAGCAGAACACAATGCATCACGCAATTCGGAAAAACTCTTCTGACATTCGTCAGACCAAGGAAGAGGGTGTGGTGTGTCCTTAAGAGTAAGTGCCAACAAAGGTTTCGCTAGCAAAGAAAAATTCGGAATCCACTGTCTACAATACGAGGTGATACCTAAGAAGGCACGCACCTCTCTCTGTGTACATGGCACAGTCATTTGGGCAATCGCTTGAATACGCTCTGGGGTCAATCGCCTTCCCTCCTTCGACAAGAGATGACCTAAGTAGGTCACTTCTTGGCGGCAATACTGCAACTTCGAAGGTGACACTTTATGATGAAGGTCAGACAGGTGTCGCAACAAAGAAAGAGTAACTTCTTTACAAATCTCTTCATCATCAGCAGCAACCAACAAATCATCAACATACTGGATAAGAGTAACACCAGAAGGCAATGCAAGAGTATCAAGCTGAGTTTTCAAAGCCTGACTGTAAATGGAGGGACTCTCACAATAACCTTGAGGAGCGCGCTTAAACCGGAAACTGCGGCCTCCTAAAGAGAAGCCAAAAATATCCCTACTTTCCTCAGCAATCGGAATACTGAAGAAAGCGTTCTTCAGATCAATAACAGAAAACCAAGCAGCTGAGGCAGGGATCATAGTCAATAAAGCAGTAATGTCCGGGACAACAGGAAACTGTGGCACAACGATCTTATTGACCTCTCGAAGGTCGATCACAAACCGATACACAGGTGGCTGCGAAGAGTCAGTACGCTTAAGGACAGGCAGAACAGGACTGTTGCACACATTACCTCTCGTTTCTTCAACCACAACTTTCTCAACCAAATCATAGATAATCGCTAAAAGAGCTCTTTCGCCATCACTGGAAATTTTGTACTGGAGAATGCGAGGTAATTTAGCATTCAACTTAAGGGTAACAACGTAGGGTGGAATCTGCAAAAGACCAACATCATTGGTCATTGGGACCTGTAGCCCAAAGTGTATCAGGGAGAGAACGCAGTTCTAGTGGAAGGCGATCCTTAGACAGATACATCGGGGAAATCACTTTCTTACCCACCGTAAGATGTACTCCCGAAGGAGAAAAATGTAATGCTGCATACAATCTTTTCAACAAGTCCAAACCCAACAGATTCTCGCCACAGCCCGTCGTTAGAATAAGGGGAGCCTCCAATTCACAGGGACCAATAGAAAGGGGCAAAGGACAAGAAACCGGATTACAAACTGGGGCGCCAGAAAATCCTACTGAAACATTGGTCAAGCCAGACAAAGGTGCGCCGGGGAGTTTAGAGTGCATGATAGAACTCTTTGCTGCACCAGTATACAAAAGAAAAGGTTTTGCCACACCTGATGTAATCACTTCAACATAAGGTCCACTCTGGTCTACTGGAACTGACACTACTCCCTCCCTTTGTCCATGGCTGTCCTGACTATCATTAAAACCAGCACTCTCACTTCCAACATAATAATCATCAGTGTAGTACTGAGCGGACTGGACGGTCGGAACATTCTGTTGGTCAAAATAATTCATAGAAGTCTGAGGGGAAAAGGAACGTTCATTCTGGGGAAACGTACCACGTCCCCTACCCCTGGGTACTTGTTGGAAACCACCACGACCTCTCAGACCAGACATACCATTTGCACGCTGTAGCAAGATCGGGCAACTATTCTTGAAGTGACCTTCTTCTTTACAATAAGCACACTGATTAG
Source organism: Triturus cristatus (assembly GCF_964204655.1). NCBI lineage: Eukaryota > Metazoa > Chordata > Amphibia > Caudata > Salamandridae > Triturus > Triturus cristatus. The sequence goes on from NC_140581.1 coordinate 361,319,049, forward strand.
GGCCTAGCGGGAGTCGCGAAGCAAAAGACTCAGGCTTCTGCAACAGTTTCTGAAACTGTAGGGGTTGCTGAAACTGGGAAGGTTGCTGAAACTGATGCTGATTAGGGCGAGGCGAATAAGCCTGCTGCAGAAGAACTTTAGTTTTTAATTCTCTAGTCTTCTTCTCTACTTTATCCTTCTCATCTTTATCTCTATTCTCATAGTATTGTGCAGTAGCCAATATCTGAGCCGAAGAAGAAACAGCCCATGAATTCTCAGAGTCCTTTAACTTATTAGAAAGTTCAGGAAGTAAATTAAAAACAAACTTATCTACAAACAACCTCTGACCACCTTCTGTACTCATATATCCTGACCACTATGATCAATGAATGTTTCCTCAAACCTATTGAAGAAATCAGACACACTCTCGTTTTTCTTTTGTTTGCATGCTGCTAACTTGCCCCAATTCACCCGCAGAGGAGGCATCATAGTTTTCATTAAATTAATAATCCTACCAGGTAGTTCTGCAACTAAGGGTTCAGGTTTGGCACCTCCTACCTGCCGACCATCTGCAGCAGTAATATTATCCTACGTATCTCCTAACTCTGGCGCGTGATCCTCGTGACGGATCTTCTCCCACAAGGGTCGAGGAACTACATTACCCATCAACATATCTATGTCAGCTAAATTTATAACACACGCATCAACTGTCTGAGACAACTCCTTATAATAACCAGCAGAATTTTTACGGGGGTCAGGCAAAGTCTGCTTAAGAGCCAGGACCTCAGCTCTCTTCCAAGGGACATGCACCCACACTCGCTGAAAATGAGCCGGTGCAGCCGCAATACCATGAGCGGCATCAGCCACAACTGCCTCTCTCCATACAGGGAGAACCTCTCTCATAGGATACTGCTTCACTTTTCTCCTAATAGAAGGGTCAGGTTCGAACAATGACTGAGGTGGAAGTCTAGACCTAAAAGTGAGTAGTGTCTCTACCGCTTCCTCAACATCGGAACCCACTTTCGTCCCTTTAGCAAATTCAGACTGAACATTAAGCAATTCCATTGGAATTGAACCCAACTCATTATCTTCCCACTCCTGACGAAGGAAGGTACACATGACATCAAAAACATACCTTTGTTTTGGTGCCTCCCACTGTAGGAAGATATCCATAACCACTTGTGGACTGTACTTGGAGGTATTCGAAACCCATCTACGAGCAAGGAGATCTAACACTGCCCGCTCTTCGGGACCAGGGAGCTGACTACGTCTCTGCTTACGTTCAGAAACAGGGGTCATATTCAGTGACCCAAAGAAAGGAGACAAAAGACTAGTGACAGTCTCAGTCATTCGTTGCCGAGCAGAAGGAGAAGAAGTTGACATGAGGACAGGAGACAAAGTGTTTTGAGGTGACAGAGACGTAGGGACAGAAATAAGAGAAGTCGAAGATAAAGGAGTGTAAGGCAAAGGAGTTTGAGGCTAGGCTGGTGGCAAGGCTGGAGGGGGCTGCGCCGGGGGAGTAAGAACCACCTGTGAAGCAACGGGTGGCTGAACAACAGGGGGTTGAAGGACAACAAGGGGTGCAACAACTGGAGGTAACGGAGGTGCAGTAGCACCCTGTACATAAGGGGGTGGTAATCTCAGTAAATGTGACATCAAAGGATCCTTTTCAGGGTCTACAGTCACATTTGAAAGGGAAAGTGGCAAAGCCGGGTAACATTTGTCAATGGCCATGCAATGTTGTCTATCTGACACTTCAATCGCACAATCTTCTTCATCTTCCTTAAACTGCCTAGCAGCTTGCATTACCGATATATTCCTTTCCTTCCTATCTCTCTTATCCTGCTTAACTTCTCGCTGTTTGGCTTCCTTAAGCCAAAGGCGGAAAGAGTCAAGCATCGCCGGCCGGGCTTTCTTCTTAAATAGCGCAACTTCTAAGTTATCTAAAACATCTGATTCAAAACTACCATGTTGGGGCCATCGTAAAACATCATCTTTACTTGTAAAACGGACCCATACTTCATTAAAGGTAATGGGACCTACACCATGCTTTGAATAGAGCTCATAAGTTGGAGTTCCAACTGGAGGTATCGGACACGAGTCCTCCAATCGGGAATCCCTATTACAACTACAACAAAACCATTTCCTAAATTTGCTAAAACCAGGCATCTTTTAGCTCACTAGTCATGCTTCAAACTTCAAGGGGTTATCAAAAATGATACACTCGCAAATATACGAACCCCCGGCTTCGACTATTGCAATGGCCGAATCAAAACCAAGAAACAAAGTCGTGGGTGCGACCCACTTATACTTAACCAAAATGTCTGTCACGCCACCAGAAGACCGTCTAACGTCTCGCCTTACAAATCATCACAAGAGGGTCCAAGACAGGGCGACAGTCAGGGCAGCAGTCCTTCGCAGCCGTCGGAAAGGGGAAGCCTCGCAGAAAAAAACCTTCGGTCCACGTCGACATGCAGGGGTCGATGAAGTGGCGGCCGTCCTCCAGAATTTCCTCACGGGGCTCCTCACAATCTTCGGGCTTGGACCCGTACCGCTGAAGTCGCTCAACGTTGGGCGCCAGTTGAAGAACCGGGGTTTAACCCAGCTGCGTCAGGGGCACGCCTAAGATCTTCGAGTTCACCTGTCTTGGTATACAGAGACACGGAATACTTCTGGATGGCATCAGAGACCAAGTTTATTAGCTGCAGCTAGTAACAGTGATCCCAGAAATACATCACGGTGTAAATTCTCAGGAGACTGCTCATTTTACTAAGGCGAGACGTTTCCTTTTATACACAATATTCACATTATAAATGTACACCCACTGCACAAAATTCTAGCCAATAAGGTACATTTTCAAACAAAGTGTCACATAACAAAAACTCAATTTACAGTATCCCAACCCAAAAGTTAATTATTAGGAATGTCCCAAATTCAATCTCCACAAGCCTGACAAACCTATAATTGAAAGCATAACCAATGTAATGAAGAAACATAAAAAAAGAAACGGTAACAGATGCTGAACAAGATAAGGCATGTGCAAGGAAACTAAAAGTTAACGATGTCCTGAACATTGATTGGCTCTTTCCTTCTTTATAAACCATATATATATTTTTTTCCCTCAGATATGTCAGCTGCCTTATTTTCCTTGAATAGCTGCCCCCTGATTTGATTGGGCAGTGAATCTTTTCGCGAATATGCCGGGATTGTACCGCTGAGGCATAGCGATTACCTTGTATGCCAAAATCATATTGATACTGCCTACCTTGACGTTGATCTCGTGGGTTAATTTTAGCTCTAAGTACGTACAGCCACAGATATACTCTTTCCACTTCTCTCACATATGCATTTTTTGCATGATCTGCACTGGGATTTGTAATATTGGTGGTGGCGTTGTTTATGCTCCCTTTTCTATGCCTTTGTTCTTGACTGAGCCTAATATTAGAGGTACATCTCTCCTTCTTGATTCCTCTTTGGTGTGCGATATGCTTGTTTATTCTATGATGGAACCTTCACCTCGGGGTGTGTTCTTGTTCTAGCTACCTTGGTACTGTTTTGGACCTTGTTAATTTTGATCTTTCCTTATCCTTTGCTAACTGAAACTGACTCGGACAGATAGAGATGTGTATATATTCTCCTGTGATATAAAAGTATATTAGAGTACATGTATATGTGTTATTATGTAATTTGGTTTTGTTGTTTATGTTTATTTATTTGATTGATCCTAGGCACTGCTCATGTCCCCAACTACCCTTTTGGTCTACGCCCTGATGAAGGTGGGGCCCCCCTGTGGGTCCTATACCGAAACGCGCGTTGGCGCTTGAATCACCGACCTTCTGTTTTCTACAGTATCACCTATGTCCATCTGGATGATACAGTAGTCACACCATCGACCTGAGCACCACTGGATAGTTTTTTTGCCACCTTGACCTGAATTGTTGTTTTGATTGTTGTTCGGAATGAATGTTTGTAAGCATGAAGTATATTCACGTGTGGGACATTGAACAATGCATTTATCCATATACATATGTGTTCTTCTTGATTGATTTGTGAATGTATATGTTTTTTATTGACTTATTAGTGTAAAAATTGAAAATATAAAAATTTTTCGTACGATTAAAAACATAATAAATAAGAGATATATATTTTTGTATCTAACTCCTTGTTGCGGTGTGTTATGTTATCTATCCTGTTCCGCTCTGTTCCAGTCTAGTTTTGTGTTGAATTAGGGACCTATTTGTTAGGCCTGAGTATATACTGTCTGGACAGGTACTGTTTTCTCCTCCCTGAATTGTTTTCTACCCCGCCTGTACCTGCCCTCCATTGATATTTTGGTGTCCCCCTCTCTTAATTGGATTTTTAGAGCCCGATCCTCGCCAGAGCTCGATTACTCCCAGCGCCGCCTTCCTCCTCGACGGCCTGATCCCCGCCGTCGAACCGATGATTTCTTCTTCTCCTTGCAGGGAGGGGTTGTATGCTAACTCAGGGCTTTGTGCCCTTATTTAACCCCCCTAGCTGCTTCCCAACTCGCGCCTTGATGGGGGGGGGGGCTTTGGCTATCTTGGGGTGACCAATCCTGGTTGCCCCTCCTTTTGCAGGCCTCTCGACGCTGGGGGGAGGGCTTCCCACATCCGGGCGGCGTTTGCCCCGCGCCCCCATTGGGTCCGGCTGCGCCTTCCCCGGCCCGGGTTTCAAAACTTCGTCGGGCAGTGGAGAGAATCACTGCTGCAGAGATAAGATTCACGGCCACTGAAGATTCTGTTTGAAGCCCTGTAACAAAGGGTGGACAGATTAAAGGAGGTGACCTGAGTCCTCCAACTTCTAACAGAAATTGCTGAGGGCAGGGCATGCCACAACAATCTCAATGGAGATCTTCGCCAAGGACAGTGAACTCCAGTGGGGCCTCCAGAGAACTGTGCCTGTCTCATACAGGAAGGTCTTATTTGTATTGTACAAATCGTGATGTGATTTGTTAGTCATACAACGTGCCTGCCATCATGCTGTATCACCCTCCAGCAGCTTTCCATGTGTGTGATATTTCTAAGGAGTAATGTTCATGTAATATTATCAGTACTGCCATAGAACCTAGCTGAAAACCTGCATGTAGAAGTGTGCAAAACTTATATCCATTGAGGCATCTGTAGTGATCTCCTTGCAGATGTGTTTCCTGTAGAAAAAGGATACATGCCCTGTATTGTTTTACCAACCCGAGAACCGTCCCTTTCTCGACCTTGTCTAAAATGTCATTAACGTTCCACAAAATGCATTTTACCACAGGTTGGCTGTGGGCTTGTTTGAGAGCACCCACTATGGAATTCCAATCTTTATGGGATTATATACAATGCTGTGTAACTACTTGCTAGGTGTCTTTGAGTCCCTAACTATGGTTCACTGTCTTCAGCAGAGACCTCAATGTTCCTTTAGATTTTGAAGGGATATATTTGGCTTACCCTTTGTCCAGACTCCTGCCTCTGTCCCATTGGCAGATTTCCTAAGCATTATGGGCCTTGCAGATATGCGGAGGTACTACCACCTTGGAGCAGAAGGGGGCTATACCTTCTTTTTTGGAGTGCATAAATCTTTCTCCCAATTAGACTATTGTCTGGTAGACTGGTACCCATGTCGGACCTGGTTCATATTAACAACATGATATTCAATGTGCTGGGACTCACAAACCATGCCACCCTCGAGCTTCAATTTTCCGATAAAGCACCATTGACTCCGTATTGATGGCGAATGAGCTCTTGGGGGCATATCATCAAGGCGAGGCGATAAAATTATCGCCGCTTTAGCATCCGTTTTCGGGCAAAAAGCGGTGATAATTTTATCGCCTTATCAGCAAAGACAAGCTATTGTGTGTTTTGCTGACTTAGTGCCCGTTACATCAATGCCCATCTTTGCATCGCTAATGAGATGCAAAGTGGGCGCAACTCACAGAAATTACCAGGAAAATGTCGCTAAGTGACATTACTCCTATTATCAATCTGCACGCTAACCTGTGCAGCGATGATAAAAGGTGCGCTAACCTCTCTTATCGCAGGTTTCTTTAAGCCTGCTTTTCTTTTGACTAAACCATGTTAGCCTATGGGTGGTGGATCATAGGGCTGAGGCCACCCAGCTCTAGCAACAAGTTATCGCCTGTCGCTATGTGTTTATCGCTGGATTTCCAGCGATAATCACACCTTTTTGCAACTATCGCTGGTTTATATATCGCATCAGAGATAAGCGTTGCTGATAGCACGCTATCTCGGCGATATAAACCAGCCAGAGCCGGCGATAATTATCCTCGCACTAAGCGCGCTTAGCGATAATTATCGCCGGCTGTTGCTGATATGCCCCTTGGTGTCTTAAAAACGTGAACTCCGTGACTCCTTAGCCAGTAGCATGGCATAGTAATTGATTATTGAGGGAGCAGTGTAGTCACCTGCGGTGATTTGGGAGGCATACTAGGAAATTATTGGAGGACACATGATCAGCACAACCACATGCTACAATCCACTTCACCAACAGGAACTCTTCCAATCGAGACAGCTGTACAGGAGTCTACTGAGAATCTCCATAAGCATCAGTAAACAGAGCTTCAATACAGCCAAACGGGAATGACTCAAGCTCTCAAAACATGGCTTGCAGCACAGAGTCAACTTTACGAGCAAGGTGATAAACCAGACAAGCTGACTAACTGGTTTATAAGGAGAGATGATGAGCCTAGACACATTGCCCAAATAGTATGTAGGATGGCACCGTTCTCCCTCTGCCACTGGACATTGCTAATGAATTCGCACACTACTATGGAGGCCTATATGGAGAGTCCCCTTCTTCCCCCTTACCTGTGTGTTCACTACACAGATATGTGTCTTCCATATCAAGCTCTGGTTTTTCAGTCAAGGAAAGAGATCACCTGGGTAGCCAGATCTCGGAAGAGGGGTTGCAAGTCATTGAGCACCCTATATCTGGTAAGTCGCTGGGCCCGAATGGGTTCCTTAAGGTGTTTTTTCAATGTCATGTTAACCCACTAACTCAGCCATATCCAGATGTGATTGAGAATGACAGAGAGGGTGGTGCTTTTCCACTGGAGATGGTCGAGGCTCATACAACCTCTATTTTGAAACTAGGGTTTCCCCCAAAAAGTGAAAATCATGCTGGCCAATTTCTCCGATCAATACCGAAGCCAAGCTCCTGGCCACAGTTCATGCTAAGTGCCTACATACAGTAATTTTGACTTTAATACACAACTAGATCAAAGTGATTTTATGCCCCAGCAGGTGGCCAGACATAACAATTGAAGAGCCTTTACAGCCCTCACTCTGGCTGGTATAAGCACCCGTTTCCTGGCATAGGTCCATACTCTCTATGCAAACCTTGTTCACAGTTGCGGATAAGTAATGTACTGTCTTTGCCATTCTCGCTGAGGAGAGGAGTGTGGCAGGGATGCCCACTCTCCTTTACCTTTCACTATATCAATGAAATCACTGGCCCAGGAGATTAGGCGAAATGGACAGACTAAGAAGTCAACTGGTCTGACAGCATGGAAGATAAGGTGTCACTGGGGATCTCAGGCTCGCATGTGGTAAGCACTCTGATGGATTTTAGACAACTTTCAGTAATAGTGTTTAATTGGAGCAGGACTGTGCCATTCACTGTCTGTCCGATTGATGACTATGTGTCGTGATCTGAGCCAGTCGACATTCATGTTAACACATCCAGCATCAAATATCTAGACATGCAACTTGTCCCATCATAAGAGGTCGTACGGTTAGAATACTTATTCCCAGTGATGGAGCATGCCTTTACTGATACTCACAGCTGGCTGTCATTTCTGCTGTCTATGTTTGGCAGAATTGTTTTGTTAAAAATTATGCTACTTCCTAGACAACTCTATACTCTACAAGATTACCCATTTGTCCTCCCTCTGAATTTCTTACCTACACAGACATTCCCCTTGAGATCTTTATGTGGGGCTTCTGAAGAAGCCCAAGGCGGACCCCAAGGACCTCGAGAACTTCCGGCCCATCTCCCTGCTCCCTTTCGTGGCAAAAGTGACCGAGAAGATTGTCAACAAACAGCTGACCCGCTACCTCGAAGTTAACAACATCCTGGACCCTTCCCAATCCGGTTTTCGCAGCAACCACAGCACCGAGACCGCCCTCATCGCCGCCACTGACGACATCCGGACCCTGATGGACAAAGGAGAAACAGCCGCCCTCATCCTCCTGGACCTATAAGCAGCCTTTGACACGGTCTGCCACCGCACCCTATCAGCACGCCTCCATGACGCCGGTATCCAAGAGAAGTCCCTGGCCTGGACAACATCCTTCCTCTCCGGCAGAACCCAGAGCGTCCACCTCCCACCCTTCCGCTCCAAAACCACCGAGATCATCTGCTGCGTCCCACAGGGATCCTCCCTCAGCCCGACACTGTTCAATATCTACATGGCCCCACTCGCCCACGTCGCACGACAACACAACCTCAAAATCATCTCCTACGCCGACGACACATAGCTGATCATATCCCTCACCGAAGATCCCCACACCGCCAAAGCTAACCTCCACAGAGGAATGAAGGCCGTAGCCGACTGGATGAAGGACAGCAGACTGAAGCTGAACTCAGACAAGACAGAGGTCCTCATTCTCGGACCCACCCCATCAGCCTGGGACGACTCTTGGTGGCCCACGTCACTAGGCACAGCCCCGGAACCCACGGACCACGCACGCAACCTGGGGGTCATCCTCGACTCCACTCTCTCCATGGCCAGGCAAGTCAACGCCGTCTCCGCGTCCTGCTTCAACACCCTCCGTATGCTCCGCAGGATCTTCAAATGGATCCCCCTCGACACGAGAAAAACCGTTACCCAGGCCCTCATCACCAACAGACTCGACTACGGGAACGCCCTCTACTCAGGAACTACAAACAAGCTCCTGAGACGACTCTAACGCATCCAGAACGCCTCGACCCGACTCATCCTCGACGTCCCCCGCCGCAGCCACATCACACTCCACCTGAGAGGCCTGCACTGGCTCCCCGTCAACAAAAGGATCACCTTCAAGCTCCTGATCCACGCACACAAAGCACTGCACAACACCGGACCCACCTACCTCAACAACCGACTCAGCTTCCACACCCCCACCGAAGCCTCCGCTCAGCCAACCTCGCCCTCGCCACAGTCCCTCGCATCCGAAAAACCACCGCCGGTGGCAGATCCTTCTCCTACCTCACCGCCAAGATCTGGAACACTCTCCCCACCATCCTACGACAGACCCAGGGCCTGCTGGCCTTCAGAAGACTCCTCAAGACCTGGCTCTTCGACCAGTAGCACCCCCCCCCCCCTCTCCCCAGCGCCTTGAGACCCTCTCGGGTATGTAGCGAGCTTTACAAATGCAGTGATTGATTGATTGATTGATTGATTGATTGATTGATTGATTGATTGATTGGGGCGGGAGCCACCCCTGGTCTCCTATGGCAAATGTTTCAAGTCGACGCGTGATAGAAGAATAGCAATGATAGACCATGTATCATATTACACAGCAGCACATCTACTAGTTATAAATGACTGGATCTGTTCTTCGCAATTGGGAGCTTACCTGAACTTGGCATACGTGGTCGAGCTGTGGGCAATAGAGGAGGAATCCTTAACACGGTTCCTCAATCAATCAATTAGTCAATCAGTGTTTGTTAAGCGCAACTACTCACCCTTAAGGGTCTCAAGGCACTGGAGGGAGGGGGGCGGGGGGGGGGGTGTAGGTTCCAGTTCATCAAGGAGGGTGTCTGTCGAAGAGCCAGGTTTTGAGGTTTCTCGCGAAGATGGGGAGCGATGTTGTCTGTCTGAGGTGGAGCGGAAGGGCGTACCAGGCTCTGGCCGCAAGGAAGGAGAAGCAGTGCCTCCCGATACGGTCTTTTTGGTGCAGGAGATCTGGGCTGTTCGTAGGGTCCTTTGGGGTGCGTGGAATTTGAGTCTGCTGTTCAGGTATGCTGGTCCGGTGTCGTGGAGGGCCTTGTGTGTGTGGATGAGAATCTTGAAGGTGATTCTAGCCTCGATTGGGAGCCAGTGGAGTGTGCGCAGGTGCTGGGAGATGTAGCAGTGTCTTGGCAGGTTGAGGACCAGTCTTGCAATGGCGTTCTGGATGTTTGCAGCTTGCAGGTGAGGTTTTTGTTTATTCCTGCGTAGAGTGCGTTGCTGTAGTCGAGTCTGCTGGAGACAAGGGCGTGGTGACGGACTTTCTGTGCTCAAGGGGGATCCATTTGAAGGTCTTACGTAGGAGGTAGAGGGTGTGGAAGCAGGAGGATGAGACGGAGTTGATCTGGCAGTTCATTTTGAACTCGGAGTCCAGGATGATTCCCAGGTTGCGTGCATGGTCCGTGGGGGTGAGTGGGCTTCTGAGGGCGGGGGGGCCACCAGGTGTCATTCCATTCGTCGGGGTTTGGACCCATGATAAGTACTTCTGTTTTGTCGGTGTTGAGTTGTAGGCAGCTGCTTTTCATCTATTTGGCGATGGCTCCCATGCCTTCTTGAAGGTTGTGTCTGGCGATGTTGGGTTTGTTGGATAAGGAGAAGATGAGTTGGTTGTCGTCTGCGTATGACACAATGTTGAGTCCATAGGTTCTGACGATGGGGGCGAGCAGAGCCATGTAGACGTTGAAGAGTGTGGGGTAAAGGGAGGACCTCTGGGGGACTCCGCAGGTGGTTGGTGTAGGGTCCGAGAGGAAAGAGGGAAGTCTGACCAGCTGCATTCTGCCGGAGAGGAAGGAGTGGATCCAGTCGAGGGCCTTGTCCCGGATTCCTGCATCGTGGAGTCTGCGTATTAGGGTGCGGTGAGAGACTGTGTTGAACACCGCTGAGAGGTCGAGGAGGATGAGGGCAACTGTTTCCTACATGGATCAACACTTCCAATGGGGCAGTGGCGGCTCGCCGAGGGAATGCTGCGAGGTGGTGAGGCGGGGTAGGGGAGAGAGGGTGGGTTGTGGACTCTGACTTACAGCTGAACAGAGTTAAGTAATTAAATAAATAAATAAAGCAATTTACATTGCCTCACGCTGATTTCGCGATGTAGCGTGCGCAATGTAAATTATTTTCTTTATTTATTTACTTACTTAACTCCGTTCCGCCGTAAGTCGGAATCCACTATCCCCCCACCCTACCCCTCCCCACCTGGCCTCACTGCCCCGCAGCACTCCCTCGGCGAGCCGCCACTGCAATAGGGATAGACCCCCGGCAGCAAAATTGTTCATTGCAACCTGGAAAGCACTAAATAGACAGACGGGCTGGTGTCGAAAACTGACCATTCAGATTCCCCCTTAGGGAGAGCACTATGTTGCTGAGGGTTGCCACATTAGAGGGATTCGATGGCTGGGACCGACTCAGTATCTCAACACTAGGAGATATAATAAAGGAGGGAAATGTGAAATCCTTCTCCGATCTGAAAGACGAGTTTGGGATCATGCACATACAATTTTATAAATACCTTTAGTTTAGCCCTACGGAAGCCAAGCTGACCATGTTTCGACTTCCTACACAGGAGAAGATCATACATATTTATATTGGACCCTGGTGATAAATACCCTTGACACTTTTGCACATCTCAGGAATGCCTGAGAAGATGATGTTGTGAAATCATTTGCTCTGATAGCCCCTCGCAAGGCAGCAATTTCAAAAAGACTACACCTCAACCAATTTAATGTTTCCACAGGATTTATCTGACCCCTGAACGAATGTGGAGGCTTGGCCGAGGCTCTGGTCCTGAGTGCCTGTGGTGTGTGACCATGATATGGTAATTCTACCACATTGACTGGCAATGTACAGTTCTACAGCCCTTGTGGGAGTGTATTTTTGGAAAACTGCAACTATTGTGGAAGAGGGCACAAATATGATGTCCTAAAATTGCCCTACTGAATATCTTGGAAGATGAGGGATTCAATAGGACAGAGCTGATTCTGGTAAGATTATGCCTCACACTAGGGAAGAGGGGCATAGCACAACACTGGAGAGATGTGGCAGCATCCAGTGTGACACAGTGGAGACTTGGAATAGACCAATGCTGAATTCTAGAACATCCAATCAATGTTGTCCTAATACACATGCCAAAATCTGGTACAGTTGGAAGGAAATCGCAATCGACGATGAATGACTATACAATTGACCTCTCTCAATACATTAGGAGCAATTCGTTTGGGGACTGATTTGACCTGCTCTCGATATAACTCCATAGTGGGGAATCCTATTATCGTTGTTAGATCTTCTGATATTCATGTAATGCTGAATTAAGGTACATATGGTGTATGTGTGACTTGAGGGTAATGTTTCGTATGCTTTAGGCTTTCTTCAAATAATTAGAAAACTCAATAAAAATATTCTTTCAAAAAGCACAGTCCATTTGAGGTTGCAAAGGAACTAGTAATTCTTTCTGTATTGTAACACTTTGATTATTTTCACACACCTACATTATTAGAACAACGTTTGGCCACTGAATTGATTGGCTGTATAATTAATTAGTGTAAGTAACGGTTTAGGGATAAAAATTGATGTTGACGCAATTGAAAGAAAACCCCCCAAAACGTTCACAGAAGGCAGCATTGGAAACTTGGCAGGAGTGAAAGGACAATAACAACCAACTGCTCCCCTCGCCCACTAATTGTACAGAGGAATCCGGCTCAAGCGGCCTCGGGCAAACCGATAACAGGGCTGCTTGAGTTATTCTCAGGAGGCATCCACCCCAGCCTTTCCACTTTGTATCTACAAGCTTATATAGCTGTGTGCTGTTCTAGCTTGTTCCTGTTGAGCACAATCTAAAAGGTATTGCGGCCTCTGGAGCCAGTCATTCACATGAAATCATATTTTTGGGGGGAAATACCTGCTGTCAGCCTTCTTTCTTTACTCCGGCATTGGAGTAAAAAACGGGGTACCGAGGGGCCATCATTCACCAAACCCGCACTTTTCAAGAACACACGCTCCTGCTGCAAACTACATTTATAGATTTAGGAAGAAATGTCTTCCCTGTTTAGTAATGATGTGGCAGCTAAGACAGACATACCAATAGATCTCAACATATGTTGGAATTATTGTGTTTTCTGTTTCCATGGCACATATTTTTAGGTTTACGTCTGGAAGCCAAAAGCCTATTGTGTACCATACCAAGGAGCATATCAACAACAACCGGCGATAATTATCGCTAAGCGCACTTAGCGCTAGGATAATTATCGCCGGCTAGCGTTGATTTTTATCGCTGAGATAGCGTGCTATTAGCAACGCTTATCTCAATAGCGATAAAAATCCTCATGCTAAGTGGCTAACGTGAGATTATCGCTGGAAACCCAGCGATAATCTCACGTTAGCTTGTTGATAGGGACAGACAAACTTAGCCATGATATCCACCTTCCATAGGATATCATGGCTAAGTCAGAAAAATACCAGACGTAAAAAAGCAGCGTTAACCGCGGTTAGCGCTGCTTTTTTTGGGGCATATCAACAAGGGCTTTATCTCTGCTTTTTTGGCTTTAAAAGCCAAAAAAGCGGAGATAAAACTAGCGCCCTATCAACAACAGGGTGCTAACATGCAAATTCGCATGTTAGCACCCTTTTACTCTACACTTCCCCTTGCATCTCTAATGAGATGCACAGGGGGCGTTCCAGAGTAAAATAATAGGAGAAATGTCGCTAAGCGACATTTCTCCTATTATCAAGAATATCGCTAACCCTGTTAGAGACAAAAAAAGCAGCGCTAACCGCGGTTAACGCTGCTTTTTTACGTCTGGTATTTTTCCTACTATGGAAGGAGGATATCATGGCTAAGTTAGTCTGTCCCTATCAACAAGCTAACATGAGATTATCGCTGGGTTTCCAGCGATAATCTCACGTTAGCCACTTAGCACCAGGATTTTTATCGCTATTGCGATAAGCGTTGCTAATAGCACGCTATCTCAGCGATAAAAATCGGCGCTAGCCGGCGATAATTATCCGAGCGCTAAGTGCGCTCAGCGATAATTATCGCCGGTTGTTGTTGATATGCCCCTTTGTCTCTAACAGGGTTAGCGATATTCTTGATAATAGGAGAAATGTCGCTTAGCGACATTTCTCCTATTATTTTACTCTGGAACGCCCCCTTTGCATCTCATTAGAGATGCAAGGGGAAGCGTAGAGTAAAAGGGTGCTAACATGCAAATTTGCATGTTAGCACCCTGTTGTTGATAGGGTGCTAGTTTTATCTCAGTTTTTTGGCTTTTAAAGCCAAAAAAGCAGAGATAAAGCCCTTGTTGATATGTCCCCAAAAACGTACATTCTTTTGATGATTTGTATCCTTCCACTGGTCACGTTTAGGGAATTACTTTTTTCTTTTTTCTTTAGTCCTTTGTGAGGGTGCATATATTTTCAGGATCTCTCCCTCGTGTGCTGCTTCCTCCCCACCAAATCACCGCACCACCCTCCCCAAGCGCTCCATGTTGCTCCCTCCTCCCCACTCGCTCTTTCCCTCCTGTGCTGCTTTTATACCATCCACCTCCATCCCACACGCTCTCTGTTCCTCTCCCCCCATCTTTGTCCACTGCTTCCTCCTTGGCTTTTTAAATTTTATAATATTATATTATATTCTTATCCTGCTTAGCATTAGAAGTAGAATGAAAGCAGTGCTTGTATTGGCTGGGGTGCTGTTGCCAAAAATGCACACCTTTATAGCCAAAGCCAGGCAGCGTGAAGCTGGAGTATTTATCCTTGGGTCTGTTTATTGTGTACCGGTTTGCAGCTGAACGTTTGCTGCTGAATAAGATCGCCAATGTAAGATTATGGTTATTAGTACTCACACTGAGGTACAGTTATGAGCATATTGACCTTTTAAGCACCCTATCACTTCCAACAGTTACCAGACACCACTCCTGGCCTCCGAGTCCTCCTTGGCTCTCTTAGCTTTGTTAAGCAGTCATGGGCAAGCTCAAAGAAGGTGGTGTGAAGGTTGACTCGAGGAATAGTATTACACAGTTCTCAAAGTTGCCAGTGTTGTTAATCGATATCATAGAAAAATACTTTAATAATACATTAATATATATAAACTATATTCATGGTAAAACAGTGGTCAGATAATGAAAAGCACACATATAAGACATTTGGAAATTATTGGTGAAACATGGCAACTGAATTATACTAATTGTGAATACCTGGGTGTTCTCAAAATACTCAAAGTAACAAAAAAGCAGGTACTGTTGAACAATGGGTAACAATTTACACAATGCATACTGTTGGTGTTAATATTCTGTTCATGACACCCACTGGTCGCAAACACCATGTTATTTGTAAAACAACGAACATGGAAGATTGCGATCTACCTATCAAAAACCTGATAACTTTTTGTAGGAATTGTTCTCAATTAGTTGGAAAATGGCAAACTTAAGAAATACACTACTGTAACGTGCAATTAACCTGTACCATAGCCTAATGAAAACAAAGAGGCAGACTTACTACGACTTAATCCAGAGATCTACTGTACATGCTTCACTAGCTTGTTAATAACCCTCCTTCTGAAGGACAATGATTTGGCATCTGGCAGCAGTACTGCAAAGGTGATGTCAGCCAGTGGTAACTTAGCAGGAATCAGATATCTGGCAGAGAGGCAGAACAAATGGCAACTTTCACAGTTTTTCCTTCCTTCCAGAATGCGACTTTGGGTTTCAAAGGTAAGAAAGAGACGCCCGGGGTAAGTCACTTTTCTTTAACCAATTAGAAAAGGAGAGGTCAGTTTCCCAAGGAGTCTGATACCCATGTCTATGTTCATACAGTGTGCCGTATATAGAAAAAATAAGAGTGGAAAGACTTCGGGGCATATTATCAAGACAGGCGATAAAATTATCGCCGCTTTAGCGGCAGAAAACTGCCGCTAAAACGGCGATAATGGGCTTGATAATATGCTCTATGGAATTCCAATTGAAGTCCATGTTAGACGTCCTTCACATTTAACATGGGCTTCAATTGGAATTCCATAGAGCATGTTATCAAGCCCATTATCGCCGTTTTAGCGGCAGTTTTCTGCCGCTAAAGCGGCGATAATTTTATCGCCTGGCTTGATAATATGCCCCTTAGTGGCATAATTACAACGAGGCGATAGAAAATTATAGCCGCATTTGCGGCCGTTTTTGGCCGAAAAGCGGCGATAATTTTATCGCTATATTAGCAAGGTCACGCTAACGCGTGAAACCTTGCTTTAGCGTGGGGATTTCTATCGCCCAGCTTTGCATCTCTAATGAGATGCAAAGTGGGCGTTCCTGACCTGACATGATAGGAGAAATGTCGCTAAGCGACATTTCACCTATCCTCAAGCCCCACGCTATGAAGCATAGCGTCAGGAAAAGTAGCGATAACACCTGTTATCGCTACTTTCCTAACACCTGCTTCAGGACTGACTTAGCCATGATATCCTATGGAAGGTGGATATCATGGCTAAGTTTGTGAGTCCATATCAACAAGGTAACGTGAGATTAATCTCACGTTAGCCAGTTAGCGTGAGGATTTTTATCGTTATTGAGATAAGCGTTGCTAATAGCACGCTATCTCAGCAATAAAAATCCGCGCTAGCCGGCGATAATTATCCTAGCGCTAAGTGCGCCTTGCGATAATTATCGCCGGTTGTTGTAAATATGCCCCTTAGTTACTCCCACAAAGTTCGTTGGTTTTAGAATTTTTAGTGTCTCGTGATCGGGAAAATAGGGTTCATTCAGATCCTGCGCTTCTGTCTCCTGTAAAGTTTAGGTATAGCTATTTGGCTGCGGGGAGAAAGAACAGTGTTAAGGTGAGGGTGATGTATAGAGATGATTTGCCACGGGATATCGTCCTCCTCCGATTCCTGTACCCATCCACACTGTCCCAGCCAATCCAGGCACTGCTCTTATCCTGCTTAGCATTAGAAGTAGAATGAAAGCAGTGCTTGTATTGGCTGGGGTGCTGTTGCCAAAAATGCACACCTTTATAGCCAAAGCCAGGCAGCGTGAAGCTGGAGTATTTATCCTTGGGTCTGTTTATTGTGTACCGGTTTGCAGCTGAACGTTTGCTGCTGAATAAGATCGCCAAGGTAAGATTATGGTTATTAGTACTCACACTGAGGTACAGTTATGAGCATATTGACCTTTTAAGCACCCTATCACTTCCAAAATTAACCAGACACCACTCCTGGCCTCCGAGTCCTCCTTGGCTCTCTTAGCTTTGTTAAGCAGTCATGGGCAAGCTCAAAGAAGGTGGTGTGAAGGTTGAGTCGAGGAATAGTATTACACAGTTCTCAAAGTTGCCAGTGTTGTTAATCGATATCATAGAAAAATACTTTAATAATACATTAATATATATAAACTATATACATGGTAAAACAGTGGTCAGATAATGAAAAGCACACATATAAGACATTTGGAAATTATTGGTGAAACATGGCAACTGAATTATACTAATTGTGAATACCTGGGTGTTCTCAAAATACTCAAAGTAACAAAAAAGCAGGTACTGTTGAACAATGGGTAACAATTTACACAATGCATACTGTTGGTGTTCATATTCTGTTCATGACACCCACTGGTCGCAAACACCATGTTATTTGTAAAACAACGAACATGGAAGATTGCGATCTACCTATCAAAAACCTGATAACTTTTTGTAGGAATTGTTCTCAATTAGTTGGAAAATGGCAAATGTAAGAAATACACTACTGTAACGTGCAATTAACCTGTACCATAGCCTAATGAAAAAAAAAGAGGCAGACTTACTACGACTTTGTGCTGGTTCAAAGTCATACAAGGCGATGAAAAGTCTTATAAGGCTATTTACTTTACAGCCCAACAGATAATTGGCTTTGAAAAGGTTCATTTTTCTTATTGCAAAAAGCTCTCTGTGCTGCTTTGTTACACTTTACATCAAGAGGACGTTATATGGATTTGAAATGAATAGGGTCACTGATACCTTTTAACGCAAAGCCCGATCTACTAAGAAAGACCGGGTTTGCGTCAAAAAAATGATGCTTCTTGAAGCAGCCACTAACTTTGGAGAAAAGTCTTTTTTTCTCTGAACATTTCCCACTTTGCATGCATGCTGCACTATAAAGCACACATCTATGTCTATGCATAGGATTTTGTACTGGAATAGGATGCCCCATGTATAAATCCTGTGCTGGACATCATATACACACCTCTGCACTGTGGTGGGTTGTGAGTAGCGCTAGGCAGCCTGTTTGTGCAGCAGTGCAGGGGATAACAGCTTCAGCAGTCCATTTATGTGGTCTGTCTTTAAAGCACAGGTATCGCTAAACTATTATGTTAGAATCATCAGAAGACTGATTCTGGCTCTGCCAACATATTGGGTGCCATGATTACATGTTCTGATTGGGCAGTACTGGTGCATTTCCTGTAAAAAGTGCTTGCCCTCCACACAGCTGCTAACATTTGTATTTATTTAGCTGCCTGAACTTAAACTTTCATTGGCGCACACAATATTGTAATGTTGTTGAAGTATATTAGATAACTAGATAATTTCCTGTGTTTTTCTCAGGCAGCAGCAGAGATGGGAGAAGGGCAGTCATTAATCTGCATGGATTTTTAGGTCTGTCTTATCAGTGCAACTGTCACCTGAATTAATGTGATCAACAAAAAAAGAGCTTTCAGAGTCCTATTAAAAGAGGGACTTAGGCTCCACTTACATGTAGGTCCCCCTGACTACAGGGTTTGGTTAGGACGAATTAGTGTGCTTCACTAAATTGACGGGGGCAGATTTATGAGCCCCTTGCGCCACTTTTGCGTCACTTTTAACATGGGAAAAGTGACGCAAAAGTGGCGCAAGGGGCTCATAAATCTGCCCCACAGTTTTTAACACACGGTAAACCCAGTAACTGCCAGGGACTTGGGACAATGGGTAGAACAAGGAACAGAGGTCCCTAGTTGACAGCACATGCAGAAATTATGTGCAGTCAAACAACAGATTTGATCATTAAACAATTAAAGATACAGCACTCCACCCATCATCTTATTGTGTGTGCTTTGTTTCCCCTAAGTCGGCAGGGTATGACCAGACATGGGTCCCTTGCTCACTGTGCCGCTGGATTCAAGCTAGCCTGGCTGATGAGGGGTTTTACCCCGAAACCGGTCCCAGGATGCTTGTTTCTGGTCCAGGGAGGTCCTGGCTTGGCAGTTTGGGCTGGACTGTTCCCATGAGGAGCAGGAGCAAGACAGTTTTGCATACAGCTGGGTCTGAACTGGGATGGTGAAGTGAGCGAAAGAACAATGATGGATTTAACCAAGATCTAATAGTCATTAGGGGTGAGTGTCTGAAAAGATTCCACACATCATCTTATTGTGTTTGCTTTGTTCGCCCAAATTGGGCAGGGTATGCCCAGACATGGGCCCCTGTCTCACTTTGCCACTGGATTCTAGCCAGCCTGGCTGAGGAGGGGTGTTACCCCGAAGCCAGTCCCAGGGTGCTTGTTTCCGGTCAAGGGAAAACCAGGCCTGACAGTTCAGGCTGGACTATTCCCATGAGGCACAGGGTCAAGACTAATTTGCAGATGGCTGGGTCTGAACTGGGGTGGTGTAGTGAGCAAAAGAATGATGATGGATTCAACCCAGATCTAATAGTGACTGGGGGTGAGTGTCTGAAAAGTTTTAGAACCCCGTCCATCACCTTATTGTGCTTTCTTTTATTATGGTTGTGTCAAAGAGTGAATGGTAGTATGAATCAGTGGATTGGTGAATGGAAGCATGAGTGCAAAATTGAGTGAAAGAGTATGTATGATATTGTATTGAGTGTCTGCATCCATCACTGACACAAAAGGCACTTTTAGTCATAAAAAAAGACCTATTGGCTTTGGCAGTGTGTGTTAATAAATATGGCTTTGTGCTGTTTTCTTCTCCTTGCGCAATGCAGTGCGCAATCTTTGCTTGGGCTGCATTGTGCTAAAAATTAATAAATCAGCTGCAAAGTGTCTCAATTTTCAGTTTTCACAATAATGGCATCTGGAAGATATTGTTAGCTCCTAGTTTAGGATTAGCGTTTGCTTGCCTCTTAAAATGTGGAGATGTTGCCTTCACATCCAGTAACCACCTCAGCAGACTCCACACACTAGGTGGAGATCTTTCAAAAATTGGAGTGGAGTTCTGGCTTATACTTCGATTTCATGGCAGTTGTACAGCACACAAAGGGAAACTTTGTGTGCTGCTCTCAGACAAGACCTGGCGAAATAGCACACAGACAGTGGTGGGGATGGGGCTGTTTTTTGTCGGTAGGAGCCATCCTGCACGTAACACTGCATACTAAAAAGATGTTTTCCATCGGCCAACGACATACCTAAAAACCAGTGCACTGAAGATGAATTTTCCATCCATGCTGTTTACAATGTTTGCAATGTAGGTGGTATTTCTATGTATAGGTGTGGTATTTCTATAGCACACGCCTGACCAAAAGGCAGCAGAGTGCTCTACAGGGTCAAAGACAAACAAAGTGAATGGTTGATATATTGTGACGTTGTGCTCTTTAACCATGTGCATCCCAACTGTCTTCTAAATTCGAGCAGTGTTGAGCCGGTGCTGCATATCAGACCATCTACGAATGCAAAAATGCATGGTATATCTGGCCCCTTATTTGTAAATATTTTCATTCATTAAAAAAACATGGGGGCAGATTTATGACGACTGGCGCATCCCTGCATATCAGCAGGGATGCGCCAGTTATTATGCGCCACAGCTGCGCCACCATGGATGCGCCGCATTTATAATGCGGCGCACCATGGGGCGAAAACGGCACAGATGCGTGACGCATCTGTGCCGAAAAGTGGCGCATTGCTGGAGTTGCGTCGCAAGCGCGACGCAGCTCCAGCAATGATCTGGGGGGCCCTATCTTTACAATGCTGCGTCAATCCTTACGCCTGCTTCAAGCAGGCGCAGGGTTTTGACGCAGCATGGGCCTAAAAGTGACTGAGTGAAATCTTGTAGATTTCACTCAGCCACTTTTAGGAGGCGTTCCTGCGTCGGAACGCCCCCACCTGCCCTGGAACGCCTACATGTGGCGCAGGGCTTTACAACGTGACGCATCTCCCAGATGCGTCACGTTGTAAATACCCCGCACCATGGCGCAGGATATGCGCCGCTGCTGCGTCACAAAAGTGACGCAACGGCGGCGCAAAAGTGGCGCAAGTGCAACATAAATCTGCCCCTTGATGCTTTTCCATTTACTCCAGGTCACTGGACTTAGGTTACAAAAGAACGTCAGAACTATCGGACTTTTGTACAGCACCCACATTTATAACATATTGCCCAGTAGCCAGAATTTGGAGGCTGTTTTCAAAGGAGATACCACCTCGAGACTAAAGACTGAAGAGGCCAACTGAGGGGTTTCCCTATCTTATTCTACACAAACGTGTTCCTAGAATTAGGTTTTGCATTGGGAGCAGAGGCTCCCTAAAACTATGCCTTAAAAGGAAAACTACAGGGGAACATCCAGGTCAATGAAAAATATTCCTGATGAATACTTCTACCTGTGAATATCTCACCTTTTGAATATGCCAGGCATAAGACTGAATCTAGAACCTTTTTAATAGTTCTCTGCATCGATAAGTGGTGCTGGTTCTGTCTCGGCACTGGAAGTAGCTCCCTTGGGATGTCAGTGGAGCCATAAAGATCTCCCATAGTCTACCTGACGTCAGTTCCCTTTTTTTCTGTGCCATTGATGCATATCCAGAGATCTCAGCTCTTTTCAGGGAATCTTTTAACATTTGTTAAATTCAACCTGAAAATGTATAAGTGTAGTACAACATGTCACCACCCTAACGTTCAGGGTTCAAACCATGCAGAGACGGTAATGGACAATATCCATCACTGACCTGTACAACATCTATCCTTGCTGCTTGGGGTCGGATCATGACATTAAGGCCTGCACTCCTCCTGGAGTATGCACCCCAAGACCATTACGAAACGGGAAGCCAAGCTGTTCATGGCCTGGGTACCTGACGTCCATCCCACCAAGTGGATATCCAGACCACAATTGAGATCTCTGGTGCCGACAGTGTCTTCAAAGTTGTCACAAAGAAAAGTGACTCTGAACGATTCTGCTCCTCCACAGGTAAGTAGCAGCGACCATTCCCTGCATCACAAAACTCTTCTTCGGAACGAGAGCTCGTGGAAGCCTGACGCCATAAAGGATCTGATCCTTGTGGCACCCTCAGACCCAGTGACGATTCCGCAACTGCTACTGCCTGTGACACTAATACGAGGGCCCCAGGCCAGTCAGTCAGTCATGCCCCGAATTAGCCAGAGAACCAGTAAGATAAATAGCAGAGCAGTTTGAAGATAGGCTCTCTCATGCATGGGTAGCCAGTGGAGATAAATTAGGCTAGCTTACACAGAGGTTCTGGCAGGAAGGTTGCAGAGCTTTCAGACAGCCATGTTTTGATTGCTTTGCAGGCGTGTAAAGAGGTTGTCGGCCATGCCTGTGTATAAACCATTACCATAATCGAGCCGACTAGTAATAAGTGCCTGCATTATAGTTTTAGGCCAGTGGATCAGAATTCAATTGAAAATGCTGTGGAGTAGTCACATGATGCCGAAACAGCTCCCACGGACAGCATTGACTTGGTCTTTCATGGAAAGGGAATCATCAATAAGAAAGCCCAAGTTCTTTTTTTTGGGGGGGCATGGGGCAGTGCAGAGAGAGACCGGCCATCAAGAGTCATTCCACAATGAATTATCCTTTCCAAATAATAAGATCTCCTACTACCAAACTATCAGTTTACTGTCCTTCCTATTGGCCTAACTTCAGCTCCAAGCATCCAACATCCATCTTCTCTAAGGCGATGGCGTTGGCCGCTGTCCATCTCAGATAATCATGTGTTTCGTTATTTAGACGACTGGCTCCTCAAAGCCAGATACCCAGGGATGGTGTTGCATCATCTTCAGGTCACAGCAGCTCTGCTGCCCGAATTGCGCTTTTCCATCAACAAGCCCAAATTTAGATTTTTCACAGCCTGCTGGGCAGAAAATCTGGATTTTATTAAGGACACGGAGGCCAAGATTATGCAAATCTCCTTTATTGCGCAGCTCACAGCAGCAACAATGAAGAGATCTAGAACTTCAAAACATTCTAACAAGGTATATAGTCCATGAGAACGTAGACATCTCCCTTCTTTGTGCAGCGAACAAGATAGCTTCGAACAAGATAACTTTATAATTCCTTTGAAGTAACTTTAATGAAGACAACCGGAAGTTCTCTTGAACATTCTAATCTGAAAAGACAGAAGAACAAATAAGTTATTTTCCCAGGGAGGGAACAGTAGAGGAGGGATAATCTTAGCCTCCATGTCCTTAATAAAATCCAGATTTTCTGCCCAGCAGGCTGTGAAAAATCTAAATTTTATGGCATGACACGGAGGCCAATATTATGCAAGTTTAAAGGGTGTTCAAGACATTATCAATAACATTTGAAACAGGTTTAAAGTAACATCTTTTGAAAATTGTTTCATTTGACCAATACGCAGCTTTAAGGATATCTTGAAGGCTACCACTCAGCATAAACGCTTTTGAAGCAGATGCTCCTCTAAGAGAGTGGGCCCCAAAAAAAGAGATGTCAATCCCTGCTTCTTTCATAACACCCTTAACCCATCTAGCTAAAGTGGGGGAGGAGACTGCTTTATGAGGAAACCTATGGGATATTAATAATTGATCGATAATACCTCTTAAGCTTGATGTTCTTTTTTCATATTCTAACAAACACTTGACCACACACAAAGTTTCATTCTGAGGAAAAAAGGGATAGAATACAGAAGAAGACATAGTTTTAGTTCGTCTTTTAAGGAAAAAACAAACTCCCTCAGGTTGGTAAGCCCTGGTAGAGATATCTAAGGCTTTAACATCTGATGTACGTCTGAATGAAAAAAGGCACAGTAAGACAGTCAGTTTATAGGATAGTTTTTTAAGCGAGAGAGTTGAGTTTTCACCCCAATCTACAATTAATCTAAGGATAACCCTTACATCCCATAGTTTAGAGTATTTGGGCAAAGGTGGGTTTAAAACCCGCATACTTCTCATAAGTTTTTTAGTTAATAAGTTTTGCCCTACTGAGATACCATCTATTAAGCAATGGCCAGCTGCGATGGCCGATCTATAGACATTAACGGTTCGATAGGCCAGACCTGACGCAAAGATTTCAGCCAAGAAGTTGAGAACTTGAACTACATCAGTTGAAATGGGATCGTAATTCCGTCGAAGGCACCTACAAACCCATTTACGCCAAGCCAATCTATAAGCTTTCCTTGTTCCAGGAGCCCAGGATTCAGACATGAGTCTGAAAGCGCTCTCCGAATGTCCCGGGAGCTGCCATTGTCTCCTGAAATCCTCCATGCCATCAGTGACATGAGTCCTTGAAGAACAAGGAGGTGACATTCTCCCTGAGGGTCTGTGATTATTTCTTCGAAGGAAGGAATGAGAATTGGAAAGTCCACACTCATTTTCAACATGATGGGGAACCAGGCATGGGATCTCCATAGGGGGGTTATAACTACTACTATTTCCTTGTTTCTCTGAATTTGAAGGAGAAGACATGGGAGCATGGCAAAAGGCAGGAATGCATAGGGTTTCAAACCAAGCCAGTTCTGGAGGAAAGCGTCTATTCCCAAGGCCATGGGATCTGGTCTCCAGCTGAAAAACTTGTGGAGTTGAGTGTTGACTCTGTCTGCAAACAGGTCTATTCCAAATGGACCCCACAGCGACTGGATCTTTAAGAAGATTTCCCTGTTGAGTTTCCAGTTGCTGGAATCCTTGAAATTCCTTGAGAACCAGTCTGCTACCCCATTGTTCAATCCCGGAATATGTGCGAAAGGAGATTTGCATAATATTGGCCTCCGTGTCATGCCATAAAATCGCAATTGGTGCCCACTTAGCTCATCCTGTTAGTAGAGGTAGGACTGGACACCACATCAAGTTGAGCCTTTCCCACTTCAGAGAGGATTCGCAACATTCAGGCTATGATTCCTATGTTTCAGAATAGAGAACACGTCCCAGTCCTGATTGTCTTACACCAGCTAGGTGTGCTAGCTTCCTGCCTTCTGCTAGTCACTCACATGTTGGCACACAACTGTCCCCCAATGGTGCTTCAGGATACAGTGGTCACAGCATGGCGGAGATCTTCAGTCTTGTATAAAGATCTCCAGGGACACAGTGAACTAGTTGATGTGGTTGAGCATGGAAGGCAATCTGGTAAAAGGGAAGTCATTCCAACCCCCAGCGGCGGTGGCTACAGTGATAACAGATGCTACCACTCTAGTGTGGGGAGCCTATCTGGAAGAACTGGAGATCTGAGGTCTTTAGTATCCAGAGGAGTAGCTGTTGCATATCAATCTGCTGGTACTCAGGGCAGTTTTGGCTGGTGCTCAAAGCCTTTCTGCCATCACTTCGCTGCCAGCCTGTCCAAATCTTACCAGACAATATGACCGTGATGCGATATTTCAACAAAAAGGGGTGTGTAGGGTCACATCTTATCTGTGGGAGGCTCTGCGGCTCTGGCCTCAAGAACTTAACACTTAGCTTATTTACAAGGGCTTTATCTCCGCTTTTTTGGCTTACAAAGCCAAAAGAGCGGAGATAAAACCAGCGCCCTATTTAAAAGAGGGTGCTAACATGCATAATCGCATGTTAGCACCCTTTTTCCCCAACGCCTCACTTTGCATCTCCAATGAGATGCAAAGTGGGCGTTACTGGGCGTACCCAAGATGGACTACCTTGCAAATATCGCTGATGTTTACATCGCGATATTTACAAGGCAGCCCAGATGGTTTTAGCACACATTAGATCTTGGCGAAAACTGACGTTTTCGCCAAAACCTAACGTCTGCTAAAATTCTGACTTAGCCATCCCTAACATAGGGGGTGGATTATGCTGATACAACCCTGTGGGTCGTATCAGCAAGGTTATCGCCCTTTTGCAGGGAACATCGCTGGAAAACCAGTGATGTTCCCTGCAAAAGAGTGATAACCTCGCTATCTCTGGAATTTTTATCGCCCTGGAGTAACGCGTTGTTAATAACGCGCTACCAAGGTGATAAATACCAGAGATAGCCTGCGATAATATATTTATCGCTAAGCACGCCCAGCGATAATTATCGCTGGCCGTTGTTAATATGCCCCTTTTTTGATAGACATCCACCTAGCCGGAGTGCTGAAGATTTGAACAAATAGTCTTATTCAGGGCCATCTTGACAATTTCAAGTGAAATCTTCACCCAGAGATAGTCCAGCATATATTTAGCCTTTGGAACATGCCTCTGGTGGATCTCTTTTCCACATGCGACAAAGCTCACTGTCCGATGTTCCGTGCCCTCCAGTACCAGTTGCAGGGAATATTAGGGGATGTGTTTCACTTAAGGTGAAACTTTTCACTTCACTAAGCGTTTCCTTCCATACCCTAGATTCCCCAGTGTCTGAGGAAGATTCTCCTGAACTGGGCATAAGTAATATTGGTAGAATCAAATTGGACAAGAAGAGTGTGGTATTCAGATCTGATACTCCTCTTCCAGTGCCCACCACTTGGTCTTCCTCACAGAGTAGACTTCCTCTCGCAGTCGCATTGACAGGTTCTGCATTCCAACTTCAAGAGCCTCCACCGTCATGCCTGGAGATTGAGCAAGGAAATCTGAATTCCTTTTCTTTACCTCCTGAAGTGGTGGATGTTTTCTTATGCGCCCGCAAATACGTCACCAAAACTTCACACCCCAAAATATGGGGTAGGACTGTCAGGCATTGTACGGACAACACAATAGACCCTCTTCAAGTCCATTTGTCGGATGCTCCACGAGACACCCTGTCACTGGCAAAACAGAGGTATGCAGTGGGCTACTTATGTGGGCGCTGTCTGCCTTTCTCTGTCTTCCGGACCAACCATCCCTTTTCAAGTCACCAACAGTCATGAGGTTTCTGATGGGCCTCACAAACACATTTCCCCCTTCTCTTTTCATATTGCTGCAATTGGACCTAAATCTTGTTCTCTCGTTTTGTTTGTGTTCTCCTTTCTTACCCCTACACAGTTGCGACTGCTTACCCTAAAGACAGTTTTTCTTGTAGCTATCACATCGGGGAGGCATGTTAGTGAGTTGAAGGCTTTAAGTGTCAAGCCTCTCCACTGCTTTCTTTCCTAAAAGTTGGTTCTTTCCTCCCCAAGGTGGTTATGTCATTTCATGTAGACCAATCTATCAACCTGCTGACTTTCTTTCCTCCCCAGCATCCTACGAAAGAGGAAGAGAGGCATCATAGGCTGGTCTACAAGAAAGTGATCAGCTTCTATATTGAGAGTACCAAGGAGTTAAGGAGCTGATGATCAGCTGTTCATCTGCTATTTAGAAAAGATGAAGGACAAGGCGGTCCACAGGAGGACGCTGTTGAGGAGGATTATCTTTTGTATTTAACACATGCTATGCTTTGGCACAGAAGGAACCTCCAGAAGGTATCAGGGTTCATTCCACTGGGTAAAAGCTATCTCGGCTCTGACAAGGGACTTCGTGGTTGCAGGGATCGGCAAAGCAGCAACTTAGGCTTCTCTCCACACTTTTGAAACCCGTTATTGCTTTAACTCGGAGGGGCGGAGGGAAAGTCATTTGCACGCCGGCTGTCCTTCAGGACTGCTTGTTAAACTGGTACATCTCTCACCTCCTGGATGGGTACTGCTTGGGGAAAGCTATTCAAAAGGTGAGGAATCTGCAGGTAGAAATATCCATCAGAAGAAAAAGTTATTACCCTGGGTAACAATATTTTTGGTGAGTACTCTATCTCCCTGAAGATTCCTTAGCACCCCACCTTTCGCCTCGTTTTCATGGTTGGATACTAAATCACTCATTTTAATAATGTCCCAATTCTTGAAACAGTACCACACCTTACTCAGCTGATGTTCTCATCTTGTTCACCTCAAAGGCAAATTAAAATGGATGGAACACCGATGTTAGGGCGTCTGCGGGGGTGCTTTGCAACGCCACTGATTACACAAAGGCACAATTTTCAACAAGGAGAGAGAGTCAGTGTCTCCTTTCCTGGATTCAGTTTGACACCTGAGAAGGTGAGGAATATGCAGGTAGATAGAGTATCCACCAGAAAGATCGTTACTGATGGTAACTTTTTCTTTTAATCATAAAACAACTTCCCAGCTGGTCAGAGAACGTGTTCCTTTATAACATGGGGTGGTGATTGACCATACTGTGGCAGCATTGTGACTTTCATGTATTTATGTATTTTCTATCTTACTTTGTTCCACCCGCTGAAGTTTCAATGAGGCTTACTACCTAGTCTCCCTGCCAGCAGCCCTGATCTGCAAGAAACTAACCCAGGAAATAAGTATTTGTTAATCTGCATACCGAGTAAATGTGCATGTTACTGTCGCCCCTCGCAGTAGTGCCCAGGAAGCAGGGCCGGACAGGCCGTGGCGGGCACCGGGCAATCCCCCCCCCCCCCCCCCCCCCCGCGCCGCACGGGTGGCGGCCGGTTTTGGGCCCCTGGGGGCCGTTTTTGTTACAGGGCCGTTTTTGCTGCAAAATCGGCCCTGTAACAAAATCGGCCGAAAACCGGTCCTGGCAAAGAGCTCGGCGCCCCCCCCCCCCCCGCCCCCCCCCAAGCCGGGGGTGGGGGACGTCCGAGCACTTTGCCAGGGCCAGTTTTGTTTCCCAGTCCGGCCCTGCCAGGAAGTGAGGTGCAATAACATCAGACATTACTTCTGTGTTATCTATGTTAATATAACTGGGGTGTTCAACTGCAGAAGAAAGGTGACACTGGTTTTGAATTAGAAGAATGTTTCCAAAAAGTACAACTTGTTTGGTTGCACAGTAGCACCAGGGATATTAACAGAAATCATAAAAACAGCGACCCACTGTTTGTGTTGAATTTGTATATCTTGTATATCTGGCAGCTCTGTCTTTTTGACATTTATTTGCGTTTAAAGTGCATCTCTCAAGAAAAAGTAAATCAAATGGATGACTTGAACTTTACTCCTTTAAGTCCACACATTTTTGTGGATCCATTTTAACCTTCACAGAGTTGATTGATTAGGCATCCTTTGTGGATACTGCATTCAGATTCATTTGGAGACTTTCATGGCTTGTGTCGTAATTGATGGCAGAAAAAAAGTGCTACAATCCGCCTTAGGTGTGCCTCCCGCACAGTCAACAAGCTAATCTAAGCTCAATCTTTTTTCGAACATGAAAGGAATGGATAGTTAAGCCGCGTTTTATTGCTGTATTTAAACAGCTGTATAACACAATTCGTTATGAGCTAAAGATTTGTATGTCAGTGGCATGCGCAGTCAACAAGACTTTTTCCAAAGCAGAGAGGAGCAAAGAAAAGTTTGTGTATTGTCGTGAAGGTTTTTGTTGTGCACTGGACTTGCATCAATTCACAGGGCAGTCCAGTCCAATATGCCTGATATCATAGACAAGCATATAATGTGCATCTCTTTGCTCTAATTGGTTAAACGTTTTAAAAGTTCCTTCATGTGCTTATTAGGTCCGGCATTAGCCCAGACCTTTTGATTTGACTAAAGTTATTTCCATAGTACATCTACGTATACGAGCTTTTAGTCATCTCTCTTCATCCACTGGTGTGTTGTTAAGTCATTCACATTTTTCTTTCGCCCAGTACAGCATTCATCATGGGGCAGTGGGTCAGCCTGCTTCAGCCAATGCCTAACTTCATTGTGAGCGATGGCATGCTTCTCTTTTAAAAAGAACACATCTACAAAAAGTAGTTCTCTTCACCTCCAGGGACTGCTATGAAAAACGTGCTTGTTGAGGCCCAAAAAATATTTGTACTGTTAGCTAATGCTTATTTTTTTACATTGAGGAGGGCCTAGCAGCCCCTCAAATATAAAGCTTTACAAAACCATGTCAGAACAAAACAAACATTAACAAAGCCAAAAGGGTGGCATCTAACACTCGATATATTGGCTTTGCCAATGCTTGTTTTATTTATTTACCCACAGAAGTTTTTGCTCCAAGAGATGAGTAAGTACATGCAGGGTCGGATTGGGGCAAAAAACTAGCCTGGGCGCACCCCCAAAAAAGTGGCCCACATTTGCAGATAGCAACCTTTTGTGAATCATTGTGTGATTAGCATTAAGGGCTCATGTTGGGGAGAAATTTGTAGCAAATTTAGTTTTTTTTTAATTTCCAAGGCCAGTAGTATCATCCAAGACAGGAAAGACTGGTATTCCATTATGTTTATGTTTACAGGTTTTTTATAGCGCAAAGCTGCCCGAAGGCTTCCCAGCGCTGCGGAAATAGGAGGTCATTGTTAGCATTAACTAATTCGGGAAACAGCCATATGTTCAGTATTTTCCTAAAGCTAGGCTCATCCGTAAGAAGCCTTAATTCCTTTGGCATGGAGTTCCAGAGTTTAGGTACCAAGTGCGAGAATGATCTTCCTCCCCATCTGGATCACCTACTTCTTCTGACACATACCTTCAGGTCAATAAAGCTCTCACCATCAGGTCCCTGAACGCATCGCTCTCTCTCCCAAAGCCTTTGCTCACCCTCAGATCTCTGGATCCCCTGTCAGGACCTAAAACTCCTGGTCATCCTTAGGGATTCTCAGTCACTTCTATCCAACATGGCCCCAGAGGTTTACACTCATCCTCAAGTCTGTAGGCTTCTGCTCACCTCAAGGACCCATGTGTTCTGCGGATCCTAAGGGCATGAGGCTCATCCTTCCTATGAGTTAGTCCCCAAACGACCCACTTACCAATAGGATCCTTAAGCTCATTTCCACTCTTTGGCCCCTTGAGGATCCTGTTCAGGCTCAGATCCCTGCAGCTCCAGCTCACTCAGGGGAGCCTTTGGGTTCCAGCTCATCTTCTGGTCACCTGATTTCCCTGTTTACCCTTAGGCTCAATGGCTCTTGCTCATTCATACGTAAAAGCTTCAGGATACCCTTGGTTCACTGAAAACCACGTTCACCAGGAGAATATTGGAATGCTTACATTTCAATGTAGTTCCCTTGCTGCTTGGCAAATAGTCACCACAGGATCTCTAAAGCTCCTGTTTCCTTTAATTGGGCATTGGTGGAGGTGAATATTTGTTTCAATGGCATGGCTTCATTTAGGTCCCCGAGTCTGCAGCTCACCCTCAGCTTCCTAGGGTTCATAGTCACTCTAAGTTACCTAAAGCCTTGCTCACTCTCCGGTCTTAAAGGCTCCTGATTGCACCAATGACTCCTGCAGTCAGTAGCTACCTGCTTTAGCAAACTTTAACATTTTCAGACCACCACCATTCCCCCTAGAAATTCAAGGGATTTCGGGTCATATTAGCAACGCTTTGCGATAAATATCGCAAAGCGCGCTTAGCGAGTATTTTCTACCGGTAGTCTGTGCGGGGTCATATTGGTCATGTGGACGTCATTAAATTGTGTGAATTTTAGTCTCTTAGGGGCATATCATCAACAATGGGCAATAAATATCGCCAAACGCGTCTAGCGCATTTCTCAATATCGCCGTATATCGCCGGATCACATCGCCTGTTTAGCGGCGTATTTGCAACGATTTCCCAACAGGCAAATGTGAATCCGGCGATATATGGCGATTTCCATCAATATCGCCTGAAAACCAGCGATATATGGACTGCGCTGTTCAAAATGTTGATGATAGGGAGAAGTGGATGTAACCTTACAATCCACCTCCCATTATGCACATAGCTTAGTTGACAATTTTGCAGACGTTAGTTTCCTGCGATGTCCGCGGTTAGCGCAGCTTTTTCCATCGCTACGCGTTATCTTGGCCGGCTTGTTAATACCGCGATGTGCGGTTATCGAGCATTTTCATGTTGTTTCCTGAAGGTACGCCTACTTTGCATCTCATTAGCGATGCAAAGCAGGGCGATAACAAAACGGCCGCTAACATGCACTAATGCATGCCAGTGCCAGCTAGTTAATAGGGCGATGTAATTTTCGCCGCTTTTTTGGCTTTTAAAGCCAAAAAAGCGGCGAAACGGCCCTTGATAATATGCCCCTTATTCCTCGAGACTTTCTTTGAATTCACCAGGATTTAGCACAACTCTGATTCCGAAACTTCCCATTCGAGTATCGCTCTCCACCTGTGTCGCAACGTCATTAAAGGCTTCTGTGTCATCTTGGATAAGGATCTGTAGAACCACTTCACTAAATGTCTAGTGGTGCCCAGGAAGACTGGAAACTGAAGTACCATATGGGTCTTGGGTTCCTTGTGGCCACTAGCCCATAGGTCCCTGAAGGTATGGGCCAATGCCTCATATAGGAGGAACTGTCCCGGGGCAAGCCAAACTTAGTTACCAATTCTTGAAATGGTAATACGACACGCTATGAAAGCAGTCACCTGCCGTCACTAGGCTGGCGTCTGTCCAGATGGACAACTGTCCGGCAGTGAAAAAGGATAACGGGTTGCTGTGGGGGAGGCCCACCAGTGGCAGCAACAGGGCATAAAGCGGCACTCCCACAGTCTTCTTCACACAGCGTTTCCAACGGTGTAGAGCCACCGTCAACAATACTCCTGGGCGTGGAATCCCAGCCGCCGGGCAGAGCAGCCGAGCCAGCAAGGCACACAGGTGTGCTGATTAAACCACTGGGCCCAGTTCCTCCCGGTGTGCCCCATCAAGCCACTGAGTAATACACTGGAGTTAGAAGGCCAGGAAATACAGTCCAAAGTTCGGAACCCCTAGACCCCCCTCATCCAGTGGGCGATGGAGGGTCTCCTGGAAAACCCTCTGATGGCCCCCATCCCATATTAGGTCCCTTAGCAGGGTGTTCAATTGTTCAAATCACAGAACAGGGACCTTGACCAGAAGGTTAATAAAGAAATAAAGCAACCTCTGCAGCATGACCATTTTGGATAAAGAAATCCAGGTCAATATTGGCACTTCAAGAGAGCGCCAGAAGGGAATACATGAGCTAAAGGACCAAGGGCCTTTCCGAGGTTGCCCTCACAAAATCCTCCAAGGAATGAAGATCTGTATGCCAAAATATTGGAAGGATGATTGGGCCCACGCAAGGTCCGGGGCAAGATCTGGAAGGCGCTGGGCACAGGTGTGTCTTAGCCTTGTTGACCAAAAGGCCAGCGACCGACTCAAACTCCCACAGAAGGTCCAAGGCTATCGTCGAGTCCGTAGCCCCATCAGACAAGTAAAGTAAAAGGTCATCAACATATAAGGAGATGATGTGTTCTAGGCTCCCGACCGTCCAGCCCCTACCCACACCCTCCAGACTGAAAATGTTGGCGAGTGGCTCTATGACCAAAGCAAATAGGAGAGGCGATAAAGGACACCCTGACCTCATGCCCCGGCACACCTTAAATTGTGGGGAGACAGCATTACCTGTCTTGACCTGGGTGTTCGGTGCAGTGAAAAGTAGTTTTCAAGGGTCACCAACATCAGCATGGCATGGGGGTGAGATGATGCATCCGCGTGGTAGAGTATATGGTAGGGGCATAAGTGCATTGGAAGGTGATGTCACAACCCAGCAACCTCCCTTTGATAAGCACATAACATTCCTCTCTATCTATGGAGATATGAATTGGCTCAAACGTGGTCCCCGTCCTGACCCAGATCAGCACCCCCTGGGCAAAGACAGAGTAAGAGGTGGCAAACAACTGGCCGTGCCATCTGTGGAGAAAAAGCGATCCACCTCTGTTTTTTGTAAGATGTGTCTCCTGGAGCAAGGCGACCAGCATTCCTCGCCTCCACAAGTATCTATGCATGTATTGACATTTCGTGGCCGAGCCCATCTCCCGAATGTTCCAGGTATAAACTTTAGTGTGTGGCATTGGTCAAGCATATGGTCATGGAGTGTGCATAGTCCCTCCCACCCATTCGGGTCTCCCTCATGATAGTTCTGTTGTGTCTGATATCTAGTGCGATCCCTGCAGCGAAGAATAAGAAACCCCAACAATAAACTCCCCTAACCCAGGACAGTCCAGAACTGGCTGGCCACCCAAACTGGAAGCATACAGTCATCAATATCAGGGAGTCTCCTCCAGGTGCTCTAAAAGAGACTGTCCGGAGAGGGGCGGGCTATGAAGCCGAAGTTAGTGAGTCCCACCAGTCCCATGTCAGCCATATCTAATAACATTGTCCAAACATCTAGTGGGTCCATCTGCGAACCTATGCAAAGCCTGGTCCCATGCCATTTTAGGAAAGAGAAAGGCAGGGTATAGCCATGCAGTGGTAAAGAGCTTGAGTTCACTAATCTACAGGCCAACAACAGCGCAAAATGTGTCCAACCCATCCTCCAACCATGATCCCCAGGCCCCAAAGGATGACAGTCACGCACATCAAATTATCTACTGATCCTGGCACTACAACTGGCATGACAGTACTGTCCGCCCGGGATTACTCCGATGGTGAAGATTTACAATCTAAGGAAGTGCCAGTATCCGATACAGTTTTTTGTGACATTGCAATCTC
Organism: Triturus cristatus; assembly: GCF_964204655.1. Classification (NCBI taxonomy): domain Eukaryota; kingdom Metazoa; phylum Chordata; class Amphibia; order Caudata; family Salamandridae; genus Triturus; species Triturus cristatus. Next base: position 361,353,408 of record NC_140581.1, read on the forward strand.
AGCAACGGCCCAAAGAGCAGCACTCCACTCGCAGTCAGTCTGGGAGGGGTTGATTTTTTCCATGGCTCATCGCTGGGATACACATGGGATCTTCTTGCCTTGCACCGGTGAGCCCAAGGGACAGGACTTACTGCTGGGAGGAACAAGCTAGACTTATAGGTCTCTAGCCATTCCCAAGCCACCTCGGAACCATCACAGAAGTGTGTAGTACCATCAAGTAATATGCAGAGCCTGTGAGGAAATATCAGAGAGAATTGTAGTCCCACAGTGCGGAGCGCCCTCTTGACTTCCAGTAATGAAGCTTGCTTATTCTGCACCGTGGGCATGAAGTATGGGAACACCGAGACCCTCTCTACTCTCTTGGGCAGTCCCACTACCCGGATATTATTACGTATTTTACGCCCCTCTGCATCGTAGGCTCTACGCTCAAGGACTCGAACTCTGTCGGACAGGTCCGACATCTGGAGCGTCAGCTTCTCGTATTCAGGGGTCAGGACTGCAACCAAGGTCTCTACTTCTTTGACCCTGTCCATTGACTTCTAATGCCTTACTTGTAGTAAGCCCAGAGCAACTGAGACTGTACCAATGTCCTTTTGTAGCGTGGCCTTGGCGTCCGCAAAAGCAGCAAGGATTTTGTCTAAATGAGTATGGATTGGGTCCGGTGGGGATCCTGGATCTACCAAGGCCACAGCCGGGGTCTGAGAATGTTCCCCAGATTTAGATAGCGCCCATCACTGTAGGTTCTGTCTTAGATGCATCTAATTCTTAGGAACCCTTGTGTTGCTGGAAGGTCTGCAATATCTCCTTATCACTTAATCACAGCTGCATCTAGTTATATTGATGCTTCTACCTCAGGCCGGCTGGCTTAGAGGATACAGGCTCTCAGCCCTCGTCCCGGTCTGATGCCAGTGACCTTCCAGGTCATCCACAGATGAGCTCAATTATGACCATTCTTGATCATTTGAGGTCACTCTTGGCCCCTATTATATAGACTTATAGCGTTCTTGTTAAGTCCTTATGATGTCCTCAGAATAACGGAGGTCGAAATTTCGTCAACAACCAGACTCCTTTTATATTGTTAAAGTTAATCAAGATAGGAGTCATTTGTCTTTTTTAGAAGTGATGCACTTTGTTACTCTATCACACCTCACTGCACCTTCCCTTCACTGAAAAGCATGAGCAGTAGTTCTTGTTGATTACAGTATATAATAATTAAGGATATTTTAAGCAATACAATTCTTTGTTTTCTATGGAAATATGTGTCCTTGACCCTATATGTATTAAAGGCCTGTAAAAGGTTTTAGGTATGCAACTCATGTTTCCCGGCTGGTGAAACTACTTAAGAGATTTATATTATTTCCCTGTGACCACTATTTATATAAGCATACCATGATCCAGGCGTAAGTGGCAGGCTCCTAGACAGTGACTACCTCCCTGTCCCCGCTACTCCACGCATACACCGCCACTGGGATCGACACGGGCCCTGAGTAGTCAAGTGTTCCCGGGGGGACAACGGCCCTGCAGGTGCACTTGTGGCAGTGGTCTGCAGCCCAGGGACTCGCCGTGCCAGTTCAGACATGTTAGGCCCCAGCCTGGGCCTCGAGTCACCTAATCATGTTGCTAGCTGGAGCCCAGTGGCCGTCCACTCACTGCTCAAGGCCGTGTCCGGGAGCACATCAAGCCAATCCCTAAATACTGCTGGTCGGGAGTTCGCCAGCCTGACGGCGAGAACCGCCCAGGCCACTCAGGGAAGTCTGTGTTCTTATCTGAACTCGGAGGGCCAGCTGGGGTGTTACCTCAGAGCTCTCAAGCGCTGCAGCGGGTCGATATGCCCAGCAGTGTGCAGTAGGCAAACCGGTGATAGCACACTGCACTAGAGACAGGCCAGAAACAGCGAAGGGCCGCGAGCAATTAGTCAACACCACACCTCTGCTCACAGACCGCGCCGGCTCACTCTTGCCTAATTCGGGTGCCCCGCTGATGGAGAGCAGCAATCCATGGCACAGTGGGTCTTCCCAGCGGGCCCGGTGGTCACCCCAGGCAACAGCAGCCATGGCCTCCGTTTTTGGGCGCCATTTGCAGCATAAGGGAGCTCCGCTGCATCAAGGCCCGACCGGCCGCACTCAAAACACTCCTGGGGCCCCCTCGGTGACCAACAGCACCCCACAGACAGTGGCGCCAATTTGAAGGCAGGAACAAGGTTCAGCGAATGCTCAGGACATCGGATGATGTAGGATAAGTGAAGAACTACAGGCTAACGCGTCCGCCGTTTTAGGCTTGGCAGCCACGCCCCCTGCTGTTGGGAAGACTTATTACCAATGCTTTAAATGGGCCGGTACTCACCGGTACTGAGTACCGGCATTTCTTAAATTTATCACTGTGAGTACTGGCACTTCTCTCCTGCCTTGGAGAGTACCGGTACTCATTACAAGGTAGGTTTAGTGGCTGTGAGTGCTGGTGAGCAGGAGTGGAACTTGTCTCTGGCAGCAGAGGCTCCGCTTCTGTCTCCCGTCCCCGATCTGAGCCCCAGCTGAGCTATTCAGCAGGGCGCAGTTGAATAATGTTCAGTGCTCACCATCACGCTGTGCTTGACAAAGCAGGGTCGAGATTCATTTTACCTGCTAGTGTGATTTTCAAAGCACAGCACTTCAGGTAGGGTAAAGTCCGTGCAGGGTAATACTTTAAACATAAACATTTTATCAGGGGCAAGGGCGGATTCTCACACTTCCCGTACTTTCTCTGGATCAGAGGGTTCATGCCCAGACAATGCGATCGAAGAGGCCCCTGGAGCGCCAATGTAACTGCTTTCTGCAGTGAGGCACCTACCTTCCTAACGCCACATGCCTCAATTACCGGGTCTGTGCATAGAAGGCTTTCTTATGCCAAAGAAGCTGAAAACTAGCGCCCCCAACCCTGGGTTTTCCACACATTCCTAACACTTTCCTTTAGATGCGCCTGGCTCCCTTCTTGCTCTGTCACACTGTTGTGGAGCAGCCATGTCCGGGTCGGCGCCCAGGCTGTGGCAGGATGTTGCATTTCCTGCCTGCCCAGGGCACCCAGGAATTCCCCTGCTACATGAAGTTAAAGGAGGAAGCCGCTGTTCCAGAATCGATCACCTGCTCACCTCCTCCTGACCTGGACTGTGCTATTGCTGTGCCCAGCAGAGCCCAACTTCTGCCCCAGACTCACCACGCCAGCACTACCGTTTGTCTAAACTAGCAGTTTTACTGATTTATTAGTAGTGCCAAGTGTTTAACATCCCTGCTTGACAGTGAAACTACGAAGCAGCACCCTTTTTTTCAGCATAGTTAGACTTGCTAAGTCAGAGATGTCATGTGATTATTGTTCCAGCTGGAGAGAGGTCAGAGTTTTCTCTACTGACAGTTTTCACTCTGACCATTCAGTAGTGTAGAGAGTTAATATGCCTCCTTCAAAAAAGCATATTGTATTTTACTGTATTGTATGTGGATAGCTCAGTGGGTTGCTGCTTTTGTCACAGAGAGCCCTTCGTTACATGTGGTTCAGCCGCACCTGAAGCTGAGGTTGGGGTGGAGGGTGCCGGGTGCTTTTTTAGAAATTGAATAATAGGTTCAAAAGAACCTACTGCAGAGTTTGACTTCCTTGTTGCTTAAATGAGTGTGATTTCTGATATTTGTCTATTTCCATTGACTTCATACCATGATTATGCTCGCAAGAAAGTGCCACTCTAAGTGTTACACATCTAGTTGTTGCCTGACTCTCGTAAATCCACTGAATCTATGAAAATGTCACACATAAGCAATCTGAAACATTAGCAGCTATACTCAAATGGATGTCTTTTCTGATATTTATATGATTCCCTCGTCTTCATTGCTTAATTTTGCTGGTGAGAAAGTGTCACTAATAGTCGTTGAAATGTCACTCATAATTACAATGAAAATATGAAAATGTCACAAAGCAGACTGAAACCTTCGCAGCTATTGGGTCCATTCAGGCCCTATGCTGTCAACCACATTCACACTATCCTCTGCATTTGCACAAACACAGCAATCAAGGCAGTCCCCTGGCAGTGGCAATTAAAAAAGCCATGGTGAAGAGTATAACATGGCTTTTAACATACCGGAGTCTTTTGTGTGTCTGCTTATGTTTGTGTATTTGCCTACATTTGTATGCCTGTTTTTTGTAAGAAAAATATGTGGCACTTTGTGTGTACATGTCTGCTCGGTGACAAAGGTTAATAAATAACGTAGTAGAGAGGGTTAGTGGGTGAGTGAGTGAGTGGATAGATGAGTAAGCAAGGGTGGATGAATTGATGGATGAGTGGATGGATGAGTGAGTGAATGGATGGATGGGTGAAAGAGGGTGGATGATTGGATAAAAGGGCGGATATGGGTGGATAAGTGAAAGATTGGATGGATGAATTAAAGGGAGGGGGATGGATGAAAAGGTGGATGATGGATGAGTGAAAGGAGGGATTGAGTGAAAGGGTGGATGGAATGAAAGGGTGGATGGTATAAAGGAGTGAAAGGGTTGATGGATAGATGAGAGAAAGGATTGATGGATGAGCGAAAGGGTGGCTAAAGCGATGTATGAGTGAAATGATGAATGGATAGGTCTAAAGATGGATGGATAGATTTGGATATGAAGGTTGGACAGATGGAATGGTGAAAAACTGAATGATGGATGAAAAACTGATTAGACAACAGAATGTAAAGAGTAAATGGTGGACATCAGCAGGTAAATGGTCGGATGAAAGGATGAATGGATAGATCGATGGAAGAGACAAGAGATATCTTCTGGGGAGGGTCATGATGATTTGCTTCATTTGCTTGGTGCCATAAGAGCTTTGGATCGAAGTGGGGTTATTTTCAGTTTCTTCCTACTCACATGCCCAAAAATATATAGTATTGTGCCAAACAGCATTTAACAGTATGGCATTAAGAAGGTGCAACTATTGCAAAAAAAGGAAATGTTAACATATTATCGCATTTCTCTTTCATTTTGTGTAATGAGTTGACCTGCTTTGTTTATATACACACAATTATGTGTTTTGTTGTGTGCTGCAACTATTATAGAAGTCGTTAAGTATCATTTTGTCTTGCCCTTAGCCCCGCCTCTGGCCCCGCCCACTCACTACACCTCTAGCTCATTTTAATGAGTACCTGCACTTATTTTTTCCCATTTAAAGCACTGCTTATTACTACTATTACCTTGATGCCAGGGACATTACTGCTATGGCTGTTATGTATTGCTCACATAGAGGCTTTCTACATTGACAAAGTTTTTTTGCGTTACTGCTGGCAACCATGCCTGGAAAACTGAGGTGACCACTGCTTGTAATCTCACAAATGGTGTCCACTAATCTAATCTTGTCTGTAGTAGTAGCTCAGGTGATTTTATTGAACAGAAGTTGCTATTATTAAAGGCATGAGCGTAACAATGGTCCCTGCAGCCCCCGAGCTACAGGGGCCCCCTGAGCGCAGAGTACATTCATTGCTCAGTGCTCATAAATTACACCCATCATAAAATAAGCCTTACCATCGCGATATATTGCGGATGCCAGCCTGCGGCCCTGTGAGGGTATTTGATTTATTGATTCTTCTTTATTGGAGGATGCCATGACTCCGGAGTGTGTGCAATTCAATAAAAACAGCCACGCCCCTATTTCTTTTTTCTGTATCGTTCGTATGCATATTAGGCAATACGTCAAGAGATTATGTTCTGTAGCAGTAGTGTTGGGGGGGCGAGGGGGGGCAGAGCTCCAGGGGGCCCCCTCAGCAAAAGTGGTAGGTAGTGGACCGGGGAGGGGGGCCCCTCCATGTACTTTGCAGGGGGCCCCCTCAAGTTTTGTTACACCATTAATTAAAGGAAAGGTTGGAGACCCCAATACCAATCAATCCCTCAACTCTTCTTGCCACTCAATCTTTCCTTTCCCTTCCTCGCTTTGTCTCTCCGCCCCTCTTCCCTCTCATTTCCTTTTATCTCTTTTTCTCTCCTTTCCCTTTTTTCCCCCTTTCATCCCACGATGGAGGATGTTAATTTTTTTTTTTTTTTTTTTACAGCAGCACACCAACAAAGGTGTTTTTCTTTTATCCGTTTCTGTTCATTATTTGTATTTTACATTGGAAAGTCACTTAAAACTTGTGTGGTTCTTGGTGTTTTTTCTTGCATTCCAGTGCACAGTATTTGAATGAAACTCCCAATCTTCAGTGAGAAAACTGGCAGCAGGCACCTGCAGCTTCTCTGTCTAATAGTTGTGACCTGCTGTGGAGGACAAAAGCCTTCCCCCCACACAGAAGACTTGTTAATTGTGCTTCTCAAAAGACGCATCTCCCACAAAGACTCATTAACAGCTTCTAAGGCGGTGCACCAAATGATGTCCGTCCTCTGGCTGCCACTTGTCATTCTGCAAATAACAATTAATGGACATAATTTATGGCTTGCTCACACTATCTCTGACCTGAAGCTGCAGCAATCCATTGGTTAGAAAAATCAGCCTGGGTGTGTGGGGCTGCTTTAGCCACAGACGAAAACAAGCATTTGCAATGCAATCAGTCTCGCATTTGTAAGAATTAAATCTATTGGCGTTGTAAATGACAATGTCTTTTACTTACTCATGTGAAGCATTTAAAAAATATATATACAACTCCTCAAACATAAGCTAAACTTCAAAGTAAAATATTTACGCAAGTCTGTCTAGTAAAAGCAGGGTTGCAAGCTGACTTGTATTTTAGAGACACAACCGGTAATTTTACATGAAGGCCAATAATAACGAAAATAAGAAAACTGCGAAATGAAAAAAACAGTCATGAAATCAGGTGAAACCTCCTCTGGCTTTATGAACCCAAAGTAGGAAATCCAACCAACTGAGTTAAAGGTTCACAATGACATCAACCCTCGCTGCGATGATTTTAGACCATTTATAACAATATTTATAAACTTTATTTATAAATGTCACAACAAAAAAAGAAAGATACAATGCAAGACTGTTATGCTGTAGACAAGTTATACAATTGTGGTCCATGCTCATACATAGGAACTAACACCATTTCTCAGGCTACGTGAGTCCTTGTCAAGTTGGGAAAAAGTTTTGCCTAAGCAATACTGCAAATCCCAGAATGCAACGTTTTGTTGTTAAAAAGCCAGCACTATCTAAACATGTTGCATATAGCATGGACTCGCTTGTCAGTTAAAATGAATGCCCCTGGCTGAAGGAGAAGAAATGTGTTGCATATACGCGTAAAGTCCTGACTGCTATGGGCATATGAAAGTGTGTGACGCAGCTCCAACGCACGTCATGGCTTAATCTCAGGTCAGAGATACATAATAATGGAGGGTTCGGAGGTGAAAGGGGTCTTAGGTAGGTGAGCTGACTTTCCAACTGCAATATCCTCGGGAACATGACTGCAGAATGTTCGCTACAACTCAGAAGCAGCAGCTATTGGCCTACAACTAGCGTCACCCCCTCCTCCCCCCCCTATTTGGGTGCAGCTAAGTGACCGGGAATCGCAGCCATGCAGGTGAGCACAGAACTTCCCAAAGTCACGTATTCGCATTCTTTCAGGGTGGGACTTTCACCGGTAGTTATTTGAGGGAGTTCAGGAAAAGAAACAAAAATAAAATACAAAATGAGGAGGAGGAGACCACTGAGGGAGGAGTGGCCAGAACGGTGCTAGTACCATGCATGCTACAATCTTGACACTAGTGTTTATTTAAAAATTAATACAAATTAAACGTTCTGTTGATTGCGCTATGATGAATGTTCTGCCCTATCCTACTCTGGCCGTAACAGGAGGTCGCCCCTACAGACATGCGCATTTATTAGATTTTTGATCTACGAATGTTTTACAAACGTATGAAAAGGCCAAAATGTTTGTGAAATAAGTGTATATTATCACTGCAGATAGTATTATTACACCGCTGGGCAGGTAAAACAGCAAGGGGCTGGTGGCAGTACTGGAAAGGAGAAGAAACTACCTGCGGCAGATATGTGTGTGTCGGCAGCCAGCAAAGGCATACAAATAGAAAGAGGACTATGGGGCGCTCAGGGTCCGTAGCACATTTATGCGGGCTGTGTGCCGGCGGCTCTGGTCCCGAGGCTGATCTAAGCAGTGTTGTGCGAGAGGTGAGGGGGTGGGTGGGACAGCATGGGGAGTTTAAGTGGATAGTGCAAAACATGAGCAGGCAAGAAAAAGAAAGAAAGAAAGTAGTCCCCAGAGAAACATATAAACACTGAAAGCGTAAGAAGACAGTAGTTGGCCGGTGCTGCATGGCAGGAAAGGGGCAACACAAAGGAGGGAAAAAGAGAAACCATTGCCCAGTAGCATGTAAGCTTTTCTAAAGGACAGTGGCACAGACAAATAAAAAGCATAGGCCAGCAGTGGGCAGAGTTTTACTCCACAAACCATCTACAACAGGTCGCTAAGCGGCAGTGCAAGTGCTCTTATGCTCGGCCTAAAAAACAGCCTACTAGCTCTTTTTTGCCACAGGACCCTCCCTCTGGCACCGGCCAATCCGACTCTCAGCAAGTGCAAACAAGCCATTTATCTGACCCAGAATTTTACTCACTTCACAGTGTTGGTATTTAGTGTGTCTGGCGTATACTGCAACTGTCCAAGGGGACTCAGAATCTGATTCTCCACGTTTTATGAGAAGTATACCTTCTGTAGAACATTTTTTACTGTTAAACAAGGGTATACGAGAGAGTAATTTTCACAAAAATAATGATTTTTACACAAATGTCTCCAAATTTAGAAACTTTACAAAATAAACTAAATTGGAAAAAAATTCCATAGATCGTCACAAAGCAGTGCTGATATTACCAAAGTGATACCTAATTGTGGTGGATCTCTATGACTATCAAGGTTGGTATTTTCCACATGTGTCCCCTTCGAACCAAGGGGAGCGACGGTTTTTAACCTTGTACTACATCACATTTAATATATTTACTTTGGAACAAGCCAACTTTGCTTGAGGTGAGACGTCCACATTGGCCTTAACGTAGCTTCAACACTATCTCTCATGAGTATGAATAACTAAGTGAACTCTGTAACTCCGTCACTTCCAACTTCTTTTCTCTCTTTTTGGTCTTTCTTTCTGATAGAAATTTTGGCAATTGGGCCGTATTGAACCAATTTGTTCCTTGTACAGTACTTAATGTCACCATTGGAGGCTTTAATTTTCGCTTCCTGATGACCTGCTGAATGGCTGCTGTGTTGTTCTCCCATTAGATATATTTGGACTGCATGTACTGGACGACCATTATAGGTGACGTCGCACACTAATGGACCTTGGAGTTATTTTAGTAATACCTGTTCTTTTGAATTTTGAGTAAGGTGAGATGCCTTCTCATATTATTGGGTTTTTTGTGCCTTTGGTGTTTTTTCTAACATCTTTACATTTCTTTAAATAATTCTTTACTTTGCTTATATATATATATATTTTCACTAATCATTTTTTTCATTGCCTTTCACTATTTTTGCTCTTGTCCTCATTTGTCATTTAACCTAGGACCATGGGTCTTATTGTATCTGATGTTATTTCCCTTGACCTTTCATAAATATTTTTAAATGTCAATGTGTATTATGTACTGTCCTTACCTATTTCCTTCCCTTTCTTTTTTTTATTTTTTTATTTCTTTCTTTTCTTTTTTCCACTTTGTATATTTATATTCATATTATGTCTTTTGGTTGAACCGGATGGTCATATGTACAGTATTCTTTATTGTCTATGTATTTTATTTCTTTTTGATAACCTATTGATGTTTTATTGTTATTATGTGATTGGTTCTGAAGAATATTGCGTGCTCTAATCCCTTTTCTGTCTTTGGGTCATTTTAGACGTATTGTCTTGTTTTGTTAAAAAAATATTTTTCTTTGTTCAATGAGTATTGTATATTTCTATGTTGTGTATGTATATTTATGTTATATATGTTATGATTATTACAGCCCTGACGAAGTTCCCGTGGCACTAGGGAACGAAACGCGTTGGCTGTGTGCTGGTTTTAAAACCAAACTAGGTTAATAAAAAGAAGACATTTTGGATAACGTATGTCTCCAGACTGACTTCAATCAGAGTGCACCTTCCTTTCTTGTGGACTTTATCTAATGACTGACATCCCCCAGCAGCGGATGCCGGGAGTAGCTGCACTTGTACAGGATATATGAAACTGGTGGAACTTAAGTGCTTGACCTTGGTCAGCTGCTGTGTGCTTTTTTGTCTTTTGTAATCCTTGGATTTTTGACTGTCTTGCACTTGTTCCCTTCCCAACTATATTAATTTCCAGAAAATGCCTAGATTTGAAGATGGGAGAGAAGAGATGGCCCTTAATTTATTTGGTACTGATGTATCCAAATAACCACTACTGCAGGGTACAACCAATAGAGTAAGCTTGAAAACAGTATTTCTCAGGCTCAAGCGTTTGAAAAAGCAGGAGTTATCCCGTTGGTGGGACGGGTTACGTTCCAGCAATACTTGGTTAACAAGAAAATACCTAGGGGTTTAAGAATTTTAATCTTCCCGACGTTTGTGGACCTCAGTGAGGATCTCTTGAATGAGTGGGAGGGTAACCTCGAGAACGCATCACAGGTCATGATGCAAATCTTAATACGACATGCTAGAGATAAAGGAGACAAACTTCAGGGGGAGATTGAGGCCCTAGAAAAAGAAATCAATGATATGGAGCAAAAAGACCTAATTGAAAAAAAACGTTTCGATCTTAAGAAAGGTAATGGAGCAACACCAGATATACCTGAAAGATAAGAAGCTGAAAAAGATCAAGAGGGACGATAGGGACTACCGCGACGGACGTGTTTCCCGTTTGCCAAAAAATGTGATAATGTCCAAGGGGGGGGGGGGAGAAAGAAAAAGAACCCGTGATGAGAGAGAAGAGAGTGATGATGCTCGCTCTGGTAGTAGCATTTCTTCCTCGTCGATGAGTAGCACAGCCTCTAATGTACCACAGGTGACCCCTTTAGGGGAAGGAGCTTCAGGGCATATTTGCAAAAGACAGCGATAATTATCACTGACCTTGTATACCGCATTTTTTTCTATCGCTGGAATATTTCGCCAGGCTAGCGTTGTATTAACAATGCTAAGCGCCATGGCGATGTATATTCCAGCGCTAGCCCCCTTTTCCATGGAACATCGCTGGTTTTTCAGCGATGTTCCATGTAAAACGGCAATATGCTTGATGATACGACCCTGTGGTCGTATTACATGATTCCACCTCCCATGTTAGGTATCCCTTAGTCAGGAATTTAACAGACGTTAAATTCCTGCGTTAAGGCATACTTAGCGCGTTTAAAATATTCGCTTCCCCGCATTGTAAATATCGCGAAGCTGCCCTCGCGATATTTACCCATGTTGTTTCCACAGACACGCCTACTTTGCATCTCATTAGCGATGCGAAGTTAAGCGTGCTGGAAACAGGAGCAAAATCAGCAAAACACGCGCTAGCGTGGCCTTGCTGATATCGCGATAAAGTTATCGCCGCTTTTCCCCCGTAAACGGACGCTAAAGCGGCGAAATGTTTATCGCCTACCCTTGATAATATGCCCCTACTTCTTTTCAGAAGGAGCTCGCCAAACTTCAAATCAGCAGCAGCAGGGGCGGCCTTAGGCATGTGCAAGCTGTGCACCTGCACAGGGCCACCAAACCCCAGGGGCCACCACGAGGAATCAGAATCAATACATATTCGTGGCGGCCCCTGGCAGGGATTTGGCGCATGAACGACTGAGGCGTGCTAAATCCAATGTGATGCACACTGAATGGTTGTTCTTATACTCTTTTCCTTTCTAACCCAGTCTCGTCTTTGTGTGGGGTCGACTTTGTTTCGGGCTCTTCTGGTAGGTCTTGTGCTTGTTTAGAACTTTTTTTCCAGGAGAATAGAGCTTGTTTTAATAGTCCAGATCTGGCACCTCCGGAGGCTCGCATGCGCGCGCATGCGCAGTGCCCGCGAGTCCTGCAGCGAAGGGGTTACAGAAGCACCATGCATCACTGGCGGCAGGAGGGGTGGCAGCACCCGTGCCCGGCGTGCAGCGAGCAACACCGAGACCGGCCGAGGCCATGCACCGGCGCGCCTAGAGACCCTGGGCAAGAAAGGCCGCCTTGCAGAGGATAGCATGCCAGTGTGCAACCTTTGGTGCGAGCTGCGAGGTGAGCAGCCCGAGGGTCAGGGCATGGGGAGGGAGAGTGAGGAGGTCAGCGTGTGCCACTGCAGAGTGAACCCGAGGGAAGGTGAGCCATTGGACGAGGGTGTGGGGAGCCCTGGGGAGGAGGGCAGATCAGTCATAGGAATGTATCACAGCCCGTGGGGGTGAGGAGCCGGGGGCGTGGGGAAGGTTGGGTGAGGATGTTATTGTAGATGGTGTGTGCTTTGGGTCTGGGTGGAGGTAAGCCATGTGAGGTGGCGAGCTGGAGGTATTCTGGTGGTCATGGGAAGGGAGGGCATGATGAATTGTGAGAGAGAGCCTCTCTCTCACGATTCATCTCTGAGAGGGCGCGGGTCGGAGAGGTGGTCACCGTGCGCCAGGGGTAGGGAGTGGTACAGATCGGCGCTGTATGTTGAGGGAAGAGTGAGTCAGGAGTGCAGGGGTGGTGTTTACTTGTGGCTGAGGGGAGGCATGGTGACTTTTGGAGGTGTAACTTGGGAGGCACGGTCGTATTGGGGGGAAGAGGAGAGCAGGGTATGAGGTGTTAGACGCAATGTTAAGGATTCATTAAAATGATTACAATTTATCATGAAAACAGAGTATGAAGCTGATACTTGTGATCTAATGAGTGGATCTGCCTGCACAAATCTTTTAAAACATCAAGTGTTCGAATGTACTTGGCATTTGGTTATGTCTGTTTATATGGTGTTGAGGCAGACATGAAATGCAAGCACCTATGGATGGACGCCTGGAATAGGATGGCAGTGCCTACCCATGTTAACTCAATCTAATGCCCTTTTGCAGAGACCTTGGTAGGAGACTGGCTTCTTGATCATTTCTTTAATTACATTCCAGTGCTTGCCATGTGACTAGCAGAGAAAACTAGTTTAACTAGTCCTCAGTTTGCAATTGGTGAAGCAGCCTTCTCTGTCCATACTATGGGCATAGTTATCATTGGTTCAGCAAGTACAGTGGTACTGAGACCCAAAACCCTCAGGGGCCCATTGAACCCTGATAATTGCTATATTTACTTCCTGAGCAGCAGCTGAAGGGGCCATTTTCCTTGCTTATGCCACGGCCCATGGGGTCGTTGGTACGCTGTGCTAGTGATTCGTACGTCTGCTTGAAAGTTGTCTCCTGACTGGATGTTCCTTGCACATTAATTTTGCTTCAGTGAACCTCTAGTGCCTTTTCATAGCCTTAGGACTCACTGTAATTAATCCTTGTTTAATAGGTGCTCTGAAAGCGAGCAGAACTGGTTGCTGGAATATGGCACTATACAAGAAACCTTAATTAAATATATTGTATTTTGTCTTTTGACAATGTGGTAAAGTGGACGAGTCTTTGGTTACCTGTAGGCTGTCTTCAGGATCAGTTAGTGACGTACTGAGACAGGTCTCTGTGTGCCATGATTTCAAGGTAGCTTACTCTCTTCCTGCTAAGGTCACTTCCCAAATAGATCATGAACTATTCTCCAGGCTCTACTGTTCTCAGTGGACTGAGAAAACAGACCTTGTATGCCAAGTCACATGATCTACCCTATAGTTTTAAAACACTCTTCAAATAAACCTTCCATATGTGGTCAGTCCTCATAATGTGTCATACATGTAGTGGGAAGGGTAATTACTATCAATCAGTCAGGGTTTGTAAAGCTCAGCTGCTTCACACATAAGGGTCTCGAGGCGGTGTGGGATTCATGCTGCTGGATCATGCTGCTTGTTGGTTGAACAGCGAGGTCTTGTGGTCCTTCCTGAACTGCTGGAGCGATGGTGAGGCTCTAAGGTGCAGGGGGAGGGTTTTCAGGTCTTCACTGCCATGTGGGGGAAGTAGCGCCTCCACTGTTTTATCAGCGGCTGCATCGGGTGGCTGCTAGGGAGATGGTTCTGGAACATATTTTCCTGGTAGGTTGGTGGAAATTCACTCGTTCATTAAGGTATGCTGGTCCTTCATTGTGTAGTCCAGGGAAGACATGGCTTGGCAGTTTGGGCTGGACTGTTCCCATGAGGCACAGGGTCAAGGCTGATTTGCATATGGCCATGTCTGAACTGGGGTGGTGTGGTGAGCAAAAAAACAATGGATTTAGACCCAGATCTCTGTACTGGGGTGAATGTATGACATTGTTCTGCATTCTATCCATCAACTGTTGTTTTTGCAAGAAAATAAAAATGACACATCAAAATCTTTCAGCAGCCGCCACTGCTGATTGTCTTCTTTTTTTCCCTACCCACTGCTAGCCTCGCCCGCTGCATTGCAAGCGAAATGAAGAGAATTAGAGTACACAAATCTGGTTATTCGAAACGAAAGAGAAAGGTGGCTCAGCAGGCTTTCGTAGTGTCACAGGAAGGAGCAATCCTGAACTTTATCACCCAAGGGAAACCTAAAGATGGAGAATCCTCTGGCCAGCGTACTGCTGATGCACTCGGTAAAACAGGCGCTGACGACCATAAAGAAGAACTAAACAATGATGATATCCATGAGCAGAATGATACTCATGAGCAGACCAATGAAAATGAACAAGGTGACTCTGAAATTGATACAAACATGCAGCAATTACCAACTCAGGATGAGGATTATTACAAAAGACCCTCAGACAGAGAAACTGAAACATCATTCATCGGTCCATCAACATCTGGCATTCTGAAGGAGGTTCAGAGTTTACAGACGGATGATGCTGGTATTGAAAAGGAAGCCAAAGAGCAAGACCATGTTACAGACCCGTGTTCTGAATATGATTTATGTGATTGGAGGGATCCTGCTTTGTGGCCGAACTCTCTTACGGATGCGCAACGTGTTTTTCTTGTTGAAAGGGGTCCCTCCAGTAACCCATATTCTAAAACAAAGTATCCAAGTGATGAGCACTCAAAAAGTAAACGTCGTTTTTCTGTTACCATGTTACTGGTCATCTAACGCCTTTTCTGGACTTTTTATTAAAACACCTTCCTGAGCTCCGCCCCGCCCGGACCCCCTCTTCCGGGGCCCCCTACCTGCACTCCCTGCACAGGGCCACCATGAGCCTAGAGCCGCCCCTGGCAGCAGACTCCAACAAAAAAGAGAACAACCAAAACCAGGAGGGGAGGGAGGAGGTCAAAAGGCAGGTACAGGACGAGGGTCAAGCAGCAAACAGAATGCAGGGACGAAACCCAACATAATGAATGACAATGCACTATGTAATGACATGGTATCTGATGATTCTAATGATTATGACTTAAAAATTGTTAATTTGTCAAATAAAATTCTCAACAATGATGAATTGGCTGTTCTCAGTAAAGGTTTGAACTTTTGTCTGACACAGGGTGGGGATATGACCAAAGTTCATATAGATTTATAGAAATGTATAAGGGCTTTGAAGCTTAAAGACTTTTTCTCTCATCAAATCCCCAAGACATCTAGACCACCCTCTGTGTTAGAAAGTATGACACATTCTGTTGTGGACATCCGGAATGTACTACTTTTGCTTAGTTTAGATGATGATGGAAAACCCGATATGTCTACCTTACTGAGTGAGTTTGATATTGAACAAAATTATAATATAGACAGTCACCTCAAACCAAAATCTAAATTTGTACCTACTTACAATTACCATCCAAATATAGATACCTTCTATAACAAAGTCAGTGATGATCTGTACAAAATGGAGCGATACCAAAGGGGTTGATGGACGAAGCGTTTGAGCAAATCAAACACTCACCCCCGGTCAACTGATCTGGGTTTAATCCATCATCATTCTTTAGCTCACTCCACCACTCCAGTTCAGACATGGCCATATGCAAATCAGTCTGACCCTGTGCCTCATGGAAACAGTCCAGCCCGAA
Source organism: Triturus cristatus (assembly GCF_964204655.1). NCBI lineage: Eukaryota > Metazoa > Chordata > Amphibia > Caudata > Salamandridae > Triturus > Triturus cristatus. The sequence goes on from NC_140581.1 coordinate 361,369,351, forward strand.
CTGCCAAGTCATGTCTTCCCTGGACCGGAAAAAAGCATCGTGGGACCGGCTTCGGGTTCATAACCCTCATGAGCCAGACTATCTTGAATCCAGTGGCAAAGTGAGCAAGGGACCCACGTCTGGGCATACCCTGCCAACTTAGGGTGAACAAAGCGATACCAAAGGGGATGATGGACGGAGCATTTGAGAAAATCAAACACTCACCCCCAGTCAACTGATCTGGGTTTAATCCACCATCATTCTTTAGCTCACTCCACCACCCCATTTCAATCAATCAATCAATCAGTGAATTTGTAAAGCGCGTTGCATACCCGTGAGGGTCTCAACAAGGCGCTGAGGGGGGGGGGGGTGCTGCTACTGCTCGAAGAGCCAGGTCTTGAGGAGCCTTCTGAAGGTGAGCAGGTCCTGTGTCTGCCGTAGATGGGTGGGGTGGTTTTCCAGGTTTTTGCAGCGAGGAAGGGGAGGGATCTGCCGCCGGAGGTTGTTTGTTGGATGCGCGGGACGGCGGCAAGGGCGAGGCTGGCAGAGCGGAGCTGGCGGGTGGGGGTGTAGAAGTTTAGTCTGTCGTTCAGGTATGCTGGTCCGGTGTTGTGGAGTGCTTTGTGTGCGTGGGTGAGGAGTTTGAAGGTGATCCTCTTGTTGATGGGGAGCCAGTGCAGGTCTCTGAGGTGGGGGGAGATGTGGCTGCAGCTGGGGACGTTGAGGATCAGTCGGGCTGAGGCGTTCTGAATGCGTTGTAGTCGTCGCAGATGTTTTGCCGGGATTCCTGCGTAGAGTGCGTTGCCGTAGTCTAGCCTGCTGCTGACGAGGGCTTGGGTCACTGCTCTTCTTGTTTCAGTCGGGATCCACTTGTAGATCCTGCGAAGCATGCAAAGGGTGTTGTAGCAGGAGGAGGAGATGGCGTTGACCTGCTTCGACATGGAGAGGGAGGAGTCGAGGATGAATCCTAGGTTGTGTGCGTGGTTCGTGGGTGTTGGAGCTGCTCCCAGTGCGGTCGGCCACCAGGAGTTGTCCCAAGCAGAGGGGGTGGACCCTAGGATGAGGACCTCTGTCTTGTCCGAGTTCAGTTTCAGACGGCTGTTCTTCATCCACTCGGCGACAGCCTTCATTCCCTCGTGGAGGTTGGTCTTGGCGGTGTACGGGTCCTTGGTGAGGGAGAGGATGAGCTGGGTGTCATCGGCGTAGGAGATGATGTTCAGGTTGTGCTGGTGGGCCACTTGTGCGAGGGGGGCCATGTAGACATTGAACAGGGTCGGGCTGAGGGATGAGCCCTGGGGTACGCCGCAGATGATGTCGGTGGCTTCGGATCGGAAGGGCGGCAGGCGGACTCTCTGGGTTCTGCCGGAGAGGAAGGACGTGGTCCAGTCCAGTGCCTTCTTCGGGATTCCGGCTTCTTTGAGGCGTGTTCTTAGTGTGCGGTGGCAGACCGTGTCGAAATCGGCAAACAGGTCCAGGAGGATGAGGGCTGAGGTTTCGCCGTTGTCTAGCTGGCGCCTGATGTCATCAGTGGCGGCGATAAGGGCAGTCTTGGTGCTGTGGTTGCATCTGAATCCGGACTGGGATGGGTCTAGGATGCTGTTGTCCTCGAGGTGGCGAGTCAGCTGCATGTTGGCGATTTTCTCGATGACCTTTGCTGGGAAGGGGAGCAGGGAGATGGGCCGGAAGTTCTTGAGGTCTTTGGGGTCCGCCTTGGGTTTCTTGAGGAGGGCGTTGATTTCAGCGTGCTTCCAGCTTTCCGGGAATGTCGCTGTGTTGAAGGAAATGTTGATGATCTTTCGCAGATGGGGTGCGATGGTTGCATCAGCTTTGTTGAAAACGTAGTGTGGGCAGGGGTCTGATGGAGATCCTGAGTGGATGGAGTTCATGACCTTGCGTGTCTCTTCGTCGTTGATGTGGGACCAGGAGGTCACCTGGTTGGTGCAGGTGGCGTTCGGGGGGTGGTCTGTTGCGGTCAGGGCGGATGAGGAGTTGAAGCTGTCGTGGATGTCGGCGATCTTGCGATGGAAGAAGGTGGCCAGTGAGTTGCACAGATCCTGCGATGGCGGGATGTCTTTGGTGTTGGCACTGGGTTAGAGAGTTCCTTCACTATGTTGAAAAGTTCTTTGCTGCCGTGTGCGTTGTTATCCAGTCAGGCTTTGAAGGACGATCTCTTGGCTGTTCTGATGAGGTGGTGATGTCTGCGGGTGGCGTCCTTGTGGGCTGCGTGGCTGTCTGGTGCGCGGTCGTGGCGCCATTTCTTCTCCAGCTTCCGGCATGTTCGTTTGGAGATCTGGAGTACTTCGGTGAACCAGGTGGCTTTCTTGCTGGGGTGGTTTATGGAGGGTTTCTTTATCGGGGTGAGGGTGTTGGCGCAGTCGTTGATCCACTGTCTGAAGTTTCGGGCGGCGGCGTCTGTGTCGGTGGGGTCGGTTGGTCCTTTCTGGGTGAGGGTGGAGGTCAGCTGGTCTTCGGTAACTTTGCTCCAGCAGCGGCGAGGAAGCTGTTGGGTGCGGTGGTGCGTGGTTGGTTTCTTGAAGGTGAAGTGGATGCATCGTTGGTCAGTCCAGTGGAGTTCGGTGGTGTGGTTGAAGGTAACGTGGGTGCTTGTGGAGAAGATGGGGTCGAGCGTGTGGCCGGCTGCGTGGGTGGGTTCGGTGACGAGTTGTCGGAGGCCGAGGTTGGTGAGGTTGTCTATCAGGGTGGTGAAGTTGGCGTCGTTGTTGCTCTCGAGGTGGAAGTTCAGGTCCCCGAGGAGGATATAGTCTGTGGAGGTGAGTGCGTGGGTGCTGGCGTGGTCGGCGGTGGACTCGCTGAACTGAGCCCATGGTCCGGGGGGTCTGTAGATGAGTGTTCCTCTGAGGGTGGTGTTGGGGTCGGTGTGGATCCGGAAGTGAAGGTGTTCGGTGGAGTTGAGGGAGTCGTCTGCGAGGGTGTGGACCTGGAGGGTGGACTTGTGGACGATGGCTATTCCTCCTCCCATCCCGTTGGTGCGGTATCTGCGGGAGATCTTGTAGCCGTCCGGGATGGCTATGGCGATGTCAGGTGGCGAGGAGTCGTTCCACCAGGTCTCGGTCAGGAAGGCAACGTCTGGGGCGGTGGTGTTGAGCATGTCCCAGAGCTTGACGGCGTGCTTTCGTTTGGAGCGGGTATTGAGGAGTATGCAATGAAGGTGGTTGGGTCCATTCCTTGGGGTTTTGGTGGTTCTGTCGCAAGTGAAGTTGCAGGTGTGGCAGGAGAAGGGTCCGTGGGTGCGTTTCGGGGTGGCCTGGAAGCAGCGGTGGTCTCGGCCGGTGTTGAGAGCGTGGAGAGTGTTGGCGTCGTATCGGATTCTGGCGTTGTGGCGTGTGCGGGGTTCTGGCGCTGGGTGCGGTCCCGACGCGGACGGGCGCAGACGGGCTTGCCTTTGGCGCACATGCGGCGCGCAAGATGTGCGCCCGCTGCGCGCGTCAAGGCTGCGGCCACCATATAAGGCGTGGAGGGAGGGAGGAGCAGCTGGGAGGCGGGAGCGGGGCGGCGAGGGGGTGTGGCCGCGGGGGACAGCGGAGGGAAACAACGGGTCACAGAGAGCAAAAAAGGGAGGGGTGGAGGGGCAGGTGGGCTACAAACGATAAAATACAGGAGCAGACTGAAAACAGAATACAAACAGGCAGGAGGGAGAAAACAGAAAATCAAACCACAGTCAGAACGGTGATCCTGGGCACAGGAGGATCGAACCCACACTAAGAGCGGCAGCAGCGGGGTGGCCGCGCACAGGTGGTGCTGTTCGGCGGCAGGGGAGCGACCCGGCCCTTAAGCAGGGTCAGAGGTCACCTCTACCATCGGGCAGCGGCCGCCTTATGAGGCGTGGAGGGAGGGAGGAGCAGCTGGGAGGCGGAAGCGGGGCGGCTAGGGGGCGTGGCCGCGGGGGACAGTGGCGGGAAACAATGGGTCCCAGAGAGCAAAAAGGGAGGGGGTTGGGGGGTGCAGATGGGCTACAAACGGTAAAATACAGGAGGTGACTGAAAACAGAATACAAACAGGCAGGAGAGAGAAAACAGAAAATCAAACCACAGTCAGAACAGTGATCATGGGCACAGGGGGATCGAACCCACACTAAGAGCGGCAGCAGCGGGGTGGCCGCGCACAGGTGGTGCTGTTCGGCGGCAGGGGGGTGACCCGGCCCTTAAGCAGGTTCAGACATGGCAATATGCCAGTCTGACCCTGTGCCTCATGGGAACAGTCCAACCCGAACTGCCTAGCCATGTCTTCCCTGGACCGGAAACAAGCTATCTTGAATCCAGTGGCAAAGTGAGCAAGGGACCCACGTCTGGGCATACCCTGCCAACTTAGGGTGAACAAAGCGATACCAAAGGGGATGATGGACGGAGCATTTGAGAAAATCAATCACTCACCCCCAGTCAACTGATCTGGGCTTAATCCATCATCATTCTTTAGCTCACTCCACCACCCCAGTTCAGACATGGCCATATGCAAATCAGTCTGACCCTGTGCCTCATGGGAACAGTCAAGCCCGAACTGCCAAGCCATGTCTTCCCTGGACCAGAAACAAGAATCCTGGGACCAGTTTCGGGTTCATAACCCTCATCAGCCAAGCTATCTTGGATCCAGTGGCAAAGTGAGCAAGGGACCCATGTCTGGGCATACCCTGCCAACTTAGGGCGAACAAAGAGATACCAAAGGGGATGATGGACGGAGCGTTTGATCAAATCAAACACTCACCCTCAGTCAACAGATCTGGGTTTAATCCATCATCATACTTTAGCTCACTCCACCACCCCAGTTCAGACATGGCCATATGCAAATCAGTCTGACCCTGTGCCTCATGGGAACAGTCCAGTCCAGACTGTTCCCATGAGACACAGGGTCAGACTAATTTTCATATGGCCAGGTCTGAACTGGGGTGGTGGAGTGAGCTAAAGAATGATGGTGGATTAAACGCTCCGTCCATCATCCCCTTTGGTATCGCTCTGTACAAAATGGAGACATCAGGCAGATGTACACCATGCATTAACCACAACATTACCGCCAAGGAACGGCAAGCGCTCAACAGACTCAAATTGGACAAGGCTATTGTCATAAAAGAGGCCGATAAGGGCGGTAATGATGTGGTTATCAATCACTGTGATTACATGTCAGAGATCGATCGACAACTGGGCAATTCTCTCTGTTACCAACGGATTCCTACTAACCCCATCAAAGGTCTTAGATTGATGATAAATGTGAAACTATGTGAATGGAGGGATATTGGCCTGCTCTCAGAGGATGAGTTCAGATACCTTAGAATTGACAACCCGAAATACCCATGCATATACATCTTACCTAAGATTCATAAGGGTGGGGCCTACCCCCAGGGTCGCCCAATTATATCAGGGATAAACTCGCCCACCGAAAAGCTTTCGGAATTTGTTGACCTCCGACTTCAAAAATATGTCACTGACCTTCCCTTGTACATCAGGGACAGTAAAGTAAAGACATTCTGATCAAGTTCAAGGACCTTCAGTGGTCAGATGGGCTTTCATTTGTCACATTTGATGTAGAAAACCTATATACTTGCATATGCTAGGAGTTTGGTATACTTGCAGTTCGATCATTCTTGGATAGGGAACGTGCTGAGCATTACGAATTTAACGAAATGTTATTAGAAATGATTCATATCATTCTAAGTAACAATTTCTTTTTCACAACACTACTTGGTTCAACCAGATACTTGGGACTGCCATGGGTTCTAAATTCGCTCCCTCTTACGCCTGCCTCTTCATGGGGTGGTTCGAGAGGGAGTATGCCTGGCACAGACGCGCCTCCCCCTGGACCGAACATATTGTGTTCTGGGGGAGGTATATCGATGACATAATTGTTCTGTGGTCTGGGACCATGGATCAGTTAGACCAATACCACACCTATCTGAATGCCAACACTTTCAATGTAAAACTCACTATGACTTGTGACAAAGATAAAATCAACTTTTTAGACATACTTTTTTAAGTCAAATAGGGAGTTGTACAAAGCACCCGTTATAGAAAATAAACTGCCTGTAACGTGGTTCTGCATGCTGACAGTGCCTACTCACAAACGGTCATCACCTTGGATGATGTTTTTTCCAATTATCCAGGTCTGTCCTTTGTTTGTTTACTGCCCCTGGTTTGGTCTGATCATGCAGCGGCTCTGTTTAATCTCAAGCTGAAGATTCAAAAGATTAATGGCAGAGATTCAAGAGAACAGATTGAAATTAGAGCATGGAATAGGGTGGAGGCGGGGACCCTGCATAATGTACTGACCTCTTTAGCAGCCCATATAACGCTTGGTACTGAAGAAGCAGTAGCCTCATATACGAGATGGCTTTCGCAGGCTTGCGAAGAACTAGCCCCACGTAAATCTATCACACCTAAAAGAGTTCTTCCTTCGGCCCCCTGGTACTAAGAGGAGATAAACCGGCAAAAATGTACGTGCAAACGACTGGAGCGTAATTGGAGGAAAGAGTATCTCGATAATGAGAAGGTTTTATATAAATCTAGCTTGCAAATTTATAAGCAAATGGTACGGCTGGCCAAACAGAAATATTATGCAGCCCAAATAGAGTCGGCCAAGAACTCCTCTAGAGAGCTCTTTCACACGGTCTCCAAGTTGGCCACTCTTAGCCCATCTACCATCCAGTCCAGCCTGGAGCTCTGTGAAGAGATTGCTTCGTTCTTTCAAACAAAGGTTACAAATATATTTTCAAGCTTTTGTGATCCACTAAAGGATGTCTTGTCTGAAGTTACTGAAACGGAAGATTCAGAATCTCCGGAAGGGACCATGCAGGTTTTTAATCCACTAACTGTGCAAGACACGTTGGAGCTCTTAACAGGTGCTAAATCTGGATCACCTTTGGATCCATGCCCTCTGAAAATTATCAAAATGGCCCCTGTCCCTATTGCACGGTATCTTACCCCCATTTTTAATGGTATGTACGAAGGTGGTCAGTTTCCTAGACAATGGAAGATGGCCTCCATACTACCTCTTTTAAAAAAGCCCAGTCTTGACCCTCAGGATCCGAATAACTTTCGGCCTATCTCCCGCCTTCCTCTTCCCGCTAAGATGGTAGAAAAGGCGATGAACAGACAACTTAGTGCCTTCTTAAAGAAAACCCATAAGCTCGATCCGTCCCAATATGGCTTCAGGGAAGGACACAGCACTGAGTCTGCCCTGATTAAAGCCACGGAGGAAATTAGAGTAGCAGTGGATCAGGGAGGAAGGGCAGCCCTGATCCTGCTAGATCTTTCAGCCGCATTCGATATGGTCCATCATGGGATTTTGATGGACCGTTTAAGAATATGCGGTCTGCAGGGTAAAGCTTGGGGGTTGCTTAACTCATTTCTCTCCGACAGAAGCCAGATAGTCGCATTTGGCAAATTTCATTCAAAATCATTCTCATTACCATGTGGCGTTCCGCAGGGGTCGTCTCTAAGCCCGACCCTCTTCAATGTATACGTCTCTACCTTGGCTCCAGTTATTAGTGCCTACGGGTTTGGGATCACCTCGTATGCAGACGACACACAAATTGTGGTATCACTACTACCTGGCAAGGAAACTGGATTGGATAGGCGCTTCCATTCATGCATGGCAGAAGTAGGCCGTTGGATGGCAGGCAACTGCCTAAGGCTTAACTCGGATAAAACCGAGGTGATGTTGTTTGGAAACAACCCTAACTTTTGGACTCCCTCTTGGTGGCCGACTTCACTGGGGTCTCTCCCTACCCCAGCTGAGAAGGTCAAAAATTTGGGGATCCTGTTAGATGTAAAACTTTCTATGGGAGCCCAGGTCAATGCGGTAGTCTCCAAAACAGGGTACGTCTTAAGAACACTGACAAAAATCTTGAATCTTCTGCCGCAAGACTGTCGTAAAACCATGGTAACGGCCTTGGTTTTATCAAGGCTGGACTACTGCAACAGTCTATATTTAAACATACAGCAAAAACTGTTGCACAAGCTTCAGATGCTCCAGCCGCAGCTAGACTCCTTACAGGTACCCCCAAATTTGCCCCTATCTCCAATGTGTTAAAAAAATTGCACTGGCTCCCGGTTGGGAACCGGGTTCAGTTTAAATCACTATGCATGGTATTTAAAGCTCAGCATGGAGAGGGGCCGGACCATCTTAAAAGACAATTTCAATGGTATACCCCAACGCGCATGCTCCGATCGTCAGAAGCAAAATTGACTGCAGTCCCGTCTACAAAAAAAGCCCTTTGGGGCGGCCGAAGCTTCACATTCGGTGCTGTAAAGTCCTGGAATAAGTTGCCTTTCCATTTAAGAAATGCCAATAACCTGCTAAGTTTCAGAAAGGAGCTGAAGACTTGTCTTTTTGATAAATAACTCCCTGCCCTGGCCTTACCTTTGGAGAAGTAATCAACGCCAGGACACCTTTGGGTAACCGTGCGCTTTAAAAATCGCCTTAACATAACATAACATCAACAACATTCCTTACGGGGAGATGACAAGATTCAGAAGGAACTGCAGTGAGGAAGACACTTATTGTAAGAATATCAAGAAATCCAAGAAAAGATTTCTCAAAAGAGGTTATAACATAGAAGTACTTGATAAGGCGATTGTGAAGGCACAACAACTTAAAAGGGAGGACACTCTTTGCAACAAACCCAGGGAGACAACCACCAACAAGAAAGAAAGGATAGTCAGTTTTGTCACACACTACAATCTAAATAGCTGCAAGGTTTACAATATTTTAAAAAAGAATTGGAGTATCCTTGGGGACATCCCTGGTCTGAACAAACATTTGACAGATAGACCATCCATGACCTATCGTAAAGGTAGGTCCTTGCGTGACGTCCTGTGCCCAAGCTATGTAATAAATCAACGTGAAACATGGCTACCACCTAAACCTTTGGGTTTTTTCACTTGTGGCTCCTGCAACATCTGTCCTTTCGGGAAAAACAAAATCACCAACTTTACATACAACACCCCAAACTCACACAGGATTCCACATTTTATCAACTGCAATACTACACATGTGGTATATATTTTGGGTTACATATGTAACATCATTTACGTGGGAAGCACAGTGCGTCCTCTGAAGGTTAGAATTCAGGAACAACGTCGGGTCAAACATAACAAAGATAGTCGATAGTGACCACTTTATGGAGGTGCATCCCGATGATAATTCCTCCTGGTTCCACGGTATTGATCACGTACCCCTGGGAGCTAGGGGTGGCGATCGCGAGTTACTAGTAAGACAAAGGAAAGCAAAACGGATATGTCGCCTAAAGGCTACCCAAAGGGGTCACAATACTGATAGGGAATTTCACTCCTTCATTGGATAAAGAATTCAACAAGAGTATTGGTGTATCTTGACAGTTTTTTCATTTGTGTTATAATAGTTTGTTTGGATTAAGCAATACAACATGGCAATCTTAGACCTCTGATAAACCTTGGCAAATAACATCTGTCAGTATTGCATTGTCTCTATCTATCTAACTCTGTTCTTCCCTCCAACTTCTATCTGATTCCTGCAACCATGATGTGCATATGTTCACATTGATTTTATTTACTTTGTGGTTATCCCCGTTGCCCTGCACAATTACTATTATGTGCGCTGGAGTGCCTTGGGTAGACTCCAAGATGGCCACCATGATTGTTATTTCCTTGTTTGCTGCCCATATTTGACTCAGGCAGCGTGGTCTTGATGTTATCGCACGGACTCGTGATCATTTCAGCTTTGTTTCTTCATGCATTTATTTATTTTTTCATTTATTCTAATTTTTGCCTCAATCATAAATTTATCGCATTATTTGCGTTGCTTCCACAGCCGTGAAGTTATTGCGTCGACTCGTGATTGACTAATGTTGGTCTTTTCATGTACTTATATTTTTACTCATCGTTTTTTCTGGTTGGTCTCTGATTGTAAATTTGTGGAGGTATTTGTGTGGTGGTCACCCCTTTTTAGGTCTCGCCCGAGCCAGCTCTTTAGCACTGCTCTCGCGAGAGCTTTTGTAAAAGGGGGATTTGGAAGTGCAAACCAGTGCTTTCAGGCCGCCAACTACAGTGCATTTGCGCCCGCCAACTACAGTGCATGTGCGCCGGGCGCGCGCACCATTTGGCAGCCTGCGTGATCATTTTGCGGCCGCTTTGATGTTCTCAGTGAGCCGCACGGCCACTGAGAACATCAAAGCGGCCGCGAAAGTGCACACCAATAGGTACTGGAGCTCTTTAAATGACTACAGATTACGTTACACAAAGACACATTCAGGCACGGGGAGATTAAGTCATTATTATGGTGGCCAAATGCTTAACTTCTTTTTGCAGGCAGCACAAATGCTTACGTTTATTTTGCAGGCGGCAAAGAACAAAACAGCGGGACGGTAAAGCACAGAGCTTGCTTCATTTTATTTTCCTTTATTTCACGGACTCTCCTGGGACCACACCTCTAACTGTAATCGGTACATAGTGGGACGGTAAAGCATAGTGCTTGCTTCCTTTTATTTTCTATTATTTCACGGACTCTCCTGGTCCGTAATTTTTGTTGAATTTGGGGAAACACCAGCCAGCAGCTTTCATGTAACACGGCTGGTTTTTGATGCGTGTGCAGTTTTGTTTTGTTTGAGTGCTTTTTTTTTTAATGCAGATTTATACAGCTCAAACTCATGCGGTAGGTATTGGAGTGCTTTAAATGAGCACGGATTACGTTACACAAGAACACATTCAGGCACAGGGAAACTAAGTCATTATTATGGTGGCCAAATGCTTACTTCATTTTGCAGGCGGCACAAATACTTAACTTTATTCTGCAGGCGGCACAGAACAAAACAGCGTGACGGTAAAGCACAGTGCTTGCTTCCTTTTATTTTCTGTTATTTCATGGACTTTCCTGGGTTCCTACTTTTTGTTGGATTTGGGAAACTACACCATCACAGCTGATGTCAGCAGTGAGCGTCACGGACTCTCTTGGGTCCGTGCTTTTCGTTGGATTTGGGAAAACATGAAGTATTCTTTTTTCTCAACTTTAAAAAGGTAATTACATTTAGCGTGCATTTAAAAATATGCGAATGCGATGGGGATGTTGTCTTTTTACCCCTTACTTTAGCAGTAACCTATATTTTTTTTAGGAGCTTATCATCCTGCTGGTTGTTCAATTGCATCTCACAGATGCTGCGAGCCAAGAGATTACAATCTTTACTGCAAGGCACAAAGCACTTAATTAGCTTGTCCTGGTTTCCTTCCCCAACTAGCAAACACATGCTAACACTTCACACTAAACGAGACTTTCGATCTGAGTCTTTTCCCTAAACAAATGTCAATAGATTATAATCTATAAGCACAGTTACAAAATAAAGGTGAACTCGAAGTTATTTTAACCAAAATTGAAAACGTATTGACCAAAACCACATTGTTTTTTAAAAAACGATAGTACTTTTTTTAGTGTGAGTGCGTTTGGGAATTTTATAAATTGGATATAACATGCTTCAGGGTCTATTTACACTTCACGCGCACTGGCTACCGGCATGCGTGCACCTTCTACGGATGCAAGTACAGCACAATGGAGTCCAGGTACACTGGTGAAGTGGTTTTTGAAGTGAACGTTGTTTCTAATTTAATTAGTGCTACAGGCATTGAATAAAATGATGGAACACATTTTGGAGTCGGTCCCTGAGGAGTAGATTGTGTGTAATCGGTACATAGCGGGACGGTAAAACACAGTGCTTGCTTCCTTTAATTTTCCGTAATTTCACTGACTCTTCTGGGTCAGTGCAAATCTTTGTCCCAATCCAGCGGTGTATTAATATAGCAACGTCCACATCTTATATCTTTTATTTAAAAACTTCACTGGCAGGTGATGATTTTTTCGTACTATTCAAACAGTCACGTACCTTATTCGTGGCTTTTTACTCCAACGAATAAAGCGTCCCCCTGGATCTCGTCTCAACCGCAGCGGTTTAAGGTACCTGACTGTTTGAATAGTACGAAAAAATCATCACCTGCCAGTGAAGTTTTTAAATAAAAGATATAAGATGTGGACGTTGCTATATTAATACACCGCTGGATTGGGACAAAGATTTGGATCATTTTTCAGATGAAAGAAATGTGGAAGACAACTGAAGTCAACTAATCAGCAGAATAGTCGTTAAATAAAGACTTGAAAGATTTCACGAGGATCATCTTTAAACCCTCAACCATTATTGCAAACAGTTTAAAAGTTAACATCTGAGTGCAGTTTGGCACCGGTCTGAGATTTAAAAGATTTCTGGTTTTATGTATAATCATATAAGGAGAACAAAGTTAAAGTCCTGAAGAAGGTGGCTTTAATATGAATGTGCCACCGAAACGCGTCGACGCCTAATGATTAAGTGGTGTTAAATTGGGCAGGACTCAACATCAAGCTATAGACAGGAAATTTAGACCCGTGCTCTATGCTGTCTACAGGTTTAGCCTAATTAACACAGGAAAGACACAGTGTACTGTCTTTGTAGCTTCTCCCCTTTTTTGAATTGTTTTTGTTTTTAAATTGTTTTTAATGTCATGAAGTAACTTTGTGAAGTTGATGTATAACATGGATTTGTGAAAGTTTTTTGATTAAATAAACCAGAGGAATATTTTTACTAAACCTATTAGTTGATTTATAAGTGCTTCACTCGCGAGCTTTCAGAATTTGTATGGGTGATCAGTGATAGAAGTGTGAACGGTTGAATTTGTATCCTATCCAAAGAGAATCCTTCTCTTTAACCTGGCAGTTTCTGGGTGCTCCATCCCTTCGGATCTAAGAGCCCCCTCTCCTTGAGTTTCAAGGTTTAAAAACCTATTTACATATACTACCCTTGGTTTTGATGAATACCAATCTGTATGTTTGTGTACAAATACATGTGTTCAAGATGCCATATCTTTTTCACAGGGAACTCCTCATAAGGTGGCTCTAATTGCTTTGCTTTAGAGAATGCCAATCATTGCACCAAAATATTATGCTCAATTTAGGCTCTATCTTATATAAACCACAAGACTCTCGATTAAAATGATCATTTATTTTCAAACATCATTCTGTTGTTGTTATGAATATACCTTCCCGAATAAGAAGGCTTAACAAAACCGCCGGTATACCAGGAACTAATGCCACTGAGGGTGGCCATTTGTGAGAAGTCAGTGGTCTAGCAGCCTCGTGCACGAGGACGAGGATGCTGACGCTGACCGGCCTCGGAGAAAAGTAGCCTGCTACCGCAGGCTTCTTTCATCTTTGGAGACACGGGCGGGCACTCACCTTGATGCAAGGATAAGCCTTGAAGCAGTGAGTACGGCATAGCCAACCACCAAAAAATGACAATATGTAACCGCCATATCTTTTGCAGAAACGCCTCTTAGCCCTCAACATCGAACTTTTTAACAGGGGATCCGTCTGATTTATACTCTTGCACAGAGTGGTGACTACAGGCGTCCCTTCCCCCTGTATGCTCTCATGTTGCAATTAAGAGGCAACAATAATGTTTTTTTTTTACCATTTCACTAACCTCATGATTCATCTTATATGTTCGTAAGTCTTGTTAGTGTCCGTATGTTAATTTAAAAACTATATATTCACTAGTGGAAGCACTCGAAGTGATCACTTTTATGATGCAAAATATGTCACGGTTTTTCTACACAGGTGCAATGTTTTTTATCGTTGTGGCACAGAGTCAGGTGCGCTTAATGTTTATTTTAAATCATGCATTTTTAATTATGCTTTTTATTTCCTTTGTAGTTGATAATCTATCTATGATGATTTTGACACCTATGGGTGCTGTATACATTTATTAATTTTTATAATTATTATTAACATAAGAGTGGTACCAGAGAATTTCTTTATCTTTGGTCCTGAAGAATAGCCTTGGGGTAGGGCTACAAACATGTCGACTAGTGGAACCTAGGCACATTGTTAGCTTCAAGTTCCCCATTTTCCCCATATTTTAACGATACCGGACAGGGGTAATAATAAAGGTTTTTTTTCCCACTGTCTAGGTATTTTTGAAACTTTGTTTTCCCCACTCAGACTTTCACACTTCATCCACACATGGTATCAACTATGAGTGCTCCCACGTCTCCGTAGGTCGCAGCACTAACAGTTCTGCGTCGGGACGGGAAGAACCCAATGATGAAGCATGCCACTAAGAGGCAACCCTGGTGGGTGAGGGTTATTTAAGAAAAACACAGTGTTTTTCTTTAAAAGGACATCATTAACATCTAAGTGGAAAGAAAAAAGACTTGTGGCATAACAGGGGGACTCTCTATGATTGTTATATGCTTCTAATTCCCCCCCCCCCCCCCTTTCATAGTTTTTTTTTCTGGCAACAGCTCGGTTGGGAGGAGATCAGTCATTAACTCACATGGATTTTTAGGTCTGGTTCGACAGTGCAACTCTCACCTTACCTTTTACCCTGGCCTAAACCAATATTATTCTGCAGTTCTTTACTTCCATATTAACACATATCCATGCCCATGCTATCTACTTGCATGCTTCAGATAACCATAGAACATGTTTTTAAAGCAAGACCAATTGGTATTGCTGGTGCTTGTTGGTTTTCTTTTTCCTCTACAAGTATGATATGCAGTTTCATTTTGCGCTGTATGCTGATTCACCACTGAGGAACTGTTCCAAAACTGTCTTGTTACTGTAGCCCACTGGATGAGGCTGAACCCCCCTCAAATGAAATTGCAAAAAAAATCAGAGGGGCTGGTACTGGGAGTTGGTCTCTTCCCTTTTGATTTGGCAGTCCATGACCAGCTTTTCAGTCCATAAAAGCACAGATTCATCCACATGTTTTCTGTGTCTGAAAACACACAGAATAATCTTCCCCTTCTCTTTTTGATTTTCAAAAGACTGCTGTCCAAGCCATGATTATTTACAGTTTGGACTGTGGCATCTCTTTATACCTAGAGCTTCCCGTATAGATCATTAACTAGTTCCAGTCCATTCATAGGGGCATATTATCAAGCCAGGCGATAATTTTATCGCCTGGCTTGATAATATGCAGAAAACTGCCGCTAAAACAGCGATAATGGGCTTGATAATATGCTCTATGGAATTCCAATTGAAGCCCATGTTAGATGTGAAGGACGTCTAACATGGGCTTCAATTGGAATTCCATAGAGCATATTATCAAGCCCCTTATCGCCGTTTTAGCTGCAGTTTTCTGCTGCTAAAGCGGCGATAATTTTATCGCCTGTCTTGATAATATGCCCCATAATGCGGTGACCAGTCTTATTGTTAGACTTTTCAACCTCAACAATATTAGCCTTTTTTCATTCTTTCAATGGAGAAGAACATCCAATTCGAAATATCTCTGCATTTACCATTACGCCACTGAGGGCAAAGGTATGATTTTCCTTAAGTCACACTTTTTAATATAGCCGCCACCCTTACCTTCTGAGATCAGCCTCTCAGTCATAGCTTAATATCCCACCCTTTCCTTACCCTCAGCTTGGTGATCACTCATTCTTCCATCTCACTGCCAAGCTCTGGAAAAGCATGCCTTTCCATCTCCTTAACCAGCATAATCATTACTACCTTTAAAGGCATCTTAAACCTGACTTTGTAATGATTTGGTGTTCCACTGATTTTCTTTGGGTTTTTTCCATCCCTATTTTCCTGCAATCCCACGAGCACCAGAATACCTCTTTAGGTTGCGTCACAGTTTACAAATTTTTCATTCACTGATTCAATAATTTTTTTTTTTTTTTAAATCTGTTTTTATTAGTTTTTCCAAACATTTACAGGAATTCGGCTTACTTCTGTATTGATTCATTCATCGTAACACTCATTACTGATAACATTACATATCAAATGCAAAAAGACATAGCTGTGCAATAGTTTCTGAAGTGTTTACCTTATCAGATTGTACGTAAGTCCCATATGCAGCTCGGTCCTTGAACATAGCAAGTTACAGCACATTGTACTGAAACATGGGTACATCAAAATATCCCTTTAGGTCCCTCAGCCAAATCCATATCTGCTTCCAACAGATAGTAATGAAACAAAGCGGGTAAAAACTCAACAACCTCAACTTAGACCAGCTCCACTATGTATATTCCTGTCTCCACTGCCCTTCTATTCTCCCTCCCCCATGTCACTGTGCGGTGGCTTAGCTATTGCTCCCAGCCATGTGCCTAGGTGCGCTTTCTCGTGATGTCTGTTTTAGGTGTTAGTCGTGTGTGGAACACTACGATCCCGCTCCGGCATAGCTCCCATTTCTAGCCCTGGAGGTGTTGCCCCCCCCGCAGGTCTTCCCCCCAAGTCTGCCCCCTCGACTCGCCTGAGCGCCTGGAGCAACGCTTCCCACTGTGCAGCTATGGGCGTCTTCTTCAACCCTAATGTCTCCTCCCGACGAATGGCGGCCCCCTCTGCTCCGGCCCACGCGTTGAGTGAGTGCCTCCATGCCTGCGGGTGGGGTGGATCCTGCGCCTTCCACTTCCTGGTCAGAAGGCGCTTTGCGACCGCAAGCCCCAAATCTAGAAACCAAGACGTCACTTTGGTGGTCGGGGTCCTGCGGAAATGGTGCAGCAGGTGAACTGTCCAGTCAAAGGGTATGTCACGGCGTGTGATAATGCGCAGAGACTCACTGATTGCGTGCCAGTATGGGTGTAATTTGCTACAACTCCACAGGATGTGTACTAGATCAGCTCCCGGCTCAGCGCATCTAGGGCATATTGCGTCAGTGCGATGAAAGTATCTGTTGAGGGCCGCGGGGGTGAGATACGCCCTGTGTACGACGAACAATTGTATCTGTCGGAGGCGCATATTTCTGGGTATGCGCAACGGACCTTTCAATATTCGTTCCCACTCTTTATCCGCCAGCTGTCTCCCCAGATCTAGTTCCCACTTGCGCCTGAGCGGCTCTAGGGTGATCGCCGTGTGTGTCCGTAGTGACGCCACGAACCATCGAATCAGGCGTCGGCCTCTCCCCATGACATGTAAATACTGTATAGTGAGGTGCTGGCTGGGTTCTGCGGTCATATCTCCCCACTGGGCAGTCAGGGTCCTAATTAATGAATGATGAGTTAAGAATTGTCCCTGTGGTAATCCCCCATCCTCAACCAGCAAATCGTATGGGAGGGGCACTCCATCCCGGTACAGGTCACCCAAGGTCTGTATATCTGCCTCCCGCCAATGTACAAGCGCAAGGGAGGTGAGCGATCCCGTCCCTCTAGGGGAGCCCTCCAGCGGTATTGCCGGCGCATATGGGACCACATTTCTGGCGAGGAATAAGCTCCTACGGTAGCATCGATATGCCACCGCAAGGAGGAGTGGAGTCGGCGTCGCAGCCCTGGTGGTTGTGTGGAACAGCACCAGCAACTGCTCCAAAGAGCGTGGTGGCAGAGCGGACGCAGTGTCCTCCCGACCCCCTATCTGCCAACCAGCGGGCTATCCACTGCAATTGAGCCGCTAAGTAGTAATGCTCAAAGCAGGGCACAGCCAGGCCTCCCTGGTCCGTAGGGAGATAGAGTTTCTTTAGCGACATCCCGTGCCTACTGTTCCCCCAGATGAAGTCTCTAAGGAGTTGCGACAGTTTAGCAAAAAAGGCAGCTGGGACATATAAGGGTAGGTTAGCAAAATAGTATAGTAGCCGTGGAAGGATCACCATTTTGGACAGCGCCACTCTACCCGTGACCGTTAGCGGCAATGCATTCCAGAAGCGCACCTGGGACTTGATGGCCGTGAAGGCCCTGCCCAGGTTGCCATCAAATAGGTCTGCCGGCTGACGGTAGATCTGGAGTCCCAAATATCGAAAGGTGTCTCCTCTCCACTGTACCCTAGTGCCATTTAGGATGTATATAGGGTCCTGCCGCCCTTCGCTGAACGCGTAGAGGCAAGATTTACTGGTGTTCACCCGAAGACCCGAGATAGCAGCAAAGTCGTGCAAGGTATGGGCTAACTGAGGGGGATATCATCTATGTCCCTCACGTACACCAACAGGTCGTCGGCATAGAGCGACACCTGGTGCACTGCATCCCCCAGTGGTATGCCAGCCCCCAGCGTCTCCCGCAGGGTCGCCGCCAGGGGCTCCATCGCCAAAGCGAATAGGAGCGGCAATAGCGGGCACCCCTGCCGGGTGCCCCTGCAGATTGGTATGGCGCCAGAAATGTACGGGCCCAATCGCACCCTCACCGTAGGGTTCTTGTATAGAAGGCCCACCAGTTGTAGGAAGCCCAACCAAGGTCATAGCGCAGCAGCAGCGCCGAAAGATATCGCCACTCCAGGTAATCAAATGCCTTTTCCAGGTCCAGTATAAGACAGCCTGCTTTGGGCCACTCTTGTGTACTATCTGCCGCTACCCTGAAAAACCCCCTCTGGTTCAACGACGTGCTGCGTTTTGGCACAAAGCCATTCTGGTCCTTGTGAACCAGGTGCGAAACCACCGGCGCCAGTCGCTCCGCCAACACCTTAGCGAGGACCTTACAGTCAACGTTGAGGAGCGCCAGTGGCCGATAGGATCCCAGGTCCGTGGGGTCCCAATATGGTTTGGGCAGAGACACCAGATAGGCTTCGCGCATCGAGGGGGGTAGCTCGCCCGTCTCAAACGCCGCTGTATACATTTTGTGGAGGCGCGGCACCAGGTGTTCCCGGAAGGCATTGTAGAACTCCGTGGGCAGACCGTCCGGGCCCGGGGTCTTCCCAGAGGCCATTGAGGATATAGCTTCCCCTATCTCCTCCAGAGTGAGGGGGCAATTAAGGACCTCTTGGTGCGCGTTGGAAGCCGTTGGCAGCTGTGCTTGTCCGAGGAACCGCTCTAGGTCATCCCCCGAGCAACGGACTTTTGCACGGTACAATTGTGTGTAGTGGTCCACCATAACCTTGTGAATCTCCCTTTGGGTACATAAAAGATCTCCCTCCGGTGTGCGTACCGCTGCGATCGGGGCATGGGTGTCGTCTTGTTTTCAGAGCCAGGCAAGTAGACGTCCTGCTCTGTCCGCCGCGGCATGCGTGCGGGCTGTGTGTGCCGCATAGTTCAGACACCTCAAGCGCTCCAGGAGTGCTGTATGTTTCGTCCGGAGATCGACCAATTGGTTTGCGTGACTACCGCTGCCCTCCCCCTCCCGTTCGTACTGCAGCAGTTGGGACTCGAAACGGGCGAGTGACCGCGCCAGCTGCCTTTGCATGCTCCACGTGGCCCTAAGCAGTGACCTCGGAGCGTTACTTTAAGTGCGTCCCATTCCACCATTGCGTCGCTCGCTGTGCATTCATTGAGCTCAAAATAGGAAAGGAGAGCATTCTCCACTGAGGAGCGGAATTCAGGATCCTCCAGCGCGGTTGGTTGGAGCCGCCATGTGGGTATGGGAGGTCGATCCGCATCCCAGCTGAGCTGGAGCCACAGGGGATTGTGATCGGAATGCATCCGCCCCAAGTATTCTGCTTTCACCACCAGCGGCAGCAACGTCGGGGATCACACTATTCTGTCCAGTCGCACATGTATGCGGAATAATAAGAGTAAATACGGTCTGCGGGTGTAGGGTCCGCCAGATATCAAGTACCGCCCATTGTGAAAGCCAATCAGTCAGTGCGCGTGCCGTGGAGGCAGCCGACATCGTGCGAAGAGGAGGAAAGGACCTGTCTAGGTGCACGTCGAGCACAGAATTAAAGTCCCCTCCTATCAGACAGGGTAGCCCGGCATAGGGGGTCAGCTCCAGCGACAATTGTGTGAGGAAGGGTATTTGGTCGACATTCAGAGCATAAATCGAGGCCAGCAATATGGGTTGGCCATTAAGTGTGCCCCGTACAAGAGTGTACCTGCCAGCAGGGTCTATTGACACGGCTGTACTGACGAACGGGACTCCCGCCCTAACCCACACGATGTGCCGAGTACACTGTGCTGTACACCTGGCCTCTCCAGCGCCTTCGCAGCTTATCTAACTCCGGCTGTGTCATGTGTGTCTCTTGTAGTAGAGCGATTCCAACTGAGTGCCGCTGGAGGTAAGCAAAGATGGAGTATCTCCGTGTGGGAGTGTGCATGCCTCGTATGTTCCACGTGAGTGTGCTAACGTGCGTCATGTTTAAAATGTATAGGCACTAGAGGAACCAGGGACGGGACCTGTGTCAGCCAACTTGCACTACGGTGAATTGTGGGAGCTTCGGTCTGAGGTAACAATAACAACATATTAACGGTGAAAAACATAACGGCTGGGGCGAACTTTGCGAGTGTGTCCGTCCAAACTTACGCTACCTTGCGCAGGTGAAAACTAGGTCAGGGTGTGACCCGGGGGAGTGTACGTATAGGTACGTATAGGTAACAGCTTGCTGTCGCAATCCCCCTGTGTCCCATGTGTGTGGTGCGCCGTTGATAAGTGTCGCCAGCCTTGGCCTATGCAGCTAGCGAGATACAGGCAAAGAGCATGGGGACTGCACGCGCCATCTACTGCCACACGAGGGATCCCAAAGGGATGGGCGACAGTGAACACGGTGGCTCCCCCACCCAGTCCGGCAGGCCCACATAGTCAGCCCCACCGCCCACTCTCCCCCCGCCTCCCGCCGACTACAGCAACAAACAGCGAGATACCTGCACGAGCGCTGCATCCTAGGCAGTCTCTCAGTCCAGAATACCGTCTGCAGTTTGTGGGGTAACCTCTGGCCCACAAAAGTCTTCGGAGTGTGATGTTGACGGCGACGTTGATCCGCTCACCACCACCTCATGTCGCTCGTCAACGTCCAGTTGGTCCGCAGGGCCTGGGCTTGCAAGTGTCGTGACTGCTTGTAATACATTTTGGCGTTCCAGTCTCATTTTCTCTGGTGTTGGGGCTGCTGTCCTCGACAGCGTCTCGTGCATGGTCCTGCGCCGCCTGCGTCGCCCGTCCCTCTTGCCTGGCCGGGCGCCATCTCCAGAATCGGCCGGCCTCGGTCCCGTCCACAGCCCAGACTCCTCGAGCCAGTTCCAGACCTCCGTTGGTGAATCAAAGTAGCGGGTTTTGCCTTTCTCCACCACTCGCAGTCTGGCGGGGAACAAGAGAGAGTACGGCAATGTCAATTCCCTGAGTTGGCGTTTCACTGCCATATAGTTGTTTCTGCGACGTTGCACCAACGCAGTGTAGTCCGGAAAAAACATGACTTGGCTGCCGCCCACCGAAAGACCATTCATATCTCGAACCTCTCTGAGCACCGCGTCTCTATCCCTATAGTTAAGAAGTTTGAACAGGAATGGGCGCGGTCGGCCTCTGGGTGGGTACGCGATGGGCTCTTTCCACCGCGAATTGGGCCGACAATTTTCCCGGCGGCATTAGTGCACGAAGCCAGGTCTCCACATACTGTTCCGGTTCTCGCCCCTCTTCTCCCTCCGGCAGACCCACAGCGCAAATATTATTGCGGCGGGAGCGCCCTTCCGCATCTTCCGCCCTGTCTTCTAAGGCGTGAATGCGGTCCAACATGTCCTGCAGGGCCGCGGTGTGACTGCTGGTGACCGGTTGCAGCTCCTTGAGTGTTTGCCCCTGGTTGGCAACCGTGTCCGCTAGCTTGCGGTGGTCCGCATGCAGGAGCGTGAAATCCGAAGTGACTTTATCTATTCAATTTTCCAGTGACGTCCTGGTGTGGTCTAAGGCTGTTCTTATTTTCTCCACCGCGACGAGCACAGAGTCCATCTTTGCCGCGAGCGCCGCGGACGTCAGCCCCTCCTCAGTCTCGCCTCGCTGGTGCGGTCGGTTGGAAGTAGTCGCTTGCAGCGGTCCCTGCTGCATCCTGGCCCGCATGCGGCCCTTCACCAGTTGCTGCGCCGTGGGCATCTGCCGCCAATACCCAGCAGATTGGACGCACCTGTGGCGCGGTCGCGTCAGCCGCTCTGGAGAAAGGGCGATCAGCCGGTAGGCGAGGTCCGCCCAGTCGATGCGCGCTGAGAGTGGCCCTCAGGTGCCACCCTGGCGCAGGAATCCACACGCACTCAATTCCGTGCAGGCTCCGTGGATGGGGGTCCGCAGCAGTCTCCAGCAGTCGGCCCGCACCCGCGTAGATCCTCCGTCCCGCCACCGCAACAGCAGCAGTGTGCGGCAGGTGTGGGCACCTCCTCCCACAGGGGCAACGATCCAACCCCCAGCCACTCGCCCGCGGGCTGGCACCAGTCAGGAATCGGATGGGGCAGCGCGCCTGGACCGGCGAAGGCGAGCACACACCAGGGTGAGATCCAGAAGCAGGACGTAAGCTCCTCGTCCAGGGGCAGTGGCGCATCCCGTGGGGCAGATCGTCAGCCGCAGCCTCACCTCTCGCGGCCTCCTCCTCCCGCCGAGCAGCGGCTAGCAGATGCCTCCCACGGGACGCAGAGAAAGTCCAGGGTGCCCGTGGAGCCACCAGGCGCGTCTCCCGCCGCAGGCCAACTGCCCACACCGCCATGGGGGGCCAGCAGCAGTCTCAACTCAGCGCACCTCACAGTCCCGCTCCGCCGATCCTAGGCGCAGCGCCAGCAGGTCCACAACCAGGAGCGCCGCACAGTCTCAAAGCACGCTTCTCACCCCACTCGGCTCCACTTCCTCAATGTCCACCAGAAGGCTAGGGCGGTCGCCCCTGGGGGTCCCTCTCTTCCCTCTCCTACTCCAGAGGGGTGGCGTCCGTGTCCCGCCCAGCCGCAGCTCCTCCGTTGGTATCTCGCCGCCCGGCTCCTCTACTCCTACGTCGCATGCGCTGTTCTGTTCAGACCCACCTCAGGAAGCTGGCCACAAAATGGCCGTCACCGCCAGGCTCCCGCTCCGCTCAGCAGTCTCCAGGCTCGACTCGTGGTCTCCGGCGCCCAGCAGTCACCAGGCTCTCAGGACGTCAAAGTCCCCCGCCGTCCATCTCCTCCAGTGTCTTCGGCAATCTGTTGCCCAGGCGTGCCTTCCACCAGGGCCGCACTCCTCTCAGCGGGCCGTGGGGGCGCCCCGCACCAGCAGTACTCCGCGGGGCCCCGCGTGTTCCTCCTGGTGTCTCGGCTTCAGTCCGCCCGCAGCCGCCTCTGGGCTATGCCCGCTCTCCGACCCCCGGTTCCAGGGGTCCGCCCGCTGCTCCCGCATCTCGTCCGGCCCAGCTTCTCGCAGCCTGCCTGCGTCGGCGTGGGTGCCCCAGGTCAGCGTCCGCTGCGGCGGGCGCCACCGTGCGCCCCAGCTCCAGTCGTGCTCCACGCGGCTCCCCTGCTTTTCTGTTTCCCTCGGCGCCCTAGGCCACACTCCGTCCGTGCTCCACAGCCCGGGCACAGGTGTTAGGAAAGTAGCGATAACAGGTGTTATCGCTACTTTTCCTGACGCTGTGCTTCATAGCGTGGGGCTTGATGATAGGAGAAATGTCGCTTAGCAACATTTCTCCTATCATGTCAGGTCAGGAACGCCCACTTTGCATCTCATTAGAGATGCAAAGGTGGGCGTTAAAAATCCCCACGCTAAAACAAGGTTTCACGCGTTAGCGTGACCTTGCTAATATAGCGATAAAATTATCGCCGCTTTTCGGCCGAAAACGGCCGCTAAAGCGGTGATAATTTTTTATCGCCTCGTTGTAAATATGCCCCCTAATGCCTAGTGCATTTCAAGTAGAACGGTCGAACATTTATGGGTGTTATCGGTGTCTACTTACTACATCTACTAGAAGACAGAAAGTAGGCATGTGCGAAATTTTAATTCCCTCACCATTTTTATATATTCACATAACCCAGTTTTTTTTGCAAACTTGTGATTTTTTTCTTCAAAATTGTGTATTTCACACAAACTATCATTATGTCAATTTTACGACTCCACGTTTCACACAATTTTGAATATTTTTTTCAGCGGGAGGCAGGTTCGAGCAGAAAAGGTCTTTCAGGAAGCAATTTCTTCTCGCACCAGCCCTCTGCTTTCATCGCACATAACGTTTCTATTGCGAGGTATGCGCCATCGTGTTCAAGATTCACATAATCCTCATGTAATTTTTACAAAATGTTGCGGAACAAAAGTTTCAATTTTGCACAGGCCTAAGAAAGCTTTTGCTGGTTCTATACCTAAGCTTCAGTCAGCACATTTGCTAGCAAGAGATGATCTTGGTATCTACTTATCAGTTTCCTGTTGCAGATTTAAAAAAAAGCCTGATATTGTATCAAAACCAAATTTTACCCCACTAAGTTCACCCAATTCATCCTTATCCACACCCAAATCTCTTCTAAATCAAACACATTTGATATCCCTATCAACAATGTAAAGTCTCCATCAATCAAATCTGTGCCAACAGAAAGCCCTGACCATAAATGTGAGGTCTTTGTCTGGTTTCAGGGGAAATCAGGTTCCCGGTGCAGTCATTGGTTACTGGCCAGTATGCATAGTGGGTACTACCATTTACCACTACTATCCAAGGTCTCCATGTATTGGTGTACTCCAAGTAAACTCATTAAACCTTTGTACACGTGACTCACCAAGGGTAGCTAGATTGACTAGTCAAGGCGTACACCAGGTGGTAGGTCTGGAACTTAGTTTGACATAGAGGGGCAGATCTATATTGGAGATGCGCCACTTTTACGCCGCCGTTGCGTCACTTTTGTGACGCAGCGGCGGTGTAAACCCTGCGCCACGTTGCGCCATATTTACATCGTGACGCATCTATGGAGATGCGTCACGATGTAAAGCCCTGCGCCACGTAAAACCTGCGTCAGGTTTCACGTGGGCGTGTCGACAGAGGGGGGGGCGTTCCGTCGCAGGAACGCCCCTGAAAAGTGACTCAGTCAAATCTATAAGATTTGACTGAGTCACTTTCCCAACGCTGATGCGCCAAAACCCTGCGCCTGCTTGAAGCAGGCGTAAGGCTTGACGCACCATGTTAGGGATAGGGTAGGTTGGAACAGTGCTGGAGTTGCGTCGCGCATGCGACGCAACTGAAGCACTGCGCCAACCTTACGCCATCGGATGCGTCACGCATCTGTTTATTCCTGCGCCATGATGCGCCGCATTGTAAATGCGGCGCATCATGTGTGGCGCAAGGGTAAACTTGCGTGACGCATCATTCCTGGCGCATCCTTGCTGATTTGCAGGGATGCGCCAGGAAACATAAATCTGCCCCAGAGAATATAATATACCTAAACTAAATGTATAAACTGAGCTCTTGATTTTCAAAACAATTGACCTTTATTTACACATGGGGAATATAAATTAGTTAACACGATGAACATAAGATGAAACCACAACGTTTCAGCACCTGCCGGGACTGAGTCACAAACCTAAATAATTGTACAGTGCTTATCTGGTAAGGTACTACAAGTCTTGGGCATTGTTAAACTATAAAGCAAGGGTTGTGAGTTATCGGCCACCTTTGTGAAAATTAGAGTATCATCTTTCTTATAATGTTTTTTCCAATGAGTTGACTTAAGGTGCTAGACAGAATATTACAATGCATAATGCATGCTAGTAAGTTAGTTATAACAATTGGGTATAAAGCTTTTATGCTGCTGCACCCTGTCCTAGTTCTCAGTGGCCCTAGGTGCATGCGAGGGCACTTAGGGGCATATTATCAAGGACGGCGTTAAAAATTATCGCCGGTTTAGCGGCAGAAAACTGCCGCAAAACCGGCGATAATTGGCTTGATAATATGCTCTATGGAATTCCCATAGAAGCCCATGTTCGGGTGTGAACATGGGCTTCTATGGGAATTCTCCAGAGCATATTATCAAGCCCATTATCGCCGGTTTAGCGGCATTTTTCAGCCGCTAAACCGGCGATAATGTTAACGCCGTCCTTGATAATATGCCCCTTGATGAGTTTGAGATGAGACTGTCAAAACAGTCACAGGTTGCAGAAATATTTAATAAAAACCCAAATACGCACCACCCATACATGAAGTGGATTAGTACACAGAAAAAGATACGGTTTGAGGTTGCCAAGCAACTGGCTTCCAATATTAAACTACAATATCAATGAACTCAACCATCTGGGCTCTGTTTGATGTTAACAGGTAAACGTCTGTTTTAACAGAAGAAAAACTGATGTAGGTTCTGGATTTGCTCCAGGCCGATCCTCACGATAGTACCAAATTCTAGGGGCACATTCACACTTTTTGGGTGGCCTGGTTAGTGGTAGGATATGGAACACCCAGCCACTGAATAAAGACACAAGCAATTTCAGACCAGCTGCTGCTTCTTGTTCATACATCCCTCGTTTTATGTCATGTCCCATATTACATTTCTTTCTCTTTTTGGCTAAATACCTTGGAATTTTGTCATGTTATTTCCTATAAGTAATGTTGATTTGGCATAGCTGTTCATGTATTAGATAAATTAACCTCTGAGGAAGGCCTTTGGGCAAGTGTAAAGTAACTCAAGCATGCAATCACAATTGAGTCGAGAATTCAATAGATAATAGTAAACATCAAAGAAAATAAAAGTAATACCAAAAACGAGAAGCAAGTCAAGTCAAGTCAAAATTAGCTTTATTCGATTTAAAAAGATAAATCATAAAAGCACAAACATAACATATGTATTTAAAATCATTTACAACATTTACATGTATATTTTAAAAATGTACATCAAAAACTGCATGGTTAAAAACCAAGGTTTCAATACCATGTTGTTTATCCAGGTTAAAGACATATATATCATATAAACTTTAGAATTAATTATCTCTACATGATTAAAAGCCAGGAGAAGCAATTCAAGAGGATCTAAGAGACAGCATAAACAAATAAGCACCCGACTATGATCGTATGATCTAGACCTGTACAAGTGTTAATTAACCAAGATCAGTAATCTAGGAGTTAAAGTATTGGTTGAGGAGGATGAGTTTTAGGTTTCTTGGAAGCAAGGGAAGGAGGGGTTGCATCGAAGGCCGGAAGGTAGAGATTGTTCCATATGCTCAGAGCATTTCCGTAAAAAGAGCAAGACTTGGTTGCTCAGTTTTTTAGATTGGGAGGTATGAGCAAAAGTGCATTGGAGCTTCTCAAAGATCTGGTAGTCCCTGCCTTCATCAGCTTGCTTTCTAGGTAGTTGGGTGTGTGTGAGTGAAGTGCTTTGTGGATGATACAGGCAGTCTTGTAAGTACATCTTCCTTCAATGGGAAGCCAGTTGAGGCTCTTGAGGGCAGGAGTGATGTGTTCAAACTGTTTGACATCTGAAATGAGTCAGGCTGCCATGTTAAGAAATGATCTAAGAGGGGCGAGGTGAGTTTTCGGCATCCTAGTGAGAATGGCATTACCTTAGTCTAATCTGGAAAAGACCAAAGATTGCACCACAATCTTGAAATCATCGGTGGAATAAAATGTTTAATTTTCTTGCTGTATTATAGTGTGTAGAGTGCTCCTTTTGCTGAATTTTTTAAGTGTTCTTTCATTGACATGTTGTTGTGCAGGAAGAAACCAAGGGACTTTGCGGAGTCGGATAGAGTGAGAGAGCAATTCAAGGCGTTTGGGTCGCTGAGCCATTCGTGGATTGGTAAGTAGTTGCTGTTGGGGTAGAATAGAATTACTTCTGCTTTGATGGGGTTTAGCTTTAGGTGACTAGATTAAAACCAGGATTGTAACTTGTTCAGTGTGGCATTGAGATGCCGAATGTCACTGGGTGATTTTGTAGTAAAGTTGAGTGTCATCAGCATACAGGTGATATTTGATCTCTGCCTGTTTCAAGATGACCGTAAGGGGTTCCATGAAGAGATTGAAAAGGGAGGGGGATAGAATTGAGCCCTGAGTCACTCCAAGATTGACCATAGAATTGAGCCCTGAGTCACTCCAAGATTGACCCGTGTGGGTTTAGATAGACATTAATTTATTTTGATTTGTTGCGAACGGTGTTGTAGGTAGGATGTGAACCATTTTAAGAAGGTGCCATTGATACCGAAATGAAACGTCAGAGATTCAAGTAGGGCTGGGTGATTACCGCTGCTGATAGGTCAAGTAGGATAAGTAAGCAAGCGTCCCCCTCGTCTAAGGATCTGTGTATGTCATCAGATATATTAAGCCAATATCCTTTAATCTAACTGGCTCATTTGTGCACCTATATACTGGGAAAACGAATCCAGACAATGTAATTTGCTTGGAATGTCGCCAACCATTGGTTTGCCTACCAAATTACTGGGCTTCAACATAAAGTAGCCAAGACCTGCCCTGACAGCATCATTCCCATCAAGAGCAACATCCATGGAAAATCCTCCAAAATCACGTGCTGGGACACCCAAGAACTCAGAACAGCAACACGAAACAGCTGTAGAGGCGAAGGCATGCCGGCAAGGACAACTCCGACAGGGCAGTCTTCGAGACATTCCCTTAACCTCTACCACAGCCTGCTGAGGGCAACACAGAAGACAGCCCTAGCCACATGTATCAAAACCAGCACCAATAAAACAAAGGAACTTTTCAACGTCGTTAAGGAATTCTCCAACCGGCTGCCAGCAAAAGCAACATCACACCCTCACAGGAGCTGTGCGACAATCTCGCCGACTTCTTCTGAGACAAGATCACAAACCATATACAGAAACTTTGAACCCCAACCCACACCTATGGACTTCCTTGACAGATACACCACCACCACCACCACAACCGACACGAACCACAGACTGACCACTGGAACCTCCTCTCCACCCAGGACACCACTTCCACTATGAAATCCATCCACTCAGGAGCTCTCAGAAATCCATGCCCTCACCACATCTTCAAGCTCGGAAACCAAAGGATGGGCCAGGAACTCACCACCCGTCTCAACACCTCTATCACCACTGCAACATTTCCAGATGCCTGGAAACAAGCCAAAGTTATACCACTTCTCAAAAAACCCTCCACCGACCCCAACAAACTCAAAAACTACAGGCCAATCTCCCTGTTCCCATTCCCATGAGGGCACTGGAAAAGATCATCAACAAGCAACTCATGACACACCAGCTACTCGATGCCTCCCAATCAGGTGTCCGCAGCAATCACAGCACTGAAACCGTCCTAATCACAGCCACTGATGACATCCGAACCGTCCTCGACCAAGGAAAAACAGCAGCTCTTATCCTCCTTGATCTCTTAGTAGCTTCCGACTCATGACACGCTGATCGAAAGACTCCACCACATTGGCATCCAACAGGATGCCCTCTGATGGATCACCTCCTTCCTCACCGGAAGAACCTAGAGGATCCACCTCCCAACTTTCACCTCCGAACCCAAGGAGATCACCTCTGGTGTTCCCCAAGGCTCATCCCCACACTCTTCAGCGTATATATGACCACGCTGGCCAACATAGTCAGATCCCACGTTCTCAACATAATTCCTACACAGGCGACACCCAACTCATCCTCTCTCACCAACAACCCCCCACCAGCACCAGAACCAACTTCCAAAGATGCATGATAAGCGTTATTGACCTTCATTGTCTTCCATGGCAATAAGAGTAATCTTCAAAGACCTCTTCCTCACATAAAAATCAATCATTCTTCAGCAGTAAGCTTACCTTTATGAAAATCATGTCATAGGTTCTCCCTAGCAAAGAAATCATGCCTTCACTTTAAACCACAAAGACCAATATATCAAACCAGACCTTTGTGCCATGCCTCAAAATTCTAGAATGCACTGTCCAATGATATTAGAAATATGCCACTTATGCTCACTTCATTGATTAATAACTTTCTCACTGAAGGACCAGCTGTATGTTTGGCACGTTTGATTTTGACTGTTATTGTATCTACACTCCCTCTCACCTTCCTTTTTATTGTACCAATTTTACTGCAGTAGCCACAACAGTCAGATAACAACTAGTGAGGTTGCACTAAATAAATATGTTGATAAAAGAAATAAATACCAATTTGCTCCCATTTATTTTAGGTTCATGAATTGACCACTAACCAGCTTACAATCTGGACAATCCACTTTGATTTAAGGATTTCAGTGGCAGTAGAATATTTTGGGTTTTCTGGCCTAATGGATTTGTTTTCTGGACTGTAGCAATGCCATCTCTGGATATCGGTTGTTTGGTCTTATTCAAGTGAAGGAGCTGGGTTCCACGAGCTAGGTCTTGTCTGGAACCCTCAGGGGATGACTCTTTTCCTCAGCACGGAAGCGTGGAGGGGAGAGAAATCATTAGCCAATCAATCATTACAGTTCCAATGGACTATAACCCCGAAGAATCACAGACTCCCAATTAGGTTTAGTTAGTTTATTACAAAGCCAAGAACAGTTGGACGTACAAGCACCTCAAGATGAGGGTGTAGAAATACATTGAAACTAATACAAAGCGAAACCTATGGGTGAAGTTAAGGCAAGGCAGCTTGCACAGAATAACCAGTTCAAGGACCAAAACACAGAAAATGACTGCATTGACGTCAAGATTTCCTTCATTGGAGGTGTCTGGGTATAAAGCATTAGTCTGTCCCTACGCTACAACTAGCATGAGATCTCTACTTAGCATTTCCCAAGGCAAGGTTCATAAAGGTGTCAGCTTGTGAAGTCTTCCTAAGAAGTCGCTTCACATCAGATGGGTCAAGTAGCATACAGCTACAGGGCTCGTTCAAAGATGCTCTCTCTCTCATGGCAAGGCAGAAGACTCCAGGACACTGTCCCTAACTTCGATACATCACTCTTTCAAGTAGTATCCCAAGAAGCATTGCAGCATCACACCATCCAGTCAAGCCACCTCCTTGTAGATGATTTTCCACACTGCAGCAAAGCTCCCAGTTCTTGGTGAGATTACCTTGATTCCCAGGCTTACTCCGACGAGAAAGTACAACAGTACTTTATTATCAGTATCAGCGTTCAATGTATCCTCTCCTCTTGAAGCGTAACTCCTAAAACAAAGCCATTATTCTAGCCAACAAGGATGAATTCTCCACCTGCATCAGAGATGTGAGAATGAACAAATCCAACATGCACATGAAATTCACTAGTAAATCTAATGCGAGAGCTTCCAGGGGAAAAATACAATTCAGGCCTACAGATATCGGTCAACATAAGAAAGGGCACATGGCCCTATGAAATTACACATATAAATTAAAGTTATTAACTAAGCACATCAATTATGTGAGTATCTGTCAGCGATTTGTACAAATTCTGCACGTTAATGTTTTTGACTAAACACATGTAGTTACAATGGTAATTTCTTCACATTCACATTGAATATATCCCTAACACCTTGCCTTTTAATTTATTACAGTTCACATTCTAAGGTTCTAAGTTAATACTATAAGAGATTATATGTAGGTGTGGACTACACCTACAAATGAAAGAGCAAAGGGCGCGCTCTAACACAAGCAGGTGTGATGATAACACAGTACTGCATAGTTAAGCTACCTTCTTTTCTGTGTGCGATAAATAATCATATCACTCTGCCTAACTGATCTACACTCTTCTTGCCCTCTTCACCACCCCTATCTCATCACCTTTCCTAGTCTTACATATTCACTTCTTTTGTTCAACACTTATTTTTCCTCCTCAATCTAACTTTTTGACTCCCCTCATAACACTACCGCCCCTCTTATGTTTCTCAACTTCACTCCCAGAATCTATCTAGACACTCCTACTTTATTCAGATAGCAATGTCTCTGGTATGGTAAACATATGTATTCTTGTGCCTTGAGTACCCGTGTATCTGGTATCTCGACCTTTGATTTTTGGCCTTGTTGTCATGCTAATTTAGCGTGTGCATTGTGGCCTACACTGTCCCTGGCTATGAGTAGGTCCTGGACTAGTCCTGTGACCTAGAGGGGTGCATCAAGTGTTCTCTCAGTTGAAACAGCCATCTACTGTCACTGTCAGCGAGGTTAGGATGGAGTGCATTTCGGGCAGCATACCATGTTATAAGAAATTAATAGTGTAACCAGACCTTTTTATTTGAGTCACTGGAGTAGAGGTCTACTGACCAACTTGTGTTAAGTTGTCCTAGGCTACTTCCCAATCCTAACATCCCGGGTGAGCGTTAAACTTGTTAATGTGTGTAGCCTACGTGGTAAATTCATATGGGCCAATTCACAGAACTAATCTGAGACAAAATCCTAAACTTACTACTTTTGGTATACAGAGAAGGCACTTACGATTTTTGGTATTCACAGAATGTACTTACGACTCCTAACTTTATGACTACAATCAGGCCTGAATTTCTGCACTAGAGCCGGAATTTCCGCACCCGGAGTGGAAATCCTGCACTTGTGCCGGAATTTCCACTCACGGGCTGGAATACCCGCATCCGTGGCGGAATACCTGCACTCTGGCCGGTTGATCATTTTCTTCAATGCTAAACACCTATCCAAGTGCCTACCATCCCCCACCATGCATCAGCTGACACTCTGCAGCTCAACAGCCAATCCCAGCCCTACAGCATGTATGAAAGCAGAGCAGCAGATACACACAAACTATATCAACATATAGCTGAATGTGTTTGTTGTTCTGCCCCTTGCCATGCGGCAGGAAGACTTGAGGAGGAGGAGCGTAGAGAGGATCTTCAGACAAAGGATCAACCTATTTGGGATGTCCAGCCAAGATGTCAGGGCCAGATACCGTTTCCCTCCAGAAGTCATCTTGGAGATGTTATGTGAGTGGGAGCAGGAACTTGACTCTGTGACCTGCACCTCCCATGCTATTCCAGCCTATCTCAAGATCCTTTCTGGTCTCCATTTCTATCCAACAGGGTCTTTCTAAAGGGTCTCCAGTGACCTTTTGGGCCTCTCCCAGGCAAGCCAGTGATGGTGCTTGCATCAGGTACTGAGCTGCATCACTGCAAGAGCCTACCACCACATACTAATGCCCCATACACTGGCCATGAGACAAAGGGCAGCTAGAGATTTCAATCTCATTACTCGCTTCCCACCTGTGCTGGGTGCAATTGATTGTACCCATGTGGCCCTTCAGCCACCCCACCTCATTGCACACATCTTCTACAACAGACACCGATGCCATTCCATCAATGTGCAGGCTGTCTGTGATGCCAGTGGAAGATTCATTGATGTGCATGCAGTGTTTCCAGGCAGTACCCATGACAGCTTTGTATTCCGCATGTCACCTCTTGCCCGGCGGATGGCTGCGGGAGAATTTGGCAACATGTGGCTACTGAGTAAGTACCAAGCACTAAAAATGAGGGATATGTATAAATGAAATGTATGAATGCCACCTTACATTAACAACTATTGTACAATAAAAATCATCAAGCAACATACACGCTCTCAACAGACACTGCATGTAACAAAGTAAAGATCATGTTCTGTGTAAATTAAAGAGGGAGATGTAACCAATTGCCCTCTCTTCCCTCCTCAGGCGATGCTGGGTATGCACTCTTACCACAACTCCTCACACCTTACAGACATCCAACCACTGTACCGCAGTGTAGTTACAATAGGGCACACATACGAACTCGATCCATCATGGATCGCACTTTTGGTCTGTTTAAGTTGCGATTCAGATGTCTTGGCAGTACAGGGGTTGTGCTGATGTACTCCCCTGAAGTCGTGTGCAAGATCATATTAGCCTGTTGTGTTTTGCACAATAGCTTTAATGCATTGCTTACACATACCTCTTGTACCTCTGCTAGCAGGGTATGCAAGTCCGTGATCAGCTGGTTGCCAGGTTTTTCATATGAGCAACCTGTTGTGTCATGGACAAAATGTGGTTTGCAGTCGGTTGTCAATAATGCAAGTTGGATAATTACGACTCTGTCCAAAAATTCCATCCTGAGACTACTTTGCAAGCCACACTAACTGCATGTAAAACACAGCTGTTGACAGTAGTCAAAAGATTGACCGTGCTTCAGGTCATGTGCCCATGTCAGCAATCAGTGTAGTGGATGTCCCTAAGAATCTATTGACTCAGAGGAGAAGATGCACATGTTCTGAGAGACATTATGCAGGATGCGTTTCTGAATTACAAAAGGGCCTAATTTTTGCATTGTCAGAGTTTTTGCCTCCAACAGATTTGACTCCCCCACAAATGATGGGCCCACAACGTGAGTGACGATGTTATGGGTGAATCTGGCACTATGTGTCTGGGATACACAGCACTGCTTTCCCCCAATTTTACATAACACAACAGACAACTCTTGTGTTGAGCACTAAACATGGACTACATGTACCATAATGCAAAGGAGGAGAAAACTAAACTGGGGTTTGATGATGTGTCAGCCTCCCTTGTCCTATCCCAAATGTCATTAAATGGTGTGTTGCCCTTTCTGTTTCATGTCTATGATTTTCCCTTGCACTGTCATTTCAGGATTCTCCGCTACAGAACAACAGGGTGGCAGTGGATTTGATTTGCGATTGTGGATAAATCAGAATGAATACAAAATGGCTGTCAACTACTTCCTGTGATGTATTTCCTGTCTCCCACTTCTTGTATATCATTTCCTGCATGAAAGAATGGGTTCCGGTTCAAATTTGAAGATTATTGCCCAAAAACATAATTTCCGGGTGCGGAGCATGCGCCTCAGATGCAGACCCGATGCTCCGGAACCGGAAATTACAATTTTGGGCCATAACCTCCAAAATTGAACCGGAACCCATTATTTCATACAGGAAATGATATACAGGAAGTGGGAGACAGGAAATACATCACAGGACGTTATTGACAGCCATTTTGAGTCATCCTCTCTCACAGATCAGATCCTCTGCCATCCTGCTGCTATTTTCAACCTTATTTCCCTCAAAATGGCTGAGAGTTATGAGGAGAAAGCACCCCCTTTCACTGAAAGAGAGTTAGACATTTTAGCTGAGGGTGGTGCTGACCAAATATCCTCAGCTATATGGGGGGGGGGCAGAGGACCAGCTGAGTAATGCAGCGCGGGCCACACTATGGGCCAACATTGCTGAATGCTGCAGCGGGCCTTTACACTAGGAAGGCGGGGGCATGCCACAAGCGCTGGGCTGGACCTAAAACACTGGGCCCGGCACAAGGCGGAGGAGCTACTTGGCCAGTCTTCCCAACACAATGTGCATCGCCCCCACCTCTCACCACTGTACAGGAGGGTTCTGCGTGCAGCTTGACCGACCTTCCACACTTAGCTGGAGGAGCATGAGCAGCAGAGACCTGGCAAGTGCATTATATGCAATATGTGCCTGGAAGTATGATGTGAGTGAAGACAGAGCTGTACCATTGTGCGTCTCATGCCTCCATCCACCTATTCTGTGTCTATGCAGCAGTTATCATGAAGCAAAAGGCTCACTATAGCACATTGACTGTACAGGGCAGAGTGCATTCTGGGAGTTGTAGTTTCTTCATGGCAACTAGGGAATTGAGTCACACACGTGCATTTGTACTGAAATTTGCACTGCCAGCACCACTAACATTGAACCAAGGGAATCATAACTGATGTGTGCATTGTTTGAGGAACGGTACAGACACTGTCGAGTATGTGTATGAGAGGCCAATGGCTATTGGATGCTGTGACTTACATTGCATTGCGTGAGTTTGGTTTCTGATTGAGACAGATCATCATGTGCCATGGAGTTATGTTATGTTATGTTATTGTAAATTTATAACACGCTCAGCTACTCCTAATAGTGTCCCGGCTCGAGCCACAAGGACAATGGGACAATAGATTAAAACAGATGAGTTTTGAGATGTTTCCTGAACAAATTGGAGTCCTGAATAGCGTGCAGAGATAGCGGCAGGGCGTTCCACAGCTTAGTGGCCTTAAAGGCAAGAGATCTACCCCCCATACGTTGAAGGCGAACGCCGGGGGTAGAAGCGAGAAGCTGCGATGAAGATCTCAAAAGCCTGGTAGGCTGGTAGAAGGAAAAACGCTTCTTAAGATAGGAAGGGCCTCCATCATAGAGGCCACGATGGGCAATGACCAAAGCCTTGAATTCAACACGTTTTCTGACAGGGAGCCAGTGTAGTTGACGAAGTGAAGGAGAAATACAATTCCTGATAGGAAGATTAACCACCAGCCGAGCCGCAGCATTCTGGATTACCTGGAGTTTTTTCAACAAGTAATCGGGTAGGCCAATGTAGAGACCATTAGCATAGTCGAGCCGGGAGAGAAACAGAGCCCGGACTACCGTCTTCTTGGCTGATCTAGGCAACAGAGGTAGAAACTTTCTCAAGGATCTGAGTATGCCGAAACAGCAACCTGTGAGCTTATTGATCTGAGGCAGAAAGGACAGCTGCTCGTCAAACCAGATACCTAGGTTTCTAACTGGAAGACCCGTGCAAGCTGGAGGAGGAAAAGCTGGGGGCCAAATGGAATCCCTAAAATTGGGAGGAAATTTGCCGTAGAGCAAAATTTCAGTCTTTTCCTCATTACATTTCAACTGGGAGGACGATAACCATTGGAAGACGGCTGACAAACAACTCTGCACTCTGGATGTGGAAAAGTCAGTCTTATCCCATGTAAACAGGAGCTGAGTGTCATCGGCGTATGCAACGACCTTAGCTCCCCCTTTCTCGGCCAGTTGAACCAGAGGCGTAACGTAAAGATTGAAAAGCAAGGGGCTCAGCGAGGAGCCCTGAGGAACACCAGCGGAAACAGGCTGAGGAGGAGACGCAAAAGGTGGGAGCCAGACCTGTTGCGAACGTGCTGTAAGAAAAGATTCCAGCCACTTCCAGGCTTGGCCTGTTATGCCGATAGCAGCTAACCGGGTTAGTAACAAAGCATGAGGGACGGTGTCAAGACAGACTTTGAGATCCTTGCCTCACTCTTAGGTGTTTTCAATTTTGCTCAGTGTGCCCACAGACATACATCTTACCCTCAGTGGCTTGTATGCCACTTTTTCATGTACAGGTAGCTGTAACAACGAGCCACTTCCGTTCACCAGTGCACAGCACTACCTGATTAGTCTCCGAAGCCAATATGTGGCACTGGATTGTCAGCTTTTGTGAGGGAATATCAAAACGTTAGACTCACAACTTAGCAAACATAATAGCCAGACCTTATATGGATGTGTGACCCCCAATTGACATTTGTGTTGTCTCACACAGTGCTCCACAGCTGATGACATTTGTCCAGATATAGAAGTGCAGAGACTCCATATCACAGGCCCATTTCAATACCATCTGGACTCTCTCTGATCTCCTTTTGTAGACTGGGTTTGGTACCTACCCATGTAGCAGTGACAGGCAACAAAGATCACAAGAATTCCAAAGTTGAGGGTTGGTCAGTACAGATGTGTAAGCCACCAAAAATATCGTGAGATGTCCATGTTAGACTCAAATCGGGAGATGACAGTGAACATACACGTAATTTGAGCTCATAAACACTGACAACTTTATAGTGTGATTAGAGGAGAACAAAGTCTGACCTTGGCTCATCTAGGTATGTGTCTTGACCTGATGTGTACAACCACTACATCATGATTTGCCTTACATTTCAGTGGGCTCATCTGGCCAAAAGGACCATCAGCTGGACACAGTTCGGAGCAGGACATCTGTGGTGCGCAGGTGGCTATGACCTCTTTTATCTAGTGAGGAAGAAGAGGATGAGGTGGGACCTTTGTCTTCAGGAGTCAGGGGGATTGCGCCCACCCAGACTGAGCATGAAGACACCTCTGGTGCTACGGACCGGGTGGAGACTGAGGACATTGAAGGGGGGGGGGAGGGTGAAGAACTGGACACCTCTGGCCGGGGGGGGAATCTACTCTCCCCCAGACCATTCACCAGTTACTTTTGGCGAGGTATCCCAGTGGCAGGCCACTATACAACCTGGGCCTGCCATCAGCCCCTCCCTAACTCTAGTGGCCCCCATTCCATCAGGGCTTCCAGCTGCATCCCCTGCAACCAGTCCCCCTCATAGTAGCTGCCAGTTCAACACCAACATTGGCTCCGAACCTGAGGCACCACACCCCTCATGTACAACCCAAACCCCTCCCTGTGTTTTTCCACCTATGGCTGTGCCAGAGGACTTGATGTAGGCATGTGAGGGTCCTCTCACATCATGCTGCAGATGTGTCTAGAGATGTGCATGATGCGAGACGAAACTGCCCGAGCTCTGGACCCTCACGGCCAGTGTCAATTCCCTGCCTGCAGCCATGTTGTCTATTGTATCCCAACATCCCTCCCACACCACCGTCAACGTCTCCCCCTGCACGTAGTGCCACACTATTTCCCCCCACACTCCTCGTGGTCCTAACCCCATGTGGTGCCTGGTCCTGCACCGGCCAGCCAGGAGCCCGCATCGGACTCAGAGGATCTGACATTTTGGTAGTAGAGGATGACCAGAAGGACACTTGACCTGTTGGAGAGAATTTTCTTTGTAGACAATTATTTACTTTTCCCCTTGTAAAAAGACTGGTTCCCCTTACGCTCTCTAACATGTTATATGTATGTTGCCCCAACCCAATCCTAGTTCCCTTCTCTTTTTGTAGTAAGAACATCATTTGTTTTCCTTTCTCCCTTCCAAATGGACTTTTGTTGTTTTTAAAATCCCACACTTTTTTGCCCATAAAATCTTACTTTCTCTATCTTGCTTAACGTCATTGTGAATGTCTTGTACAAAATATGGACATATATTTTGGGAATCATCTGCTCTGCACATTATGGCTTGTTGCAATGCTGGGGTTACACTTGTACATGTGTCACACACACACATACTTCCTCACATCTCTAGGCCACCACAATTAATCTACATTTGCCTATCAGGACATGATACACAACAGAGTCTTGACTTGCAAAGAGAATTACTTTTTATATACACATATTCACACTGGTCAAAATGTTTTTGGGATGTGATCAATGGGGATCCTGCTTGCGACTTCGCAATTTCGGAGGTGAGGATCGCTGTGAGGGCTCATGTCTAGGTTGTCGCCAACGTGCAGGTTGGTATTGTGCATGTGCCTGCACAGGGTGAAGTTCATGTGCAGGGGCTGATGGTGTATGCACAGTTGGTGTTTGTGTGTGGACAGGGGCTGGTTGTGCAGGTGGTGTGTGTGCCTGTTCAGGAGGTGGTGGCGGTTGTGCAGGTGGTGAGAGTGCCTGTTCAGGGCACAGTTGTGGTTGTGCAGGTGGTGGGAGTGCCTGTTCAGGGCACGGTGGTGGGTGTGTACCCTTAATGTGGTCCTGTGCAGTTTGTGGTACAGCTGTGTGGTTGTGATGTGCTGCAGGCAGATGTGATGGCTCCCCTCCCTGCGTTGAGCGGGATGGGAGACTTTGGATCACTTTTATCATGCCCTCCATCATTTTCATGGCCAAGGCATGGTGTCTTAAACTCTCTTCCCTTTGGATGGATTTTAAGTCTCTGATATTCTTGGACATGTCTTGCCAAGATTTTTCCATCCTCTCCAAAACATTAGTCAGTCTGTCCACCACCTGAGGGATTTGGAATGTCCTGCAGGGCCTCAGAAATGTCTGACAGGGTAGCCCCTATGGCACAAATGTCCTGCCTCACATCTGCCTGCTGTTAGAAGAAGTCCTGCTCCTACTGGCCACTATGGCCAGGTGCAGGCCCTCTCTGCAGGTTTCGGCCATGGATGAGACTGGCAGGTCCAACAAAAGGGGGGGTGGCAGTTGGAAGCATGTGGACAGGAGAATGGTGCCCAGGGGATACCTGCACCACAACAGGGTTGGTACTTCCCTCAGATAGTGGAGAGAATGCCTGGGATACACTGTATAGTGAGGAGTGTGTAGGGGAACCACCATGTCTGTCCTGGATGTGAGGGCTGTGAGGGAGTGATGTCTGTGTTGGGATATGTGTGAGCTGTGGCTGGTTAGCTCTATGCTGGGGACAGGCAATATTTCATTTTGGAGGAGGCTGAGATACTTTGCTGGACGGAGGGTGTGAGGCCTTGCAAAATTTGGGCAATGTGGGAAAATGTCTGTCCATGGCATCAGAATCGTCATCCTCGGAGAAGATGAACAGATAGTCACCATCATCTTCCAATCCTTCAGACTCCTCCGGTACTTATCCTCCTCTTGCGCAGTACTTGCAGCCAACATTACTGCCTAGAGGAGCAGTGGCTTTTCCCCTTTGATTGCCCGTCACCCAACACTGGTGGAAGGTTCGTCCTGCTCATCGTCATCATCCCCTGGAACACAGAGGTTGCAACTGGATAAGTAATTGACCTAGCATAAGATGTGGTACAACACAAGAGTTGCATTAACTGTATTTTCCATCAACAGTTGACGCACATGTGACCTGGTATTGGTACCCCTACAAGTGTCAGCTCACACCATAGCACTGTGGTGTTAAACTGAGATGTACATTGCACAAACAAACTCACCAGCTAGGTTTTGTTGATGAAGCTGTCCCCGATCCAGCAGCTGTAGAGGGAAGTGACACCATACTCAATGATCTGCATTACTTATTTTCAAACAGGCACATGTGACACTTATAATATGTATGCAACTTTGTAAACAACGACTGCAGATTCTATGCGGAAGAGGATTTTGATCTTTGTCATGGTTTTGTAATCTTTGATAGGGAGAAACTTGACACCACAATTACCTGATGGACAGGTGCGAGAGGATTTCACTGCTGCAGCCAGGATGTCTTGCATTCCCCGGGATGGTATTGTACGCTGCACTGGTGTGTCAGCAGCTGTGATGAGACTTACATGTCCATATTTCAGTACACCTGATTGTAGCTATGAGCTAACATGTGTATGTCATTCTCAATGACCATTGACAGGATATTCATGGCCAATGTGCATCATGTTTACCTCATGGACTTTACATGTGGGTTCCTGCTCACATGCAGCAATTGCCAGCTGTTACCTCCACACAGCACTGACATCAATGAGATGACACATCAACAGACAAACATGTATGAGAAGGAAGGGGATAAATAATCAGGACTCCTCCGCATTACATTGATCACACCTTCACCATTAATACTAACATGTTTCATGAGTATAATGTCTGTTGACAAGTCGAAAGGAGTGTACATCACCAGGCTGACCAGTTTCACATTTGCACATCAGTTCAAACATTGCATTGCAGAGTTCATGTGTCAGATTTGCAATAGCCAGGTACATTTTGTGGTTCATTTGTGCTTCCCTACCCCTGAGGTCACAAAGTTCTTTTTGGAATGAGAGATCACACATTTGTTATGTCCAGCCTTTGAGTGTCCTCTGTTCCCATACTCCATTTCCAACATCACGGTGGTACTTAGTGGACAACGGATGATGTCTGGTACAGCAGACATCCTAACCTCATATGTCAATCACTCACTTATATAGGTGAAAACAGCAGAAGAGGAGGCAAGCATAATGCAACATTTGACTAGGATCCCACATTGTGGGTAAGTTGAGAAGCTTTGATGGTTGCCGCCTACACTGGATTTGCATTGTGCTTTTCAGCCAAGTGATTTGAAAATTTCACTTCCTGAAGATTCACCTTAGCAGCCCATTCACCCATCTCAAAAGAACCTAACTGGCATGAGTCCGAGCCTTATCCATATCAATTTCAATATGATTTTACCATTGATATTTTGCAAGAGAGGTTTCATATAATTGAATTACAATCCAGTTGTGTCTAGGACACCTCATATGACACTATGTACTATTTTATGTCCATTCTGCACTCACTTCACATACATTTTGTATCATCCTTTCAGTAGCCATAATGGTGTGATCTGGTATGTGGTTAAATGCCATGGGTAGGCATATTGTGATGCAGGACAACAGTGATGTAAAACACATACAACATACAGTGGAGATTAAAGGCACGTTTCATGAGCATTCAAGTGCATTATTCTTGAATTTACTTACCATGGCCCCACACCTGCCCAGTGTGTGGTCCCTGACCAGATGTCACAGCCAACCTTGTAGAAAAAGTCAATGTAGGTGTTGGAATCTGGGGGGACATCATTGTGTTTGCAACTTTACATTTCTGCTTCATGTGATGCACTCAATTTCAGACACAAAGGATAAGCACAAGCAGTTGTG
Organism: Triturus cristatus; assembly: GCF_964204655.1. Taxonomy (NCBI): domain Eukaryota; kingdom Metazoa; phylum Chordata; class Amphibia; order Caudata; family Salamandridae; genus Triturus; species Triturus cristatus. The sequence goes on from NC_140581.1 coordinate 361,410,990, forward strand.
ATCACTACCGTTGCAGAAGTGTGTAGCACTAAATATCATGATAATCCCGCATTCAACTTATGATGGCCCCACAGCCTAGAAGCAACGTCTATCAAATTGACACAACAACAAATCCTGAAGTAAGCTCCACTATCGTGTTTTGTTAATGGCCCAAAAAAATGCCATCCAATGATAACATATATAACCAGCTGGGTGGACTGGACAATTTCATGTATAGAATAAACATTCTAAGTTGGACAGTGGATGCATTCTGAATACTCCTGAGAATTGTATCCCACTTCTTGTTCATCATTGTGATATTTATTAACATTGGATTTCTTGATTTAGTCTACAAAAACAATTACAATATAGTGTGGACTCCTTTTTGACTTGTTGTGGCACTCGATTCCAGGATTGAGTTCACAGTTCTGGAACTGTTGGTGGAAAACATGATAATAAGGTATGATGAGCCTACTTATATTATATTTTGTCTTTCGCTATTCACAAATGTCATTTGCTAAAGGTAAATGTCCTTTCAGAATTCCAATAGTTGTAACGCTAGTTTTTCCTCTCTGTTTACCTTTGAGATTTGGGCCCTATATGTCCCTCTGTTGTCTGCTGACAATGTATGAATTTTGACCATCTTCTGACCAGTTTGACTTACCAGTTAGTGAGGGTGGTATGCCTTGCTCTGGATAATGTTGTTTCCTCCCAGAAGATGCAGGGACCTCTGCTACTGTGGTTGTCTGTACTCTGGCTGAATGTGTCAATAGGTGAGAAGAGAGAAAAGTCACCAAATGGAAAATGTACATGTAGAACTTGTCAGACATTTCCTCATATCTTCTGCATGCTAACAGTATTGTGAAGTACTGCCACGACAGGTGCAGGTATGAGCAGTGGGGCTTTGGGGATGTAATGGATTGGCTAGGTGGGAAATACGCAACGGAATATGGGAATGAAATGTTTTTAAAAAAGGATTCTCTCACCTTCTGCTTTGTGATTTTGGCAGGCACAAAGTGAGTTACGTTTTGGATAATTTGTGTTTATTTTCCCTATTCCGTTGTCAGTTGATTTTCCTCTGCACCGCAACCTCCACCCCATTACGTTCTTGACTGACCCAGCCTCATCTGGATAAGTGGAAGGGGCACTTTGTCAATTGCTACTTAACAGTGTTAGGTGTATACTGCAGCAGTACTGGGCCCATGTTTTAAATAGTAGGAAAGGGATTTGCCATTTCTAATATAAAGGATTCTGGGACTTGTGGTGAACATACAGAGGGAAACACATGAACCTCTGACAGACTATATTTTTATATAAACTTTGGACAACTTCCTTACTCACAATGGCAGCGCAACACAGACAATCTTTTTATATACTTATTCTTGTCATCCCATTTACCTGGTACCACGTTGCGGACATCACTCACAGGCAGCCCATGAAGCATGTGGGGGTGGATTGTAGTGAGGACATCCTCCTCAAGTGGGATGAGATGGAGGCGTGTTACAGATTGTGGGACAGTGAGAATCATGTTCAACTCGATCCTGGAGTACTTCTCCTTCACCCTCAACTTTTCGTCCTGACACTTTTTCTTGATGTCACAGACTGGCGCACATCCTCCCGCAATGCTGTGAATGCAGTGGCTAAATGCTGCCATAGAGCTGCCTTCTGTGTGCCACTGGTGCAGTAAGGTGGGAGACCATATAGGCGTTTGTGGTGCCTCACAATAAACTCCACAATCATGGTTGCCTCCTCAGTAGTGAAGGGGCATATCAGCAAGGGCTTGCGATAATTATCGCTCAGCGCTTTTAGTGCGAGGATAATTATCGCAGGCTAACGCTGGATTCTATCGCGGAGATAGCCTGCTATCAGCAACGCTTATCTCCCAAGCGATAGGAATCCATGTGTTAGCTGGAAAACAGTGTGATTATCACTGGAAATCCAGCGATAATCGCACTGCGACCAGCTGATAGGGCAGGGTGGTCTTAGCCATGTAATCCATCTCCCATTGGATTACATGGCTAAGTCAGATTACAAGCAGGCGTAAGAAAAGTAGCGATAACTGTGGTTAGCGCTACTTTTCTTATCGCTCTGCTTGTTTGCGTGCAGCTTGATAATTGGAGAAATGTCGGTTAGCGACATTTCTCCAGTTATTTTGGCACGGAACGCCCACTTTGCATCTCAGTAGAGATGCAAAGCTGGGCGTTGTTGTCAGGGGCGCTAAATCAGCAAAACACGCGATAGCGTGTCTTTGCTGATAAGGCGATTAAATTATCGCCGCTTTTCACCCGAAAACGGACGCAAAAGCGGCGATAATTCCATAGCGCCGCCTTGCTGATATGCCCCGAAGTTCTTCTTCCTCCTCATTTGGTACATTTTCCTCTAGCGATGAACAGCAAATGAAAACAGGAACTCTCTGTGGCCAAACCTGTTCCTTGCATGTGTGCTGCTTTTATATGGTTAGTGGTGCTGGTCTTGCAGTTACTGTTAATCGACTTCAGTTGGAGTGTGGTGGGGGATGGTAGGCATTTGAAATGATCATCAGGCCCAAATGCAGGTATTCCGGCCTGGAAGCTGAGATTCCGGCCCAGGTGAGGAAATTCCGGCACAAGTGCGGGATTTCCGCTCCGGGAGCAGAAATTCCGGCCTGATGTGCCTTCTGTGAATACCAAAAGTAGTAAGTTTAGGATTTTGTCTCAGATTAGTTCTGTGAATCAGCCCCTTGGTTTGTTTGAGGAAGCCAAAGTAATAGAGGCTTGTGGAATCGATTTTGGATAACCCTGCCCTGGCCTTTAACTAGACAGTGGGTGAAGATTGTGCTCCCAGACAGTGGAAATGTATTGCTCACAATCCTGTATCTGGAGGGAGGAGACCTACAACCTGAAGTGAGGGAGATGAGACAAGGTTCCTTTACAAATTTGGTGAAGCTTTTGGTTAGCAAGGGGCTGTTGATTAGTCTCCCTGATAATGCGACTTGGTGGATGGTAGGGGTCAGGATTGGGACTGCAGACTCTGTTGTGAAAGGTGAGGAAACCTTTAGGTGAGGTCTGTCCTTTTCTCTTACCTCACTGTTTCCTCTCTCTCAATGGTTCCCTCTTGACCTCTACCTTTTACCATCTCCTACTGTACACCTCTCTCCATTTCACAAACTTCCCATTAGGTATCTCTCCTACAAATTAATAGAGTGCTGCTCAAATGCCCCCACACCCTAATAACATCACTACCGACTTCTACATCCTCTCCTGCTTTCACTTGGCCACTCTTGCCTACCTGTGGATTGTTTTCTGTGCATTTATGCAACTCATGTAGAGACATATCATCAACAACCGGCAATAATTATCGCTAAGCGCACCTAGCGCTAGGATAATTATCGACGGCTATCACTTGTTTTTATCACGGAGATAGCATGCTATCAGCGACGCTTATCTCCAGAGCGATAAAAATAACTGAGTTAGCTGCCAAATGTGCAATTATCGCTGGGATTCCAGCGATAATCGCACAACGTTTGGTGCTACGTTGTTGATAGGGCAGGGCATACTTAACCATGATATCCACCTTCCATTGGATATCATAGCTAAGTCAAACTAAAAGCAGGCGTAAGGAAAGTAGCGATAACCGCGGTTAGCGCTACTTTTCTTATCGCTATGCTTGTTAGCGTGCACATTGATTATCGGAGAAATGTTGGTTGGCGACATTTCTCCAGTTATTTTGGGAAGGAACGCCCACTTTGCATCTCATTAGAGATGCAAAGGGAGGCGTAGGGAAAAAGGGTGCTAACATGCGATTATGCATGTTAGCACCCTCTAGTTAATAGGGCGAAAATATTATCTCTGCTTTTCCGGCTATTATAGCAAAAAAAGCGGAGATAAGGCCCTTGATGATATGCCCCGTAATTCTCTATGTTGAGCCTTCAGTCCTATGACCCAGAACAGGGAGTCTAATTGAGTTTTTTCAGTGTCCCTCTAGGGAGACAGTTGAGGATGGGAGATTCGCTAGACCAATGATCGCCAGTACCCTTCCCAAGTTTGTTTGGAAATTGATGACAAAATATTGACATGATAAATTCATGTAAATACGACATGTGGTGCATTGGTCACATGTTTTATAGCATTGTGTTCATACTGTTGTTTTTTAAAATGTTTTTGCTGTCCCAGAGCAGGACTCCCTACTTAAAATGTACTTTTGTATTGCAGTGTGGGTATATCTGCCTAGGTAAATTGCTTTGTTAGTGGTCAAATGAAAACCTGCAGCCTGTCTCCTGCTTGGCCTTGGCTTCTCCTACCCATCTGCAGAATAGTTTCCAAGTGTTCATGGATCCCTCTCTTTCGGACCTGCACCTCGTCTTTCAAGCCATCCAGGTAAAGATTGGAGATGTCAAGGGCAGAGCAGGTATAGCATATAATTTGGCTTATAATATGGATTTGGTCCTTTGTCATTCCACAGTGGACCCATCAGATTGTAAACTTTGGTTGGTTGTATAATGCCCATTTCTATGGGTTGCTCCTTGCCACTGCTGACTGGACTACTCAAAACAATGACTACTGCAAGTTGTATAAAGCCCATTCCTATAGGTTGCAACTCGTCATTCATTGTGGACTGGTGGGTGAACTCCCCACTACAAGTGCCATTGCTAGTTTTATAATGCACACCCCTATAGTTAATTCCCTTCCACACCTAGATACACTCCTCAGGCACAATTTGCCTGCCATAAAATGATTGCCTCTCTGTCATGTCAAGGTGGTCTCATCAGAGTATATAATATGGCTGGTTGGAGGATGCCCATTTAATGGGTTGCTTCATTGCTGCCATGTTGTGAACACTTCAAAGCAGATACCATGGCTGGTTGCACAATACCCATTCCTCTTTGTTGCTTCTTACTGATGTTGGGTGGTCTCCTAGAGAATATACTAGGGAAGTTTGTATAATGCTTCTTCCTATGAGTTCTACCTGCAACTCCAGGGTGAGCTCCTGGAATGACATCTCTAGCAAGTAGCATGGCTAGTTTTAAAATTTGGATTGATAAGGTTTGTTCCCTGCTACACCTGGCTGCACTCCTTAAGCTCACACTGTCTGTTTGTTCATTTGTCAGGCTGCAGTAGACCCATCACAGCATACACTATGGCTGTTTGTATAGTGCCCATTCCAATGAGTTTCTCCCTGCTGCTCCTGATAGGGCTCTTAATGCTTATAAAAATGGCTGATTGGATAATTTCTCCGTGTGTGATGCTCCTGACTGGAATGTGGAAAGCATATACTATGGCTGGTTGAATAATGTCCATTTATTTGGGTGGCTACCTGCTTCTCCTGTTTAGACTCCGAAGGCATATACTATTATTTATTGCATAATTCCCCCTTGTGTGTCACTCCTGGTGAGAATGCAGAGAGCACATGCTAATGCTGGTTGCATAATACCCATTCATATGGGTTGCTCCATGTCCTTCCTAGTTGGGCTCTTCAGAGCATGTACAATGTCTAGTTATATGCTCTCTGTCACCTGGTTGGATGCCTCAGGTATATACTGTGGTTAATTGCATACTGAGGATTTCTCCATTGTTACCGGGCAGTTTCAAAGCTGATTATATAATGTCCATTCCTACGACTTTCATCACAGCTAGTACAATGGCTGGCTGTAGACTGCCACACCTGGCGGACTCCTTATGCATATCCTAAGGCTGGCTGTCTAATGATTACTCCTCTGTTGATGCTGGGTGGACCGATCAGAACAAATACTATTGCTGGTTGTATAATGTTGATGGGTGTATTCAGTATTTCTGACGTATCTGTAGGCGCAAAAATGACGCATTGCTGGAGTGTGTCACAAAAGTGACGCAACTCCAGCAATGGGTCATTTCACATGGGCAAGTCCCATGACAAATATGCCTGCATCAGTCTTCTGCCTGCCATGAGGCAGGTGGAAGATATTAACGCATTTGTGTCCTAGAAGTGGCGCAGTGAAATCTTATAGATTTTACTGCGTCACTTCTATAACCCTTTCTTGCGTTGGAACACCCCCCGCATACATTATACCTGACGCAGGTATAATGTGGAGCAGGGGTTTACAAAGTGACGCATCTACCTAGATGCGTCACTTTGTAAATATGGTGCAACGAGGCGCATTTATTATGCCTCTGGTGCGTCACAAAAAGTGATGCACCCGCGGTGCAAAAGTGACGCAAGGGCTCATAAATAAACCTCAGACTGTTTCATCCACAGCACTTCAACAGAGTGGTGTACTACCTGTCAGCAAATACGCTTTCGTATGTCATCAAGAGTATGAAGTGTAACGCAGTTCTTGTTCAGGATTTTATGAGTAAAGCTGTAATTAGCATTACTGTACGAAAGACATCTCTTCTGCCTTCTATGTTAATAACAATGGATGTACTGTAAAGGAGGAGCTTCTGCATTGTGTTGAAGGTATGACTCCTTACAAGCAGAATGTTGAGTCCCCTTGTGCTATGGACTGGTCATTGTTAAACAGGAATTTGAACTGGTTGGCATGGGGAGTTGGGGATAAGTAACTTGGGGGCATATCAGCAAGGGCCTTCGATAATTATCGCTCAGCGCTTTTAGCGCGAGGATAATTATCGGAGGCTAACGCTGGATTCTATAGCGGAGATAGCGTGCTATCAGCAACGCTTATCTCCCAAGCGATAGGAATCCATGTGTTAGCTGTAAAAACAGTGTGATTATCGCTGGAAATCCAGTGATAATCACACTGCGACCAGCGATGCCTTGCTGATAGGGCAGGGTGGTCTTAGCCATGTAATCCACCTCCTAAGTCAGATCACAAGCAGGTGTAAGGAAAGTAGCGATAACTGTGGTTAGCACTACTTTTCCTATCGCTCTGCTTGTTTGCGTGCAGCTTGATAATTGGAGAAATGTCAGTTAGCGTCATTTCTCCAGTCATTCTGGCACGGAACTCCAACTTTGCATCTCATTAGAGATGCGAAGCTGGGCGTTGTTGTAAGGGGCGATAAATCAGCAAAACATGCGATAGCGTGTCTTTGCTGATAAGGCGATAAAATTATCGCTGCTTTTCGGGCGAAAACGGCCGCAAAAGCAGCGATAATTTTTTTATCGCTGCCTTGTTAATATGCCCCTTGATTTTCTTTTCATGTTACTTACATGATTCCGTTTTCTGTGTTTTCGGCACTGTGCTCAGTTTTCTTTACAGACATAAAGAGAGGAAAACAACATGTTATCTGCTAGTGGTGTGCCTAAAATGTCAAACCTCCTTGTTGAGTAAACAGTTATGGCACCTTGCTGATGCTGGAGTTTTCTGCTTTTCGTTATGCACCTAAGTTCACTCTTGTCAACTCATTCTTTCATTGATTCTGTTCTGATAATAACTGTTGTACTGCTGGTGGTCGTTTTAGAAGTCTGCCTCAGTAGCTGAAGACAGGTTAGCATAGTTTTAACTTACCCTCGCCCTGCCTTAAGGGAATGGTATGATTGTAAGGTCCTAGATACTTCTGAAATACAACAGGGGCACTTCCTTTGTAAAACAATCATTCCACCAGTTCACCTTTCTTAGCAGTGAGATGAATCATGTGTTCATGCATTTGTCAGGATTGCTATTTCGGTGCTGGGCATCTGCCAAAGTGTTAGAAAATGGGTTGGTGGTTGACGGGGGTGTGTGCCCTGGCCAATCAGCAACCACAATCCTAGTCAGGGTAAGAAGCAGGCAAACCCTAAATTAACCTATGCTCACCGACTGGTAGCTTGGCACCGATCAGTCAGGCTTAACTTGGAGGTTAAAGAATAGAGCTTAACGTAATACATAAAACAACACCAAAACAATAAAAATCCAATAAGTAGACCTTGAGATATTGAATTTAAAAGTTTTTAGGTACAAATAGCGCCAAGAAGAGCGCTATTTGGTATATCTGGTAGTGCCGGACGGGGACAAAGTCGAAAGTTCAGGCTGACCGCGATGATGTACGGGCTGGAAACAGGGACCCAGTTAGGCCTGCTGAACCAAAGTACTTAATCCTGGTTGAGAAGCATTGCAATGATCGATATCGAAGATGCGTTGCATAGCTAAGGCGATGCATCAGTTTCACGGTGCGGCGAGGCTGCAGTGCAAGGTCGTGATGCATCAATGTCAAGGATCCTGTCGACAAGGATTGCAATGTGAAGTCTGGTGTCAAGGATGCAAGGCACAGCAGTGGCGATGCATTGGTTCCGATGAACCAGTGCGATGCGGAGATCCATTGTTGTTGTTGAGGCTGCCATCGACAAGGGATGTGAGGAGCTTGTTCTGGGTAAAGCATCCCAGAGGTGGGAGGCTGCGGCGTGCAAATCTTTTTCAATGGGCCAAATCCACGCAACAGCGGTGATGCGCCGGTTCTGCTCGAAGATGCCCTGCTCAGCCGAAGAGATGAGCCGGTCTGCTCGGGGATGCATCGCTCAGCAGAGAAAACCAAAGGGGATGATGGACGGAGTGTTGAACATTGCAAGCACTCACCCCCAGTCAATTGATCTAGGTTTAATCCATCATCATTCTTTAGCTCACTCCGCCACCCCAGTTCAGACATGGCGAAATGCAAATCAGTCTGACCCTGTGCCTCATGGGAACAGTCCAGCCTGAACTGCCAAGCCATGTCTTCCCTGGACCGGAGACAAGCATCCTGGGACCGGTTTCTGGCTAATCAGCCGTCATCATCCAGGCTAGCTTGAATCCAGTGGCAAAGTGAGCAAGGGACCCACGTCTGGGCATACCCTGCCAACTTAGGGCGAACAAAGAAAAACCAAAGGGGATGATGGACGGAGTGTTGAACATTGCAAGCACTCACCCCTAGTCAACTGATCTGGGTTTAATCCATCATCATTCTTTAGCTCACTCCGCCACCCCAGTTCAGACATGGCCATATGCAAATCAGTCTATCCTTGTGCCTCATGGGAACAGTCCAGCCCGAACCGCCAAGCCATGTCTTCCCTGGACCGGAGACAAGCATCCTGGGACCGGTTTCTGGCTAATCAGCCGTCATCAGCCAGGCTAGCGTGAATCCAGTGGCAAAGTGAGCAAGGGACCCACGTCTGGGCATACCAGAGGATGCATTGGTTCCTCAAGAGGTACACCTTAGGCCTACTTCCAAGGATCCAGGACTGGGGTGGCACTGCTTGGCAGGGCAGACTCAGAGATGGCAGAGTCTAAGTGCAGAAGCAGGCTGGTTGGAAGTCTTTTTTATGTCCTTCAGGGCAGCAGGGCAGCCAGCTAGCCCTTGGAGTCACTCTGGGTTCAAAAGATGCAGACCCAGTAACCTCACCCAGACTAGAGGGCAACAGGTCAGCACAGCAGGGCAGGAATTCAGCAAAACAGCAGCCCAGCAGAGTGGCAGTCCAGTCAGCAGCACATCAGTCCTTCTTCCTTGCAGAGTCTTCACCGGTCCAGAAGTGTACTCAAGTGGTGGTGGCTGAGGTCCAAAAACCTATATCCAGAGGTGCTTTTGAAGTGAGAGAGACTTCAAAGACATGCCTTAGACATGCACTGAGATCCTTTTTTCCTGCGCTGGCTCCAGACACACCACAGGGGGACATGCAGCCCATAGTGTGTGGACAGAACACAGCCTGTTTAGGTATACTTGAGGCTGGATCCAGCTGCTGCCTCCCATCCTGCCAGGATGACTCACCAAGGCACAGCTAAGCTCCCATTCTGTGTAACTTGCTAGGGAGAATACACAAAGTTGAGCTATCACCCACCCCAGATGTGCTCACGACAGGCAGCAGGCATCAAATGGGTAAAGTAAGAAATGTCCCACTTTCAAAAAGTGGCATTCTCAGAATTACAATTTAAAATCCGACTTCACCATAAGTTTGGATATTTATTGGTGATTCCAGAGACACCAGGCCTGAAGGGTTGATCTCTTCCCATTTGGGAATTACACTTAGATAATGTAATACGGTAACCCCAATGTTATCCTATGGGAGAGATAGGCCTTGCAGTAGTGAAAAATGACTTTGAGAGTTAGCAGTGGTAAAGTGCTCAGAGTCCCAAGGCCAGCAAATACAAATTCAGCAAAAAGTAGGAGGAGGAAGGCAAAACATTTGGAGGTACCCTGCAGAAAGGACAATTTTCCATTACGAAGGATGTTAGGTGATGACACAACTGCCAAGTATTTTCGTAAAGACTGATGACCAAGAGGTTTAGAGTGATACTGCCCGGATCACTATTCTTCTTTTTCACAGTCTTCAGTTACCTCCCTCACTCATGAATAATTGGAGTTAAAAAATGATGGTACAGCTGGCTTAGTACAAACGAAACTTCTGTATTAGGGTTCGTCATTGGTATCATCCAAGTTGCGATATTGGCATGAGTTAAAGATTTGTTGTTCTTGTCTGCATCTCGGACATTAATCCTACTCACACTGTCAAGACTATGACAAAATAGCATAGGGTTCACGGTGACGCTGAGTTTTAGCTGTATATATGTTTCCTATCGTACAATCATATCATATTCTGTTGGCTTGCTAAATACTTATATTTCATTAATTTTAATTTAAATTACCTGGATTTAACTTTCATTTTCTTAAGATATAGAAAGAACCAGGATTTTGCAAGTGTATAACTATTTACAATACATAAGATCTGCAGAAATATTTTTAAATACCTCTTTCAAGTTGCTCTAAACATGCCATCTTTATTGGTTTAAAAATATTATTATTCTTTTCATTACGGCCACATTTAAATAGGTAAATCTAGGTAGAAATAATCTTTATTGCATGGCGTAATCTGCTTTTGCAAAAACATGTGCAATAATTCAATTACAGACGTTCCTTGTTCTAGGCTAAACAGAGAATTTTAAAGCCTATTACATTTTTCTTGGCACACCATGAAGCAATTGTCTTGTATGCCTATTATGTGTTACCTTATCTAACACTCATAGAGAGGGTACACGTGAAAGACCTGGTTTGTAGCCCACAAGCTTAGACATAGCTATCTAACCAAGGTTTCTTTAGCCCTATCAGCCCTCTAAATGCCATTATATCTCTGTTCTTGAATGCACTGGTCATTCAGTCACCGAGGGTTAATAGAAAGGTTCTGTCACATAGAGGCAGCTGAAATTCCCTTCGTTCCCCTTAAGACTTGAACCAGATTTCTTGGAGTTCCAGAGAGGCTTGTAGACATGCCTCTTCCACTATATACATGGACTTACTTATTACATCACACAAATCCCAGCCCTGAACAGTGAGGGCCTGATTAACATAGGGCCTCTGCACTCATGGAAGAGGCCCCACAGTCAGAGCGGAATGTCTGCAATGAGAACCGCTGTCGTGGGAGAGTCTCTGCACTTAGGCGGAATCTCTGCAATGAGAATTCTCATTGCGGGGATTCATCCATGAATGCAGTTGTGAATCAGACCGTCAGAGTACCTACAAACCTGTTCACCTATTCTTCCTCTGGTCAGGTGCCCAAAATAGCCAGTGATATCAAGAGCTTACAAAATAAAGTTTAAATTTTTTTTATATATCCATTAATCATGGGTCTTTTGGAGTGGTACAACACACCAAAACGCTGCCTAAGAACACTGAACTGGCTAGAAAAGGGAGAAAATATGGTGGATTGAAAATTTGAGGCTGCAAACAAATACGTTGGATGGTAGCACTTGTGTTAATAACTGAGAAAGTAGGTAATGATGCCTCTAGACCTACGCTGCATGGTATTGGAAAAGCATTGAAATTATATCTAATGAGGCAGAATACGCTCATAGCCATTTGATTTGCTGGGATAAATTAAATGTACAAGGCGTTAACAGTCAGGGTGCATACTATAGCCTTACATATATGCCTGAGTAATTGCTGGGCAAGAGATGTGTGTTTTCAGGCCTTAAGATTGATGAATCATTTTCCCGTCTGAAGCGGAAGGATAGAACATTGCTGAGTGAAGAGTATTGTACAGAGAGAAGTCTTACAACTAATCATTTTAGTTTAGGTGGGCAGACATCCTGTAGTTTCTCAGTGGCATATCTTTAGGTGTCTTGCTAATAGGCTGGATTGAAATTGTTTATATAAATTCATCAAATGGCGAGAAAGCAAAGACACACAATTGATGGACGGAATGCAGAACAAATCAAAACATTCACCCCCAGTCAAGAGATCTGGGTTAAATCCATCATTCTTTTGCTCACCATTTCACCACAGTTTAGACCTGGCCATATGCAGATCAGTCTTGCGTATGGCTGGGTCCAAACTGAATTTGCATATGGCTGGGTCCAAACTGAAATAGCATGCTGAGCAAAAAAACGATGGATTTAGGCCCAAATCTCTGTACTGGGGTGAATGTATGACATTGTTCTGCATTCTGTCCATCAATTGTTCTTTTTGCATTTGTCACCCTGAGTGGGACGGGTATGCCCAGACATGGGTCCCGTGCTCTCCATGCCACTGGAGTCAAGCTATCCTGGCTGATGAGGGCTGAAAGCCCGAAACTGGTCCTTGGATGCTTGTTTCCAGTCCAGGGATGACCTGGCCTTGCAGTTCGGGCTGGACTGTTCCCATTGGGCGCACGGTCAAGACTGATTTGCATATGGCTGGGTCCAAACTGGAATGGCATGGTGAGCAAAAAAACGATGGATTTAGGCCAAGATCTCTGTACTGGGGTGAATGTATGACATTGTTCTGCATTCTGTCCATCAATTGTTCTTTTTCCAATTCGTAAGTGGGGCAGTAGAAATGGTATGTACGGCAAGTTATACAAAAATGTTGAATGAATACAATCTTTAAACTACCAAAGAAAAATATTGGAAAGAACACTTTCTGTCCTATCAAGTTGGACATGTCTCACGTGTGGTAAAAAATAAGTGCATTTGAGTCAAGGTAATCAAAAAAGCCTGCTGCTTCCGAGGTTAGTGTCAAAAGTAATTTTCATGATGTAATGTGTATCTTAATTGAGGCTTTATACCTATAAATGCCAAATTATAAATGATTTAGGAGAAATCATATTTTGATAGCACACAGCTAAATCAGTTCAGAAATTTGCTGTTCAGCCCTGCAAACACTTAGATTCATGCGTAGAGAACTAGGGCCTAATTTAAATTTGCAGACAGATTACCACGTGAAGGATATCCCACAGGGGTGTAGCAAACACCCCCGCAGCCCCTGCAGTGTGGGGGGAGGCCCAGTCTTCAGTACGTGAAGGGAGCCCTCTCAGCATCTGTAGAGAGCTGGTGTGTCTTGCTGTAAAGCAGCTGCAGTATGCAACCTGCACTGAGCTCCTTGCACTGACCCAGGACTGAAGAGAAACAAAGTAACAAATTACATTGTTTCTCTTCAGTCAGAGCCAGGCCTGGAAAAAGGATGGGGGTGGGGGCCCTCAGGGAGAGCATTCTCCACTGGGCACTGCTCTTCTGAGAAGGGACGAGGCAGCACAATGCTGACTGGGGCAGGAAAATGTTTGCAGCTCCAGGAACAGAATCTGCAGGGACACATTGGAAGGTGAACAAGCATTCGCAATGCAATTGATCTCGCATTTTTGAGAGTTAGAGCTAATGACGTTGTAAGGGACAATGAACTTTACCTATGCGTTTTCTGTTTGGAGGGGAATTAATGTGTGTGGTGTCAAGTGGACATATGTGGTTTGGATTGGAATTGTTAGCTGTGGAATTGTGTTGTGTGGATTGGATCTGTGTAGTGAACTTATGTGGCATGGTGTGCAGTGTAATTATGTGGATGGTAATTATGTGGTATTGAGTGTACTGCAATTATGTGGAATGGGACTGTGTGTCATGGAGTGAGATTGTGTGTCTTTGAGTGAGATTATCTGGAATGGTATTTTGTGTTGTGGAGTGGTATGTAGTGGAGTTTACTTATGTGGTTTGCTGTTAAATATTGTAGCATGATCTGGAATTTTGGGATTTAGATTGGATGTATGTCGTGTGTTGTGTAATTGTGTTGTGGGTTTGAATTATGTAGTTTGTTGTTGAAAATACGTGGTGTGTAATGGAAATGTGCAGAGTTGAATTGGTTGACGTGGAAGTGTGCGCTGTTAAGTGAAAATTATGTTGAGTGGTATTATTAGGCCTGGTGTGAAGTGTAGTTATGTGGAAAATTGCTACGTGGCATAGACTGGATTTATGTGGAGTTTATTTATGCAATATGGAGTAGAGCATAATTATTTGGAGGTTAATTATGTGGTGCTGAGTGGTATTATGTGGAGTGTAATTATGTTGTGTGATGAATTGTGTGGATGAATTTTGGAATTGTGTTACATGTGGTATTATGTTGCATGGTGTGGTGTATAATTGTGCGAAGTGGAATTATGCTGCGTGTTGCAGAGATGTAGTTTGTGGAGGGTAATTATGTGTTTTGGAGTTGAGTGTAAATATGTTGTGTGAAGTATAATTATATAGGTTGAAGTGGAATTATGTGTAGTTGAATTGTGTTGTGTGGAGTTTAATTATGTGGTATAGAGTGGTATTAAGTTGTGTGGAATGTTATTATGTGATGTAGAGTTATGTGGTATGGAGTGAAGTGGAAATATGTGTTTTAGGACTGTAATTATGTGGTATGAAATGTTGTAGGGTTAAATCATTTATAGTTGAATTGTGTGGCATGGAATTATGAGATGTTCAAATGGGCTGTGTGTGGTAGAATTAGGTGGTGTGGGTTTGGACAAGCTGTGCACGCTAAGGCTTTTATGTCATGGGGTATAAAGTTGACGATTGTCTATTTTTCTTCGTAAAAATTATATGGGCTGTTTCTTTACCTTCCGGTACATTTCTGAACAATTGTTTAAGCTAAATTGTATTATTGGATTGTGTGCACATGCAGGGAAGAACAAGTGTCTGTCAGACATGCAAAAGTCATCCTGCGTCTCAGTATTAACTTCCACACTTCTAAGCAGTAATTCCAATCCTAGAATGAGTTACCTGTTTGCTTTACAACGACAGTTAGTAAAACAAGTAAGTGCTTTGCCAGCCTGTATAAGTAGCAAAGGTTTTAAAGAGACTTGTTTTCGTGCACGGTATTGCTTTTCCCAGTTCATGGAAGGGATAAAAAGCATCTCCAGATAATAATAGGGTTGACAGGATGGTGCGATAGCAAAATATTGATACGTGTGGAACTGGTGAGGACTGCGGGCAGCAACTGCTTGATACGCTATTTGCATAAGAAAATACTATATATTTTTTTCGTTATCCTCCATTAGTTGTTAGTAAGGAACGGGGAAGAGAAGCATTCACCAACAGCATTGGGTTAGTCTTAGGGAGACAAAGAATGCTGTGGTCTGTGGTAGATGCCGCTCAGAAGGCATATGTATATGTATCAGGAGCTGCCAATGAAAGGAAGTGGAAATGCACTTTAGATGTTGCTGGTGTTGATGGCTACCGTGCGGTTGCAGACTTCGCTGGGCTGACAGTGTGTGGGGAAATGCTACGTTGTCACTGTAGGTTTAATTACATAAATTGCACATTCTCTCTGGTGTTTGTCCTTGGGGTACTTGCTGACTGGTGCTACATATGGGATCAGGTTTGCCTTTGACAGAAGGTATGGTTTAGTGTAAATTAATGTTGGCGCGAGGAAACAAAAATCGACCGTTTGTATATTTAATATTATTGTGTGTATCATGCAGAGGATGAAAAGTAGCAGGAACCGCTTTGATGCTGTAGAGGCTAGCAGGAGGAACTGTTTTGGGGTGGTCAGTTGAAGAGATTGTTTAACATGTTTTAAACTACCACAGTGGCATTGGGGAGGGCAGCAACTGAAAGGCTCTGTCTTTACTGGTAGGGAGTGGTTAGATGGGGACCGGCCATCAGTCTTTCTGGGGGTGTTAGAGAGAGGAGCAGTGGGCAGTGGTCACGGGTTCACAGTGACATCCGAGGGGTGGTTTTAAAGGCGGGCGTAAAAGCATAACTGCGGGTTTCGTAGAGGTGAGACTAGAGTGTAATGGATGCGTTAGTAGCAGGCATGACGGCAGTGGTCTGTCTTTGGAGGTGGTTGACAGCAGGCTTCACTTGGAGGTGGGCCATCAAGTAGGAGGATGTGTTTGGTGGGCCGGCTGGAGGCAGTGTTATATAACTTTGCTGGAGGGCGCAGTAGCAGTATTTACTGATGTATGTAAATCACCAGATGAGAGGGTGGATGTGACCACTGGAGGAACCAGAATCCTTTTTTTATGGCTGGAGTGAGCCCATGCAGTATGGCGGGTCGCTGGCCTGAGAACTCTTGACTGGCACGGAGAATGGGGGGCCCTCTACATGTACTTTGCAGGGGGGCCCCCTCAAGTTTCGTTACGCCACTGATATCCCAACCACTTTATTATGCCAGATTTAGCTATGACTGTGATGGAGGCTTCTAGCATTGATGGTGAGAGTGTCCCTGCACTCGTAATTGCATTGAATACCTTAGTGAGAAGGGGGGCTAACAAATTGCAAAAGGTTTTTTATAAAAGATGGCCAGGAAACCATCAGGGCCGGCTGACTTATTGGGTTTTAATCTTGAGATTGCGGGAAAAAACTCTTCAATTCCAAAGGGTTATCAAGGACAGCTGCTTGCTCCCCCGTCAATCTGTTTACCTTGGCTTTTGCCAAGAAATGAGCGATTGACTGGGGGGGGGGGGAAGTCCTGTGCCGTATATAGATCCTTATAAAAGGATGTGAATTTGGCAGCTATTGCCTCGTCTCCCTACATGACTTCTCCTGTTTCTGATTCAAGGGTCTATATAATGTTAGCTTGACGTTGCCCTCTGACATTGGTGGCTAATAGTCGCCCACTTTTATTCCCTCCCAGATAATATGTGTTTAAGGCAGAAAATCGAGTACTCGTCATGGTCTAAGTCTAAGCCTGCTAATTGCTTCCTTGCTACCTCTAGCCAATGGGGCCCCAGTGCGATGATGAATTCGCTCAAGTTCCCAGACCTATTATTGAAGCTGCGTCCGTTTGTCTCTCCTAGCTTTGTTGTCATCCGCTGATATTGCTATCACCTCCCTCTGATTACTGCTTTTAAAGCGTCCCAGACCATTGCAGGAGAGATCTTTGGGAGGTCATTAACTGCCAAGTAGTCCCTGATTGCCTTCCCTACTTGTTGTATAGTTTCTGGGCGGTGAAGTAGCAAATCTCTCAGTCTCCACCTATGGACTTCTCGGTTTGGAGATGGGAGGGCAAGGTCCAAGAGGACAGCCGAGTGATCAGATAGAGCTATGGGTTTGATATCCACAGAACGCGTTGCCATTTGCACTTCCCTGGAGCCCAAAAAGTAATCTAGCTGCGCATATGATCTTTGTGCATGGAGGTAAAAGGTATAATCTCTTGAGTTGGTATGGCACCCCGACACAAGTCTCTCAGGCCCAATTTTTGTAGCCAGCGAGAATCGCCCCTGTTACCCCCTGCCATTGGATTGAGCGATCTAAGTCGTTATGGAAGGCTAAGTTCAAGACTCCTCCTAGTGTCTGTCATTTGGTGTGTATATAGACCCTAGGGTTATAGTGAGAGCGAAAGTGTATTTGGTATCCTAGGTGATGGCCCTTATTTTCTGCCACCTTTAACCCCACCTTTCCCTGAAATGATCGTGAGAATAGTAGTGCTACACCTGCTATTTTTTGGGTCAGGGAGGAGAAGAACTGTTGTCACCTTACCAATGATAGAGTCTTTGAGTGGGGTTCCAGCAGCAACTTGGGTCTACTGCTCCGCCCCGCCCCCCACCTTTTAATCTGCGCTGTGCCTCTTCATGGGGATCATTGGTTATATTATCTTCTGCTAATTTCTTTAGAAGGGCCTTTCTTTTGGATGCCATTGTCTCTGGGACTGATCCCCAGCCACCCCCAGGGATTCTTACCCACCTCCACCTATTATCATTCCTCTGTTAGCCAGGTTGTGTAGTAAATCGGGGTTCTTCCTGGGGATCTATCTGATGGAGCTCGCTAGCTTTCGACAGTGAGCGGAACCGTCTAAGCTGACCCTGCCATCGGAATATCAGCCTAAATGGGTGGCCCCAAGAGTAGGCTACTTTTTTATCTCGGAGGAAGGTTGTTACTGGCCGGAACTCTCGATTTTTCTGGAGCGTGGAGTTGGCTAGATCCTGAAACAGGTGTAGGTCCTGACCTCAGAATTGTATTGTTGGGGACTCCTGGGACTTTCTCAGAATTTTTCTTTGAGTGTAAAGTTGTGTACACAGGTTAGGATGTCCAATGGAAGAGTCCTTCCCCGGCCCCAGCTACCCACTCTGTGGGGCCTGTCTAAACGGATTGCCTCTTCGGAAGTATCCCCGAAGATCTGTGCAAACAGTTCAGCTACATAGTTCTCGATATTCCCTCCTTTTGCATCTCTAGGGGCTCCTCGGATCCGAATGTTGTTTCGTCTAGAGCAATTTTCCAGGTCCTCTGCGTGTGCTTGGAGAGATCCAGTTGTTGTTCTGATAAGCAGTTGATTTCTTGTTGTAAGTGCTCTATTTCTCCATCTCGTGAGGTTCCCCGTTTCTCTAACGTGTCGAGTCTGTCTCCTATGTCTCTAACTTCCTTTCAGATCGCTTGCAGCTCGCCCCTCAGATTACTTTGGACTGCCAGCAAGCCTTCTCTGAGGCCCGAAAACAAGGCATCTAGGTATAGGCATGTGACTGGGGCCCCTGGGTCCTCCGCTAGTGGTGAAGTCGCTCTACTCTGGCCTCCTTTGTTCTCTCCCTCCTGGAGGCCTTCTGATTTTGCAAGCATATCCTTAATGGAGCCCCCCTTCTTCGTCCTTGCCGATGCCATTCATTACAGGTTGCCATAGACAGCGAAGGTGAGTGTCTTGTGCTAGTCTCGATTTCTCTTTGACCATGGGCAAGCCTCTCGCAGGCGGACTGCAGAGCCTGGTCTCCAGTTACCCAACCTCTCTCTTTTCTCTCCTGTCATACGATTCTATGGACAAGGACGTCGCTCTGATAGGAGTGTACTACTCCTGTTTTGTTTGAGGATGGGAACAGAGGGCTGTGAGCCCCGGGTTGCTCAGGCATGTGGTTGGGGGTTCTCCCTGAATTGCTAATGGCCTCCTGGTCCATGACCCATCCTGCTCGTGGTCATTGATAGTTGGTTAAGCCCACTGGGTTGGCCCTGGATAGTTCTTGTTCCGTTGCTGAGGGGGCAGAAAATGTGTTCTCAGTGGGTGTGAGACTGGACATTTTTCGTCCAGTGATCTCTGCTATATGGTATCCAATGGGGCTCCCCTCAGCCTTGGACCCTTCTCTGCGGTCCAAGCTCCCCCAGCCTCTCACTGCTCCACTTGTGCCCCAGACTCTAGGCCTGTGCCGATCACCAGCTGTTGCCCCACCTAGGCCTGTCTTTCCTCCCTGTCCTCTAAAGGCCTCCACTTAGGCTTCTGTACAGAAATCGTGGGTGATCAGTCATCTGTGGCGACGTTTTAGTCTCAGACCCTCTGTATGTGCATAGGCCACTCTGTCCAAAAGGCCTTTTGCAGGCGATCCAAGCCTCGTGCCTGTGTGGCTGACCCAGCCCCCTGAACTGTAGTCAGCGCAGGCCTCACCTCCCAGTTGTACCTTCCAGTTGCTCTTGGGCCCCTCACCTGGCCCTTAGTGACTCCGCTCTGCGCCTGATCGCTGCTCTCAGCCCCTTCTCACCAGTGATGCACTTCTGCGCGAGCCTCTACTGGGCGCGCCTCCGCCTCTCCTCCCTGCATAATCCAGCTGAGTCCGCGATGCTCCACTGAGTGTAGGGGTGCTCCAAATTCTCGCCTCAGGGCTCAGGGAATCTACGGCATGTAGAGGGGCGTAGTCCTGGACCCCTCTATTGCAGCGTCTTCTCGTCTCTGCTGTCCGCGGCTGAGGCCAATGGCTTCGTGTGGGCCTCAATTCGGGCTTCAGGCCCACGTCGCTCTCGCTGATCCAGACGGCCTCCGAGCCACGAGGGCCATTTCCACTGTTCTGGGAGGCTCAAGGGTACATCCCAGACCCGCTGCCCTCAGTCTCTGGCTGAGGCCACACTGTGTCTGGGGTGGAAGGTGAAAATCGGTTCGGTGGAGACGGAGCGGCAGAGAGACACGTCTCACTCCGTCACCATCTTGATCACTCTCAGCACATTATTTTTAGCCCTTAGTTATAAGTCTGTGCTTGTGTCTAGGCCAATATTCATTTTGCATTGTCTTTGCAGAAATCCTTCCTTGTGTTTAACATGTGGCTTTCCTGAAGAAGGTGTCATGCCGAAACGCATGTAGATGATATTGTACTATAAGCCATACATATAGTGGTTTAATACATTTTAAGAATGATTGCAGTCTTTCATTTCATGTAGCTTCTGTTGTATAATATTCCATTGTTAAAATGTTTTTTACAAATTTTTCCTGCACTTTGTTTCTTAGTGTGTGTGGTTTTTGAATTAATGTCAATGCAAAAAGTGCATGTTTCAATAATTTAAAGATTTTTTAGAGTGAAATTGATGTTTAAGTTTCTCTTGGAGTTACAATGTTTTTCTACTAATTTTTGATGTATGGATTATTGAATGTTTATCTCTAATAAACTCGTACGACCAGACAAGCTTTGTCTTTTTTTTAAGCAAAAACGAAGAGGGTGAAGGCTGTATTACCGCACCTGACAAGTGAATAGTGTCGTTAACATATACTTCAATAGTGCAGCGAACCGAGGAACACTTCCCTCTGAGCTCCTCAATCAGGAACAAGTCCTGTCAAGAACATACATGCAAAAGGGTTCAGCACTATTTAGAAAGAGTCCGTTGTGTTTAAAGGAATGTCCAAGACGTCAAATTGATTTTCAAATGAATTCTTTTCTTTATTTGATCTTTTCACAGGCATAGAATATCACAGCCTTGATAGCATAAGAAAGCCATAGCCGACGCGTTTCGTCTCCTGCAAGGAGACTTCTTCAGGGCTATAGAAAAATATATACAAAGTATAATTTAATACCCAAAGCACCAACATATATATGTACATCCAAATACAAAAACATTCTACAAAATCAAGTTTATACAAATAATTTTTCTAACTGTACGACATGTCTGATAATAAAATGTCAATGATAAGTTCACACTAAAAGAAGAAGGGCCTATATACCAAAACAAGAAAACAATATATAGTAATATATAATCGCTGTTATATGAAGTTTAAGTACCTATCACTCTAAGATTTCATTACCAAGTATATAGAGAATGCAATGTTCAAAATGAGCTCATAATATAGACATATTATCTCATTGATAATTCATGTCGTATCATAAGATATAAAAGATCCCAAAGCTAATGTCAGTTTGTGCAAATGTGGTCCTAGCCACGTGAATCACAATACCAAAAATATATAAAGAGACTTTTTTACAAGGAAAAGAGAGCAGAGCCTATAGACCAGCATATTAAAAAATAAGTTTCAGGCAATACCGCTCCTGTCAATTTTTGCCTGATTAATTGCTAATACATTTATTCACTTTATTGGATTAAAACATTTTAACTAATCCCTGAGATCGATTTCACGGACCATATTGCTCATATAATAAACAGATGCTTTCAGTATCACAAGCACCAAATATTCTGAAGCAAGTAAGATGCGCAAGAACCTAGTTTATAATAGATGCATGTTACTAACTTCAATGTGCGTTGAAAGGGAATATTGTTGGCCATATACAACTTACCAAACAAATTACCTATTTCATGGAGTTTCTTCAATTAAGGAACAAAAAGCCTCTGTATGGATAAGGGCATATGTAGACCTTCAATCAGTAATGATCAATACCTATCGAAAAATTTGTAAAAGCCAATATTTTAATATCACAAATGAATATTCAATTATAAAAAACAAAGAATGTTCTCAAGTGTATTTATTTCACCAAATAGGAAAGGCTACCCTGCAGAGATGAGACATAAGCATAATATTCGAGTTTCAAAAATAATAATAAATTAATCTAACAGCCAAAATAATCAGAAGTTGTTTCTCACAGACCAAAGTAACACTCATAGAATCAAGTACTATAGATCAATGCTCTTAAAAGTTTATGTCCAAGGGGAGTAGAACACCAGACCATTCTCTGCAATAACAAGAAGCAACAACATATCAATTTGGAGAAGGAAAATTAATGTGTCCTAAATAAACTCACCCAAATAAAATAATATCTCTAGCTTTTTTCTGGTCGCAATCGTAGATAAGTCAAATACTCGAGCGATAACTTCTTTAAATTTCCTGCTCCATGGTATTCAATACCTGGAGAAGGATATGAATAAAAATCAGCGAAGCAAAGAATCGGGCGGCCATCTTGGGATGACAGAATATTAGCTATTATCAAGTAGGTGACTATAGTGATAACGTGACATGGTGAAGTTTATCGCTATAATCTGAGCAAAAAAACAAGGTAAAAATACTAATAGCGTGTAAGCTTCAGAGTTCATAGATCTTACGATAAAATTGCGTATCAACATTAGCGCGTTACATATTGAACATCCCCTGCATAATAAACACCCTATTTGCGGCAAAAACGTTACATCTACATATCCTTACCTAGACGGCATGGTAGCCCGTATCCTCGTCTCTGCAGTCTCGAGTAATTAACAGAACACCAAAACTTGAGCGTATTTATACCTTCCCAGTTCCGTAATGAGCAACACCTGACAAATAATAGAAGTGGATGACGTCCGTAAACCCAAAAAGCGCTAGTTAGCGCGGCGGCCATCTTAAAACAACAGGATATATATTTATCTCAACGTTGTTGTACACACTGATAACACGAAACAAGGCGCCTTAGGCAGATACAGATTGAGGATATATAAATTCTGTATGAATTTTAAAAAACTGTTATATTTATACAAGTAAAAAAAGAAGAAAAATCTAAATCGTAAAGTTTCACGAGTTCAGTGTAAAAGTACCAGTGAACGTTCTAATGATAAAAAAGGCACCAGACCGTTTACATATATAGAACCACAATGATCCGCAGTAGGCAGCGCTTAATGGACGAAATAGAGACGGCCAAGTGCGCAGAAGACACAGAAACACGGCGGCCATCTTAAGACGACGTGCGCATTGAAATGCCTGCTGATAAATCGAAGAAATAATCAAGTGATACTCAATGTTGAACCAATATGAATAAAGAAATTCTCATCTAAAGAGATATACATGGCCACTATGTGCTAAAGGTTCACAGGATGGTTCGTAAGTCCCTGAACAAATAAGGCATTGAAAAGCCTATTAGTATATTGTGTAAAAGGAATAATAGTTCACGAGGGCCATTTCCACTGTTCTGGGAGGCTCAAGGGTACATCCCAGACCCGCTGCCCTCAGTCTCCGGCTGAGGCCACACTGTGTCTGGGGTGGCACGTGAAAATCTGCTCGGTGGAGACGGAGCGGCAGAGAGACACGTCTCACTCCGTCACCATCTTGATCACTCTCAGCACATTATTTTTAGCCCTTAGTTATACGTCTGTGCTTGTGTCTAGGCCAATATTCATTTTGCATTGTCTTTGCAGAAATCCTTCCTTGTGTTTAACATGTGGCTTTCCTGAAGAAGGTGTCATGCCGAAACGCATGTAGATGATATTGTACTATAAGCCATACATACAGTGGTTTAATACATTTTAAGAATGATTGCAGTCTTTCATTTCATGTAGCTTCTGTTGTATAATATTCCATTGTTAAAATGTTTTTTACAAATTTTTCCTGCACTTTGTTTCTTAGTGTGTGTGGTTTTTGAATTAATGTCAATGCAAAAAGTGAATGTTTCAATAATTTAAAGATTTTTTAGAGTGAAATTGATGTTTAAGTTTCTCTTGGAGTTACAATGTTTTTCTACTAATTTTTGATATATGGATTATTGAATGTTTATCTCTAATAAACTCGTACGACCAGACAAGCTTTGTCTTTTTTTTAAGCAAAAACGAAGAGGGTGAAGGCTGTATTACCGCACCTGACAAGTAAATAGTGTCGTTAACATATACTTCAATAGTGCAGCGAACCGAGGAACACTTCCCTCTGAGCTCCTCAATCAGGAACAAGTCCTGTCAAGAACATACATGCAAAAGGGTTCAGCACTATTTAGAAAGAGTCCGTTGTGTTTAAAGGAATGTCCAAGACGTCAAATTGATTTTCAAACGAATTCTTTTCTTTATTTGATCTTTTCACAGGCATAGAATATCACAGCCTTGATAGCATAAGAAAGCCATAGCCGACGCGTTTCGTCTCCTGCAAGGAGACTTCTTCAGGGCTATAGAAAAATATATACAAAGTATAATTTAATACCCAAAGCACCAACATATATATGTACATCCAAATACAAAAACATTCTACAAAATCAAGTTTATACAAATAATTTTTCTAACTGTACGACATGTCTGATAATAAAATGTCAATGATAAGTTCACACTAAAAGAAGAAGGGCCTATATACCAAAACAAGAAAACAATATATAGTAATATATAATCGCTGTTATATGAAGTTTAAGTACCTATCACTCTAAGATTTCATTACCAAGTATATAGAGAATGCAATGTTCAAAATGAGCTCATAATATAGACATATTATCTCATTGATAATTCATGTCGTATCATAAGATATAAAAGATCCCAAAGCTAATGTCAGTTTGTGCAAATGTGGTCCTAGCCACGTGAATCACAATACCAAAAATATATAAAGAGACTTTTTTACAAGGAAAAGAGAGCAGAGCCTATAGACCAGCATATTAAAAAATAAGTTTCAGGCAATACCGCTCCTGTCAATTTTTGCCTGATTAATTGCTAATACATTTATACACTTTATTGGATTAAAACATTTTAACTAATCCCTGAGATCGTTTTCACGAACCATATTGCTCATATAATAAACAGATGCTTTCAGTATCACAAGCACCAAATATTCTGAAGCAAGTAAGATGCGCAAGAACCTAGTTTATAATAGATGCATGTTACTAACTTCAATGTGCGTTGAAAGGGAATATTGTTGGCCATATACAACTTACCAAACAAATTACCTATTTCATGGAGTTTCTTCAATTAAGGAACAAAAAGCCTCTGTATGGATAAGGGCATATGTAGACCTTCAATCAGTAATGATCAATACCTATCGAAAAATTTGTAAAAGCCAATATTTTAATATCACAAATGAATATTCAATTATAAAAAACAAAGAATGTTCTCAAGTGTATTTATTTCACCAAATAGGAAAGGCTACCCTGCAGAGATGAGACATAAGCATAATATTCGAGTTTCAAAAATAATAATAAATTAATCTAACAGCCAAAATAATCAGAAGTTGTTTCTCACAGACCAAAGTAACACTCATAGAATCAAGTACTATAGATCAATGCTCTTAAAAGTTTATGTCCAAGGGGAGTAGAACACCAGACCATTCTCTGCAATAACAAGAAGCAACAACATATCAATTTGGAGAAGGAAAATTAATGTGTCCTAAATAAACTCACCCAAATAAAATAATATCTCTAGCTTTTTTCTGGTCGCAATCGTAGATAAGTCAAATACTCGAGCGATAACTTCTTTAAATCTCCTGCTCCATGGTATTCAATACCTGGAGAAGGATATGAATAAAAATCAGCGAAGCAAAGAATCGGGCGGCCATCTTGGGATGACAGAATATTAGCTATTATCAAGTAGGTGACTATAGTGATAACGTGACATGGTGAAGTTTATCGCTATAATCTGAGCAAAAAAACAAGGTAAAAATACTAATAGCGTGTAAGCTTCAGAGTTCATAGATCTTACGATAAAATTGCGTATCAACATTAGCGCGTTACATATTGAACATCCCCTGCATAATAAACACCCTATTTGCGGCAAAAACGTTACATCTACATATCCTTACCTAGACGGCATGGTAGCCCGTATCCTCGTCTCTGCAGTCTCGAGTAATTAACAGAACACCAAAACTTGAGCGTATTTATACCTTCCCAGTTCCGTAATGAGCAACACCTGACAAATAATAGAAGTGGATGACGTCCGTAAACCCAAAAAGCGCTAGTTAGCGCGGCGGCCATCTTAAAACAATAGGATATATATTTATCTCAACGTTGTTGTACACACTGATAACACGAAACAAGGCACCTTAGGCAGATACAGCTTGAGGATATATAATTTCTGTATGAATTTAAAAAAACTGTTATATTTATACAAGTAAAAAAAGAAGAAAAATCTAAATCGTAAAGTTTCACGAGTTCAGTGTAAAAGTACCAGTGAACGTTCTAATGATAAAAAAGGCACCAGACCGTTTACATATATAGAACCACAATGATCCGCAGTAGGCAGCGCTTAATGGACGAAATAGAGACGGCCAAGTGCGCAGAAGACACAGAAACACGGCGGCCATCTTAAGACGACGTGCGCATTGAAATGCCTGCTGATAAATCGAAGAAATAATCAAGTGATACTCAATGTTGAACCAATATGAATAAAGAAATTCTCATCTAAAGAAATATACATGGCCACTATGTGCTAAAGGTTCACAGGATGGTTCGTAAGTCCCTGAACAAATAAGGCATTGAAAAGCCTATTAGTATATTGTGTAAAAGGAATAATAGTTCACGAGGGCCATTTCCACTGTTCTGGGAGGCTCAAGGGTACATCCCAGACCCGCTGCCCTCAGTCTCCGGCTGAGGCCACACTGTGTCTGGGGTGGCAGGTGAAAATCTGCTCGGTGGAGACGGAGCGGCAGAGAGACACGTCTCACTCCGTCACCATCTTGATCACTCTCAGCACATTATTTTTAGCCCTTAGTTATACGTCTGTGCTTGTGTCTAGGCCAATATTCATTTTGCATTGTCTTTGCAGAAATCCTTCCTTGTGTTTAACATGTGGCTTTCCTGAAGAAGGTGTCATGCCGAAACGCATGTAGATGATATTGTACTATAAGCCATACATACAGTGGTTTAATACATTTTAAGAATGATTGCAGTCTTTCATTTCATGTAGCTTCTGTTGTATAATATTCCATTGTTAAAATGTTTTTTACAAATTTTTCCTGCACTTTTTTTCTTAGTGTGTGTGGTTTTTGAATTAATGTCAATGCAAAAAGTGCATGTTTCAATAATTTAAAGATTTTTTAGAGTGAAATTGATGTTTAAGTTTCTCTTGGAGTTACAATGTTTTTCTACTAATTTTTGATATATGGATTATTGAATGTTTATCTCTAATAAACTCGTACGACCAGACAAGCTTTGTCTTTTTTTTAAGCAAAAACGAAGAGGGTGAAGGCTGTATTACCGCACCTGACAAGTGAATAGTGTCGTTAACATATACTTCAATAGTGCAGCGAACCGAGGAACACTTCCCTCTGAGCTCCTCAATCAGGAACAAGTCCTGTCAAGAACATACATGCAAAAGGGTTCAGCACTATTTAGAAAGAGTCCGTTGTGTTTAAAGGAATGTCCAAGACGTCAAATTGATTTTCAAACGAATTCTTTTCTTTATTTGATCTTTTCACAGGCATAGAATATCACAGCCTTGATAGCATAAGAAAGCCATAGCCGACGCGTTTCGTCTCCTGCAAGGAGACTTCTTCAGGGCTATAGAAAAATATATACAAAGTATAATTTAATACCCAAAGCACCAACATATATATGTACATCCAAATAAAAAACATTCTACAAAATCAAGTTTATACAAATAATTTTTCTAACTGTACGACATGTCTGATAATAAAATGTCAATGATAAGTTCACACTAAAAGAAGAAGGGCCTATATACCAAAACAAGAAAACAATATATAGTAATATATAATCGCTGTTATATGAAGTTTAAGTACCTATCACTCTAAGATTTCATTACCAAGTATATAGAGAATGCAATGTTCAAAATGAGCTCATAATATAGACATATTATCTCATTGATAATTCATGTCGTATCATAAGATATAAAAGATCCCAAAGCTAATGTCAGTTTGTGCAAATGTGGTCCTAGCCACGTGAATCACAATACCAAAAAAATATAAAGAGACTTTTTTACAAGGAAAAGAGAGCAGAGCCTATAGACCAGCATATTAAAAAATAAGTTTCAGGCAATACCGCTCCTGTCAATTTTTGCCTGATTAATTGCTAATACATTTATACACTTTATTGGATTAAAACATTTTAACTAATCCCTGAGATCGTTTTCACGAACCATATTGCTCATATAATAAACAGATGCTTTCAGTATAACAAGCACCAAATATTCTGAAGCAAGTAAGATGCGCAAGAACCTAGTTTATAATAGATGCATGTTACTAACTTCAATGTGCGTTGAAAGGGAATATTGTTGGCCATATACAACTTACCAAACAAATTACCTATTTCATGGAGTTTCTTCAATTAAGGAACAAAAAGCCTCTGTATGGATAAGGGCATATGTAGACCTTCAATCAGTAATGATCAATACCTATCGAAAAATTTGTAAAAGCCAATATTTTAATATCACAAATGAATATTCAATTATAAAAAACAAAGAATGTTCTCAAGTGTATTTATTTCACCAAATAGGAAAGGCTACCCTGCAGAGATGAGACATAAGCATAATATTCGAGTTTCAAAAATAATAATAAATTAATCTAACAGCCAAAATAATCAGAAGTTGTTTCTCACAGACCAAAGTAACACTCATAGAATCAAGTACTATAGATCAATGCTCTTAAAAGTTTATGTCCAAGGGGAGTAGAACACCAGACCATTCTCTGCAATAACAAGAAGCAACAACATATCAATTTGGAGAAGGAAAATTAATGTGTCCTAAATAAACTCACCCAAATAAAATAATATCTCTAGCTTTTTTCTGGTCGCAATCGTAGATAAGTCAAATACTCGAGCGATAACTTCTTTAAATCTCCTGCTCCATGGTATTCAATACCTGGAGAAGGATATGAATAAAAATCAGCGAAGCAAAGAATCGGGCGGCCATCTTGGGATGACAGAATATTAGCTATTATCAAGTAGGTGACTATAGTGATAACGTGACATGGTGAAGTTTATCGCTATAATCTGAGCAAAAAAACAAGGTAAAAATACTAATAGCGTGTAAGCTTCAGAGTTCATAGATCTTACGATAAAATTGCGTATCAACATTAGCGCGTTACATATTGAACATCCCCTGCATAATAAACACCCTATTTGCGGCAAAAACGTTACATCTACATATCCTTACCTAGACGGCATGGTAGCCCGTATCCTCGTCTCTGCAGTCTCGAGTAATTAACAGAACACCAAAACTTGAGCGTATTTATACCTTCCCAGTTCCGTAATGAGCAACACCTGACAAATAATAGAAGTGGATGACGTCCGTAAACCCAAAAGCGCTAGTTAGCGCGGCGGCCATCTTAAAACAACAGGATATATATTTATCTCAACGTTGTTGTACACACAGATAACACGAAACAAGGCGCCTTAGGCAGATACAGCTTGAGGATATATAAATTCTGTATGAATTTTAAAAAACTGTTATATTTATACAAGTAAAAAAAGAAGAAAAATCTAAATCGTAAAGTTTCACGAGTTCAGTGTAAAAGTACCAGTGAACGTTCTAATGATAAAAAAGGCACCAGACCGTTTACATATATAGAACCACAATGATCCGCAGTAGGCAGCGCTTAATGGACGAAATAGAGACGGCCAAGTGCGCAGAAGACACAGAAACACGGCGGCCATCTTAAGACGACGTGCGCATTGAAATGCCTGCTGATAAATCGAAGAAATAATCAAGTGATACTCAATGTTGAACCAATATGAATAAAGAAATTCTCATCTAAAGAGATATACATGGCCACTATGTGCTAAAGGTTCACAGGATGGTTCGTAAGTCCCTGAACAAATAAGGCATTGAAAAGCCTATTAGTATATTGTGTAAAAGGAATAATAGTTCACGAGGGCCATTTCCACTGTTCTGGGAGGTTCAAGGGTACATCCCAGACCCGCTGCCCTCAGTCTCCGGCTGAGGCCACACTGTGTCTGGGGTGGCAGGTGAAAATCTGCTCGGTGGAGACGGAGCGGCAGAGAGACACGTCTCACTCCGTCACCATCTTGATCACTCTCAGCACATTATTTTTAGCCCTTAGTTATACGTCTGTGCTTGTGTCTAGGCCAATATTCATTTTGCATTGTCTTTGCAGAAATCCTTCCTTGTGTTTAACATGTGGCTTTCCTGAAGAAGGTGTCATGCCGAAATGCATGTAGATGATATTGTACTATAAGCCATACATGCAGTGGTTTAATACATTTTAAGAATGATTGCAGTCTTTCATTTCATATAGCTTCTGTTGTATAATATTCCATTGTTAAAATGTTTTTTACAAATTTTTCCTGCACTTTGTTTCTTAGTGTGTGTGGTTTTTGAATTAATGTCAATGCAAAAAGTGTATGTTTCAATAATTTAAAGATTTTTTAGAGTGAAATTGATGTTTAAGTTTCTCTTGGAGTTACAATGTTTTTCTACAAATTTTTGATATATGGATTATTGAATGTTTATCTCTTATAAACTCGTACGACCAGACAAGCTTTGTCTTTTTGCCCTAGTGTGTGTGTGTGTGTGTGTGTATATATATATATATATATATAAATATATATGCATATATATGTATATATATATACATATTATCTTTGCTCCGTAACCTGCCTCATGTCTTCACACTCGCAAGTGGGTGCACAGTCACGCGAGGGCGGACTTGCGTCTATCTTCTGGCTCCAAACACAACAGACGAGCACTCGCGGGTGAGGTAAATCCTTACTTAGGGTTTATTCCGACTGTTACACAAACAAACGCGTTTCGTCGGATCGCCTTTCTCAATGTCTGACATGAATTTGTCAAGTTTCACTCTGTTTCTCTTATCACCCCACAATAAACTTCTCAAGACACTGTTCAACCAAACCAGGGGTCTCCAACCTTTTGTGTAGTGAGAGCTACTTCTAGTCAGTTAAAATCGTCGGGAGCTCCTAAACGCCAAGCAACTTGCGCATTTTTCCGAGAGACCTCCCACGCCCAGTTTCATTGACGTTAAGCCTATTTCTTCAGAGCCCATACTGTAGTTTGAACACAATAACACTGAAAGGAATGACTTTGGATTTGTGCTGTTGGCAAACCGCTTTACGACCTTTCAATAATAGCTTCAAAATCAGGACCTTTCAAAAGCTGTCACTGAAATAATCATAGTAATGCAGCTCAATTAACAAACAAACAGGAACAGCAATCTTACCTTCAATGTGGAACTGTATGATGTCCTCTAATGCTGTGTAATCTGGTAGCCTGGCGGAGGCAGTTCCGAAGAAGTCATTATAGTAGTGAAGTAGTCACACAGTGTGTGGCAGTCAGCCTGTGCAAAGCTTTGCTGAATCACAATTGCAGATGGATTCTTCCACTGTAGCTTTGATAAGATCGCTGTGTTTTTCAGTTGCCGGATAAGCTGAACTTCAGCTCTGTTTGGATTGGAAAGTACCGATTTTGTCCTCCACTCTGATTCTTCAAAAGGTTCAGTTTTGACTTTAAGGTTTTTATGGCACCAGTCATGTTCGCAGTTGTATTGTCATTGCTCCCTTTACTTTGTTAGGAGTGTCAGCAAACCAGGACTGCAGTACAAATTACTTTGTTCTTATTCAACTATAAAGAACTTTGAAAGATGCCGAAGATTCTTCTCTTTAGCTCTTTTTTTATTTTGATGTCAATACACCAGGCCTCCAGTAAACACTGTCTTTTTCTTATCTTGAGCAACAAATGAACATTTAGAAAGGTGCTGAAGATTCTTCTCTCCAACTACTTTTTTCTTGGTGTCTGAAACCCATGCCTGAACTACACATTGCTTTGTTCTTGTTCAACTACTAACTGTTAATAGCAAAAGGAATTTTGAAAGATGCTGAAGATTCTGCTCTATAGCTATCTTTTTTCCTTGATCTCAATAAACCAGGCCTCCAGCAAACACTGATTTGCTCTTGTGCAGCAAATAAAAATTTGGAAAGGTGCTGAATATTCTTCTCTCCAGCTACTATTTCTTGTGTTTGTAAAACAGGCCTGCAGTACAAGTTCCTTTGTTTTTGTTCAACTAATAAAAAAAACTGGCGGCTGAAGATTCTTCTCTGCAGCGACTTTAATCTTGGTTTTAATAATGAAACAGATACCTAGATTTGGTATTTCACCAGGAACTGTGATTGAACAAGTATTGATTGCGAATGCATTCAAATTATTTCAGTGAGAGACTTTACACTGCATGGTGTCCACTAATCCCTTGTAATCTGGGGTGTAGCTTGAGAGGGCAACTCTTATGGAGTCATTTAAATGTTCGTCAGTTAGACGTGTGCGAAACTTTAGATTTTATGAAGTTCATATCCGAAAATGCTGATTCACAAAGATAGGTAGAGCCAAATAGGGAAAAAAGTTTCAATGCAGCTGTGTGGATGTTCTTAAACTTTTCAGCATCCACAAGACTCCAGAAATTCATGTCAGATTGCCTTGATTTCAATTCAATGTCATTTTGAAGTGTGACAATCTCCAGTTCCATTGTGGCAGAGTCAAGGTTCAAACGCACACTACTTTTCTCTGAAATGTCACTAACATCCACTTCCCTGAAGGGGTTTAAAGTGAACATCACACAGGGCTCCACTTGCTCAAAATCACTAAATCTGTCACTGAACTCTTGATTAAGCCTCATGAGGAGGCTACTGTATTTTTCTATGTTCAGGACCTCAGCCTCAGCTTTGTTTTCTGAAAGGATTTGGAGCACAGAGGGAAAGTGCTGCATCTTTCTTTTCTGTACATGCTGTATGAAAAGGTTAAGTTTTGATTTGAATGTTTTGACAGAACTTACCATGTTGGTTATTGTCTTGTTTTTGCCTTGCAACTCGTAGTTCAACACATTTAATTTTTCTGTCAAAAAAGCTCAATCGAGCAACCATTGAGTGTTTGATAACAGTGTGGTATCTTCATTTCTAGACTCCATAAAAGCTTTGACTTCTGGCAATAGCGAACGGAATCTTCACAGTATTTTTCCCCTGCTAAGCCATCGGATCTGAGTGTGCAGTAAAAGGTCACCATACTCAGCTGATAGTTCTTCAAGGGACAATTTGAAGGTTCGGTGCTGCTTGGCCTTTGCACAAATTGAATTAATAATTTTAACAACAGGAGTCATCACATGATCAAACTCCATTACCTTGGCACATATTGCCTGTTGATGTATAATTCAGTGGTGGTTCAATAACGGTGGGAAATCTGGATCTGCTTTACAATTGGCAATGAAGCCAGAATGACGCCCTATCATTGCGGGTGCACCATCAGAGGTTATCGCCACTAACTTTTTCAATGGGACATTTTGTTTCACAAAATGATTTTTCACCTCATTGTGGATGTCAGATCCTCTGGTTGTAGTTTTCAGAGGCAACAAAGTTAAAAATTCCTCTTTATCAGTAAAATCTTCAAAAACCATTCTAACGAACATTGCAAACTGTGCAATATCGCTTGCATCAACAGATTCATCACTTTGAAGAGAAAAATATTTGCATATCTTTAAATCGTGCTTTAACTGATCTATCATGTTGGCCGATAATGCAGATACCCTTCTTGCCATAGTGTTTGACCCTAAATGCACATCTGAAATGGCAGACATAATTTCAGGGCTATTGTTAAAGTCTTTGAATAAGGACTGGGCCATTAGAAGCATTGCTTCCTTCACAATGGCTCCATCTGAAAATGTTGCTTTGTGCTTGATCAAGTGATGAGTAACTATGAAGGATGCTTCAGATGCCGCAGTGGCTTTCTTCGTGGGATTTGTAAAAAAAGACTGCTGTGTCTGCAATGCAGATTTCAGTTTGTTTACTTTTTGTGACCTCAGGCTGCTTCCTTTAGGGAACTTCCTCTCAAAATGCATGTGCTTAGTTGAAAAATGCCTCTCAACATTGCCCTTTTTTCACACTGCAACTTTTGCTCCACAGATTAAACATACACAGTTGTCTTTAATTTGTGTAAATAAAATCTGTTTTCCCACTCTTGATGGAAGTAGTAAGTCTTACTATTTGCCCTTTTGGAGGGACCTGGCTCTTCATCCATGATTAGTTGTGAAGGCTGTAAGCAAGAGTAAAAATGTTGATGAAATCAACATCCGGCTAACAATACTGCAACACAATGCCTCCCCTTTCTTAATTATCACCCATGACAGCACCTTGAAATGCATAAGTTGAGTGTGCACTGTACAAAATGCATGAGGCCACGCATAGCCACCCTGCCTGGCCTTGAATGGCCTCATAGATATATGGAGGCAAGGCAGCGCAAGTCGCTGTGTTGCGTTACTCTGCCCCAGGGAGGTGTTCCATAAGTGGAGCATGGGTTTTACCAAGCACCCACCCATAGATTTTGGCACAGTCTCAGATTCGCAAATGCTTTGCCACCCCAAATGAGGCGTAACAAGGAGAAATACCTTTATTGCTCCTCTTTTTTTCCCTTTTTAAATGTGTGTTGCATTTTGCAGCACACATAGAAAGAGGAAAATACCTCAGTGGATTGTTTTTGTGCCAGAAGGTGCCCCTGTGTGTACCAGTGCAGGGAAAGGATAGGAATGCATCATATAATGTTAAATTAAATATGGCGCATTCCTGCCCTTTACCTTTGCTCAGCAAGGTGGCTTGCTGCGCTGTGTGAAAATTTACTACATATGCCCCCCAGAATAAGGTACTATACCGCTACATGGTATATTTGCATTTTGCGTGATTTGACCTAGTAGTAGTTTTTCAAATAGTTCACCTAATTGCATGAAAGGAAATTATGTGTATTTTGCACACACCTACCATTGATAACCCGAACCAGACAGTGCAAGATATCAAGTGTAGGAGCCGTTTTAAAGATAACGGACTGTTCCCCTGAAAAGTACATTCCCCCAGCCTGAAGAACATCACTCTGCTGTTCAAGGCCAGACAAGCTGTGTAGGCACACTTTTTGTAGATACCAAAGGACAGGTGTTTCCTGAACTTTCACAATGGCACAGATGTGTACAGATCGGCCTTCAGAACTGGAGTGCTGCATGGAATACCTGATCACCATTTTTCAGCACTACGCTGGCAAGGAAGGGGACCGCAGCAAAATGTCATTCGACGAGTTTGAATGTTTCATGACCGGAGCTTAAAAGAAAATGATGGCCTCTTTGGATGGTGGGGTTGATGGGAAGAAAGATAATCAGATTGACTTCCAGGAGTTTTTGAGCCTGATTGAGGGTATTGCCTGCCATGAGGTAATAATGTGAATACAAGGCCAGAACTCCCGCACCCAAGCCAGATCTCAACTATGCACAGATGTACAGTCGTACATCACACTTTGCTCACACAGTTACATTCCATCCATGGCAAAAGATTATACCAGGCCTGGATTACACATTTGTCATCAATGATTAAAAATGGAGGCCATTTCTCACAGTCACTGTATTTTTGTTGTTGTTTTTGACTGGACCCCACACGCTTCAGATCACCTCGAGGGGGTAATGTCAGACTCCAGCAAATAGTTTTATTAGTGTTGGTCCCGCCTTGTTGAGCACGCTAAACGGGCAGTTAATTTGTTATTCTATCTTGCAGCATGGAAAAGAACCGGAGTGTGGAGCAAAGACAACAGAAGTGCCTTCTTTAGTAGCTTCCTTTACCTGAGCCCAAGGCAAAACCAACAACTGCCCAGTCACGCAGAGTACACTCGTCCAATAAACTACTGATCCAGTCATATGGAAGTAGTGCCCCATCTATGCTGCATTGTAATGTACACAAATGAAACTTCACTTACCAACATAAAAGTATGACTAATAACAGCTATTAATTATTACACAGTGCTTTAATCACTGGGCAAGCCAGCGGGTACTCAGAAGCCAATGGGGCGAGACTGCAATGACTCAATAATTATCAATCCCGTCATCCATCAGTAAGCAGGGGACTACCTGACAACGCTAGTCTTTTTATTAATTAAGGGATACACGCGCCTGCTGAACAGATCTCCAACAGAGCATGTCATTTCTACATAGGAGTCTCGAGTCAAGAGCCATGAACTAAGCCACCTACATTTTATGCTTGGTTCGATTCATTTCCAGACATTTACTAAAGCAGCATTTTAAAGCAACAGTTTAATGCACCAGTGCACTCTGATTCAAAGTACAATTCATAACAGCCTTATTCATCTGACGCCCTCTCTCCAATACACCGACTGGGTAATTGAGGTTGTCCAAACAGCATGTGCATTCAGCGTTTGAGCAGCACACATAAAGCAATAAATAATACGTGCGATGCACAATGAAATATTTCACATTGAGATCACCAAATCCACAACAATGAAAGGCTCCAATCTTCATCATAGTGACAAGTACTACAAACCCCTTTGGTATGACCAGGACTGGTGTCCCAGATCCATTACAGGTGACTGGAGGCCAGTGGCCAGCATCTGCACCAAGTATTATGCGTTTGGTATCTCATACAGGATGGGCCATGTTTGAAAACACTGAGTCCATGACAATCTACATGCCATGGCGTAGAGAACACTTTACTCCTGCCTGCATTTTTCATATGGGCCTACAACTTGTAAGAGTTTTCATTGGTGGTCTATAATCCAAAATTGTCCTGAAATCTACTGCGCCCTGAAATGAAGTGCTCAGTGGTGTGTTCAGGAAAGATAAGCAACACTTTATGTGTGCAAGACAGTTATACTGGAGAACACGTTGACTCGTTAACCAAGCTGGTGACCCAATATTAACACTGATCACGTCGTAGTTAATACTTGCAAAGACAAGTAGAAGCAAGAATCCTCAACCTCACACGCTTTTCTCTTATGCCACGTCTAAGTGCAGGAATCGGAAATTACTTGGCGGAGCATTAGTTATTATGCAGTTATCGATTTGTGGCCCCCGCCTCAGCACACATAACTCGCTGGCTGGAAGACACGGATTGAGACAGAGAAGGGTTCATGGAGCGGTAGAGACTGATCGAAAGCACA
This sequence comes from Triturus cristatus, assembly GCF_964204655.1. NCBI lineage: Eukaryota > Metazoa > Chordata > Amphibia > Caudata > Salamandridae > Triturus > Triturus cristatus. The sequence goes on from NC_140581.1 coordinate 361,447,780, forward strand.
ACGACAACACTGCAAACGGTATACTATGCACACACTCCCTCACACAACAAATTACAAAAAAGAGAAGATGAAATTGAAAACCCGTGCATTAAAGGAATTGCGAACTACAACATAATAAGCACTACGAAAAAGCTTTTCCGGACATGTGAGTCAGTCCTAGAATGGGAATCTCAGGAAATATATATACAACCTGCGTGACCGCCTCGAGTGTGACAACTGGTATCAAAATCAAAAGTAACAAATCAGTGTTAACAACACCTCAGAGAGGCCTCTCCCACGGCTTACTTGTTGCTCGGTTGATAAGGCGGCAGGCTGTATTGTTGAAGAGGGCAGATGGCGAGGTTCCCAGCAGTTCTACACAGCTTGCGCGACCTGCAGAACCAGCTGCTCTGCCCTGCCACGCCCGCTGCAGCTCCGCATTTTGCACTTGTGACTGAACAGCTCGGTGCCTGTGAGGGAAAGGCAGGGGGCGCTTAGAGATGGTCACAAGACTCTGATGAGATCACATAGGAAGGAGAGGAACGTCATCCTCTTCGCCACGCCCCACCCCAGCTAAGCTTATGCCAATCTTAGCAGCTGTTTGGGTGAGGGCAGGACATGTAGCCTGAAAGCAGCCTAATAGCCCAAACAACACTAAAGGGCTACTAAATTGAGCACCATGCAGCGCGAGCTACCGCAGGGTCTCGGCGAGATACCGATAGCTCGCGATCGACCGGTTGGAGACCCCTGAACCAAACAAATTTAGAGCTAGAGTATGTACGTATTCATCCCAAACAATAGATACAGGCAGTGGAGGAAGGCAATCATCTTGGGCTGTCCTTATTTAATAAAGGTAATGTTTGCCAGACGTCCATGGATTTTTGAAGATTTTCTTATCACTTTTTCGATATTCAGTTTACCATTATGGTCCTAAGGGTCTGCAATCATAATTCTCCGATAACAGAATAAACGATGCTGTGGGAGTGATGTTCCTTCCAAGTGCCTTTGATATTGCATGTGAAGGTCGAGAACTCATTATTGAGTGTTTGGGAAACGATCCTGTTTTAGGATGATACTAGTAGAGGCATACTGACACAATAAAATTTGTTTGGGAGGCCTTGACAGGAGCTCTAGGTAACATGATTTGCGTAGGGACGGTTAATCCTATATTAGTCATTGCTGTGATTACTGTCATGTTTTAACAAAACTGCAATAAAGTTTGTTTAAAAAAAAAAAACGGAATAAACGATGCTGTCATCTCACAAATCTCTAGTAGGAACATAATGGACCTATCCAAGTTAAGCTCTTAATTGGAGAAAGGGCTGGCTGTCTACACCCAGAGTAGTAATACCAATTTTTTTTACCGTGTTTTATTGCATTTTGTAAACATAAACACAATCTTTTGCAAAGGACATTAACATGTATGGTGATATGGCCAGTCGAATTACAGCAGATGCATATACGTAGAAGAGTTCATAGGTGATATTGATACCACAGTAAGCTATGTACAGTGCACAAAGTTGTGGTGTTATAAATGGCATAAAGATCGAATACGTAGAAAGCAAACAAAACTACAACATAAATGTCTCGCACCCCCAAGTTCGTCTACCTTGTTAGCCCCACATCTATCATCCAGTCAACCTAATGTAACAAGAGTGTGAGTCGTCTCTACACATGAGATATTAAATGAGTTGGCGTACAATGTCGATATCAAGTGTTAGGGAAACATCCAGGGCTGAAATATGCCAGTGGTTGCTTCAATGCGTGCCCCAGGATCAGTCTGTTTCCTCCCCTTGAGCCCTAAATTGTTCCATCATGGCATCCCATACCATAGCTATGGGTTTTTTATGCAGCCCATGGAATTCCTCCCTCTGTAATGCTGGGCTCTCAGTTGAACCCCAGCGCCAAACAGCTACACGCCAGCCCACCACGAGGGGGGCAGTGGAAGGCTTCTAGCTGCGTATTATCTGACGCTTGGCAAAGAAAAGCACTAAGTCCGTGAAGCGTGATTCAATCTCTGAGTTTTTGGGTCTGGGGTATAGTCCCAAAAGACAATGATCTACCGTGTCCCAGTGTGTGCTCCCTGTAAGGGACCTAAATGATTCCCTGATGTCTACCCAATAAGAGAGCAGAGTAGGCCAGAACCACTTCATTTGTAGTAGATGCACATCTTTGGTTCAGCATCCTGGACAAGAAGATGTGGAAGTAGGGAGGTCCTGTGCAATTTAAACGGTGTTAAATATGCCCTATATAATAGTTGTATGAAGCTGGCTCTTTATATAGTGGGCCAAAATGAGGCACACTGTGTAAAGAGTTCAGGCAACCCCAATTGGTTTACAGAGCCAAAAATTATAACACTAAATGCTCTCTTTTGTGGTAGTGTGTGTGAGCAGTTGGGCTTATCAGAGGGTAGTGCTAACCATTTGTTTTACTCACAGAGGCAATAAATGAGACACACATTCAAGAATAAATCTGAGACTAATTTAGAAAAATATGTTGTAATTTTATATAAATTTTGATACCAAGAAGTTTGTTATCAAGTAAGTACTTTTTTAAATATTGAATTTCACAAGTAAGTAAACAGTTCACTTAAATGCGTTTTTATGCAGCAATGCTTTCCTATGGGAAAAAAAGGCATATGTTGCATACAGTTATTCACGGTCAGTTTCTGGGGGTCTTATTAGGGAATTAGGGTGGTGGTGGGCCAAGGTCTAAAGTACCACCAGCAATTACTAGTTACCTACCCTTGGGCGTCCAGGTTCAGAAGTGCTGGTCGGGTTTGTAGCTTTGCGTGCAGGGTGACACAGCCAGTTTGTTGGTACTCAGGCTGGAGCGCTTGGGTGCAGAGTGGATAGGTCGGCTGGGCTCTGTGTGTCCTAGGCCCTTGCAGTTGTAAGTTTTGGTGGTTGAGGGTGCAAAAATCAGGACAGCTGGGCCACTCTGGAAGTGGGTCTCTGCGGCCTTGGTTGCTGCTGCAAGTGGTCTGGTACCCAGGGTCTAGATGCTGTGCCGCTCCGGTCGGTCCTGGTGTCCTCTCCCTTGGCAGGGGGGACAGATCTGACCTTCAGGAGCACAGGTACCTTTTCCTTGGGGGAAGCTGCATCAGGGAGTAGCAACACAGTAAACCGGACTCTGCTTCTTCAGTGCCTGCAGACTGCAGGGGAGTAGCGCCACTACTCCAAGGGACAGTGCTGGCAATCCGCGAAGAGCTGGCAGTCTTCCAGGGTTTTTGGTATCTGCTCAGCTGCAGGATGAGTCACATGGTCACGATTGTCGTGATTGGTGCAGGCAGTTTTGAGTTCTTGTTGTCTTGAGGCTATTCTTTGTCCTCTTCTCCTGGATCTGTCCAATCTAAGTTCCTGGCTTCAGGGGTGCCTCATAAATTCTCAATTGAGGGGAGTTAAGGGGAGGGACAGATAGTAGCCAATAGGCTACTTACCTATAGGGTGACTATACCCACTATTTGACCATTTCCTGTAGGAAGTGGGCATAACCCTGACACAGTGAGCCTAATTCCACCAAAAACAAGATGGTGGAATTCTACTTTTCGTGTTCACATCAGGTAGCCCACCTTAGGGGGGAAGCTAGCCTGATGGGGAATATGCCTCCTGACTAGCTAATTTCCCTGCCTGTCCTGGTGCCAAATGGACCTGGGGCAGAGGGTGGAATTCCCCTGTCTGGGGGAAGGCTGGGTCACATATCAAAGGCAGCAGAAGCCTTTAAAGCCACGTGGCTTAATGTACTGATTACTTAGCCATCCTGCTTGGAGGAGATGACAACATCTCCGGCCGGAGCAGTCATTGTTTCTGCTCTCAGAGAGTGTTGCCACTCACCTGCAAGGGATCAGAAACTCATCTGTGGGGACAGGCTCCTCTACACCAGTCAGCCAGTACACTAGTAGTCAGTAGGTTTTCAGGGGGCACTTCCAAGGTGCCCCCTGAGTACATGTATTAATAAATCCAGCACTGGAATTAGTGAGGGCTTATTAATATGAGATGTTGGAAACCAAACAGCTTTAGTTTCAGTGAAGCCATTATGTAGCTGGGGAACTCGTAATTACTAGTGTCCAGCACATGTACTTAAAATGGCTTCCGTGTAATATCTAAGAATCGACTTGGACATCACAGGGGCATATCTGCTCATGCAGTTATGCCTACACATGTAATATAGTGCACTTTACCTTAGGGCTGTAAGGCATGCTGTATGGGTGACTTACCCATACTACATGCAGCGTCTGTAGGAATAGCACACAAGAGGTGGGCCATGTGAAGTCTTTACTTTTCTCTGCACCATGTCACGCAGCCTGCAATGGCAGTCTGTATATGTGTGCTGTGGGGTCCCTTAGGGTGGAACAATACATGCTGCCACTCTTAGGGACCCCCTTTAGCCTCCTTGGCCTAGGTAACATGGTACCATTTACTAGGGACTTACAGGGGGTGCTAAAGGTATTACCGATTGGGGGAACAATTGCACAGTTTTAGTGAAAGAGATCTGGCAATGGGGACCTGGATAGCAGGAACCCAGTGCACTTCTGTCAAAATTGCAACCAATACCAGACAAAAAGTGAGGGTGACCATGTCAAATAGGGGCACTTTCCTACAATAGTGATAACTAGATGAATTTGAAACGTGTGTTGTGTGGTATCATGCTGGGGTATTCTAAAAGAAAACTCCATTCCACGTCATGGAATGCATGATCAAGGTCTGTTTCCCATTGGCAGTCAGAGGGACCAGTAACGTGTGTAAATGGGAGCGCAAGCCTTTATAAAGCCACCTGACTGCATTTCTGCCAGTGCCAATCTCAAAAACTGCCTGTACTAGTGTGTGTATCAGGTCTTGAACCCATTGGTTACCAATATATTTGAATATAACGTAAGAGGGCATCTGGAAGCTTGTGTAATTGCATAAAATCCTGGTAAGGAAACAGTATTCCATCTTTGAACAGGTCGCCAATAGTGGTGATCCTTATCGCTTCCCATGGTGCCAGTCTGGTGGACATGAGAGTACCTACTGGGGTTGACAGGCTGCATAGAGGGATGTTTGGGGCGCAAGGTGTAGTGGTACGGGTTTATCGGAGTGTATCCTTCCAGTATGTTACAGCGTTATGCAGGAGTAGAGGAAGCTTGGAAGGCTGTGCAGCCCAGGGTAGTAGCAGTTTTTGTAAGCCACAAGCGCCGCATAGTTTGTGAATATCCAATTTCCTGTAAATGTATCCCCACCCGCCAATAATTCCACCACCATCCGTCGGCAGTTGTAGTTTAAGGGGGCTAACGTGCTGCCGAAAGGAGCCCCAGATAAGGTCAAGTAGAAAGGAGTCCAATGTCTTAAAAGCAGACCGAGAGATCATGATTGGTAAATTTACTAAATAATTTAGAAATGTGGGTAGGGTTACCATCTTTGAAAAGGCCAACCAGCCTGTTACTGAGAAGGACAGCGTGACCCAGACCTTCACCTGAGCTTGTAGTGCCCAAAATGTAAATTCCCATCTAGTAGGTCCATGAGTGATCTGTAAACCTGAATGCCCAGATACCCTAATGTGAAGTGTGCAACCGGTATGGTATGTACACCAAGGGAGACTGTGTCTTGGGGCATATTGTTGCGGAAAGAAAATGCGTGTGATTTGGCAGAGTGTAATAGAGACCGTTGTGATGTTCATACTGAGGACCTGATTGTAAACAACCATGTAGTCCGCGTATAAGGAAACCGCATGAGACTGGGGTCTTCTCGGAATTCCTCAGTCTGCAGCCTGCTGTCTAAGTTTCTGCGCTAGGGATTGCATTGCCAATACAAATAACAGGGGTGACAATGGACATCCCTGACGTGTTCCTCAGGATATCGGATATTGTACGAAGATGTGTATGCCCGTTTTGCTCTCGCTGTGGGGGTGGCATAAAGTAGCCTAATGTAATTAATGAAGGCAGGAGCGATGTTGAATTTTCGCAAAACAGAAACATATACTCCCAGTCTAGGAAATCAAATGCTTGTTGGAGGTCTAGTGAGAAGAAACCAGCATCAGGAAATGGATTGTGTGTTATTTCCATTACCTGATATAGGCGTCTGATGTTTAGAGAGATACTCCTTTGTGGGATAAAGCCACACTGATCAATTTGAACTAGGTCAGGAAGTAGAGGGAGCAGCCTTTTGGCCAGCACTTTACTAAGGATTTTATACTCTGAGGTTAAAAGAGAGTTGTCTGTATGAGGAAAGATCTCTCGAAGGCCGACCTGGCTTGAGCAGGTAGGTGATGAGGGCCTGCTTGGTAGTCGGGGGTAGTGTTTCTGCCTTCATGGATGCCGAGTATAATTTCTTCAGATGTGGGATCAACCGGAGGCAAAGGTATAATAAAATTTGATGGGCAACCCATCTATGCCTGGGATTTTATTATGTGCCATCCTGCTAATTGCTTAGTGTATTTCACCTGGCGCCACAGGGGCCTCCAATGTCGCTTGCGATGTCAGTGAGATCTGAAGGAGTCTTAAACTACACAGGAAAGCGTACATCTCTGCGGTGGGTTGAGTGGGTATAGCCCTATACAACTCAGTGTAATAAGAGCAAAGGGTTCATTAATTCTACCAGTGTAGTGCATTGTACCTTGGATGGTGTTGTGATAGATAGGATCAGAGTAGGGTACATTGGTGGTTGTATCATACAGGCAAATAACGTCCTGGCCCTATCATCTTTGGAGTGAATCCTCTGTATGGTTTTAAAGTCTAGAAGTCTCAGATGCTCCAATAGCTCCGCATGTTGTATCTTATTGTCCTGTAGGTCACCCAAGCATGCAGGGGCATGTGCTGTCTTTTGTTTAAGGAGTCCCAGCCGTGTTTCTGTATGTTGCAAATTCCGGAGGACGGAGTGACTAGCACCCATTGTAGTGGTTATGGACACTCCCCTTATCACAACCTTACACTCCCACTCTATGGGGGATATTCTCAAGAACGTGTGATAATTATCGCAAAATTAGCTTAATGCAACTTTGCACATTGCAGTCTATCGCGACAAAATAACACCATGTTAACGCTGTATTCTCAACCCGGCGGCACCATGCGATAGTCTGACGATAACGCGCCAAATGATCGCGTTGAAATCAACGCGACTTCGAAAAAACACGAAAGCAAAAAAAGTTGCGATGTGGCTAATCGCGATGCAAAAATCAACGATAAGCAGCGACAGGCCTGCAATTCCCATGCGTCATGCGGGAAAATGCACTATAAAAGCACAGAAAAACACAAGCAAAATAATTCAAACTGCGTAGCAACATGGAGGAAGCCAGAGAAAGCACAGAGGATGACCAGAACCCCACAAGCCCCCATGAGTACCAGCCTGGGACCTCGGGCTCATAGAAGGGCAAGGAGAAGAAGACGAGGAAGATGAGGTTCAGTCGGCAGGAATACAGGATCATCATCACGGAGGTGATAGAACACCACCAACAACTGTTCGTCACCTCCAACGTGTCATTGGCAAATAAAAATGCAATATGGCAGGCCATCCTGGACATGGAGAATGCAGTCAGAGTGAGGAGGAGGACAATTGGAGAGGTCAAGAGGCGCTGGAATGATGCGAAGCGCAAAACCAAGGAGAAACTCGCTGAGAACCATCAGGCAGCAATGCAGACTGGGGGTGGCAGTCCAGCGGAACACCAGGAGCTGGATGAGATGGAAGAAATGGTGTCCACAGTCATCAGTGGGGAGATGGTGGCAGGAGTTGGGGGTCCGGATACTGCTCGACATGACCTGACACAACAGCACCAGGGTGAGTACCCAACAGGGACTCGGGAAACGGGGGAGATGGGCACAATGGCACACATGCACAATTAAGCAGAGCACACTGCACAGCTACAATGACTCTGGATCATGTCCCTCATCCCCTTGGCACACTGCAGCACACATGCAAACACCAAGTAGGCCCCCGTCCACTATGGGCACATAGGGATCCCTCCCCACACAGCACCAATCTCACAACCAACACATGCACACTTGTGAAAACCAGCAAAGCTGCATGTCTGTGAGCCACACTGACAATGCAAGTGACACTGCATGGCGAATAGCATGGCTGGAGTCCAATTATTATGACATGGTGCACGCCACGACACTGAAGCGGCTGAGTGTGGAACACATCTGTAAAGGAGCAGGTCACACTCTGACACATCCATGTTCACATACAACCCCTGACGGCAACAACACATCTGCAGATAAACCATGCCCAAGAGTCACAACTCCCACCAAGGGCCTAAATTAGCCAAGTCTGCAACATCTCAGCACTGTAGAAGCACAGAAGTCAAAGGCACACCGCCTCACATGGATAAGGGGCAGCAGAATCACAGCTGCAGGGGCGACTCATCCACAATGCAGCACACGCACATTTCAACAACAGTACATCAACATTGACGACAATGTGGAACAAAGTGCAACACTTTCACTACAGAACAGAGGACACAACTTGTGCGTAGAAACTGGCCAATCACATCTGGCATAGCAGGAAACTGTGAGATGAGAATGTACGTGTACAACCTCACATCCGTGATGTAGTTCAAATGTCCACTGTCCCGCATCAAATAGTCAGCTTGTTGTGTTTCGATTTAGATGCTCGTACATAGATTTTCCTAAATCATGTCCTTATATAGGCACAATTCGCATTGCCCTTATATAGGCATAGAATCCCAGTCCTTATTTAGGCATTAGCCATGCTATCCAAATACAGGCATGTTCACCTACATCTGTCTATCCCCACGTCACAAAGAGTTCTTAGAAACCAGACCCTTAAGCCATTGGGACTTTCCCCAGCTAGGATTATTGATTTCTCCAAGAACTCATCTATTATGCATGAGCTACTATTTCTTAGGGGTTCATTTATGACGTCTTCCTCTGCCCAACTTTACGTCAATGCTAACATTCCTAAGTACCTTCCAGATATAAATATACCTTCCCTTACCATGGCAAACCACGGTTCGGCTACACAGCTCGATACAGCTCGCCATGGCAAGTTTGGAAGAATACGAGTCCCCGCCTGAAGCACTGACTAGACGCTGTGTTCTGACTCCCTTCGCGGGTTGTTAGAGTTTGAGACCCGGTAAGAGATTCCCACCTCTCTCATTCTAAGGTATGGAGCTGACAAGAACCTAGAGGAACTCTTGGCATACAAACTTGGCATATGCAATACTATAGCATACAGCATCTACTTCTTACCGTGCACTACACTTAAGTTAGGTACACTGGGGTAGAACGATTTAGAAGTATCAAACGAGTATCCACTTTTTAGCCTATGTTATTTATGTATATGTGTATGAATATATGTCATAGCTAGAAGACAATGTTATTGCAGTATTATTTCTTCTTACTGCTTACGCTGTGCGTATTATATCTCGCATACTGTCTTGAGATTGTAACAGCTCATATCTCTTTCACGAGAAACAAGACTGTTCAATCAATTATTTTATTGAAACGCCCGTCTATCTATTTCTGTGTAACTCTGAAGAAACCAAGCATGCACGATTGACTGTGTGAAACTGTTATCTATTGTTTCCACGATTCTGAGACATGTTCCGATTCTAAGGGAAACAAAGATGTCATGTTTATTCAAGGAGTTTCTAATGGCCTCTGAGTTAGCTGGCACACAAAGTAATTAGGTTTAATGTACTCGATAGAGGCATACTGACCTCAGTCTTATGCCACAACTATAGTGTATATTATTCCAATGCGCAGAGCCTATAAGGGAAATAGGAACTACACTACATGGCACCCAACGGGTTTGGTAAGGCACTAATTTAACGCTAGATACTGAAGTAACTCAGTTGTGCTTTTTTCAGAGACCCCTACTCATAATACTCCATAAGACGTCTGGAGTAGGTAGGGTTAATATCCGCCATAGCTTAGTAGGATGAAAATCCTATATATTAGCTGTTTGGTTTGTTCAACGTTGAAGGATACAGTGTTCCAAAATATTGTGCACCTTATCTTTGTTTCCTTGAAACTTGTTCTGCATTTTTCAAAAAACAATGTCCCAAAATGGGGATAATAATACCGTGACCGGTGAGGCTTCGACTAACCAAGTCGTAACAGCTTTTAATCTTACAGGTTTAAATGAGGGTGTTATCAACATCCATCCAAATTTAAGGAGAGCCATCACTCTAAAACTTATAAAACATGGCCTAACACCAAGAGGTGGTAGAGCAGTTTTTGTGATAGAGGCACATGAACCACCTGAGGAATATATTCCTTTCGAGGATATTGAAATTCCACTCACATACCAGGAGCATAATCTCTGGTTTAAAGGCACCCTAAAACATTACAATCACATTACCAGGGTCGGTCCACTAGGGAAACCAGGAGAAACATGGCCGATTTTAGCCGGCTACACACCTCATCCTGACATTGAAGCAATGTCAGATGAGGAATTACTTAATCAAATACAAGAATTATTAGAATTACACAGTTAAACCACAACTGTCTGAAGGTCCTGAGAAGGACTCTATTAAACACAGTCCTACATCTTCTAAAAAGAAGTGGGAAAATAACAAACAACATTCAAAAGAGAAACGTTCTCAATCCCGAGGTAGGTCTCCTCAAAAGGAGCCCTCTGAAAGGAGGTATAACCTCAGGAATAGGGATAATTTGAGAAAACCTGACAGGTATCAAGATACTGATACACGTTCCTCTCTTACCTTTCAGATATCGTCACAGACATCCGAAAGAGTGAAGTCCAAAGACGATCAACACGCTCAGAAAAATAAATCAAAACCTCAATTCACTAAGAAGAAGGTAGGTGGTCTGAAGATCAGACATGCAGAGAATTCTGAGAACACAACTCAAGAACGGAGAATGGGCTCAGACAATGCTGGACAGTGCAGCAGAAGTAACAATAGCTCGCCAGAACCTGAAGGAACTTCTGGAGATAGTGGACTTGAATGAGTACATCACAGTTGAGACTGTAGACACCAGGGGGCAGATTTACAAGCCCCTTGCACCTCATTTACGCCACCGTTGCGTCACTTTTTTGACGCAGCGGTGGCGCAAATCCTACGCCATGGTGCGGGGTACTTACAACGTGACGCATCTCCCAGATGCGTCCCGTTGTAAAGCCCTGCACCACATGTAGGCGTTCCTGCGTAGGGCGGGGCGTTCCAGCGCAGGAACGCCTCCTACAAGTGGCTGAGTGAATTCTACAAGATTTCACTCAGTCACTTTTAGACCCATGCTGCGTCAAAACCCTGCGCCTGCCTGAAGCAGCAGCAGCATTAGCAAGATTGGGCCCCCTAGAGCATTGCTGGAGCTGCGTCGCAACTCCAGCAATGCACAACTTTTACGGCACAGATGCGTCACGCATCCATGCCGTTTTTGCCCCATGGTGCGCCGCATTGTAAATGGTGGCGGAGCTGTGGCTCACAATAACTGGCGCATCCCTGCTGATATGCAGGGATGCGCCAGTTATAGTAAATATACCCCCAGGGTTAGTACTCCACAAAGGTTATATGAAATAACACTCCGGATGGAGGGAGACATACCAAGAAAAGTGAGAGCACTCTTTTGGGAAAAACTTTCAAGGGTTTATGATATACTTCTAGCAGAACAGGACTGGCCACCAGAACCAGAATGTGTCAGGGAGTGCCCACATGGCGAGGACATCATTGTGCTAGCCTTCTCCAACCATGTTCCAATACATTTAAAATATACATATGCCAGGAATGGGTAGTTGCCCAGGCACAGCATTATACAAAAATCATGTAGGATGGGATGAGGACTCACCTCACCACAAGATACAGTTAAAAAATCAACCTACTGCACAAAGGCAGTACCCAATTAAGCAAGAAGTTAAAAAACATGTCAGGGAGATCTTACATCAACTTGAATGCCAAGGGGTGATTGAAACATGCACCTCATCAATGAACAATCCTTTGTTTCCTGTCTCCAAACCAGACAATACATATCGTCTAGTTTTGGATTACAGACACCTGAACACTTGCCGTGCAAAATGCACACAGTATAGCATTAATGAATAACATTGTGCGCAAAAAATATAAAACCACATTAGACATTTCAAATGGTTTCTTTTGTCAAAACGTAGCACCTGAAAGTAGGTACATGACAGCTTTCTCAAAAATGGGGACACAGCGTCACTTTTGTCGACTCCCTCAAGGGTTCAAGAACAGCCCGGGGTTATTCTCAGCAAGAGTAACAGAGTTACTACAAATTTATGATGACGAGGCATTGTCATATGTCGATGATATCAATCTGACAGACGATGACCTGGATAGGCACTTGAACAGGGTGAATGCCATTATACTGGGCTTCGCCTCTGAGAGCTATAAATTCAACCTTAAAAAATCCAGAATTGCCCATCTCAATGTCCTTTTCCTAGGATATGAGTTTTCAAGTGAAGGCAAAAGCCTGGCAGCTAACTTTTTTGAAAAGTGTGCGCTGCTCCAACCTCCAAAAAACACTGAAAAACTTACAGTCGATTCTAGGTTTCCTGAATTTTGGAAGAACTTACATTCTAAATTACGCAGAAAGGGTTAAACCGCTCCATGAATTAATCAAACCTGATTTCCAATGAAAAATTTGACACAAGAGCACACAGATATCCTGTGTTCACTTCAAGCTGAAATGTTAGCAACACCCACTTACAAACACGCGTAAATACACGCAATTTAGTGATTCGAATCATTTCAGGTCAATGCGGATTCACCTGCTTAACTTTTAATGAAGGAGAAAAAGTACCAATTGCATACAAATCACATTTGTATACACAAGCAGAAATGCGCTTCACTTTAGAGGCAGTTACAAAAGTGAGCATTCCAAATGCAAAAGCTTTACATCCAAGATGGATACAATGGGTTAATTATCTTGCTGCAACAGATGTTGAATATGTTTTTGATCCTTATTTAAAAACACAAGCATTCCTGCAATATGAACATGAATGTACTCTGCCTATTGAGAATCTCCCTCTTGATCAGTACGAATTTATAATTTTTACTGATGGATCAGCACAACCCGCTACGGAAAGTAAGCAAGCTTACAGTGCAGCGTGCGCAATCGTGAAAGGTCGCATGCGTGATGGTAAATTCCGACCAATGGTCACTAAAACACAATCTATAGGAGATTGTACAGCTCAGCGAGCTGAACTACAAGCATTAAAATTGGCACTTGAAAATACGGATTGCGAATTCCCCATACTTATAGTGTGCGATTCTTTTTACTGTGTTCAATCATATGATGAATATTTACAGAATTGGCTTCAAAATGGTTTCAAAGATGCAAAAGGTGGCACAATCAAGCATAACATGCTTTGGGAAGAAGTAGTTCAGCTGCGAAATGGAGTACAAAACACTCACGTAATACACACGTTGAGTCATCAACGTGATGACGTTCACATTGCAGGGAATTTATTGGCTGACGAAGCCACGAAGGGGGCTGTGCAAACGGCTTCCATAGCTGCGATCACTCGTTCAAAAGCGAGAATAGACAGTGAGATATTATTGGCTGTCAATGCTTCAAGCAAAGGCAGTGGTGCAGCGTTACCTAAAATGTTTCCACTCAAATACTCGTACATAATTGATGCAAACAATTTTCCATTTGCTCGAATCCCTGGAGTGGGGTATAGGGTAATTCCAAACATGGAACGTAGATGAGGACTAATCCTAGCAGCACATGAAGGGATAGCCTCTGCCCATGCAGGTGTTTCTGCCACAGTATCGTTATTGAATCAGAGATATTGTTGGCCCTGCATTAGGAAACAGACCAAAAACTATGTGTTGGAATGTGAAATATGCCAACAGATAAAAGTCTCTAAGGTGAAAAGTCCTGCGCAGACACCCCTGTTAATTTCAGATAAACCATTAGCTTGTGTTTACCTGGATCACTGCGGTCCCTTACAAAGGGATGGTAACTATAAATATATCATGGTCGCAGTGGATTTGTGTTCAGGGTTCCTATGGATGTGGCCTCAGCACGCGGCTGACACTCGAACTGTTATAAAAGATTTGCAAGTCTTTATCGACACATACGCAATTGGCACACTACATTCTGACCAGGGCCCTGCGTTTAGCTCTCGAGCTTACAAAGAAGCCATGGCCAGTTTGGGCGCTGCATTGCGGTACTCCTCTCCATTCCATCCTGAGGGAAATTCTGTTGTGAAAAGGAAAAACCGGGACATAAAGCAGTCTATAACAGCTAAGGTATTAGGTTTGGGTGATGGGTGGGTCAAACATCTTTATGGGGTCCAACGCTCATTAAACAATTTGCCAAGAAGTTCTCTGGGGATGTCAGGGGGGGGGTCACTCCATATGAGGTCCTATTGGGACAAGAATGTGGGTTCCAGATCTCGAAGGTAAAGACACAGTGGTGGAAAATAAACCAGTTGATATCAAAGATCGTTTGACTGTTTTACAGGACTTAAATGAACTAAGATTGAAACAAAGCAACGTGTTCCTGAAGTTAACCACCACTGGGGAAATTCCAGCCGTCCCAGCAAGGCCTGTCTGGATCCCAAAGATTGGGGATCTAGTCAGAGAGAAGATCGCGGACAAAAAGGAATTTGGGCCTTCTTACAGACAACCAGTACATGTCCTAGCCATCCACGGAACAAGAACAGTACTTCTGCCGCCCCTTGCTGGAAAAAAGGAGAAACGTTTTGTTTTAAATGACCTCATCGAACCACACTATGTGGCCAACACTAAGCAGTAGGCCTTGTGGACTCCGACCAAGTAGCAGACGTACTCCTCTAGCTACCATTCAAGAGGTTCAAACTGAAAGACTCATCACCATTGAGGAGTCAGTAGTAAGAAATGAAGGACTAAGCAACAATGCTATGGAACTCATTCCTCTTGAAACCCAAATAACAGTTAGTCCTGATACACCTGTCTCCACACCAACGTAACACGTGATCAACTGGTGCCAGCGAATATAACGAATCCTGATGCAATTTCAACCATTGACAGAACTGCCTCTGGCTATTTCATTAACTTTGATATTTTTTCTGAGGATCCAAGTGAACCTGAAACAACGCCAGCCAAAAGAACTTCCAAAGAGCAAGCACAAGACTTTTTTCATCTCCTGAAAAAGACTTATCTTGTTTCACCATGGATTGAACTATGGATTATTTCTAGAATACTTTTCTTTCTGCTTTGGCTAGCTTTAGTAATGACTCTGAGCATGCTGATAAATGGAAGATATATTCACTTGGACACAGAAAGTAAAAATGTGAACTTACTTTTGAAACCACACAAATCATCCCATCGTGAAGCAAGAGACTTGTCAGCAGTGAACATCACAGCCGTTCCTATACAAGATGGTATAGTTTGGGACAAAACGGATTATGGTATATTCGGCCCGTCTGAACTTTTGAAGATTCCACACTTATTTAAGATTTCATTAAGTGACTTTATTACCTCCAGTACCTATTCTGATGATTGGGACTTTGAGACAGTAAATAACATGATGCCTGATCTAGAAAGATCTGCTGCATTCTCTAACCATGAATACTTAGAGGGTTCAACAGACTTTGAACAGCTTTATTGTTACAACCACTATGGTCATCATTTCTTGCATAGATCTGCAATATCTAGAAATGTATTTATGTATAACCAATGGGAACATTGTCGTACACCACCAAGGGGTAGCTCAAAAACGTTGGCAATGAAGTTTCCATATTTTTCAGGGTACAATACATCCAATGCGGAAACATTTTACTTTAAAAATGTGAACAAAACAGGAACGAAAAATATGTTAACTAATACAAAACAGATTTATTCTGCAGCCTTTATTGCCCAATTTTCTAGACAGGGTTTCGACTTTTGGAAAGACACAATTGACACAAAATCTGTCTAGGGTACAAAAGATTGGCAAGTGCAGGGGATAGAAGCTTTGTTTAGAGCCTGCATCATTCCACAGCAAATAATGTTTTTGAATGACACTGTCCAACAAACGTCTTGCCTTGGGTTAGCCAAGATCAAAGACATGAACACACCGTACATACCGACACCTGAAAGTAATAGCACTACACAGGGGGAGGTCGACGTACATACAATTTTACAAAACAACAGATCAGATTCTGAATGGGAAAAATGGTTGCTCTAGCCCACATACACAAACATCTGTAAAGGAAGATTCCTGAAAAGAATACAGGGTTTTACAATCAATAGGCCAGACCCACGTTATGTTTAAAGACCACATCCAGGGGTAGTAACAACATACAGTGTAGGGGAAAATATGCCTTGATTGGCTACAGACATCTACACTACAGGATGTGAAACAACACTTATCTTTACTTAAAGAAGGCGCAGACCTTAGGGATTTCTTGCTAGGTCCAAGAAAACTGCGTCAAAAACGTTTCATATATGCCGGCATCTATGCTGCTTATAATGAAATATGGAAGGTTACCCAAGCAGAGGCCGCAGAAAGAATACGAGAACTTGATCGTATTAATTTAGAGAAATCTCTCGCTGTGGTCGACAATGGGTTAATGACTCATTGTATCCTCTGCTATAGACATTGTAGAACAAGATTTGGTCCTGCTGTGCCAAGGCCAGTCTCAATTACGTTCTATTCTGTTATTAGGCTGGACGCTACAAAACTTGCATGCAGGCTATGTGCTTTGGCGTTTCATCAACACGTCGTCTCTGTTTTCAGAATACAATCTCACTGATAAACAGATCGAACTGGCACAATGGGGAGCAAAGTATACAGTGCTGAGCATTGAAAAACTGGAAAAAATGCCATTTACAGTAGCAGAAAAACCAGCTACCGAATGGATCTTTCATGGCAAAATAACTCTGCCATTTACAACTTTCCATTTTTAGTATTACCTCAAACAAATGCAAGCAGGCAAATATGAAAGGTTGGGTAAAGAATACATCAAGACATCCTGGGATTTACCTTACACACACAGATGTTGGAGTGGGGGGGCGTGAAGTGTTTTTTAGCAGTACACACTGTGAAAATGCACTAAGCGGTTCACTCATATCTCTGGATATTAGTTTACACGGGGCCTGTAGCGGTTCCACTGCAAATTTATCCTGCCACCTGCAAGGTTCACCAGCCGCTGTGATTTATCCAACGTTTGGCCAACTTTCAAATGGGAGTTACCTCATGTTGAATGATCAGAGCTGTTGTGGCATGTTGCCAGGTATCCCATATCTAATAACGGTTGGCTCCAGGGTCACTTGCTGTATGCATGTTTTGGTCCCCCAAATAGACACAGTCAGGAAGTCGCCTTTATGGCCTTCACTGAACATCTCTTCTATACGAATTGATACTTTAAGCAGCATGAAAGCCATTCTTTTACAACAAACCGTGCCTTTGACCTTGGCCAAAGAAACCTATGATCTACAAATTGCAAGTACTTCGGCTGAGATACAGGCTCTGTTGCGTACAAACTGCCCTACACATTTCACAGAAATGTTGGGACGTATCTTAAACATGTCTGATACGAGCGGTATTGGGCCTGTATTTAAGACCATATGTTCGGGACTGTTAACACCTTTTCAAGCAGTCCTCGGAATCATTCCAAACTTCGTGCACCCGGTGTTTGTTGGTCTGCCGCTAATTCTAGCACTCGTCGCAGGAATTCTGTTTTTATTCCTACTACTACGCTATGGCAAGCCAATCCACCAGTGTCATTCCCAGCACCTTTGAGAAAGTTCTCCTGGAAAGAAAGTTTCGTGAGCGCATAGTGCAACTTTTGGGCTTACCTCGTCTACAAGAATTAAATACCACATGGTTTCTGTCATTCAGACCAATCTGGCAAGATTGTATCTTACCTGTTCTATGCTGCCTGCTTTGCGGTGAAGAATGCGTGCTAGACATCTGTCTGACACTCCAATCAGTCATGCCAACGGATATCGATACTCTGCTGGACCCGATAACGGCCCACGCTCTGTGTTGTCCCCAGAGGCTACCAATCCTGATGACGGCATTCGTTGAGATCTCACAGACGCAACATGCTACTGCTGAGGTACGAGATGGATCAACAGGCACACAGGTAACATCGGAAACGAACATTGCTACTGGCGATGCTTGACATCTATGTGCAGTTAATCTTCTAAACAGGGTATTACAACTATCACCGACATCAGTAGACGATCTTTTGTCTACAGGAATAGAGGATTTCATGTTTTCACCAGTCCCTTACACTAACTTTTGATTCGGCTCACAGTGTACTGGGAAAGCTATGAATGTGGCCTTCATTTTTCAAAACAAAGGCAAAACCTTGGAACATTTTCCTATGATTAATTATTTTTTTCTAAATTTGAATTTTTCTTATTCTGGCAAAGTAATCTGCTTACAGTAGAACTATTCATAGAGAACAGACTTCTTTGAACACTTCCAGGGACCCATTGTCACCTTTATTCACCACAATTTCATTTATGTACCATGACATGAAATGGCTTTGACCTTTTCTTCTGTATTCGTGAGCCATTTCATCACTGTATATATTTATGTTCATTCATTTAGCATTTACTGTAAACATATGCTTAGAATGGAACATTGCTTTGAATATGTACAGCACCTTTGCATTTCACGTCTAGCAAAGGTTTTTAACAAAGACTTATTTTAGTATGCTTTTACAAATGTTTTTAGCAACATGTGGTACTCAATTTTATATGTTTTGCATTTTAATGTTTAGCATTTAGTACTGTCGATCATTCGAAAGTGGAGTGGGTGTTGTGTTTCGATTTAGATGCCCGTACATAGGTTTTCCTAAATCATGTCCTTATATAGGCACAATTCGCATTACCCTTATTTAGGCATAGAATCCCATTCCTTATTTAGGCATTAGCCATGCTATCCAAATACAGGCATGGTCACCTACATCTGTCCATCCCCACGTCACAGTGAGTTCTTAGAAACTAGACCCTTAAGCCATTGGGACTTTCCCTAGCTAGGATTATTGATTTCTCCAAGAACTCATCTAATATGCATGAACTACTATTCCTTAGGGGTTCATTCATGACGTCTTCCTCTGCCTGACTTTTATTCAATGCTAACATTCCTAAGCACCTTCCAGGTATAAATATACATTCCCTTACCATGGCAAACCATAGCTCGGTTACACAGCTCGATACGGCTCGCCACAGCAAGTTCGGAAGAATTCGAGTCCCCGCCTGACGCACTGACCAGACGCTGTCATCCCTGCTCGCAGAGAATCCAGCTTCCAGTGTTCTGACTCCCTTCGCGGGGTGTTAGAGTTTGAGACCTGGAAAGAGATTGCCTCCTCCCTCATTCTAAGGTATGGAGCTGACAAGAACCTAGAGGAACTCTTGGCATCCAGATAAGGATTGGCTGCAGAGGACCGTGAATCTATGTAATAAGAAGACCACTTGAATAAATCTTGTTATCCTTCCTGTCATCGGATTTCAAAATGTCGCATGCACTGTCCCACAGGGAAAAGTCTTAAGATAATGTGTACTTTCAAACATGAATGCAGACCGGATGATGAACGGCGAGCTTCAGCCACACTGTCACTGCTAACAGTACAACTTCATGATACGAGTGTACCAAATACAACTGTAAAGAAACGGTTCTCAGGTGCAACCGGTGGTGTGACTGTCTGGCAAAAAAACGCGATGTTTGAAAGTACACATTATCTTAAGACTTTTGCCTGTGGGACAGTGCATGCGACATTTTGAAATCCGATTACAGGAAGGATAACAAGATGTATTCAAGTGGTCTTCTTATTACATAGATTCACGGTCCTCTGCAGCCAATCCTTATCTGGTTTGCCTGGATGAGTTTTTCTACCGTAGTTTTGAACAACCAGCAGTGATGTTTCCTACATATTGATCGCCTTGAAAAAGTCTTAGTAAAAGACGAAACACGTGTCGGCTAGATCATGTGCTGGGATTCCTTTTTAAACAATAAAGGTGACAATCTACCAAAGATGAAGGGGTTTGGTTTTTGTTGGACACGGAGACTACTGATTGATTGAATTGATCTCCCCTACATGTACTGATGAGTACATGTTTTCTTGTGTATATTGATCAACATATATTAATGTTGGACTGATTTATTTACATACTTTTATTCCGTTCAGGCTTTCTCTAACTGCTAATACATGCTTGTTATGTATTTAATATGCTGGTGATGTCTCTAGGTAGTAGATGTCAATATTTGCTTTGAGCACCCCAACCTAATTGATAATATTTCATATTACATGCTAAAGGAAAATTTGTCCTGAACATACTCTTTGCTAGATTCTGTTGTGTGGTTTTTCCTTTTTAAGGAACACTACTACCTATTTTTGTGTCTGATAATTAAGTTTAATGTACTCGATAGAGGCATACTGACCTCAGTCCTATGCCACAACTATAGTGTATATTATTCCAATGCACAGAGCCTATAAGGGAACTACACTACAAGCTCCTCCCAAACAATCACAATGTACATTGTCATGCAGTCTGTATGTAAACTTGAACTATGCGTCAGCATACATGTCAACACAATGTTAAAATGCACCTCCCCTTCACATTGCAGAGGGACAATCAACACCTCCTGTTGAGCAGACCATGGAACTCATCAGTGATGATGAAGAGGACCCCCACACCTTCGACACCGACACCCTACAACTGCTCATAGACAGGTACGGCAACCCACCTCCAGGAGCAGGGCAGCCCAGCAGCATCGAGGAGACCCCACCCCCTGCACAGACCACACAGCAGGAAGCAACCACCACCACGGCTGACTACAAGGACCTCACCGAAGAACACATTGCATTCCAAGGCCAGGTGTTAGACTGCCAGAAGGAAGTGGCTGAACAGGTGTGGGTGGGATTTGACAACATGGCAGCCAAACTAGATGACATACGTGGGTGTCTCAGTCACATAAGGGACCACTTGCACTCCCTAACGGACACCCACAGTTCGCTCCATGATGTCCAGCAATCCATGCCCAACACCGCTGGAGTCATGCCTCTGGGAGGAGAACAACTGTCTAGTCAGAGTGGCCTCAGCAATGTCAACCGAGAGTTGGCACAGATACTGAGGGTAATGGAGAACATGGAGCGGATGCATGCGGAAAGAACGGCTGCCACGGATGCACACCAGCGAAAAGTTGTTGGGATCTTCCATGCTCTGCAGGTCCTAGTCATTGCATTGCTGTCACTGAGGCAGTCGCAGATATATGCTGCTGATACTTCCACAAACACATATCCGGCCCCTGATGTGTCAGTGGCACACAGTGCTGCAGACCAAACATCAGCACCCCCATGTCAGACAGATGACATAGAGGACGAAGAGGCTGGTGATTCCACCTGTGTAGTAAGAAGGAGCCAGTAGCAATCTACTCCACCATATGCCCTGTTTCAGCTTGGTTCTGCTCCCAGCATCATGCCCTGTAACAACACCTCCCACTGTCCCCCGAAATACTCTGCGACACTCACCTTGGACCTCGCCGTATTCTCTTTGCTTAACAATGACACAGAAATCAGACTGCGGACTGTACTCTTCCTCTTCCGATGTACTTGTCAATCCCTAAATGACTCTGACTGGCCCTCCACTGGGCTACAATGTAATGTGGGGTTTGCATGGCCATGTACTGCTCCGACACTCCAACGAATGTGAATTAATCATTCAAATTCACACAGATGTGTCATGTCCATAATCGATCAAGTATGAAAGTATGGATGAATGTAAGGACATTGATTGCACAAAAAGGTACACCCTGGGAAATGAAAGCAATGCACATGTGTGACCGTGACACACGATTTGTCATTCTAATCAACACTCATCACAGACCAATGCATCAGACACTAACTGGCAGCATTCGGTTACGGTAAGGTTCCACGTGACAAGCGTTGTGCATGTGCCCGGCATGTTCTGCCATTGCGTTGGCTGGCTCTCATGGAACCAGCACTCTTCTGACCTGCGGCAGTTATGTGGATGATCTGCCACAGCTCGGAGCAATGAGTCGTATGTGTGTGCAACGTTTGGACGTATGGGTTCTTGTGAATGTAAGTGTCAAGGGCATTCCATGCTAGAGTACCTTGGGCAAGGACGTCTGTGTGTGGGGAGTGGATACGTTGCTCTTTCATTGGCACTGTGCGTAGTGTGGGAGTCGTCATCATCTGCTATGGTATCTCTCTCAGGGGGTGCCTGCCGCATGCAAAACCAAGGTCGGAGGTGCAGATGTCCTTCCACCTTATATTGTATGTTTGTATTGTGACAAAGGTGCTTTCATCCCTAATGTTAGTCTGACTACTGCTTGCGTTCTGGAAATGTGATGTGGCTTTCGCGCTGCAAATGAGGCTAGGCCTTAGGCTTATGGTGCACCAATAGCGATACACATACAACAGTTGGCATGTATGAGCCAAGAGCCCGAGCGGTCTTGCGCTCCTTGTACAATCCCTTCATGCGCGGCCACACTCCGGGTGCATGCAACATTGCAACATTGTCGATTGCGGACCGTGTAGCGCCGACACTGCGAGAGAGACACACGCATCAGTTGGTTTCCTGTCCAGCCCAGTAATGAACCACGCCCAGAGCCAATTATTCACACCCCTACGCTCACCTGGCGTACGCCGACCCAGTCCACTCGGCTTACGTATAAAGGGGGGACAACGTCATTACATGTCCCAGTTCTTCCCCACTGCCGATGGTGACATGGCTGCGTCCGCCTGGCATATCACGAGACTCAATCATAAAGGTTCCATTGCCTTGCGTTGCACAGACTTGGTGGCACCGGATACACTGCGGCTGGCATGGGCCTACCGCCATGGGACGGTGACTTTCGGCGCACTGAGGTAGGGGCACCTTAAGTGCTGAGCAAGTGTGCAGCCTGCGATGATGCGCCGTACTGGTGGTCTGGACTGGTAATGATTTATGTGAGCCCTGCTGGACTGCAGAGTAGGCCTGAGCCAGTGGGCAGCGCGGACCTACCGCCACGTGGCTTTGCCTCGCAGTTCATTGACTTAGTGGCACCTAAAGAGCTGGGCAGGTGTGCAGCCTGCGATGATGCCGTGTGCACTGATATGATCTTTGACATTGTGAAATTAAGACCCAGAATCACGTGTGTGACTTTGTGGCCCGCGGTGCGGGGCTGCATGATGTGGAGGCTGCAAAGGTCGCAGGCCTCGGGCTTGGAGCTTGCACCGGCACGTGGTAAGCCCTCTTGGAGACACGCAGGTGGTGGAAGGTGAGCAGTGAGGCCTGGGTGCACAGGGGCAGGCAATCACCACTGGGCGGCGGGAGGGGCTGGGGGCAGCGGCCTGTGTGCACAGGGGCGGGCAAGCGATGATGGCGTGTGCAATGGTATGGACTCTGCCATTCATAATTCTGGGCTCTGTTTCAGATAAGGGACCTGGTGGACCGTGGTGTATACCGGCACGTGGTTGGAGACACACTGGTGGCAGCAGGTGAGCACTGAGGCCTGGGTCCGCAGTGTCGGCACTCTCTCTCCCTCTCCCCCTTTCACTGTCTCTCTCTTTCTCTCTCTGTCTCTCTCTTTCTCTCTTTTTCTCTCTCTGTCTCTCTCTGTCTCTCTCTTTCCTTCTCTTTCTCTTTCTCTCTCTCTCTTTCTCTCTGTGTCTCTCTGTGTCTCTCTCTTTCTCTCTCTGTCTCTCTCTTTCTCTCTCTTTTGTTCGCTATCTCTTTCTCTCTCTCTCTCTTTCTCTCTCTCCCGCTCTTCCTTTCACTCTTTTTCTCTCCCTTTCTTGCTTTCTCTCTCTCTGTCCTTTGAAGAGCACATGACACATCTTTTGTCTTCCAGGCTGTGACTTACAGATTGTCCAGAGAAGACCCGCCATTACTCTTCAAAATAGTTGTATTGAGTTTAAATTGAATAAAATATTTTGTTTGGGAATTCAAAGGTGAATGAATGATTCTCCTAAAGTTGATGCTAAATATCTTTGTCCGGGGGTTGGGGGTGCCCAGGGTAGGGCCCTGGGGGTAGGGGGCGGGGGGTCCTGGGTGTGGTGGTGTTGGGTGTTGTGGCCCTCTTGGGGCTCCGAGCTGCATGATCAATAGCTCCATGGCAACTGTTGTTATTCTGGTGCGGGTCTGGGCTGGGCTTCCTCTTTATGGTGCAGGTTGTTGTCCGACTTAACACCAGGTAAGAGCAGGTGTTAAATCCCTGCTGCTAACGTGCCTTATCGCATGTTTTGTGTTCTTATCGCCGTTCTGGCTGATCGTTGAGAATGTTGATGTTGCCGAGTGGTGTTGTTGCGGCTTTTTGCAGGGGAACGCCTACTCTGCATATCATTAGCGTTAGTTGCCGGTGTCATCTGTTGCGATGTTTTTTGTGGCTGCTATAGCAGGAAAACTGGTGATGTGGCTGTTAGCACCAGCTTGTGAATGGTGGGATATGTTTATCGCCACTATGGCTGCGATAAAGTGCCGCTAACTCAGCGATAAGTCCTTGAGAATTTGCCCCTATATGTGATGTGGATGCTGTTCCCTTGTTGTCTGCAAAATAAGTGTCTACTGTGGTGCTCAGGGTATCCCTAAACACCAAGGGGCAGCTTTACAGGCCCCTTGTGCCTCTTTTACGCTACCGTTGCGTCACGTTTGTGATGCAGCGGCGGCGCAAAGCCAGCGCCATAATGCAGGGTACTTACAACGTGACGCATCTGGGAGATGCGTCATGTTGTAAAGCCCTGCGCCACATGTAGGCGTTCCGGCGCAGGGGGGGGGCATTCCGGCGCAGGAACGCCTCCTAAAAGTGGCTGAGTGAAATCTACAAGATTTCACTCAGCCACTTTTAAAGCCATGCTGCGTCAAAACCCTGCACCTGCTTGAAACAGGCGTAAGGATTGATGCAGCATTTTAAAGATAGGGCACCCCCGAGCCTTGCTGGAGCTGCATCGCGCTTGCGACACAACTCCAGCAATGTGCCGCCTTTACGTCAGCAGATGCATCACGCATCTGTCCATTTTTGCCCCATGGTGCGCCGCATTGTAAATGCGACGCATGCATGGTGGCGGAGCCGTGACGCACAATAACTGGCGCATCCCTGCTGATATGCAGGGATGCACCAGTTATTGTTAATATGCCCCCTCATCCTCTAGGAGGGGTGGTTGCATGCACTAGGTGGGTATTGGTGTAAGGACCCTGCCCCATGTCATGACTACTTCAAGCGGGTTATGATCCGAAAAGGTCTTTCCTAGGTAGGTTGCATTGGAGAACTGCTCCACCATATGTGATGGGCAAAGCATGGTTCGTTGTAGGAGGGGAGCCGTTCGTGGTAGGAGTTTGAGACTGTTTTTATTCTCAAGTGCTTTTAACTGAGGGATCTATTGAGTGCTGAGGAACGGAGGAGCCGCCTGAACCCCTATTGGTGACTGTCATCCGAGGAAGCGAGTGTAATGCGGGACTGCGAGGACTAGCAGCCCCGCGATTGAACACAGCTGTGTCCTCTTCCCGTACTCCCGCCCTCCCGCCCTGACGCTATAACACTCCTCACGGCCCCCGCTTCGCGGGAGCCGTTCGTGGTAGGAGTTTGAGACTGTTTTTATTCTCAAGTGCTTTTAACTGAGGGATCTATTGAGTGCTGAGGAACGGAGGAGCCGCCTGAACCCCTATTGGTGACTGTCATCCGAGGAAGCGAGTGTAATGCGGGACTGCGAGGACTAGCAGCCCCGCGATTGAACACAGCTGTGTCCTCTTCCCGTACTCCCGCCCTCCCGCCCTGACGCTATAACACTCCTCACGGCCCCTGCTTCGCGGGTGCCGTTCGTGGTAGGAGTTTGAGACTGTTTTTATTCTCAAATGCTTTTAACTGAGGGATCTATTGAGTGCTGAGGAACGGAGGAGCCGCCTGAACCCCTATTGGTGACTGTCATCCGAGGAAGCGAGTGTAATGCGGGACTGCGAGGACCAGCAGCCCCGCGATTGAACACAGCTGTGTCCTCTTCCCGTACTCCCACCCTCCCGCCCTGACGCTATAACACTCCTCACGGCCCCCGCTTCGCGGGCGCCGTTCGTGGTAGGAGTTTGAGACTGTTTTTATTCTCAAGTGCTTTTAACTGAGGGATCTATTGAGTGCTGAGGAACGGAGGAGCCGCCTGAACCCCTATTGGTGACTGTCATCCGAGGAAGCGAGTGTAATGCGGGACTGCGAGGACCAGCAGCCCCGCGATTGAACACAGCTGTGTCCTCTTCCCGTACTCACGCCCTCCCGCCCTGACGCTATAACACTCCTCACGGCCCCCGCTTCGCGGGTGCCGTTCGTGGTAGGAGTTTGAGACTGTTTTTATTCTCAAGTGCTTTTAACTGAGGGATCTATTGAGTGCTGAGGAACGGAGGAGCCGCCTGAACCCCTATTGGTGACTGTCATCCGAGGAAGCGAGTGTAATGCGGGACTGCGAGGACTAGCAGCCCCGCGATTGAACACAGCTGTGTCCTCTTCCCGTACTCCCGCCCTCCCGCCCTGACGCTATAACACTCCTCACGGCCCCTGCTTCGCGGGTGCCGTTCGTGGTAGGAGTTTGAGACTGTTTTTATTCTCAAGTGCTTTTAACTGAGGGATCTATTGAGTGCTGAGGAACGGAGGAGCCGCCTGAACCCCTATTGGTGACTGTCATCCGAGGAAGCGAGTGTAATGCGGGACTGCGAGGACCAGCAGCCCCGCGATTGAACACAGCTGTGTCCTCTACCCGTACTCCCGCCCTGACGCTATAACACTCCTCACGGCCCCCGCTTCGCGGGAGCCGTTCGTGGTAGGAGTTTGAGACTGTTTTTATTCTCAAGTGCTTTTAACTGAGGGATCTATTGAGTGCTGAGGAACGGAGGAGCCGCCTGAACCCCTATTGGTGACTGTCATCCGAGGAAGCGAGTGTAATGCGGGACTGCGAGGACTAGCAGCCCCGCGATTGAACACAGCTGTGTCCTCTTCCCGTACTCCCACCCTCCCGCCCTGACGCTATAACACTCCTCACGGCCCCTGCTTCGCGGGTGCCGTTCGTGGTAGGAGTTTGAGACTGTTTTTATTCTCAAGTGCTTTTAACTGAGGGATCTATTGAGTGCTGAGGAACGGAGGAGCCGCCTGAACCCCTATTGGTGACTGTCATCCGAGGAAGCGAGTGTAATGCGGGACTGCGAGGACCAGCAGCCCCGCGATTGAACACAGCTGTGTCCTCTTCCCGTACTCCCGCCCTCCCGCCCTGACGCTATAACACTCCTCACGGCCCCCGCTTCGCAGGACGCGCGCGGATGCGCGCCGGGCGAATCCCGGGCCAAGGGCGGGCCCGTCTGAGCCCGTCCGAGAACGTTCAAGAACGGAACGGGACCCTTCTCTAACACCTGTTGCTTGCAGTTTTTGATGCTCGGTAAGTGCAAGCTATTTACCGCACGTTTGTAACCTAGTGGGTTTTTGCCTAAAGACGTTGCAACTATATGCCAAAGATGGATAAAACGCAGAAAAGGGACGGTCCTATTTTGCATTCGACTGGGGGCGCACTAATGGGAACATTGGATAATTTCTTGGTGAGAGTGCAATCAGTCCTTGCTAAGGACATTGAATTAACTGAAAAAAGATTATCATTAGACATTCTCTGTGACAAGCGGTCCTCTTTGGGGAATATGGCTAATTCAAGATCACCTCCATGTGGTCAGCCCGTAAGATTGGATTTCTCGAGTCCAGTGTCTCCAGTGATGGATGAACAAACTAATGAGTCAATGATTTGCCCCACGCCTCTGATTGAAATACTGGATGATAATGTTGACACTTCAAATATGGGTAATGGGGTCCCTACTTCCAAATCTTTGTCAAGTATTAAGACCCGCTCAACCAGCATCTTAAATGCGGCTTCCGGCCAGCAACAACCAGCCATTACCCTGAAAAAAAACTGTAGGGGTAATCAAAAGAAAGCCGCTGTGAAGAACGTTAACACTAAGGCTGGTCAATCCCTCGTCTCTGTCTCAAAGAAGGTTCCACCCCCACACCCCAAGCCTCTAACAACTGAAACAAGGGCACACCCATTACCACCACTGGGGTTGTCAGATGTGGAAGTAACAGACATAGCATGTTTTTGGGATAAAATGGAAAGTATTGTTAAGAAATTATGTGACCCCATCTATGAAAGGTTAGGTTCTATTGAAAGTAGACTTGTATGCATGGAACTTTCACTTGCATCGGGTCATTCTCGGGGTGGCAAACAAGGCCAAAGCTCGTTAAAAGAGCGCTCTGGCACAACATGTCACCGGATTGAGACCAAATCCACTGCCAGTAATTTGATTAATTCTGCACCAGATAATCGATCTATCCCCCAGGAGTCTAATCCTACTTCAGCAGTGGACACTCGGGTAGTAGCTGAACATCTCTCCCCACACCCGACACCAAGTAGTCCTAGGGAAAGTAGAGCAAGAACTGACAGGCAGCCTCCAATCATTCAGCCTGTAGTACAGGCCTCTCCAGGCCTAATTGATCTACATTTACCCCCTGAAGCTGCCCCCTATGTGGTGATTTTAACTGGGGTTCCCAATCTGGCAAATGGAGCAAGGGAATCCTATTGGGATCTAAAGAATAAATGTACACACTGGCTTAATGCCAAACGACCACTGCCGGCCCATATGCGTGCTGAGATCTTATAAGCTAGGTGTGTAAATTGGGTGGGCAGAAGCACTAAGTCATTTAAGGGGGATTGTGTTGTTATTAATTTTAGGGATAGGCGATGTGTGGAATATATCTGCTCTTGGCCCCAAAATGATCCTTCGGCTCTGATATGTACAATTCCACTGTCTTACTTCTATGTACCTAAGTCTCAGCCTTTAGGTGGGATTACACGCAGGGGCCCCTTGATAAATGGAACCTTTCTTGAGGACATAAGATCCATCAACAGATTTGATGTACTCTCTGGGTTAGCGGACTGCGACTGACTGATTGATGGTAGAATACACTCCAATGATGCAATGCCACATGTATCCTTAGCGACATCAGGCAACTTTGAAAAATCAAATGTGGCTCTAATGGCAGATGAGGGTATGTGTGATAGTGATCCGCCTAATGGTAGAGATGTTAATATATCCCTTGACCAAGTAAATATGACTGGGACTAGAGAACAAGGCATCCATGCTGAATGTCAAAACGAATTTTCAGGTATTGATCCCATCCCTTGCCTTGGGCAAAATATAGCCCCTTCCCCTATACTTACTATAGGGAGTATGGAAGGGGGACTTGTCTCTGCAGGTCATGTATTGTTTTTATCTTGGAATGTGGCGGGTATAAACTCTAAATTATCATCTCCCCTTTGGGTAGATTTTATCAGCAAGCATGACATCTGTCTTTTCCAAGAGACATGGTCATTAGACCCGGTGTTCATGTTGGGATATTTGAATTTTTTTGTTCCAGCAGAGAAAAAACATCTGGGTTAAACAGAATCTGGAATGTAAAGGTCAAACTACTCATATACAGAACGCTGACATATTGGGAATTAGGCTGACCAGTCCGCAAAATCTTAAAATTGACATATACAATGTATATGTAAGGGGTTTAACAGGCGGAAAAAAATCTGAGGTGATATCCGCATTAAATACCATTGTAGAATCCAGCCCCATTGATGTGCTCCCACTTATTGCGGGAGATTTTAACACGACTTTCGAGCCACTCGGGTCTCAAGACATGCTTCTGACAGAGGAAGAGGATGCAAAATGGGGTGTCCCACAGCTTGAGACAAAGACAGTCGGTAAGTGGACAGAGGCGGCCCTGTACCTGAAAGGGTTCTGCCTGGGCAACCAGCTGAGGGCGGCCAATGGCAGAACCAAATCAGATAGGATGTGCAACAAAACGTATGATAATGGCACTAGGGCAAGTAATATAGATTACCTCTTAGTCCATCTGAGGATGTGGCATACATTAGTGGATATGATGGTCGAGACCAGGATTGAAAGCGACCACAATCCCCTAGTAGCCGTGTTTGATTTGGGAATGGGAGCTAGTAAAGATCAAACTCCTGAAAAGATTGGCCCAGCTGTAGTTCTATCAAATAATGAACGCCACCTTAAATGGCGTAACGTAGTAGAACACCCAGATTTGTTAGGTAATATCGAGTCCTATGTTGAAGAGGCGCTGTCGTCAATTACAGTAGTAGGTAATTTAGGACAACACTTAGTAACATTTGAGGAAATTCATGGAAAATTAGTTGAAAAACTAAAATCATGTTTTTGCAGACCCCCTGTAGTACAGAAAGCCTCAAGAAGCAAACAGGAGGGTTGGTATAACGCCTCCTGTAAACAAGCCCGCACCGAGCTGAGACTTGCTCTAATATCAAAAGATCCAAATAAGATCAAATTTGCTCGTAATACCCATAAAAATGTCCTATGGAAAGCAAAAAAGCATTGGAATGAATGTGAGTGGCGAGACCTAAAAGCAGCATGTGTTGATAAAGACCAGAAAAAATTCTGGAATATTTTTAAATGGAAAAAGGGCGAAATAGTTGATAGTCCCCAAAATCATGTCCCCCAGAGTTCTTGGGTAGACTTTTTCAAGTCTCAGTATTCGATAGCCCTGAGGAAGCTAGTAAGCCTTATCAGGAGAGGCCGTTTTATGATACCCCTGTGTTTAGTGTCGGGGAGGTTGACATTGCGCTTGACAAGGTTACCCAGGGTCGTGCACCCGGCATGGATTGTATCCCGGCCGATGTATTTTTGTATAATAGAGCGAGGTGGTCATTATATATTATGCACCTAGCTAATGCCATAGCTCAGGGAATGGCGATCCCGTACTCGTGGAAAGGTGCAGAAACCGTCCCAATATACAAAAAAGGGGATAAATCGTTGGCTTGCAATTATAGACCCATTAGCTTGATAGATGCTTTACAAAAGATTTTGGGTAGGCTGGTCTTGGGCAAAATCCAGACCTGGATGGAATCCAGTAATGTACTGAGCCCATTACAGGCCGGGTTTCGCCCTAAAACCAGCACCATAGACCAGGTCTTCAGGTTCATTGTCCT
Source organism: Triturus cristatus (assembly GCF_964204655.1). Taxonomy (NCBI): domain Eukaryota; kingdom Metazoa; phylum Chordata; class Amphibia; order Caudata; family Salamandridae; genus Triturus; species Triturus cristatus. The sequence continues at coordinate 361,478,625 of NC_140581.1, forward strand.
CTATTGGAGGACAGTGGTTCTAGAAAAAGGGGTTTTGTACGCTGTGTTTGTCGACCTGCGGGCGGCCTTCGATTTGGTTCCACGTGATAAGCTGTGGCAAGTGTTGGAGGATTTGGGGATGGCGCCGGAGTTACTGGCATTGGTCGCTTACATGAGAGCAATTTTGCTCGGGTCCGGTGGGGAAGACAGGGCGAGGTAACGGAGTCTTTCCCCGTGGAGCGAGGAGTGCGGCAAGGATGTGTCTTGGCACCGACCTTGTTCTCACTCTTCGTGAATGGGGTGGCCGAGTTCCTCTCCCGTGTCCCCTCAGATGCTCCGGCAATGTCCGGAATGCGCATTCCTGTTCTCATGTTCGCGGACGACACACTGCTGATTTCTAAAACTCCGAGTGGCCTACAGCTAACCCTCCGACGCTTTGAAGAATTCTGCTTGCTACGTGGCTTGGAAATAAACGTTTCCAAGACCAAGTTTATGGTCCTGAATGGCCCGAACCCGCGCAGATCGTACAAACCCTTTAGTAGTGTAATTGTCATGAATGGTTCTCCCCTGGAACAGGTGGATGCTTTCACTTATTTGGGAGTAACATTACAGAAGAATATGCGCTGGAAAAGCCAAATAGACTTTTCTATTATGAAGTTCAAACAACAGACAGGCTTCCTTTTAAAAAGATTTAAAAACTCGCAGACCCAGCCTATAGCCCCACTCCTCGAGGTTTATACGATGAAGATACGTAGCTCATCTCTATATGGTTCTGAGCTATGGGGATATGGAAATAACCTAAAACGGTTGAATGCTATGGAGAGCGAGTTTATAAGGAAAGTTGTTGGCGTACCACAAAGTACTCCCTTGCTACCTCTTTTCTGGGACCTTGGTTTGAAAACCCTACAAGATACCGCTAATTTGCGACCATTGCTGTATTAGCGTAGGATCTGGTCAACTGAGGAGCTAAAGCATTATGCGCTGGGCCTAAAAGAAATAATGGAGAAAGACCTCTTTCATAGAATAGACTGGTTGAGGTCCATCAAGATGTTACTTTATAGATTGGGATGGAACAACCTTTGGGATGATCCTCAAAATGCTGTTTTTCCCCCAAAAGAAATTGTCAAAGCCAAGTACTGGGAATTTATTGCCACGGAATCTGCTGCAAAGGGGTGTACATCCCAGCTGACAGCTAGATATCTAGAGATTAAGGCTTACCCCAGACAGGAACTTTATTGGGATTTGATAGAAGCACCAATTGATCGCAAACTCTATTTTCAGTTTAGGATAGGTACTCTCCCTATCTGCTCATTTACTTTTAAATGGACTAAAGGGTCCCTGGATAAATGCCCAAAATGCAGGGACATGATAGAATCTCTGAGCCATTTTGTTTTCTTCTGTCCTCTTTATGAGCTCCCACGAAAAAAATGGTTATTACCTGTCTGTCGGCTTTTAGGCACCCGAAGGCACGTAGAGGCACTAAGAATTTTGTGTTCAGATCCGAGCCCACTAATTGCAATTGCAATGGCAAAGTATATAAAGTGGGCCTGGATAATACGATCCAGACAGCCAAATATTAAAGCACCTAATGTAGTGGCGCTTGTTTGAAGTCATGTATCTATTCATTTTTTATTTTCTGACTCATCTGTCTAAACTAAATCAAATTGGAAAGTTTCTTTAATCAATTGTCTCATTGGATATTAATGTTGTTTACTTAAACTGATGATTAGTACAGGAGTAAGCTAGAAAATAGTGTGCCTATGGAAATATGTCATGTTTTGTTTTAACTTATGTTTTAACTCATGTGTATGTTGTTGGCTAATGTATGATACTTTCAAGACTTAATTGTCGGATAAAGTTTTTCAAATCGATGGGCAAAGCATACGATCCAAGCAGGCATGTAAGCCATGCCCCTGTTGCGATCTCTCCATATATCAATCAAGGACCAGTTTGACACCCAAATAGAAACGTCATTAGCCTGCTTGGCAGATCCAGTATTCGGCAAGGGGTATATGAATTGTCAAGGTTAATATCTAGGACCGTATTAAAATCACCTCATAATTCCTAAGTAGCAATAATTCTAACCTATATTTGGAGTGCCTCGTGTATACGACCATGTCATATCTGTATAGCAAGACCTAATCTTCCCTTATTCCTACACATAAATCGTGTCTTTGCACCTCATCGATCAAGAGACATGCAAGTAGCTCAGTTGCAAATGTAAACAGGTGTGACAACAGGAACCTCTGCCTTGTGCCGCATCCCTCTTGTTAGAGGAGGCTGGTGCACTAATTTAACTCAGCATACAACCTTCGGGCCACAGTTTCATACTTGAAACAACTGGGGAGAGGAGTTGGCCTATCGGCCAGGGAGGTCGACCTCGAATCAGGGGAACTGGGCTCGAGTCTCGGCAATGACGTTGAACATCCTGTGATTCTGGGTAAATCGCTCAATCGCCCCTTGCCTAAGAAAAATGAATGTGCCCTAATGTAAAGCAACTGGTGCTATGTAAAGCGCTCTGATAAACGATTTGGGTCAAGTTTGCGCTATATAAAACTCTATAATAAAAAAATCCCAAGTAACTAAATCAAAAGCTTTTTCTGCACCCATAAATACCACAATATGCTCACCCTTCTCTGTCAATACTTCCTCCGTCAAATCCAAAAGTCTACACACATTTTGGCTGGTGTTCCTGCATGGTGTAAAGATGCATTGCTTTGGATAGATTAAACAAAAGATCACCTGCCTCAGCTGATTTGCCAGCAGTTTACTGCTCTGCTGTCTGGATTAAGAATTGACAATGGTCGACAAGCTCTGTCATTGTTATTGTCACCATAATTATTAGGCATCATAATAAGCTTGCCCTCGCTCATAGATTCTGGAAGCATCCCCTTTCCCTAAACTGCAGCCTGCACCTCCAGTAGCGTATATACCAGGATGTCTCTGTAGTCCTCAAAAAGCAAACGACAGGCAGTTTCTCCAGTGTATTCTGTGTTAAGAGCGTCTCTTTCCTCGTCATGAATTTGAGCAGCCCCTCTTTCTTCTCATGTGTCAGTTTGATTAAGACAGGTCAGACACAAAATAAATACGAGTATTAACAGCCTGACATGCTGGGGATACCTTCCTGAGTATATGTCAAAATCCTCTATCATGAGTTATCTATTGTTGAATAACAGTCCCTCATGCCTTTATTGTCCTATCTGCAGTTCTGCCAACCTCCGATCTGCACCATTTCTTCATTCTCTTTCTGTCGAATCTTCACGAGCGGACATCCAGAACAGCTTCAAACTGTGACATAGGTCTTTGCTTTTCACTTGTAACATAACCATATGAACTTTAAAACATAGGAAATACAATGTGTTAAGCATCAATTCCCTTTCATTGCAGCCTACTGGGCAGCAGTTACTGCCTCTTTAGTTTAGGTACATGTCAGAAAGCCTCCACGAAGGGGGCGAGGCAAGAAGCCATCCAGACAAGACCCACTTTGTATAGCCCTACAAAGAAGCAGGGATTCATGCAAACCCAAGTACTTGTATTTTAATGGATTTACCTTTGCAGCAAAACGTATATGTGTTTGTAATGTTCCCACCCCCATAGGTTCCTTTTGCATAGATTAGAGGGGTCGTGAAGGATGACACAAAGCAATTTGATGCTGCGCTGGTATCAACTTTGGTGGTGGAAAGTAACCTGCACTTCTGTTTGCGCCACAAAGCACTTCCTGGTCTCACACAAGCACTGTCACAAATGTATAGTAAATCTACACTTGCATTTTTCCAGTTTCTGCATGAGAGAGTGGATCTGTAATGTGAAACCAGTAATAGGATCTAATGTGCTTCTGTGAAGCTGGCGTATATTGGCAGGTCTTGGACAAATGGCTTTTTTAAGGTGTCCCAGTGAACCACAGATGCATCCAAATCATATCCCAGGTGACCAGCTGGTTACTCTTATAGAGGTGAATTGGGTTTCTTTCAATTTAAATCTCAGGTTCACTGCCTCATCTAGATTCCTCTAAAACGGATGCCCATTGTTCTTCCAAAAGAAGTTGGTGATAACTGAGAAAATCTCTGATGTTTCCCAATTAATTTTGAGGTCTTTAAGCTGAGCAAATTCAATAAAGTCTGTGGTCAGGTGGGGGTTGTTTGTGTGTATATTTTAGACATATAGCAGCATATAAGACAACTTTTGCATCTCATCAACCCTGTTTCAAACAATCTCTACAGATTCGAGTACTTTGTCATTTATAATTAGATCTTGACCACTTAGCATAAACCTACTGCCTCGATACAGGGTCTAGCTTGGTTACTGTTCAAATAGGTTCATTAAGATTTACTAAGAAAATACAGTAAACATACAAAAAAATACTTAACAAATTGCCAAATTGTGAGATGAATAACTGTAAAATATAAATATAAAGTCAATAAACATATATTGATAAATTATAAAATTGAGCTACTAATTAAAAATGAAAATTAGCATATACTATACTAACTAGTAATGCTAATACATAAAAGTTATAAATCATTGGAAATACAAAGATACATAATGAGCTTGTGGTTTGCAAAAATAGCATGTTTAAGAAAGGAGCAAGTGGGACGAAATGCTAATAATCTATCACCTTTTCTTATAATGGTAATCCAAGCCCACTGTTTATGAGTGGGTAGTAATTTAAATGTCTCTCCAGTTAGAGGTTATGGATTTAATCATTGCAGAAATTAGGATGTCAAATAAATATTATCGAGTAGAAAAAAGACCCACAGACTTACAAATAACTAGAAAGTATGAAATATTATCAGAAATATCACGAATTTTACAAACAATATCTCAAATGAAAGATCAAAATTTAGACAATAGAACAGTCAAATACCATATTTCACGTAGAACCAATGGTGGCAATGCAATGTCAACATAAAGGACTAGCGGCAAACTTAGATTTAAAACGTTTGTCTGGAGTCAATAAATAAATATGAATAATAAATAGATCGGATTGATATAAAGAAAATGGCTATCAACCAGAAATTTACTTAAACAAATGTTGCCATTCTATATAAGATAGTGAAAGGGATAATTCACCATTCCAGAAATCTTTAATAGATTTTAAACGAAAAGTGTTGTTAGCTGAAAATTTCTTATAGACTTTAGATGCAACGTGACCATACCTAGTAAATATATTTAAACAGATCATAGTGTTTGGGAAAGCATTAGGACAGTGATTCTTAAACTGTGGTCCGGAGACACCTGGGGGTCCATGAAGCCTACTTAGAGGGCACCCGACTGCGCAACTGCTTAGAAAATGAAATAATATTAATAAAGTGTGTATAAATAAAGAAGCGAAATGTACAATTGAAAAAATTTTAACCGATCTGTAAATGTGAAGGAATTTGAAATTGGAGGCTAAAAATGAAGGTAGTATCTCAGATTGATTTGTGGAAACACGCAAGTATATAAAACAGAATATGGTATTGACAATATGTTTCCTCAATTGAAGTTAGAAATGCTCCAACATTCCTATTAATATTACAAATCAGATTTTTATACATATTCATGAATTCAATAAAAGTTTTCATAATTTGCATTTTTATTTGGTGAAAGCTTGTTCTGTATTTGTTTTGTATTTTTTTGTAGTTCAAATCATCAAAACGTATTAGACTGGCATCCACAGCTTTCAGTAATGACTCAGTGGAGGGTCCCTGAATTACAATAAAGATTCAGTGGGGTTCCCAGGGTTCCAATAATGGTTAATTAGGGGTCCACAGACGTCAAAAGGTTAAAAACCAGTGCATTAGGAAAATCGCTTAGTTTACAGTTGCATAGTATTTCATTTCTACTATATTCAGAATCAGACAATGTATACTTTCTGTGAATATCAGTGAAAGATAAAGACAGTTTCCTGACTAATTTCAGCTATTTAAAAGATTCCAGCATCTATCCAGGATTTTCAATACTTTACTTTACAAAAATTACAAGATAATTTGATTAAAGGATTGGACAATAAGCAAGCTTTTTTTAGAATATTTGATACCACGGTGAGATAATGTATCATAATATAAAAGAGCTTTTCTTGTATCTGTTATAATTGAACATTTTCGGAATATAGATTGCTATTAAAGATAGTAAGTGATGCAGGAAGTAGTTATGGATATGCAGCATTTTCTTCAATTTCGAGTCATACAGGTATAGTAGTACTTGTGTTAGAATGGAACCATAGGCATTCTTGTAAGACAATGAAGGCAGCATGTCATTACTAAAATCTGGAAAATCTAATCCACCCCAATCTTTAGAGCATTTACGTTTGGAATAGCTAATTCTAGGAGTTTTGTGATTCCACACGAAAGTGGATATTACCTTTTTTTTGTAAAATGATCTGGAGTAAAAAAAATTTAACATGGAAAGGTTATTTAAAGCCAGGGGTATAATAATCATCTTTATAGATTGAATTCGACCCCATCGGCTTAAATGAAGAGGGGACCATTTGTAAAATTTGTTTCTAATTGTAGTAAGAGCACGGTCACTAGTTTGATTGTGAATTGGATTGTGCTAGCAAAAAAAATACATAAATATTATATTCGTTTTGGCACCAAATAATGTTGTATGAATGGCTCATAGTAGGTGTACAGTGAACTTTTAACAGGAAAAAAATCAGTTTTAAGTAAGTTGAGAGTATACAGTGAAATCAGGGAATAGTCATTAATTATAGTCCATAATAGCTGGAATAGAGTTAACAGGATCAGAAATAAATAATAATACATCATAAGCAAATACAGATGTTTTAACAACAGTATTTCCAATAGTAATGCCTTTATAAAGTTGGTAAAACCCGAGGAGATTCAATAGGGGTTTCAATAGTTAATAGGAAAAAGAGGGGGGAAGAGGGCATCTTTGTCTAGCACCTCTGATTAGGTGGAAGATGTCTCAAGAGTAACCATTATAATACATTTTTGCAGAGGGGTGTGAATATAAGTCAGTAACCATTGCAATAAAATTGGGACCAAAGTACTGCAAGTCATAACGGAAAAGAAAAATGGCCAATTCACTTTATCAGATGCTTTTTCAGCATCCAATGACAACAAACCCGAAGGTGGTTCAAAACTAGAAACAGTCGACAAGGCATGACAGATAAGGCTAATTTTATGAGCTGGAAGATGACCTTTCATAAACCCTACTTGATTGGGGTGACTCAAGAACCTTAGAACGTCTGTTAGCAAGAATCTTCACATATATCTTATAATCCTGAGTAATTAAACATATTGGTCTATAAGTTAAACAATGGTGGGGTCTTTGTCTTATTTGGGGAACACAACAATAAGCGCATCATCAAAGGAGCCTAACACAATAGATTATTAGAAAAGGTGTAAAAAAGTGATAATAAATATGGAGCTAATTGGACAGAAAATTAATTTTAGACTTAAACAGGAATGGCACCTGAGCCAGGTCCTTTCTCCGAATTGAGTGAGGTTATGTTTGAAAGGATTTCACTTAATGAAATAGGAGAATCTAGCATCCGTTTGTTGTCAAGAGATAAGGAGGGCAAGTGACATTTGAATAAGAAATCATCTAACACCTTAGATTCAATTGCATTGGTTTGTTATACAGATAAAAATAGTATTTTCAAAATTCTGCTAGTGTATATTTAGAAGTAGTTAATAGGTGAACGGAACTAGAATGTATAGTATGAATTTGTGATGCATTAATAATTGGTAAGTAATCTCCCCATTCTATCAGTATTAAAGTGGAGCTTAGCTTTGTTATTTGATCATTGTTAGCCAGCTCATTTGCATGTTAATGTATTGTATTTATATCTAAGTTTATGTAAATGTGTTTTATATTTGAGATTAGTAGAGGAGATATAAAGTCTTTGGTATTTCGAAATTGCTTTTTCTAGTTTAGAAGTCTGAGAGGTACATTGATTATTTTCATATGCCATAATAGAGGTAGGTACACCCCTTGTGGTGGCTTTGAAAGCATCCCATCTGATAATATGAGATGCATCTGTTTCAAGATTAACCAAAACAATTTGAGAAATGGAATCTAATAATGTAACTATACAAGCTTATTGGCGTTTTTTAACTCCCAGGGATCGCCTCATTTTATACTACCAAACTGAATTCTGAAAACAAAAACAGTATCTTTTAAATCCAAATATTGAATGGTCAGAGTATTCTGCCGCTGCTCATCGGCGCATGGTTCTGTGCAGGTTCGGTGAAATACTGGGGTGAACTGACAAAAGAATGTTGCATGTGAGTGCCCAATTAATGCAACCAATTTAGAACTTTTAGGAATAATTAGAAATTGCGAGTATTAACCTTCCATATGCCTATAAACACTGTGCGCTTTATTTAGAGTGTGGGTGATGGGATACTCCATCACAAATATGGTGGATGTCTGTCTGCTGTAAAAGCGCTTTATCGCTTACGGCAGTTGCAATGTGGCAGATGGGATAGCCGTCAGGTTTTGACAAAGTATGCTGTCTGCCAAAATCGGTTGCCTTAAAAAAACATTTGGTATTGCTAAGCAAATGCCACAAATAGCAACTAAGAACGTCTAGATAACATTGCTCCAACTACCACTATAGTAAAAGTGTTGCAGACCAAAAATATGGCACGTTTTACACAAATGGTTCCCATCAAACACGCTTTCTTAGGCAAAGCACCAAAATCTGGACTGCTCTTCCCCTCGCATAAAGCTGACATTCTCTCTTTACATCTTTAAAACACACTGAATAATCACTGACTGCAACTCCTATGGGCATATGTACAAGCCCCTATTGCCACCACAACGTCACTTTACAGACGTTTTGGTGGCTATAGGGTCTGCGCCTTATGTACATGGCAGCGTTAAACCACTTAATGTGGCTTAACGCTGCCTTTTACATAAGGCACCCTTTCATGCTATGGTTAGCATGAAAGGGGCATGCAGTGGGTGCTGTGGTGGGCGTTCCACCGCAACACCCATTGTATTTGATGCTGCCCCCTATCTACAAGGGTGGCATACATAGGAGACAGCGCCAAAAATAAGACCAGGAAAATCCTGGTCTTAAGTTGTCAAAACGAGGAGAAATGCATTATTTCTCCTTGGTTTTGCTTTTTCCATGTGTGCTGCCTTGTGCAGCACACATGGAAAAAGCAAAATGCCATGGTTTGTTAATGTGCAGGAAGGTGTCTCTTCCTGTACATAAACAAACCTTTTAAAAAAATGCAATTTTGTCACTTTCGTGTGTGCTGTATGAAGCAGCACACTTGAAAGTGACATAATTGCATTTTAGGATTGTTTATGTGCAGGAAGGGACACCTTTCTACACATAAACAATCCTCCCCTGCACACAGACACCCTTGCACTCTGGTGCAATGGTGCCTGCGCTGGTGCTAAGTTGTTAAACTTAGCGCCATTGCAAGGGGAAACAAAGGCTGCACTAAATTCTTTTAAACATGGTGCAGACTTGCGTTTCAGAAGTGGCGGAGCGTGTCGTTAAGCCAAGGAGGCTAACAACACGCTCCGCCACTTCCTAGTACATATCCCCCTTATTCTTTTGTTTTTGGAACTCTGGGCCTGATTTCGGGTTTGGCAGACAGGTACTACGTTTATGCACTTGTTAGAAGGTGGACGGGATATGTATCCTGTTTGCCAAACTGCAAATCTTTCCCTTTGTTTTCTGGGCTGTACTATCTATATGTCCCATCACGTATTTTCAGGATGTCACCCCTTTTGCGATATCATTACAACTTTTCTGAGGACTTCAATTTAAAGATAAATTTTTCTTTTTCTTTATTGTAACATTCTTTGTATGCAGATTTTTACTCTTGTGTCTATGACTACTGCGGATCTTCATTGCATATTACCCCATCTGGTTCCATTGTCATCTTTTGTAATGACGTATTCATCAGTATATTGCAATCTACTTTACAAAGCACTTGGTCAGTCTTTTGAGTTAATAAACGTATATCACAAACCTATAAGTAAACTCTAAATAAATACATTATTTAATTAATTAACAAGTTGGCAGCCTACACATTTGTAGTTTGCAGTTCACCTCTCTAAGGGGCATATCAGCAAGGCGAGGCGATAAAATTATCGCCGCTTTAGCGTCCGTTTTCGGACGAAAAGCGGCGACAATTTTATCGCTTCATCAGCATGGACACTCTAACGCGTGAATCCATGCCTTAGCGCCTGTTTACTGAACGCCCAGCTTTGCATCTCTAATGAGATGCAAACTGGGCGTTCCTTCCCGAAATAACTGGAGAAATGTCGCTAACCGACATTTCTCCAATTATCAAGGGAATCGCTAACAAACATAGTGATAAGAAAAGTAGCGCTATCCACGGTTATCGCTACTTCCCTTACGCCTGCTTTAATTCTGACGGGTTACATGGCTAAGACCACCCTGCTCTATCAGCAAGGTATCGCCAGTCACAGTGCGATTATCGCTGGTTTCCCAGCGATAATCACACTGTTTTCCAGCTATCGCTTGCATTTCTATAGCTTTGGAGATAAGCGTTGCTGATAGCACGCTATCTCCGCGATAGAAAGCAGCGATAGCCGGCAATAATTATCTTAGCGCTAAGTGCGCTTAGCGATAATTATTGCCGGCCCTTGCTGATATGCCCCTAAATTTGTAGTTAATGAAAACATCTAAGGGATAGGTTCTGATTCCAGTGCTCAAACATTTCATTGGCATAATGACAAACTTTATTCGAAGCAGGAAGAGAGAAGCAGGATTTTCTAGATTTTAGGGACTTTTGCGAACTACTCAAACAACTTACCTATCTAGTAAGAAGATAAATGACTGTGAATGACAAAATCGCATTTTGCTGCATCCTGAAAGCTGCTTAAACCCCAATAAACATTACTGAAAATTAAAAACATGGTGAGAAAATCTGAATTTTGGACACCAGATAGTATTTCGTAAACGTAGCCCTTATCAAGCATTAGCTAATGAAGGAATTACACAATGCCTGTGAATGTAACAGCACACTCTGTATGTAAACACCCTACCTTAACTGTTCTCAATGTTTGCTTTGACGTTGAGCCAGAAATCTCTCAAAGATGTGTAGAAGTGTTTTAAGGAATGCTGCTGATCCACTTTATGATTCAATTCTCATTTTCCCTTAGCTAAATTAACTATGGGCCATATTAACAAGGGCTTTATCTTCGCTTCTTTGGCTTAAAAAGCCAAAGAAGCGGAAATAAAAATATCGCCCTATCAACAACAGGGTGCTAACATGCAAAATCGCATGTTAGCACCCTTTTTCACTACGCTTCCCTTTGCTTCTCTAATGAGATGCAAAGTGGGCGTTCCAGAGCAAAATAATAGGAGAAATGTTGCTAAGCGACATTTCTCCTATTCTTCACGCTAACCCTGTTAGAGACAAAGAAAGCAGCGCTAACCACGGTTAACGCTGCTTTTTTACGTCTGCTAATTTTCAGACTTAGCCATGTAATCCAATGGGAGGTGGATTACCTGGCTAAATCCACCATGGGCTATCAACAAGGATATCCCTATCCTTGTAGTTTTATCGATGCATTACCAGCGATAACCTCCCAAAATGCCGCTATCGCTGGATTTTTTATCGCCTAGGCGGTTAGTGTTGTTAATAACGTGATAACCAGGCGATATTATCCAGCGATAGCGGGCGTTAAAAAAATTAACGCTAAGCGCCCTTAGCGTTAATTTTCCCCGTTCCTTGTTAATATGCCCCCAAGAAGGAAAAAGAATGAATGTATAATTCTAAGATTCCATGGGCCTCTTTATGAAGCATTGTGTCACTTTTATGCCGCCGGTAAGTCACTTTTTGTGACCCACTGGCGGAGTAAAAAATGCGCCATGTTGCGCCCTATTTACAAAGTGGCGCATCTAGGCAGATGCGTCACTTTGTAAACCCCCACGCCACATTATACCTGCGCCAGGTATAATGCATGCAGGGTGAGCGTTCCCTCGCCAAAAGCCTCGTAGAAGTGGCGCATTGAATTATATGAAATTTCAGTGCGCCACTTCTAGGACACCATTGCGTCAATATCTTACACCTGCCTCACAGCAGGCTTAAGACTGATGCGAGGACACATTGATGGAGTTGCGTCTGTTTTCAGACACAACTCAGCAATGCGTCACTTTTGCAGCTACAGATACGTCAGAAATACTGACGTATCTGTAACTCCTTGCGACATGATGCGTCATACAGTAAATATGACGCATCCATCATGTCGCAAGGAGGGCGCACTGAGAAGTGACGCATCGCTGTTTTCACGCAGTGATGCGTCACTTCTCATAACTAAGGCCCCACATGTGCTGTGGCCCACATATAAATGATGGCATGTATTTGTATTGCCAATTTGTGGTTTAACAGTCATGTTTTCAAGTAATTTTTGAACGGCTGTTACTTTCTGCAAGATCTGCTCTTCATAACATGCACAACAGGTGCAAGAGTCATGGTGTGTGGTCACTCTCTCGGGTATTCATGCAAAGACTACAAAAGAGGAAACATTTAAACATGAGAGCGGACCCTTTCTCAAGGACATCTTGGATAATCCTAAATTTAGAACATGTGTTAGCTAGAGACTCGGTCCTGTTGTTACCAACCCCAAACCCACCCTTCCCCTACAAAGTAGGCAGCGTAGGTTGATATGGATACTGATACACTTCTAAAACATTCAGCTATCATCTGGTAGTGTTTTTCTTGTATAGTGCAATTCATAGAAAACAAAAAAGGGGGAGGGCGTTTTCACTTTGAAGTAGCAAGTCTTAACTGAATTCCAAAAGATACAGCAATCCTTCAAACTTTGAACATTATGAGAAGAAAGCGATTTTTTACCTTATTTTGTTTTGAATCTCTGGATATTTCAGTTGTGGATTGAGTTTTTCTAAGAAGGCCTGTGTTATGCTACAGAGTTGCTTTTATGGTCTGTGGTCAGTCTTTACTGCTGTGGAACTAGACCTGCCTGCTACAGCCTCAGGTTGGCAATATAAAATAGTACCACTCCCTATTGCATGTGGATCTATTATGGAATAGTGGAGCAGGATATTTTCTCTCAATAATTCAAAATGAATAATGTGCAGACTAGAAAGCTGCACTGAGAGCATGCCCTCAAAACCTATATTTCATAAGAATAAACACAGATCACAGGAATGGTGGCAGAAACTAACCAAATTTAAATTGGAAATGGAATGTGGACAGAAAATATTAAATCCACAGTAAGATGTTGGTTACATATTTTACTTTGGGGAATGTGTCATCTTGAAAGCCCTAATTGAATTGATCGGGTATTCATACTTGTAACTGGGCGACTTCATGCTGCTCCTTATAATGACTCTTCCTCAGTCATTTGCCATCTTAGAGCTTCAAGGAAACACACATAATAATCAGGAAAAAAAACATTGGCTTCTATGGGCTTACTGCTCTACCAATTACCTGTGGATAGCTCTGATCTCACCTAGTTCTTATCAAGAAGAGGTCCACCATAAACCCTCTGTCTACTCTGCGGGACATTTTAGGACGATACCAGCACAATGATTTGCGACAATGATTTCAAAGTAGAATGCGCTGAGCTGGTAAGTGGTGTGGGGAATTGAAGGGCAAGAAGCATCTCATTAATCACAGGTTTAAGCCTACGTCCTGAATGCACTTGATCTCATCCGATCTCAGAAGCTAAGCAGGGTCGGGCCTGGTTAATACATAGATAGGATTGATCACTGGTTTATCATGAGCCATATTGCATTTTCAGCTTAGGATTGTTGTGTGACAAGGAATTTAACCAGAACAGGAATTACTCGGCACTCCTGTAAAGGCAAGAGTGCAGTGTCTGAGGAACCTTTCAGGGGATATATTGGAATCATATATCAATTGCATGCTAGTTCACCTTTCAAAAACCTATGTTGGACCAGCTACCACTTCAGAACCAGACTTGAACCAAAAAGGAGGAGGATTTCCCTGTCCACTGTGGTAGACATGGTCGAAGAAATCTTACCTTCAGGCTAAAGGAACATTAAAAGAGCTCTTGCTTTCTCTGCCTGAGACTTGACCTCCAGGTCCTGATACCAGGAACTAGAAGAGCCAGATTCCTAACTTGATCACCTGACATATATAATTTATCCCTAATGGGCCAGCTGCTTGTCTACTGGGGTAATGTGTCTTTAGAGAGCCTCAAAACACAAAGGATATAGAAGATCCAAGATCAGCTCACATTACCCTGGCTAACAGATTTGCTGTTAAGAAGACTGGGAAAGAGTTCCATCTGTTCTGTGGAACCCCCTTACACTGGTTTCTAGTGGACTGGGACCTCTGATACCATACAGATAGAATTAAAATAGTATCACCATAGAGGACCAAGAGTGTGACGTCGGCGGCACTAGTGCAGAATCCCTATGCCATCTTTCTCCTGGTTTCCACATTCCTTACAGACCCAAATTGCTGGGAGACTGTCTACTAGACATTTGAGGGATTTTATTGCCACCTGTCATTCTAGAAACCCTCCATCTTTTCCACTGCCTCTTCCCTCAATCGTCAACATGATTTCAGGTACACGCGGGAACAACTTATTCCTAGTAGTTTGACATATGATGCAGTGGAGCACAGAAGAGACCTTTTTGTTTATCCCATAAGTTTGAACAAGAGCTATCAACTCAGGCCTTGCTCTGAAAGAAGTTGACATTTGTCAGTGGAAGTGTTATGGGCATGGCCACCAACCAACAGCTCTTGCTTTGGATATGCCTGTACCCAATATACTGTGCCCAGCTCAGGAAGAAGTGCTGCAGCTCCTGCAAAAGCCTCTGGATGGCTGAGGTCCATCTTGAGGAAATTCAAATCCACTATGAATATCATGGCATGTCTCTCATGATGCTGTCTTGGATTCTGAGGCAAGGCAAATGTTATAGGATGACTCGTCACCATGGGGCTAATATCTGCACCTAGCAATATGCACCGGTTTTTGTTTGGCTCCTAAAACATTTCAAGTGTAACTCGGCATCTGATTGACTAGAACATCACTACACCTTTTACCCTGTGGAAGCTCTGGGTAACTTTAGAGAGGAAAGATTAGGCTGAGGCAATATTGTCTGTGTTGATTTCCTTATGAAACAGAGATAGGCACTAGAACTGATGAACAGAAGGAATTAGACCCAGAATGCTGCTGCCAATCCCCAGCACACCCAAGAGAAGTTGCATTGTGTAGGGAAACCATCTCTTCATTTTGCTCCACATTTCACCTCAAGAGAATCTTTGTGATCTTCCCTCGATGGCGTGGAGGGCCATTTATTGTGGGGAGAGTGCATTAAAGCTCTGGCTGAACAACTGGGTTTTCTGATTTGTTGCCTGAGGGGCTCTCCCCGTTTCTGCCTTTTTCTGACCTGTGTGAAGCAGATTTCTCCTTGCAGATCTTCCCCTGGAATCTCCAGTGAGGTCCGCTGCCACGCATTCTGCAAGGTTGGACTACATACACCCATCCTGGATATGAGAACTCCCTGTCAGCTGCACTGAGGGAAGGACTGCATCAAAGAGGTGCCCCTCCTCTAGACGTTCCTTCTGCCAGGGCTAACGCTTGGTAGGGTAATGGATTTTTTGGGTTCAAATGTGGCTTGGTCCTTTCCCCTGTGAAAAGTCTGGGATTTTGACCACCGACATGAGAGCTGAGCCTCTGCAGAGGCATGATCCCAGATTCATGCAGCGTTTCAGATAACATTGACTGTACGTCAGCCACTCACTAAGCTGCTGCTCAGGTGACAAGCCAGCTGCAGCAGACGCATGAATAAGTAAGGCTACATCAAAAGCTTGAACACCGCCACTAATCTTGCTCTGCACCCTCACACAAAATAAAGCTGCTTCCATAGGTGAACATGGAAGCGTTCTGCTATAGGAAGCACACGCCGAGGCAAGAGAGTGTTTTAGAGAATTCATATCCACACATTTGCAATATTTGCCTGTAGGCTATTGCATTTGACTATTAAAAATATATTTTATCAAATTACTACTGCCCTTCATAAAGAAATAACATAGATTGGAGAACTATCGTTTCAATTTAATTGACGGGTTGAGTGTATCTTAGTGTTTACACCTATATCACCCCTAAGAGTAGTCTTGACTGCTAGACCTCACTACTCATAGAGAGAAGTGATGCCCAAAGTGGAGGTACTTGACATTTCAGTGTTCTGTGCTGTAGTACCCAGCTCCTGGAGTCAATAAAAATAGATAATAATTGTTGCAATAATATGTGACTTCTGGGGAACTGGTGTTACAAAGTGACTGTTCAAATTCCAGCTTGAAGGACAGGTTTTTTCCTACTTGAACAGTGTCAGGAAAAGAGCCTATGTCAGGTGGCGAGAATGAGGAACTTCTCAGCTCACTCCTGCTCAACATACTGATCCCTCTACCTCTGCATAGTTTCATTTTGACACATTATATCAGTTCCATTCATCTGATGTCATCTTCTAAGTACCTTAAAAGGAGCCTGTGTCTGTGGGTCAAATAGAAGCAAAAGCAGACCATTATGTCAGTAATAGTTCAACTGGAAAGAGAGTTTTAAAACACTGTCCAGCCCGCAATTCCTGGAGTTACAGCTGCTAACATTTTTCATTCGACTAAATTTGGATGTCAAAATGGTATAGCGCAAAATCTCACTAAACTTCCCAAAATGAGCTGGAAAACAATTTGTCAAAATATCGACTTTATGGTGAGGGTGTGAGGTCAGTTTTACTATTATAACTCCAGTCAAAGAAACATTTGGGAAAGGGCATGCATGAGGGGCTGTGGATGGAGGGAATTTATTATTCTAGCTCGTCCAACAAGCATTGGTCAAAGTGCATACATTTGGGGGGATGGGTCCAGATTACTATTCTGACTCCAATCTAACAAACAATGGGGAAAGTTAATATATTTGCAATATAAAATCATTAAAATATTTTAAACTTGAACAGAATTGTTAAAAAATAAAACTATTAAAAAGATTTTAAGTAAAATATCCTCAAAACCCACACATAAAACAAGCAAACCAAACAAAATGTATTTATTCACTTTTAAATATGTACATTCTTAATTACTAATAACATTTTTTTTTAAATACACTCCTTCAATATAACCTCACAACCCATTAGAACGTATACTAACATTTCTTTAACAATATATAAGCAAATATATTTTTATAAATATCTTTTCATTTCGAAAATAACAGGCAATGTAACAATGACAAGAAGCATTACATTTTGCAGTATTTCGAACATCATATTTGATCTCAAGTCTCCCCATCCACATCACAAAAACTCACAATGCCTCAATTGAATCAAGATGTTCCTGGTTTCGAAGCCCATGTCTAGCTCTCACGGCAGAGGCACATTTATTGTCCCAATAGCTATTCTATTTTCTCCATACTTTATTCCACCTATTAGGGCAACCTCTGCTTTCATAAACCACTTTCTCCGCCAGCATGCACCAACCCATATCACACTTCCAGTCATTCAGCCCTCCACATTCTTGCAGTATTGGGCTTTGCCACCATCAATCCTAGTGTCACCCATATCTGATCCATCCTAGTAAGATCAGTCTCTTTCCATATATAAACAAGAGACACCACTTCACAGAAGCATCTATGCGGCTCCCACAAATGTCATTTAAGCAAGAGACTACGACTTCCCAGTAGCCCTTAATTACTGGGCAGGTCCACAGCATATGGAGAAATGTGCCCATCTTGCCACAATTTCTATAGTACCGATGTCGCCCTGCCCATCTGTACCATTGTATTGCACGTATAGTAACAATGGTGCAAGATCTTAAGCTGTATCAGACGGAACCTCTACTGTATAGCCAATTCCCTGGGGGATGCCAAGACTTCAGGCCATTCATCGTCTTCTAATCCCATTAGATGTCACTCCCAGGGTATCTTTTGAAGTATTAATCAATTTCTGATAGGTGAGGAAGATGGCTTTATTTGGCATGTGGCCCTCTAGTAACCTATATCCGAGTGTCGATGGGTCGGGCAGCACCCCCCTTCTGCAGTGCCCTCTGCACTGCATGCCTAATTTGCAGATTGTGGTAAAAGCTTCAGTGGGTGCTAACTGATAGTCTGTCCGTTGATCCACAAAGAAGATCACTCTTCCCTGCTTCCACGTCTCCGACCGTAGATATTCCTATCAGATCCCATTTATCAAACCCTCTTTGTGTAGCTAGTGTGCCTAATTTAGCAGTGTCCAACAGGGCATTATCCTACCTTCCTGCCCAGTGCACTCAGGGTTGTACGACAGAGGGCAAGTATAACTGCTGCAGGTATTGGGAAGGACTTGCTATATAATTTTCCGTAGATAGATTTGAGATACCCTCCTGGTTGCATATTCAGTTTATCTAGTCAATAGACAGGTTCCCCCTATGGGAGGTGCGCCCACTGGTTGATGGTGATAAACGGTGCCACCCAAAAATACTTCTGTATATCAGGTAAAGCAATCCCACCGTCATACCTGCCCCTCGTCAGTTTTTTTAACGCTATTCTGGCAGGGCCGCCATCCCAAAACAGGGCACCTATTTTGCTTTCAAATACCTGAATGAAGGTAGGCTGGACTGAGTATGGTGTAATCTGGAGCGCATAGACAAAACACCATAATTATAAGTAAGGCCACCTTCCCCAATAAGGGCAGTGGCAGGGTCCTCCAATATTGAATATCACAACGGAGGCGCGAAAGCAGTAACTTCAAATTGTGAGCGTGGATGGTGTTTGGTTCACTAGTAATATAGATCCCCAGATAGCAGAATCCATTGGTGGCAATACGAACTAGACAGTCTTTGGGCAGTTTTGGTGCAGGACCCTGCAGGGGATAGATTAGGGATTTACTCCAGTTGATTGCGTACCCTGAAAAGTGACCAATCAGTGTGAATATGCGCATTTTCTTGTCCAATTATTGGACCGACCGGATCGTAAATATACAGTAAAATATAAACTACATACAAAGAGATCCTATCTTCTCAGACGTCCATCCAGTTTAGTCCCCTGATCAGTGAGTCGCAACCAATCCAGGCCGCTAGTGGTTCTAGGCCTAGCACACAGATCAAGGGGGACAATGGGTATCCCTGTCTTGTGCCGCGTTGGAGATGGAACTGTGAGGACATGCCCCCTCATTCACTGTCACCTGCGTCAGAGGGTCAGTGTAGAGGAGGTTCATCCAGGCCATGAATCGTGGGCTGAAGCCTTACTTGGGAAGTACTGCAAACATTAAGGGCCATTCAATGGTAAGAAAAGCCATTTGTGCATCCAGTGATAGCACCAGGGCGTCTTCACGGAATCCATCCATTCGACCCAATACACTATGTAGGCGCATCAAGTTGAGAGAGGTGTTTCGCCCCAGTATAAAGCCAGATTGGTCTATATGATTCAGTGTTTGGACCACTAGGACAAGTCGTTATGCTAGTATTTTCACCATGAGCTTGTCCTCTACATTTATCAATGAGATTGGCCTATAAGCGGCACAATCATCAGGCTGTTTGCCCTCTTTGTGTATAACAACCAAAGTGGCCGGCCTTTGATCTTTGGTCTGTCCATGAACATGCGCAAGAGATGAGGGGTGATCTTGAGGCCGAAGGTTTGTAGAGTTCCACAGGTATGCCGTTGGGGCCCACTGCTTTGCCAGGGTTTAGATATGAACAGCTTGAAAAACCCCAGCTTCTGTTAGTTCTTGTTCTAGGATCTCTTTCTCAGAGTGTGAGAGACGGGGAAGCTGGAGGTCTGCTAGTAGTGCACTGGATTCCTCTGTCATGGTAGTACATGCTGGGGCATATAGTTTTTTATAATAGGTGGCAAAAGAATCTGCAACACTTTGTCTATCTTTAATCTGGACTCCCGTAGTCCAGTACCCATCGGCTAGCTCTCTCCCATCTATTTAGCCAGACCTCGAGCCTCCCATCTCTATCTCCCACCTCATAAAGGTGGTGTTGTTTTGCGTGATGGTGAGTCCTAGCAGCCTCTGTTACAGTGTCTTTATATTCCTGTTGTTTCAGGATTAGGGCGCGACTCGCATCCTCTCATGTGGCATTATGAGTTGAGTTTCCAACTCCAGGATCTCCTGTTCTAGTGTCCCTAGGTAAGCCTGTGTATTCTTCTTATGCCCTGTTATTTAGAACAGCCCGTGTCCCAGTACAACTATTTCATTGCATAAAGTCTGCAGACCCTTCTTTTTCATCAAAATAGTGCTCCTTACAAATATTCTGAAGTTTCAGATACCAGGGGTTGAGCACAAGTCTCCGAGATCCATCTCGAGTAAGCAAGCTATAGACTGCCCATAAATTGAGAATGGTCAGAGATACCTCGAGCAAGATATCGAACTTCCCTGAATAGAAGGAGTTGGTGGGATAGTGTAAAAATGTAGGCTATTCTATAGAGGCTACATTGGATCCCCGAATGAAATGTGTATTGGTGTAGGGTGGGGTTATTATTGCACCACATGTCAACCAATCCCAGGGCCCTCATAAAATCAGCCAGCGGTCTACGGGGAGAGCCAGTCTGCCTAGACGGCCATCTGTCCTTGGTATCACACAGGGCTGCATTAAAGTCACCTCCCATCAAGAGCTCACCTACAGGAAGGCTAAGGAGGAGCATACTGAGATCAGTAAAGTCTGATTTGTGGCGTCTCGGGGGCACATAAAATGAAATAACATTAATGTGTTCATACCTCCCATGTTCCCGAGAGTGCAATATGATGTCTGTGTGCATTTGGCCATGTATTTTGAATGGTCAGTGGAAATGACTTCTGTAATAGAATGCCGACTCCCTGTGAACCAGTGGTATAACCTGAATGGCAGCCATTTTATACTATGGGTAGGTGAAGAATTCTGCTCCTCTGACACCTGCAGTGACACGGAGCGTGGTTTTTTCTCTAGAGCACCTTGCCAACATTAAAATCGTGTGCTGAACCTCCTCCCGGTGAGAATTCTCAATGCGGGCGGTCTGAGCAGGTTGCAACCAGTCACATTGAGAAATCTGCTGCTCACGTTGAGGAAGCTGCTGCTCGAGTAGAATATCTACTCGAGCAGCTTAAAGCGACAGCGACCTCTGGCGCAACAGTGCGGGACAAGCTCTCGGCGCTAAAAATCAGTGCGAGGAGCGCAACTTAAAATACTCTTCCGCTGGCAGAACTCCATGGAGTGCAGCAGATTTTTTCTGACACTTCGCAGAGTTACGTGGAGTAAAACTCTCTGAACTACCCCCACCTATCAAGAGCATGGTAAATATTGACTTTAAGGTTAGTTTCCTAGATTAGAACCACGTCAGGTAATATCTCTTGAGGTATTGCAATTCCACTCCTCTCTTTATTTTGTCTTCTAGTCCATTGACATTCCATTACATTATTTTAAAGGTGGGTGTAGCTAGTGCATTGGCCATGGAGATTTAGTAAGATTGGGCAGTGGGTAAGGCCGGTCATCAAACTCCTCCATGGAGTTGTCGGTATGGAAAAAGTACAGCGTAGTCAGCTGTGACATCCTGTGGCCTTGCCAGGAATACCCTCTTTGAGAGAGTGTGTTAGGACCCCATGGATGTACAGGGTGGGTAAAATTGTAGGATGTGAGTGTGGAACAGAGCTGTAGCTGCTGCATCAATGCTAAGAGGTTATCATCATATAATAGAAACATTCCTAAAACAAAAAAATCAACAACAAAAAACAAATTCAAAACCCCCCTCCCTGCCTCCCTGCATAACAGACCTAAACCTGCCCGCACCTCCAACCTTGCGGAGCACCTGTTGTTCCATAACTAAACATGAACATTAGTAGATCGAAGCAGTCACCAAATGGCCATCCTATCCACTCCACCACTTCTTGAAGTAAAAAAAGGGGAAAGAAAAGCTGTTACCAAAGTCGTTCGGCAACCAGTAATGTACTCACATCTCCAGTCATTCCAATCGCGTGGACGGAGACCCAATTGTGAGTGTTCATGAAGACAGGGCTTTAGTGTGTTACAGTACCAGTGACCAATCCATGGCCTGATCTCAGTCTTTGAACCATTAGGTCGAAAACCAGACATCAAGTGTCTTCAAGGGAAGCCCATAGACTTCAAGCAGCTTTCTACCATTATCATTGGTCTCCTAAGCTTTTTGCTTTGCCTGGGTCCTGGGGTTCCGTCATTGTTTCCCTGGTTTCGATCGTTGTTCAGCTCCGCTAACCACTCTCCATCCCTCGAACCAGTCCCAGTCCTCATTGGGTGTGGTAAAATACCAGGGGGCAGATTTATGAGGCCCTTGCGCCTCATTTACGCCGCCGTTGCGTCACTTTTGTGACGCAGCGGCGGCGTAAATCCTGCGCCATGCTGCGGGGTATTTACAACGTGACGCATCTGGGAGATGCGTCACGTTGTAAAGCCCTCCGCCAGCAGTAGGCGTACCTGTGCAGGGGGGGGGCGTTCCGTCGCAGGAACGCCTCCTAAAAGTGGCTGAGTGAAATCTACAAGATTTCCCCCCAGTCACTTTTGAGCCCATGCTGCGTCAAAACCCTGCGCCTGCTTGAAGCAGGCGTAAGGATTGACGCAGCATTGTGAAGATAGGTCCCCCCAAAGCATTGCTGGAGCTGCGTCGCGCTTGCGACGCAACTCCAGCAATGCGCCACTTTTACGGCACAGATGCGTCACGCATCTGTGCCGTTTTTGCCCCATGGTGCGCCGCATTGTAAATGCGGCGCATCCATGGTGGCGGAGCTGTGGCGCACAATAACTGGCGCATCCCTGCTGATATGTAGGGATGCGCCAGTTATTATAAATCTGCCCCCAGGTCTTTCCATCTGCTGCCACTGGCACCTTCTCCGGGAAGATCACTGAATTTTTTATGTCATGATCTCAAAGGGCCCTCTTGTCCTCAAGGAAACTGCAACGCTGCTTATGGACTCGCAGTCAGAAGTCCGGGAAAAAGGTAATTGTGATGTTTTCATGCTGGATTGGAGGTGAAGTGCGCGCAGTCTCGGTCTCTATAACTGAAGATGCGAGCAATTATTGGGTGCGAAGGTGCCCCTGGTATCGGTGGGAACCACGGGAGACAGTGAGCTCACTCAACTGAGTAGTAGTTCAAAAGTCCCTTAGGTTGTAATTGTTTGAGGATAAGATATTCAACAAAGAGGTCAACAGCAGGCTCCTATGATTTTTCGGGGACCCCTATTATACAGATATTGTTTTCCTTTCCAGCGACATTCGCAGTCCTCTAACCTAGCTTCCAAGGCAGAAGTGTTTGCTTTCAGGTCTTTGGCTTGGCCCTTCAGTGTCTTTGTTTCCTCCCTGAGAATGGCTACAGAGTCCTCTGCTTATTTTACTCTAGCGCCCACATGGCATCTCCTCACCCGGCGGGGGGGACAGAACAGCTGGTGCTTGCAGTCCTCGGCATTGTTGCGGCATCTCTCGGAAGTGTATACTTATCCAGTATGTGAGCACCCCTCCCAACCATCATGTCAACTTGGTTTCTTTTGTGGTAATTGTCCACTATACATGGACCTTATCAGGGAACAAGAACACAGGAAAAAATGGGGGGCTCATTACTCTCCGCTGCCTTCCACGGGGCAATGGATAAACCCCTTGTGGCCTGTCGGGTTTCTGTCAGTCAACCCTCACGTCCTTACTTGGCGTCAAAGCTAAGGCCTCTCAGGAACCGCATAACCCTCGCACTGCGCCTAACCGGTGGAACTCATTATCCAGCCCCCCGCCCCACTGGCGATCCCAAGAAACTTAGCCAACAAGGATGGTACAGTTGTGGTCGTTGTTGGCCGCAGATTTTATTATGGTTACATACATATTGGCATGACTTCGGTCATATTGGGTTATTTGCGAACCGCCATATCTTTGGACACAAAGCCGTGCCCCCCCATTCGTAGTTTGTTGTACCTCCAGTTCGTAAATGACCCGACCCCCCCAACCAGTTCTGTTGTTGGTCCTTGGTAGTCCTTCTTTGGTCCTGTTACCACCGGGACCACCATTTGGTTGGTCACCCACGCTCTCTGCGTGTAGGGAGGGGTAGCTTTTTCTCCCCGGAGTTAGGCCCCAACTCGCTACCTTTTGTGCCCTGCCGACAGGCCGGGTCTGGGCCGTGAGCACCGTCTCCGTTTGCTACCCCCCTTTGTTGGCCAGGCCACATCACCCTGCCGTGCGGCATCCCAAGGTGAGCGGCCCTCCTCCTACACACCGCCCTGTCGGTGTGTCTCGTTAGCCAACCATCGTACAGTTTTCCGCCAACGCTTGTGTTGCTGTCCAGCACTGCGACACTGCTGCTTCGTAGGTGTGGGTGGGTGGGTTTGCAAGAATCCACGCCGGTGCGCCGCTCTCCCCGCTCCACGAAGTTAGGAGCTGCTTGGGAGAGCGGTTCCTTATATTCCCCTTTTTGCTTCCCGCCGTTCCTGGCACGCACCCCCATTGGGGGGTTTGTACCCTGCATCGCCCCCCCATTGGACGAGGGGGGGGGGGTTAGTCGCCACCAGGCTGGCCTGCGGGCAGGAGGGGCTACCGCTTGCCGCTTCCGGTCACCGGAGGCGTCCAGAACCGGTTTTTCTGCCACCTTTGGCGCGGCGCGGGTTATGGTGCTGGCCCCTGAGCCTCTCCCCCCCTTTGGGGAGGAACGGCGGCCTCTGCAATAACCCTCGCACTGCGCCTAACAGGTGGAACTCATTATCCAGCCCCCCGCCCCACTGGCGATCCCAAGAAACTTAGCCAACAAGGATGGTACAGTTGTGGTCGTTGTTGGCCGCAGATTTTATTATGGTTACATACATATTGGCATGACTTCGGTCATATTGGGTTATTTGCGAACTGCCATATCTTTGGACACAAAGCCGTGCCCCCCCATTCGTAGTTTGTTGTACCTCCAGTTCGTAAATGACCCGACCCCCCCAACCAGTTCTGTTGTTGGTCCTTGGTAGTCCTTCTTTGGTCCTGTTACCACCGGGACCACCATTTGGTTGGTCACCCACGCTCTCTGCGTGTAGGGAGGGGTAGCTTTTTCTCCCCGGAGTTAGGCCCCAACTCGCTACCTTTTGTGCCCTGCCGACAGGCCGGGTCTGGGCCGCGAGCGCCGTCTCCGTTTGCTACCCCCCTTTGTTGGCCAGGCCACATCACCCTGCCGTGCGGCATCCCAAGGTGAGCGGCCCTCCTCCTACACACCGCCCTGTCGGTGTGTCTCGTTAGCCAACCATCGTACAGTTTTCCGCCACGCCGCAGGGAGGCTCACGTCTTCTTGCGGCTCCCCCCCTACGCTCTTGTGGCCCCCCCGCTCTTTTTTTTTTTTTATCTGCAACCTGCCAAGGCCATCGCGCCCCATAGGTTGTCCCAGAAGACCTTCATCCCTTCCTCTGATAGATGCACCCCGTCCTTGCCATATAGTTCTTGGCGCCCAGGGTGTATCAAACCATGTCTGATTGACTCCATGCCGTTGGTGCTGCAGAATTTGTGCATAGCAATGTTCAGTTTCCTTCTGGTGTTTTCAACCGCTTTATGCGACTCCGCACCCCTCCAGTGCCCCCTGCTGATCATTTCGGACCATATGATGGTCGTTCCCCTGAAAGCTGCTGATGCCCTTATGAGGTCCTCCTGGATGGCGTGACTTAAGGCTTTCCTTCCCATTCTTGTCAAGTCATTGCCCCCGAGGTGGATGATCAGTAAGTCTGGGTGCCAGGCTGCATCTGCCAGGAGATTTCCAAGTGTCGTCGTCAGCCTGCTCCATTTCATCCCTGGTTGTCCCAGCCACCGGATACACGAATCACACAATACACAAGAATCCACGCCGGTGCGCCGCTCTCCCTGCTCCACGAAGTTAGGAGCTGCTTGAGAGAGCGGTTCCTTATTTTCCCCTTTTTGCTTCCCGCCGTTCCGGGCACGCACCCCCATTGGGGGGTTTGTACCCTGCATCGCCCCCCCATTGGACGAGGGGGGGGGTTAGTCGCCACCAGACTGGCCTGCGGGCGGGAGGGGCTACCGCTTGCCGCTTCCGGTCGCCGGAGGCGCCCAGAACCGGTTTTTCTGCCACCTTTGGCGCGGCGCGGGTTATGGCGCCGGCCCCTGAGCCTCTCCCCCCCTTCGGGGAGGAACGGCAGCCTCTGCAAAAACGATCTCTCCCTAAGCACAATATGGCGCAATCTCCTCCGCTGGAAAGGCCTGGTAGACCGCGTTGGTTGGTACAGTAGGGATTGAGAGGAGTGGATGTAACCGTCAAGCGGGCCCAGGGCGGTTCACCGTATGCTGGTCGCGCACCCAGCATGCCACCAATTAGTGGCAGGTTGTTAGGTCTCCGGTTTCAGGTCAGTCTATCTAGCAGGCTCCAATTTGCTATGCAACGGAAGCAAAGAGTGCCACAGCTGCTGCCACATAATAGAGCCAACTCACAGTGGAGAGATGCAGTGGGGGCCCTAGTGCTGCGATAGACTGTCCAGCCTATGCTAGTGTTCGCTATGTGTTCAGCATCCCCTGTATAACACAGCTGGCTTCCTTATTGCGAATGAGGCCCTCTGTTAAGCCTGGAAAAGTCAGGGTGACTGATGGCACTGTAACTGCTCGTCCTGTGTCGGTAATTAAAGTCCCATGGCCAAAACAATCAATAACTTCCTTAGTTGGAGTTTGAATTGCACTTGACAATCTTTTCACACATTTTCCAAATTAAAACCACTATTTGTAGATATTTTGTGCACTTTTTTTCTATCTCATATCAAAGCAAGGTTTTTTTTTTTTTTAGAGAGTTTTATATAGCGGGAACATGACCCTAGAGAGGGCATCAGAGTGCTTTACCTGAGAGGTATGTGTAACTGCAACAAATGATGGACGGAATGCTGAATGATTCAAACATTCTCCCGCAGTCAAGAGATCTGGGTTGAAACCATTGTTCTTTTGCCCACTACGCCACCCCAGTTTGGACCCAGCCATATGCAAATCAGTCTTGACCCTGTGCCTCATGGTAACAGTCCAGACCGAACTGCCAAGCCAGGTCCTCCTTCGACCGGAAACAAGCATCCTGGGAACGGTTTTGGGGTATGTAACCCTTCATCAGCCAGGCTGGCTTGAATCCAGTGGCATAGTGAGGAAGGGACCCACGTATGGACATACCCATCCCACTTAAGGTGAAAAGTGTAACTGTAACAAATGATGGACAGAATGCTGAATGTTTAAAAAATTCTCCCCCAGTCAAGAGATCTGGGTTAAATCCATCGTTCTTTTTCCCACTATGTCACTCCAGTTTGGACCCAGCCATATGCAAATCAGTCTTGACCCTGTGCCTCATGGGAACAGTCCAGACCGAACCGCCAAGCCAGGTCCTCCCTAGACTGGAAACAAGCATCCTGGGACCGGTTTCGGGCTATGTCACCCTTCATCAGCCAGGCTAGCTTGAATCCAGTGGCATAGTGAGGAAGGAACCCACATCTGGGCATACCAATCCCACTTAGGGGGAAAAGTGTAACTGCAACAAATGATGGCAGGATTGCTGAATGATTCAAACATTCTCCCCCAGTCAAGAAATCTGGGTTAAATCCATCGTTCTTTTGCCCACTACGCCACCCTAGTTTGGACCTGACCTGGCAGATCAGACTGGACTGTTCCCATCCCATTGGGCGCAGGGTCAAGACTGATTTGCATATGGCTGGGTCCAAGCTGGAATGGCAATGGATTTAGGCTCAGATCTCTGTACTGGGGTGAATGTATGACATTGTTCTGCATTCTGTCCATCAATTGTTCTTTTTGCATTTGTTACCCCGAGTGGGAAGGTAAGTCCAGACATTGGTCCCGTGCTCTCCATGCCACTTGAGTCAAGCCATCCTTGCTGATGAGGGCTGAAAGCCCAAAATCGGTCCTAGGATGCTTGTTTCCGGTCCAGGGATGGCCTGGCAGTTAGGGCTGGACTGTTCCCATTGGGCGCAGGGTCAAGACTGATTTGCATATGGCTGAGTCCAAGCTGGAATGGCATGGTGAGCAAAAAACGATGGATTTAGGCCCAGATCGCTGTACTGGGCTGAATGTATGACATTTTTCTACATTTTGTCCATCAATTGTTCTTTTTGCATTTGTCACCCCGAGTGGGACGGGAATCCCCAGACGTGGGTCCCATGCTCTCCATGCCACAGGAGTCAAGCTATCCTGGCTGATGAGGGCTGAAAGCCCAAAACCGGTCCTAGGATGCTTGTTTCCGGTCCAGGGAGGACCTGGCCTGGCAATTTGGTCTGGACTGTTCCCATTGGGCGCAGGGTCAAGACTGATTTGCATATGACTGGGTCCAAACTGGATGGGCATGGTGAGCAAAAAAACAATGGATTTAGCACCAGATCTCTGTACTGGGGTGAATGTATGAGATTATTCAGCATTCTGTCCATCAATTGTTCTTTTTGCATTTGTCACCCAGAGTGGGACGGGTATGCCCAGACGTGGGTCCTGTGCTCTCCATGCCACTGGAGTCAAGCTATCCTGGCTGACGAGGGCTAAAAGCCCGAAACTGGTCCTAGGATGCTTGTTTCCGGTCCAGGGAGGACCTGGCCTGGCAGTTCGGGTTGGACTGTTCCCATTGGGCGCAGGGTCAAGACTGATTTGCATATGGCTGGGTCCAAGCTGGAATGGCATGGTGAGCAAAAAAACTATGGATTTCGGCCCAGATCTCTGTACTGGGGTGAATGTATGTCATTGTTCCGCATTCTGTCCATCAATTGTTATTTTTGCATTTACATGAAAGGAAGGCAGAATATAGTTGTGAAAACAGAAACTCGTCCCATATATGAACGAAGAATAGTAAGGTTAACCTCTATAGAGAGTCATCAATGTAGTAATCACAACCCATACAATAATAGTAGGCAGGTATACAGTAATCAGTAAAACATAAGGTGATTATCTTAAGGCAAAAATGTGTTCATCAGAAGGGTTTTCACTTCTTTCTTGACGGAGGCTGTAGACAAGATTAGGCAGACATCCAGCGGCAGAGAGACCCAAATCTTCGAGACGATAACCGAGAAGGCTCTGTAACACATTTACTTTTTTTCGGAAAATTTGTGGTTTCAATAGCAGGGAGTTCACGCTTCGTCAAGATCTGCATCCCCCCGATAATTCTAGCTTTTGTGGCAAATATCTGGGGGTCTTGAAACATAGGGCTTTATGAGTCATGCATGCAATCTTTAGTTGTATTCTTGCATCATAAGGGAGTCAGTTCAGTGCTTTTAGACCTGGGGATATGTGATTATCTATTTTTGTTCCAGAGACAAGTCTGGCAGCAACGTTAAGGGAGGGCCTGAGTGGGGCCAGTTTGTATTTAGGTAGGCTGCATAGTGTGGAGCTTCCATAGTCCAACCTGGGCAACACAAGCTTAAGGTCGTCTTGTGGGAGGAAGGGTTTAAGTTTCCTTAAAATACACATCTGGTAATTCGCTCCTTTGGTGGCATTACTGATGTGATTCTGCATATTCAGGTATCTGTCTAGTGTAATTCGCAAGGATCTAGAAGAGTCTATAATGTGGGGAGAACAGTTGAGGGCTATTAGATGCTTCATCCAAACGTCGATCCTGGGAGTGTGGTTCGGAGGAGCAATGAGGAGGAATTCCGTTTTGGCAGTGTTGAGCTTGCGATGGTTGCCAGTGAGCCAGTGTTGAGTGTTATGCAAAGTAGAGTTGAGGGAAATGATGTCTTGTGGGGAGGATATTTTCAAATATAATTGAGTGTCATCAGCATACATGTGATAAAGAATGTTAGCAGATTTCAAGGTGTCTGCTAGAGGTTCCAATAATAAATTGAAGAGAATGTCGCCTTTTCCCTAGACCCCTTAGCGGCATAGATCCGCAAAGACCCCGTAATAAGGGGGCTCAGGTGGACGGAGGGATGGGAGGACCGAATTTACTTATATGCGGACGACATCCTTCTATATCTCGCCTCCTCGAAAGCGTCACTTTATAGTGTCCTTGATATTTTCACAAGCTTTGCTAGATACTCAGGGTAGACAATCAACTGGAGTAAGTCTCTGTTGTATGTTCTTAACGGAGACCCTGCTCCCCCACCCAGGGGCTGTCCAATTCAGGTGACACGAGTGGGTTTCAAATATTTGGGGATTTTTGTCACCGCAGACCCCAAACTCCGATACGAATGCAACCTGCTCCCCCCACTACAGAAACTAAAATGGGACGCAACAAGCTGGAAGGCACTGCCGCTCTCCTTACTTGGCAGAGCAACGCTTTTTAAAATGTCGCTGCCGCACTTCCTCTATGTGTTGCAGAATTCCCTAGACCTGGTTCCGGCTACATACTTCAAAGAAATTGAGGGACTGCAGAGAGAACTGCTGTGGGAGGGTAGACCCCGTATAGCACTGCACAAATTGGTGCTGGGTTGGTACGACGGGGGGATTGGACTCCCCGAAATTAAAAAATACTATTGGGCCGACCACTTGATCGACATAAATCACTATACTTACCGACAAGGAGACGACCCGGGGTATAGAATGGACAAATGGCTTCTGTCAGGCCATAACTACAACAGGGCCATCTACTCAAGACCCCAGTGATACCCCTTAACAGGACCTACCAAACATTCAGTTCAGATCTGGCATGCAGCAAATAGAAGTAGGGGATGGGACCAGAAGCTTACGCTAGCCACCCCCCTATGGGACACTGAACAACTGGGCATGTTGAGGACCTCCAAGGGATTTGACAAGTGAGATTTAATCGAAATCGCAAAGATAGGAGACCTATGGGAAAAAGGTGAGATTGTGCCATTGGCATATCTCCAAATAGACCATGAGTTAGCAAGTACATAATATTTCAGATACCTGCAGGTCCAACATGCACTGCAATCAGACTTAAAAACAGGCACCTCTCCTCCGAAATCGTCTCCTTTGGAGGACAGACTACTGGATGGGTATCTGCCGGACAAAGCTATTTCGTTGACTTATAAGAAATTGATTAACAACACCGCAGACCCTCTTGGGCAGATAAGAGAACACTGGGAGAGAGACGGGCTGGAACTGGATGACGAGGAATGGCAGGAGGCAGTGGCCTTCCCAAGAGAGGTGGCGATCTCTTCCAGACTGCGCCTCGTTCAACTAAATATTGTGCATAGAGTGTATGTGTCTGGGCCCAGACTGGTTCGAATCGGGAGAGTAGATGAAGGGAACTGTAGGAGAAAAAGTGGTCAAGTGGGCACATTCGTGCACATAATATGGGAATGTGGGAAGGTACAGAAATGTTGGAAGAAAATACATGGGGGTATATTCACAAAGAGCAATCGCCGCGTTAACGGCACTTTATCGCAGCCAAAGTTGCGATAAATCGATCGCCCCATTCACAAGCTGATGTTAACAGCCCACAGCATCAGTTTACCTGCGATAGCAGCCGTAAAAAACACATTGCCACAGAAGCCCCCCGCAACTATCGCTAATGAGATGCAGAGTAGGCGTTCCCGTGCCCAAAGCCGCGACAACACCACTCCACAACATTCAGCGATGTCAGTCAGGGCTCGTTGGAGGCCATGGAGCGGGTCTAGACACCCATGGATGGCGTCCAGTTTGGTAGCCATGAGGTCGTACCCCACCCGCACCTGCTCAGCCGTCTCCCTCTGGGCATCCAGCACATGGCGTTGGAAGGCCATGTGTTGTTCCTGGGGGTCTTGGGAGACTGGCGGGCCGTGGGTGCCTCCTGCTAGGTGGTTTGTGTGGTGGGTGGGGTCTCCTCGATGCAGCTGATCCTGGAGGTGAGTCACGGATGATGTCAATGATGTCTAGGAGGACTTGGGTGTCGATGCTGGGGTTGTCCTCCTCGTCATCAATGAAGAGTGGCTGGGACTGCTCTGCAGGGGGTGTTGACGATGGCCCTACAATGTGAAGGGGAGATGGTGTATTGCAATGTGTCCACATGTATGTAGCCGCATGGTACATGTTGACATTCAGACAGCATGGCATTGTACATTGTGACAGTCTGTGGATCAGGGCTATGACCCAGAGTCATTGAGGGTGTGCACTGTGCTCTGCTTGATTGTGCATGTGTGCCATCTCCACCCGTCCCCCTAGTACCTGGTGGTCACTCACCCTGTTGCGGTTGTGTTGTGTCCTGTCGAGCAGTGTCCGGTCCCCCAACTCCGACCACAGTATCCACACTGATGACTGTCGACACCATCTCCTCCATGTCATCCAGCTCGAGCTGTGGCACTGGGCCCCTCCTCCAGTCTGCATTTTTGCCTTCTGGTTGGCTGCAAGTTTCTCCTTGGTCTTCTGCTTGATGTCATTCCATATCCTCTTGACCTCGTCCATTGTCCTCTTGTACTCTCCGACGGCATTCACCTTGTCCACGATGTCCCGCCATATTCCAGTTTTGGTGCCTAATGACACGTTGGAGGTGACGAACAGCTGTTGATGGTGTTTCATCACCTCCGTGACTATGATCCTGTTTGCCTGCTAACTGAACTTCGTCTTCCTCTTCTTCTTGTCCTTGCCCTTCCCTGTCCCCGAAGTCCCGGGCTGGTCGTCCGGGGTGCTTGTGGGGTTGCGCTCGTCCTCTGCGCCTACTCCGGCTGCCTCCATGATGCTTGGGTGTTGGTCAGTTTGTTTCGGTGTTTTTTTTCTACTTTTATGGGTGATTTTTCCCGCCGGCCCGGTGTGTGTTGCAGGCCTGGTGCTGCTTATCGCTGATTTCCTCATCGCGCTTTGGCCCATCACAGGTTTTTTGGTGTTGTGGTTTGTGTTTTTATCTCCATCGAGGTGGTTGTATCACGAACATTGTCCGCAGTTTTGGCAGACTATCGCATGGTACCGCCTTGTTGTGAATTCCACGTTGACACGGGGTTATTTTCACGCTATGGGCTGCGATGTTGAGAGTTGCGTTAAGCTACTCTTGCGGTAGTTATCACACGTTCTTGTGAATATGCCCCATGATTGTATGAGCGAGGTGCTAGAAATTGAGATACGGCCTGTGGCCAAACAATGCCTTCTAAATGTATGGGAGCCCACTGACCTAAATAGATCAGACAAAATATGGACCAGGCTGGGACTAATGGTGGCAAAAAGGAACATTGCACAGTTGTGGGGGCAGAGGCACCACCAAGACTAAAGGCCTGGAAGGCAGATATGGACTGGTGTATGATCAGAGAAAGAACAGTCTATATTGCGCAAGGATGCCCCAAAAAGTGGTCCTCAATATGGAGCAGATGGAATGCCTACTGGGGCAACAAATGTGTCCCTCCTGTAGTCCCTACCGTTGACGAACTGACAATGCCGTAAATACTGTAACATAAACGTTCTTGTCATCAAAATGTACTCAGTGATTAAGTGTCTCTCATCCATAATGGTCACAAACACATAAGTAACTGCTTTGCAATTTCATTATTCTTTTCATGTTTAATAAAAAGAGTTTATAAAAAAAAACTATTATGAGAATGGGTGAAAGGGCGGATCCCTGTGGAACGCCAGGGTGACCACGGAAGGCTGAGAAAGGGATTGATTCACCTTGATTCTTTGGGTTCTGTTGTGGAGGAATGAAGTAAACCATTGCAGCAGTGGCATAATAAAATTTGAGGGGGCCCCCCTGCAAAACACATAGAGGGGGCCCCATCGGCAGCCCGGCCCACCACCTACCACTTTGCCACACCACCCAAAAATCTGGCATATTTTGATTTGAAACCTCCAACATTTAAATGAAATGCCTCTATATTGCCTTTCTCAGTGTTCTAATGAGAAAGTGGGAAACCCTCTTAACACATAAGCTACGCCATTTGTAACAATAATGTCAAAAGCAGATTATTTAACTGATGCAGCATTCAGAACAATGCCAAGGAGCGATCCTATTGTCTCAGGAACTGCCTATGGCTGAAGAATAACTTTCAAGGTTGTATGAGGCTTTAAACATATCCCAGCCCTACACTTTCTGTTTTTTCAGAGCACGAAAAATCAAAAATCTTTGAGAAAGGTTTTTTTCCAGAAAAGTAAGGGAAGGTGTAGAGCTACCTCTTGTAAGCCTTTCGCTTCGGTGAATCAGGTAAAACATCAGAACCTCATCATAGGTTTTGTTTGTTGATTGCTGTGTCTATTGTTTTAACACTTTTTTGGGTGTAAATAAAAAACTCTTTATTTTCTCTTTGGCTATGTATTAGCTATATATATGCCTATTAGCTGGTCAACAATCCAAAGAGACAACCAAAGTGTTGTAACCTATTCCCCCTCCCTTTTTTCCTTTTGGTATGCTCCTCCATCCCCCCCCCCTCCTTTCCTGCCACTTGGAACGTTCAGGGAGTTTATGTTGTAGTGTTGGGGATTGTGTTTGTCAGAGGAGAGTGGATGACCAGAATAAAGGTGCCTACTTACATTACTGGTGTCTTCATGATTATTGTATCTTTTCTACACTGGCAACGAGGATGGGATGAAATGAACTCTCAAAAAGTTAATAGTCAATGGTTGGCCAGAAAGATGCAGTGAAGTTAGTGAAGATATGAAAGATTTTTAACCATCATTGACGATAAAGTGAATCGCGATAAGAAAATAGTCCCACCTTCTGATCTCAGGAACAAAATAATAGACCTGGTCTATGAAGGACACCTAAGGAGAAGCATCACAAAAAACAAAGTGAGGAACAATGTCTGGTTCCCCAAGATGGACTCAATGGTGGAAGTGAAAGTCAAAGAAGGCATCAGCTGTGCAAGAAGCGACAAAACGAAGATCCTGCGAAAAGTTTCCTTGTCTCCGGTGGAGGTACCCACAGTGCCATGGACGAAACTAGCCATGGACATAATTGGCCCTATGGAAACATTGGGATCCCAAAAGAGATTTATGTTTGTCTTGGTTGACTACGCCTCACACTGGGTAAATGTCAGGTTCACATCCATGACAACAACACAGAACGAACCGCATGATAAAAGAACATTTACAACTAGCCATCACTAACGGCCACAATACAGACTATTCTTGCAGAGAATGCATATGGGCTTACCACACCGCGCCTAATCTCATCACAGGAATTTCCCCTTTTGTGGCACTAAGAGGGAGAGAGCCAGGGACCAAAATGAACCCTCTCTGGCTGGAAGGTGGAAATGAAGTAGAAAACAACCATAGGGAAAGTCAAAGGAAAGTCCAGCAACACCAAGCTAATTACAAAAGTTGGTATGACTAAAGACATGGGGTAAAAGAACATAACCTCAGAATCAACAATTGGGTTATGGTAAGGAAACCTACCCATGTCCAGGCTGGGCAGAGCAAATTCTATCCCTCTCAAGATAGGCAGAAATGTGGTACGCCTTGAGAATGGACAGACTTGGAGCGGGGACAGACTTGTAGTTGCTGATTAGTGTAACTGTTTCAGTCCACAGGCTCAACTGCTGTTTTGTTCATCCCTCCCTTTGTGGGGAGATGTGTTGTAACCTATTCCCTCACCATGTTTCACCTCTCTTTTTTCCTTTTGGTATGCTCCTCCTTTCCCCCCCTCCTTTCCTGCCACTTGGAACGTTCAGGGAGTTCATGTTGGAATGTTGGGGATTGTGTTTGTCAGAGGATAGTGGATGACCAGAATAAAGGTGTCAACTTACATTACTGGCGTCTTCATGATTATTGTATCTTTTCTACACAAAGAATAAGAACGACTGACACGGTAACAAATAGTTCCAGATGACAACACAAAAGTACATCTTAGATACACCTACAACACATTTTCTCGCAAAAACCACAACATTAGGAGTCCTACTGCTTGCTATGTGGCACATTCCAGCATTTAAATTTCATATTGCCAACATCCCTACCAATGGCAAACTTATACTCTCTACTCTGAAAAGTAACATTGATGACTACTGACACATGTATAGCGCCCAATTTATAATTATTCAGGATAATAAACCATGTCCCCATAAGAAGTCACGAACAAGCCAACCCAGAGCAGATAGGGCCATACCAATAACAGGCACATGCCACTTGGAATAACATAACACATATTTCTAAATGCATATCATGTCCTTATTACGAGTGCTAAGGAGTGGTCATTCTGCATTAGTTGTCATAAAAATTATCACCTGCAAAGATTACACGTTTTACTTGGAAAAGGAACGTATATGTATAAGCGAAATGCATTAAGATGAGTGCAGAAAATGTCATGCACTAATGGACCTGGTTATTGTGGGACTCACTTGTTACTGTCAATCTCATAATGAGGGCCAACGGCTTGTTCAGTATAGGCATGGGGGAGTGCAGAATGGCTCCCCCCTTCTCTGGGAGTAGAATGGCTGCTGTTCCCAGAGCTGCAGAAAGGCTCTCTTTGGCTGCTGATGCCATGGTACAGTGGGCGGGCGAAGTATCAGTTTTATCGATCAAGACAATTTGTAAGAGGTATAATGTACATGGGGCCTCTCGGCTCCCTGGGTGTGAACAACATGACAGAAGGGTGGCCAGCAGCATCCCTGACAGTCATTATGTTGTTAAGGGGGGGGGGGAACAGGAGCATGAGAGCCGTGCATTCACCTGATTTTCCTGTGGTTCAGGCCTTAACGAAAACAAAATAACCTAGAATCCTGCACTTGGGCTGCAACGCATCCACATAGCTGCCAAGGTTTCCAATTGCTTTGTGTGACATTTTTATAATTTCAGCACAATTATGAGTGACATTCAATGGTGGTACACTGCTCAGCCTCTGAGCCAGTTTCACCAAAAGCAGGGTGACAGGCTGGGATTCAGCTACCTCGATAGCACTCAAGTGTTGTGGGCAACGGCTGGGGAACTAACCAGAGACACAAACCTGGCAGTACCTGGACTGAGGGCACGTGCGTCTGATCACCTTTGAGGGATGGGTATCCGAAACTGTAGGATCAACCCTCTGGCAGAAAGGACTGCATTACGACGCGTTCCCAGGACACTACAAATTTGTTTGTATTACCGGAAGTTCTCCAAAGAGTGCGCGCCACATACCTACTTTTATCTCCGAACACTTAAGCACTTTTAAAAGGTATTCCAGAGGTGATCCATGAATAATACTCAAAGTAAACATATACAAAAATGGCAGTTTCAAATCAATAAATAACATTTTGTTTCCAGTTCTGTTTAGCATCCGCTGTAGGCCTTTGCAGACTTTTTTTTAACAACAATTAATGAGTAGTAATGTCTATCTTCGAAAGGTATCAATTCTAAGGTGACTCACCTGAGAGCTGCATTTCAACAGTGCCTGGGAGTGTGTCTCAAAGCTGAGAGCCTAGCCGGCTAGCTTTGTGTCTTGCTGCTTCAGGCAGGGAGGAGAGTAAGTGGCTACAGCTACAATGTAAATGTGTCGGAGCATGGGGAGAGCCATAGTCTGTTCTCTTCTGGGGTTCATCGCCCAGGGTCTTAGCAGTTTTTACTCCTTGCAGGACTCTCTGCAAGATGTTTCACAGGAGTCCGCCCGAGCCCCAGCAATGCCTTCTTGGGGGCAAAGGGCAGCAAGGCTGGTAAAATTAAAAACCTGGGGGCATATTTACAATAACTGGCGCATCCCTGCATATCAGCAGGGATGCGCCAGTTATTGTGCGCCACAGCTCCTCCGCCATGGATGCGCCGCATTTACCATGTGGCGCACCATGGGGCAAAAACGGCACAGATGCGTGACGCATCTGTGCCGTAAAAGTGGCGCATTGCTGGAGTTGTGTCGCAAGCGCGACGCAGCTCCAGCAATGCCCTGGGGGGTCCTACCTTGTTAACGCTGCGTCAATCCTTACGCCTGCTTCAGGCAGGCGCAGGGTTTTGACGCAGCATGGGCCTAAAAGTGACTGAGTGAAATCTTGTAGATTTCACTCAGCCACTTTTAGGAGGCGTTCCTGCGCCGGAACGCCCCCCCCCCCTGCGCAGGAATACCTACATGTGGGGCAGGGCTTTCCAACGTGACGCATCTCCCAGATGCGTCATGTTGTAAGTACCCCGCACCATGACGCAGGATTTGCGCCGCCGCAGCGTCACAAAAGTGACGCAACGGCGGCGTAAATGAGGCGCAAGGGGCTTGTAAATCTGCCCCTTGCATTTTAGCAGCTCTGCAAGTCACGTGCTGACAGCACTGTAAAGGCTGGTCAGCAGCACACGCACAGTGCACTGACACTGAGCCCCCCGTGGACTACAGGGCGCGGGCCCCCCACTCTCTCTGTGCCTGCGTCCAGCACCGTGATAAGAAAAAGAGGGGCAGATTTATGTTTCCTGGCGCATCCCTGCAAATCAGCAGGGATGCGCCAGGAAAGATGCGTCGCGCAAGTTTACCCTTGCGCCACCACAGATGCGCCGCATTTACAATGCAGCGCATCGTGACGCAAGGATAAACAGATGCGTGACGCATCTGATGGCATAAGGGCGGCGCATTGCTGGAGTTGTGTTGCAAGCACGACGCTACTCCACCAATGCTCAGGGGCTGCCCATACCTAACATGCTGCGTCATGCCTTACACCTGCTTCAAGCAGGCGCAGGGTTTTGACGCAGCAGCGTCGGAAAAGTGACTCAGTGAAATCTTGTAGATTTCACTGCGTCACTTTTCCGAGGCTTTTTCCGACGGAACGCCCACCCTGCATACATTAAACCTGACGCAGATTTAATGTAGCGCAGGGCTTTACAACGTGACGCATCTCCCTAGATGCGTCACGTTGTAAATAAGGCGCAACATGGCGCATGGTTTACGCCGCCGCTGCGTCACAGAAGTGACGCAACGGCAGCATAAATGTCTCGCAAAGGGCTTGTAAATCTGCCCCAGAGTGTTCATAGTTGGCAGTTTGGTTCCTGTTGTGAAGCGCGTCATTTAAGTAATTCTTTCAAGTGCAGATGTACTTGGCACAAACTTTAACACTTGCTGGTTAAAGACATACACTGAAGTTAGTAACAAAGTACTGTAATATAAATGAAATTATTGCAGACTGGAAGACGCCGCATTGGACGTACCTCCGTAAACTGCTTTTGAGAACAAGCACAAGTGTCTGTCAACATTTCCCACCAGAGAGCCTAGAAAAAAAAGCTGAAACAAACCGTAGCCATGAAATCATTATGACATTGTTAAAATGTCAGCAAAAAACAATAACTCCGCGCACCAGGCTTGCGCTGTTTTGTTGAAAAGAGCACGGCTCCTCCTACCATCTTGGCTAGTGCCAAGCAGGGTGTCAGAAGCTCCAACATGCCTGAGTGGACACGATTATACCTGGGTGCAGGCAGCTCCGAAACTAGCTGGTGCAACGAACGACAGCGATGCGCATAACCTTTTCATTACCAAATACCTGACGGATGTCTATTGCTTGCTGGCTCGCTGAGGGGGCTCCTGGAGCACAGGGCCACCCCGCAATGCGGGGGCTGCGGGGGCCTGTGTTACGCCCCTACATTGCAGCACAGGTCCTGATAGGCCCATCCTCCGTTCAAGTAGGGTCAATAGACTGTTGTGTTTAACAGTGTCGAAAGCAGAGGATAAGTCAAGAAGTACCAGAAGACATGATTCATTTGGGTCTGGCATTTTTAATATGTCATCCACGTTGTGAGTCAGTGCAGATTCAGTGCTGTGACCTTGATGAAATCCGGATTGGTGTTGGTCCAGGAGTTGGAAGTTATCTATGTGGCTGCAGAGTTGAATCTGAACACATTTTTCGAGACGTTTTGCCAGAGTGGGGATGTTGGAGATATGTGCATTAGGTTTTTTTAGAATGGGGGTTACCTGTCCTCCTTTTAGTCTATCAGGCATTGTGCCTTGCCGTAGTGCAGAAATAACAATCTCAGGCCCTAGGGGAAGATTGATGACTTTTATGTCCTTGAAGATTGTCGGAGGTAGCGGGTCGATGAAGTGATTAGGTAGGTTTAAAGCTAGAAGAATGTTCGAGATGTCTTTTTCATTGAGGGGAGTGATAGTGTGCCAGGAGGCATTGTTTTTGGGGACACCCCCAGGGGGACCAAGCCGAGTCTCAGCCTGGGAGGTGAGTGGAAATAAGTGCGAGGCAGCTGGAAGTAGTTCCCTCATTGATTGTAGGTTGTTTTCAATGGTTTTAGTTTTTCCCAGGAAGATGGAAGCCAGTACCTCACAATTTGAGGGAGTGATGGATCCAAACTCCAGCGGGTTTGGGGCGTTGAGCGATAGTTGCTTGACGACTTCAAAAGGTTTTTTGGGTTGATTTCTAGCTTGGTTTAGTTGGGTTGTAAAGAAGTTGGCTTCCGCATTTTTGATTTTTCTGTTGTATGTGTTCCTTACTGAACTTAAGAGTTTCAGGTGTTCAGTTGATGGTACGGATCCCCAGACTCTTTCTGCTAATCTTAGGGGCATATTATCAAGCCAGGCGATAAAATTATCGCCGCTTTAGCAGCAGAAAACTGCAGCTAAAACGGCGATAATGGGCATGATAATATGCTCTATGGAATTCCAATTGAAGCCCATGTTAGATGTGAAGGACATCTAACATGGACTTCAATTGGAATTCCATAGAACATTTTATCAAGCCCATTATCGCCGCTTTAGCATCAGTTTTCTGCCACTAAAGCGGCGATAATTTTATCTCCTGGCTTGATAATATGCCCGTTGGTTTGCATCTTTCAGAGTTTAGATTGTCATTGAACCAAGGTTTGGAGAGTTTGGTGGAAATGTTTTTTTGTTGAAGGGGGGTCCAAAATAGAGGTATTGTAGAACTCTGTGAGGTCATGGACCATCTACCATGTCCATCTGAGGAGTCAAGGCAAGGTAATATATATTGTCTCTCAATGTGACCATAACATTCCATGAGTCAAAGAGCTGAACAATTGACACGAGGAAGCCTGTTCAGTCATGCATATCAGGAAGAATGCACTGCATGACCCATTTAATCACTGGCTGATTGTGGGAGACAAAAATAAACAAAGTTTGGGCCCCATCATGAGAGCACATGTTTAACCGGCCCAAAAACTCCTTGCGACATTCATTCTAGCTAGCTGAAGAAGGTCCGCACTGGGAGGCTAGCAGATAGCATTTCAATTGAATATTTTATTACTGCGACTGTAGGGTATCTTTCCTCAACCACTAACCATGCCAACATATAGATCTTACATTCTCTCTCAGGGGAATCTCATTGAGATCATAAACACTGAATAGTCCCTCCCACGTGCCTTGCCCATAACAGTTCTTTCAAAGTCACATTTTTAGGTCTCGCCTGACCCAGCGCATGCGCTGATCTGGCGAGACTTGTTGAGAGGGCTCCAAAAAGTGCTACCAGGCCAGCCTAGAGCTACAGTGCATGTGTGCGGGCGCGCGCGCCGCGCTTTACCGCAATTACTTTCACTTTAGCGGCCGCTTTGATGTTTGAGCGTGATCGCGATCACTTTCACTTTCGCGGCCGCACGGCCGCTTGGCATAGCCAATAGGTCTCGCTTTTGGGACCTTATGAGTATTTAGTTATGCACTTATAAGGTCCCAAAGGCGAGACCTATTGGCTATGCCAATGCTTGTTTTACAGTATCTTCACTTCACTTCGGAACGGCCGAGTGGTACATGTGACAAATTGTACAATTTGCAGCCTTAAGACAGGCTATATTTCAAAATTCTATTATTTTGCTTTAAAAGATGCATTTAGCCTTTAAAACAAATCACTAAGAATAAATAATAAGAACATTTTAAAAAGTCCTTCACAAATGCTTTTCACTTTCTTGTAAAGAGAAAGGAAGGATGAATAGGGCAATATAGCTAGAGAGGTTGCAGTAATGAAAGAATGAGAAAAGAACACAGCGCCTTTAGGGGCACTCTGACCATCAGTGTCCCATCATGCCCTGCAGGATGCAGTTTAGTCCGGTTTTGTTTTGCAGCTCATGCTGACAGGATCGTAGAGCAGAGGTCTGACTTTTTTATGGCTTTTTCACTCAAAAATGTTCACCTGTTTCCTTGAAAAAGTGATTCACTTGACATCCTTTAGGGGGGAAGTGTATTTCCTGGCAGGAAATATATCTATTTTTTCACAAATGTCCATCTCTTTTGGTGAAATGACCAGAATCTGATGCACAGGATCTGTATCCTCTGTTTGCAAGGCTCTCATGACCCTAAGATGTGTCATCACTACAGGACCCTCTCCAAACCCACTTTGGGAGAGAGAGAGAGAGAGAGAGAGAGAGAGGGAGAGAGAAAGAGAAGATTCACCTGCATGGTCAAGTATAGCACTGGAGAAGGCAAGATTCAATGACTGGAGAGACGC
Organism: Triturus cristatus; assembly: GCF_964204655.1. Lineage (NCBI taxonomy): Eukaryota > Metazoa > Chordata > Amphibia > Caudata > Salamandridae > Triturus > Triturus cristatus. The sequence continues at coordinate 361,520,623 of NC_140581.1, forward strand.
CTGAGGGGTGAGGGGAGACTGTCCCCTCTACTAGTGATGACTCTCACAGAGGATGATCCAAAAGGAGAAGATCTGGTGAGGAATGACCTTGCCATTGGATATCAAGGACATTGATGTCAAGAAGAGGTACTACACCAACTTTTTTGCCGTCAGCAGCTGGTTCAAGGAGAGTACTGTTCACATTGATAGGTACATCGACATCGAGACACCTGTCGAAGTAGAGAGTTTCAAACTTGAGACATGATTCATCACTCCACTTCCCAGATGAAGACAACGGAATGTCTTTCATGCATGAAAGGCACAGAATTCCATCTGAATCAGAGTCCAGAACTGCATCTCCAGTCATCATTCCGTATTTACCACTGCCTCCTCAAGATCCAATGGGGTCTTTTCCTCCACCTATTTCTTTGTCTTCTACTCCACCTTTGTCTCCACAACTGGCAATACTAGTGGTAATTCCATAACCAAATCTGCCAGCCACTTCTCCTTGGCCAACACAGTAACCTGTACCAGTGGCATCTCCACTAAAGCACTCTAGATCTTGCTCTCATCTGTTGCAACCTGCACTTTCTGGTTGGCTGAAGGGATTCCCACAGCCAGGCAGAACATACCTCTAGGATCAAGGGCGGGTGATTACACTCGCCGTATAACCTATGCTCACCCTTGGGTAGTTTGGTACTGAGGAGTCAGGTTTTTCCAGACGCAATGTGTAAAGCAAAGGCACAGCAGTCACTCGCCATAAATACACTGAGCGTCACAAAAGATACTTCCCACAGAATGTATGTAAATAACGTTTATGCTCAACACACATATTCAATCATTATAACATGAACATCATGCACTTCTGGGCATAAAAGCCATAGTTGGAAATATTACTAGCAGTACTAGGCCCACTCGTATTGGTATGATATCAATAGGATGCACACTGTGGACAGTTCCTTATCTACCCTCCAGAGAGAGAGAGCACCCTTATGTGATGCAACATGCTGACCACCTTAGCCCCTGCCTGGCAATCATGATAATACAGTCCCGCACAGTTAGAGGGTACACCCCAGGTCACAATGATATCAAAGATATGTACATACATGAAACGAGTACACTTTTACGCAGCACAGGAGGCCGGAGCCACACGGGTAAACCCAATGTCAAATGTATTGTGCTTTTGGCATGAAATTAACATATAAAGCAGCACCAACGGCCCGTGTCATGAATCACAGATGGTCCGCTGACTATCACTCCTACTCACACACTCATTCTGCACCACTACATGATGTGGCAGGTACCAGCGCAGTCCGTACTGAACACTCTTACACACATACGCACTCAGCACCCTAATGCGGTGCTACTGGTGCCCAGCAAGCTAATGGATAACACCCTGCAGACTCTGTGGCCCAGCCTCCCTCCAACCTCTAGTTCACCCTGATTGTCCTACACTCCCAGATGGAAGATAACCAGCCTTGTCTCCCGGATACTAGGACGCACGCAGCCAAAGTCGAACTTAGTCTGGGTCCTCAGGAAGCAGGTACCTTTTTAATTGTCAATATGAAGACAACTGGCTCATCAAGGCGTCATCTCACAGCGGTGCATGGGCTTCATGTGCGACTTGACAGGCTGGTGGGATCGCAATCATTACTCTCATTAATTAACAAGATAGAATACCTAGACTGGACCCATTCCGATCATAACCCACTGTGGATGCCACTTGGGTGGGAAGCGGATCGCCCCCCAATACCAACGTGGCGCTTCCAGACTAATGCGCTGGAGGATCCAGCGTTCCGCTCATCTTTGGGGACGGCCACTCTTGCATATTTTGAATTAAATTAAGATACGGACAGCAGTGCATTAATAGAATGGGGGGCATTCAAAATAAAAATCAGAGGGCACTCGATGGGAGCCACATGGAACGTCCGCAAGCAGTTGTCTGCCTCTCTTGTGAAAATAGAACCTCAGTTGATACGACACGAGCAAGAAGAGGAAGGGAAGGGTAAAGACCCGAGGCGCCTGGAAAATCGGCGTGCAGATCATGCCGAAATGCTAGAGCGCCTTCGATGTCACAACTATACTGCACATACAGCCCGTACACACGCCATGGCTGATCGAGCAGGCCGACTGCTCGCTTGGCTAATAAAACAAGAGTACACGCGCTCCGATAGGGGCTATACCAACAGCTACAGGGAATGTGTTATACACGCAACATGAAATGCATAACGCCATGACGAAACATTATACTCAGCCATATCAGTGTCGAGGGCGTTGTGATGAGCAGAGGTTGGAAAGGTTTCTGGGCTCTATACAATTACCCACAGTAACAGATGAACACCAGGAAATGCTCAATGAGCAGGTCTCATTAGAGGGGATCGGAGATGCCATCAAATCCCTAGCTTCTGGGAAATCACCTTGACCGGATGGCTTGCCGGCAGAGTACTAGAAGGCGTATCGAGAGACACTCACGCAACGTCTCCATGCTTTATACTCTACCCCCCTCAATGCGAGAAGCATAGCTAGTGTCCCTATTAAAGCCGGATAAAGATCCCATGGAGCTGGATTCATATAGACCCCTGGCCCTAATCAACACAGACTACAAAATACTTGCAAAGGTGTTAGCAGGCAGACTAGCGCAGGTGGCCCCTATGCTGGTCCACACGGACCAGAACGGCTTTGTGCCGTCTCAGAGCACTTCTTTTAATCTGAGGTGCTTTTCTAGAGTGGCGACAGACGCTGTACAAGTGTGGCCGAGAGCCAGATGTCTAATATTAGACTTGGAAAAAGCCTTCGACTCCCTAGAATGGGACTACCTATCCGCAACACTTGAGAAATATGACTTAGGCCCGGGGTTCCTTCAATTGCTCTACACTGGCCCTACTGTCAGGGTCAGAATGGGGCCCTTTATCTCCGACGCTATCCCAGTATGTAGAGGAACTAGGCAGGGTGCCCTTTGTCCCCCCTCCTCTTTGTGCTCGCAATAGAGCCGTAGGAAACGGTATACCTCTGGGAGATGCCGTGCATCAGGTATTGCTCTATGCCGACGATCTCCTCATTTACATAAAAGACATTGAGAGGGTTCCTAACCAGCTGGTGCACTTGTTACAGAGCTTTGATGCACTCTCCGGGCTACAGGTAAACATCGAAAAATCCTGCATATACTCATTTAACGGAGGGGGTTGCGACCCAGACCTCACCATCATTGGTAGACAAGTACAGTGGAGAGAAGACACGTTTTGCTACCTAGGTATCCGGATCTATCGCCAACAGAAACACTTGTTTGACGGAACCTGGGAAGGGCACTGACGGCAATCCGGTCGCAGATGCAATTCTGGGGCACACTTCCACTTACTGTAACAGGGAGAGTGGCACTAGCCAAAATGGTAATCCTCCCAAGGCTATTATATTACTTTGCGAACCTACCTATATATATCCCAGCTTCCTTCTTTGTCGCACTAGAGAAACAGGTCAGGGATTTCATATGGGGCAACACGCAGCACAGAATGGCGCTAAAAAAGCTTTACTTACCAAAGGGCCAAGGGGGCTTAGCAGTACCCTGGTTTGAACACTACTACCTAGCTGCTCAACTGCAGTGGATAGCACAATGGCTGGCTGGTAGGTACTGTATTGATACAGCAACCATGCAGCCACCCTACCCACTGGGACAGATAGTTAGACTCTTTCACCCTGGCACGAAGGCGAGACCCCCAGAGCCACTGTTACTTGCAGTGGCGTACAAATCCTTTCGCAGGAGTCTATATATTACTCTAGATGTTATTCCCTATGCACCGGCAATACCCTTAGAGGGGTACCCCAGCGGCCAGGCAGTGCTCACGGCACAGACAATTGAGGGGTGGCAAGAGAGAGGTGTCCAAACACTTGGGAATCTATATCGAGATGGGACACTTATACCATACACATCTCTGGTAGAAGAAGAGGGGTTTTCGCCGGTGTAGTTTCTCGTACACCACTCGCTGATAACCACACTTGCTACCATATGGGGCAACATCACCACAGAGCCGCAGCCGTACCTCACCATACAATATTTGCATGTTATGGAACAGGGTAGACATCTCATACGCTGGTTCCCTGCCTCGTTTAGAACCCATGCAGCGGTAAGCCTGGATCCGCTCCGCCACAACTGGGAGCAGGACTTAGGATGCCAACTCGCAGACACGGAATGGACTCGGATGCTAGAAAGTCCAACACGTCCCCAGGAATATGCAGTTCTGGCAAATTCTGTTGTATATAATCCACAGGGCATACCTTACACCCGCTAAAATCAATAGGTATTTCAATCGAGCGGACGCAGCGTGTCCGAGATGCACTGAATAAGGAGCTGATCTGATACAGATGCTCTGGAGCTGCCCCCGGATTGGTGCATACTGGAGTGCCTTTTGAATGGCCAGTATAATTATTGCACAAATTTCGGAGAACATCAGCCACCAAAGCAACATCCAGGTTCCTAGACCTAGGGATGGTGGTGGCTAAGAGATTGATAACCAAAAGTAGAAAGCATCAGATCCCCCGCATGCACAGGCATGGCGTAAACTCATTACTAGCATGGGCCAAGGCGGAAAGCCTCACCATCAGGCGTGAGGAAACATTGGGCCCGATTCAAAGAAGTAATCTGAGACAAAATCCTAAACGTACTACTTTTGGTATTCACAGAAGGCATTTAGTAGTAGTACAGTTAGGATTTTTTTCTTAAGTCTGTCTTAAGTCTGTCTTAAGTCAGGAAGATTGGATAACCGAGTGATCCTAAAACTTCATGCAAAATAATCACTCAACTGGTGGTTCCATTCAGAGAACCATGTAAAAAGGCACGAATTTCCATCAAGACATCCCGACCTAAAACATAATGACTGATACTTCCCTTTCTGGTTGGGGTTCTCACATGGACCAACTTCAATTTCAAGGCATGTGGTCTCTGAACGAACAGTTTTATCATATTAATCAACTGGATTTGACAGCAGTGAACCTAGCTCAAACCTTTCCTCCCGCCCTTCAAGACGAACTCCCTTCTTGTTCAAATAGACAATAGAACAACCATGCATTATCTCAACAAGCAGGGAGTAACGGGATCCCTGGAAGCACAAATGATTTGGAAATGATTAACCTTCAAGAACCTCAGGATCACAGCTGTCCATCTTACAGAAATCCAAACTATTCAAGCGTACACTCTCAGCAGAACCATTCAAAAGAGGATCACAAATGGGTAGTAAACAATTCCGTCCTTCAAGCTATCTTATGAAACTGGGGTATTACACAATTCCATCCTTCAATATATTTTTTGCAACTGGGGTTTCCCTCAAAAAGACCTTTTTGCAGACAGAAAAACAAAAAATGCCAAAGCTTTGCCTTGAGGCATTACCAACCAGGCACGTTGGGGAATGATCTATGTAGCGACAGGTTAGACAAATTTCTTTGCACCTTTCCTCTGCTTCCAACAGTGATCATCAAGCTATCACACTCATAGGCCAGAATAATTCTTATTGCTCCATAGTGGCCACAACAATGGTGGTTTAGGGATCTTTTTCACCTCTCCAGGAGGTTGCTGTGCAAATCAGACATTCTTCACAAGTTCGGACATCAGGTTCTACACCCCAACCATCAGTCTTTAAACTTGGCAGCTTGACTCCTGAATTCATACAATATGGTTACCTGAACCCTCCTCAGGAGTGCATGGATATTTTGAGAGAGGCTAGAAGAGCATCTACTAGAACATCCTATTCTTTTAAAGGAAATTATTCTGCATTTGGCGTACTCAGACCAATTTTGATCCTCTCACCTGCCAAGAAGAAGCAGTTCTTCCATACCTCCTTTATTTGGCTAAGGCAAAACTGCAATTTTCCCCCATTAAAGTGCACCTTGCAGTAATCACGTCCTACAGAAAATGTCCTTCACAAGGATAGGTTACCCTGTATAATCGTCTGTTACCAGAAAGCCAACAAAGAGCTACCTGGGAAACCTAAAGCCCATTCCAGCAGAGGTAAAGCAATTACTGCTGCGTTGCTTAGAAATGTTCCAATCTCTGAGAACTGTAATGTGGTAACTTGGAGGTCCCTTCATCACTTTACGAGAGGCTATTGTCTTCATTTCAATTCGAGATCAGATGCTCAATTCAGGCAAGCCTCTCTCAAATCTTTTTGCTTAAATATCATACTTTATTTGCCTCTTCCCATGTGGAATCTTTAGGGGGATTAGCAAGGTATTCTTTACAGTGCTTATGAATATCAATGGCGATCCCCTGAGAGAGATTACCAGTAATGCTAGTTCTCTCTTAGGAAAATCCCATTGAAATCATAATCAACCCTCCCTTCTCTCCATAGGAAGAGATGAAGTATGATTAACTCTGTTCTGCATAAAAAAGTACTGACTAAACTCCCATCTATAGGGCATGATTGGACACTGGAGGCCAGAGTCCCTTAAAGGCGCAGTGGTCTTTTCTCAGTCTTCAATACTGCAGCCTCTCCAGCTACATTGCCCCATTATGCCTACCTTTCACTTTAAAAAAAAGTAAAAAGACTTTGTGATGGATGTTTTAAAATATCACTATTATTACTATTTTTTTATTGGTAATTTTTTTAAGGCTGATTGCTTTTTTTCTTCTATCTTTTAAAGCAAATTAATGGGATTTGGCAATATAGCCTGTATTAAGGCTACAAATTGTACATTTTGATCCATGTCCTTCCTGGCCTTTTCGAAGTAAGTTGAAGATACTGTAACAAAATGTGACTTTGAAAGAACTGTATTGGGGTTCCTGCATGTTGGCCATACTATTCAGTTCTTAAATGATGTCAATGGAGATTACATTGAGAGAGAACTAGGATTACAGTTAAGAAACTACTCCTTCTACCTCAGATGTGCACCTTCATTTCCAATGCCCAGCAGACTGAGTTGGTTTTGGTGATAGAAATATTTATGTATCTGTGTCTAAAAGGCCTTCCGTTGAGCTGTGTTGATAGCCACATTAAGAATTTGTGATACACAGCTATTCTGGAAGTGTGCTTTCCAAAGCCCTTAGCCATACACCTCATAGATACGAGGCATACCTCACTCTGCCCCACTGAAAGCGTAGCAGACAATATTATATAGTGCTTTTTAGCCCAAACGTTTGTGTTGGTGTTTAGAGGATTGGCCCACACTGATCGAACGTTCAGCATCTGCGACCATTATTGCGGGGCTTGGTTTCCTCCTCCTTTTTACTTGGGTGTATCATTACATATTATCTTGTCAAGAGTGAGTGAGCCTGGGTTTATATAATTTTTATATTATTCAAACAAGTTTGATTACAGGTAATGTAAGACCATAAGGACACACAAACATGGAGCAAAGGCCCATTTAAAAAAATGTGTAACAATACTTAAAGAAAGCAAAATGTAAGGTAAACAGTATCATGAACCAATAAACACAATAAAAAGAATCAAGGTTGAAAGGCAGTAAAAAAGCATAGAGTTTTCATATCCTTTTGAGAGGAAGCCATGATCAGTTCCAGGTGTAAAGTCAAAGACAGAGGGGCATATTTACAAGGACTTATCTCCGATTTATCTCCACCTTAACGCATCAAAAGTGGAGATAGATCTAACACCCCATTCACAAGCTGGTGCAAACTGCAGACATCGCCAGTATTCCCGCAATAACTGCCCCAAAATTTATCTCCAAGGTGGACACCACCAACTAACCCTAATGAGATGCAGAGTAGGCGTTCCCGTGCAAAAACACACGAAAAAACCATAACACCACTTTCACAACGAACTGACAGATATGCAAAACGAACCAAAAACGGGCGATAAGCCACGGTAGCACCAGGGATTTAACACCTGCCTCAAGCAGATGTAAAGATGGAAGACTACCTGCAGTAGGCAATGGAGCCCCGCACATAGCCACACCGAAGAACAAACTACGCCATGAAGCTACTCATCATGCAGCTCGGAGCCCCAACAAGGCCACAACACCCACCGCCACCACCCCCAGGACCGCCACCACCCCCAGGACCCGGACCCGCCCCCCCCCGGACCACCACAGAGGCAGCGCAGAGTGAGACAGCAGACTTACCGAAAACGCACCACTCTCACAGACCTAACGCCCGGGGAGGTCAATGCCCACTACAGGCTCAAAAGGACAACCATCCTCCGTATCATGACCCATATCGCCCACATGCTGACGGTCCCAACACAGCGGAGAACCAACATCCCTCCGCTGTGCTGCACCTATTGGCCTCTGGCCCCTTCCAACCAACAACTGCCAGAGTCGGAGGTGTTTCATAGCCAGCCCTATCAAACTTCATGACACCTGTCCTGGAGGCCATCCTCAGCTTCATACCCCAGTACCTTCACTTCCCCAACACTGCACAGGAACAGCTGGAGACAAAGCAAGGCTTCTACGCCATAGCCAGATTCCCGGCCGAGTTGGGGGCAATCGACTGCACACATGACCCACTTGTGCCCCCTGCGGACACCACTACCGCAACAGAAAGCACACGCATTCCATCAATGTGCAGGCACTAGTGGACCACCGGGACTCTTCACCAATGTCGTTGCCAACCACAGGCAGTGTGCATGATTTCTTCATCTTCTGACAGTCCATCATCAACCAGCGCTTCCAGGATGGCACATATGGAACTGGACTGCTCGTTGGTAAGTGCCAAATCAACACATCACACACCCCAAAGCCACCAACACACAAGGCACAACTGTGGGAATGCACATGTGACCAAACCACATACAACATGTCAAACTACACGACCACCTACCACACACGACAATACCACTCCATGGTCATCCTGGGCTACCCCTGCACCCAATACAGACATATTATGGCACCGCAGCTGAACATGTGGCGATGCTGAATGCAGCCATGTGAGAAGGATGCAAGTGATCCGTGAATGGGAATGTACACAATGACAAGTGAGGCATGGATGTGCAGGACTGACATGGGTATGCAAACCACAGATATGATCATGCAGACCACAACTACTGGTGACTGGAGAGTAGTGAGCAGTGGACCCAACCATGTCACCCCAGGCCGTGGGTCAGATAGTGGAAGTGTTGCACGCTGCGTCCCTCCCTGTGTGAGTGAGCGTAGTGGGTTGGCCCCGAGTACGTCAGTGCTGCGCAGGGGTGAGGTAAAAAACCCTGTTGCGCGGAGCGTGGTTCACTCCCGGGAAGGCCAACGTCACTGACAGTGCGGCGCCCCGCGGCCTGCCATGAGGCCGACGCCGTGAGCAGCGGGGCCTGCGACCCTGTGCGCCTGCTGCACCCCAGGACGCTGATGCACAGACCAGGCCTGCCCGCCCCAGCACACCAGGGCCGCACTGCTCACCTGCCGACACCGTCATGTGTCAAAGAGGGCCCACCACGTGCCGGTGCAAGCTCCAAGCCTCAGTCCCGCAACCTCTGCAGCCTCCGCAGACCATCGCTGGCCCCCCCAACGCTGGCCCACATCACTCCTTTCTTATTAACATACTCCACCGGCGTCCTCTTCGGCCCAGTAGATCCCATGTGTGGAACTGTGTCCTGAGTCCTGAATGGCAGTGACCCCAAATCCGTGGCAGTGGCCACAGCACCAGACTCCCTTTGATCAGTGAGGCATAGTTCCATATCGCAGGCCTGCGACACGTGGTGCCACAAACCCTGTTCAACGCAAGCCTGCGACATGTGGTGCCACTAACCCTGTTCAACGCAAGCTGGCCACGCGTGGTGCCACTAACCCTGTTCAACGCAAGCTGGCGACAAGTGGTGCCACTAACCCTGTTCAACGCAAGCCAGCGACACGTGGTGCCACTGACCCTGTGCGCCATGAGTGACCGTCATCCTCCGGCGGAACATCGTTGGTGTCTGAGCCTGTGGCCTGGGGGTTGTCATCAGCAACGGGCAGATACGGACTTGGCGTCTGGCATGGGTCTCTGGCATTCATGTCCACCATGTTGCGGGACACAGCTGGTATGTGCCCTCTGCATCATGCCCTGGGGTAGACCTCTCATTCTTCCCTGCCCTGTCCTCATGACCCTACCCCAGTCTCCCGCAGGTGAGCGTCCCATGGCGGTGGGCCCGTGTCGGCCGCTGTGCATCCGGGGCCACTAGCCCAGTGCGACTCGAGTCATTCCCCCTTGTTGTTCTGACATTGCATTTCTGATTGCCTGATGACTGTTGGAGTTGTTGGCAGCACCAGCTACTCCCTGAGGGCTGGCTTACACTCACCCCACCCACAGCCAGCACAGGCGTCACTGGATTAGTGGGCCTGCCATCACATCCTGCCGAACCAAGTATTGACTCTTTTCTCCCTACACTGTCACAGGTGATCAAGGATATGCACTCTGCCCTTGGATGATGACACCCCTCCGAGACCCGGACACTCCCGCCCAGAGGCAGTACAGTGCGGCTCACATACGCACCAGGGGCATCGTTGAACGCACATTTGGCGTGTTGAAGTCACGTTTCAGGTGTCTGGACGGAACAGGTGGAAAGCTCCAGTACAGCCCGAACATCGTGTGCAAGATGATCATTGCATGTTGTGTGTTGCACAACATCTGTGTTAACACCAATGCCCCCTGGATCCCAGTTCTAGAGGTACCGTTCGATGATGGTGACGATGGGGCTGGTGGCCCACATCCCACTGCAGCTGCGGCAGGAGTAGCCCGTAGGAACACCATCATTGACACTTACTTCTCATGAGCACGTTGCATTGTGGCCGTCCATGGCAATCATGGGACAATACAAGATGTCCAATTGCACAGCATGTGTGATTAAAACATATTTGTAGGTTACAGGTTGAACTTGTACATTGTCATGTTACATTTTCCTGCGGTTTCAGATGTGATGTGTCATGTTGTGCACATTTACGAAACCAGTTATGTCCTGTGTTCTGTTGTGGAGGTGTTGCTGTTTGTACCGGGATGCTGTCAATGTCAAGGTGCACTTCTGCTTATGTACGCATGCTGCACGGTGGGTGAGTCGCTCCTGCGGCTCTGATTTGTCTGCCACTGGTCTCTTTCATGCGGTGTGCCTGTCGGTTCTCTTCTTCCACGTTGCTTGGATGTTGTGGGGTACATGTTGTCCACTGCAGTCGGTCAGGGTGCATCCGTGGTACTCCGCAGTTGATGGTTTTTTTTCTGTTGTATTTTTTGTATGCTGTTCTTGTGCTTTTCCCGCATTGCGCATGAGTATTGCTGCCCTCGCGCTGGTAGTCACTGTTTTCTTATCGCTCTTTGGCCCATCGCAGGTTTTTGTGTGTTGTGGTTTGTGTTTTTATCTCCGAGATGGTTGTATCGCAGACATTGTCCGCGGTGTCGGCAAAATATCACATGGTACCGCCTTGTTGTGAATTCCACATTGACACAGGGTTATTTTCCCGCGATAGGCTGCAATGTGTATAGTTGCGTTAACATTTTTTGGTGATGTTTATCACACGTTCTTGTGAATATACCCCAGAGAATTTCTGGAATCGGCGCAGTGAATGAATGCTTAAACGCTTGTTTTTTGAACACTCATATTTTCTTGCTAGAAAGCTCTCTGATCACAAGGTGCACATATAGGGCACCAATAAGTGCAAGCGGACATATATTATAAATATTAGCAATACTCTAAAATTCAAAACCTAAAGCAACCTGCATTGTGAAATGATTATGAAAATATCAAACAGAATGAAGAACCAAACATACTCTCAAAAACTAAATTATCCAGCCCTTCAAAAGGAGACCCCAGACTGGGGTTCATCCAGCACCTGATGAGGGTTGGTTTCAATACTGCGACAGCCTCAGGAATCAGCCTGATGGAGGGAGCCATCCAGAACTGGTCAAATGATGGCTTCAGTGCTGCAGCTAGCTCTGGAATCAGACTGATTCAACTTCTTTAGATGGCCATCCTTTTTCTGGTTGTAAAAGGTGAGAAGCATTGCAGGCTGCCTTCACCTTGCCTAAAAATAGTAATTTAGTGATAAAGTGATAGTTGTTATATATGTCAGAGGTGCTGGTTGATTATATTAATAAAGATGTCACTCACCAGCTTTTCAAACAATTAGGAAAGGCTCCCTTAACAATTGAAAGATTATCTACCTGGCACTGGACGAGACAAAGAGAGGGGCAAGAAAATGTTTAGAGTCCTAAAGATCATGTCCTAAATTTTTCTCTTAGGCGAATCCCTCAAAACGTTGTTTTGTCCCACCATCAAACCCCTTTATGGGACCTGATTCACAAATGTAAACAGACACGTTTGTGTAAGTTTAGTCTTTTTTGGTATTCACAAACCAGCAATTTAATAGTAACTTTTGTTTACGGAGACTCTGCAGTCGAGGCCGAGAACTCAGCACATAAAAAGTTAGGCCTGTCCTATCTTTTTATGTGCAAAGGTCACCTTTGTAAATCAGGCCTGTGAGATTTATTTTCAGTGTGCACTTTTTGGGGAAACAGCCTTTACAACGCATGCATTATCACGCAGTGCCTTTACCACGCATGCCTTTACCATGCAAGGTAAACTATTTAAGGTAAGTATAGATGTTTATGTTTGTGTTTGTGTGTGTGTGTATGTGTGTACACACATACAGACACACACACACACATATACATACATAAATATATAGACACACACACACACATCTATATATATATCCATAAAAGCTGCCCTTGGCCAGGGAAAGAGCGCTGTATGGTCCTATTGGACCTATCAGCCGCTTTCGATACAGTCTTGCATGACATTCTCCTTGACCACCTCGAAACCTATGCGATTTCCAATCTTGCCCTGGCCTGGTTAAAATATTTCCTTCAAAACCGAAGGCAAGCCATTACACTCAGGCAATACCAGTCAGCAGATAAGCCTCTGCTTTCCGAGGTCCCACAAAGTTTTTTCCTCAGTCCAGTGCTTTTTAATGCCTAAATGACCCCACTGATCAGCTTAATATCGTCCTTTAATATCGAGACCATCTCATAGGCGGACGACACACAGCTGGTACTGGTCCTAGACAAAAACACCGCTCTGGCTGAGGAAAACCTATGTCAATGTGCCACAGCGGTCTTTCACTGGATGAAGACCAACCACTTGAAATGCAACTCAGAAAAAACTGAAATTATGTCATTAGGGAAAGGGGATATTTACTGCCCCCGTCGATGGTGGCCAGCTGACACCACCCCTCCCCCAAACACAGTAACGGCAGCCAGAAATCTGGGCGTCAGATTTGATTCAGCCCTGTCCTTCCACCAGCAAGCGCTATCTGTGGCTGGCACCTGCTTTCAACTGATCAAATCATTAAAAAAGTTCTTCGATCTACTTCCCATTACAGCGAGGCAGACAGTTGCAACAGCTTTAATCACTTCCAGAATCGACTACTGCAACAGACTCTATGCTGGAGCTTATAAATCAATCCTACACAATTTCAGTTCAAGTTTCTTTATTCGAAAGGTAAAAACATTATCATAAAAAGTACAATGAAAATCATGCTTAAAATATCATAAAATGACATAAAAATTTAAAAGAAAGGATGGTAATGAGCATAATTACATACAAAATGCATAACATACGGGAGAGCTTTTATCATCTAAGACTGCATAGATGCCCTTATTCTTACGATCACTTTCAGATAAAAAGAAACCACAGCAATGGCTAATGGGTTATCCAATGTTTTCAATTTGTGATACGCTGTCCTACAGGAACGTAATCCCCATGATCTAAGCAATGGTTTCAGATAAGTGACCCTTGGCAATTGGTAAAACTTACAAAATAAAATGCAGTGGATATTGGATTGTCCTGACAGGCCATCGCATGGACATTTCTCCAAATATCTGGACCAACAATTCTGATTGGGGAATGTTAGCAGTCTGAAAAAGGTATCAGTGCGGAAACGAGTCACGAGCATGCGGATGAAGGGGGATGGAATTAGAGATAAGTATTGCTGCATCCCTTCGACAATAGTGGAATGTTGATATTCCACAACCGTACACTTAGATTTTTCAAGGGACCAGCGACGATTAGCCAGATGGGTAACAACTAATCGTTTTAATGTAACTCTAGGTATATTTTTTAAAGTAGAGGGATCAGTAAAGAATTCTGGATGCCCTATATCACGTGACAAGTTTCTTACATAGTTCAACCATTTGATGTTGTCAACCTCATTCAGACTGAGACAATCAGTGATAATTTCCCTATTAAAGTGTGTTTCGGGAGTAGTCCAGACTTTGTGCCATAAAATGATAGGAGAAGATTTTATAATGTCCGTGATATATGTCAGGCCAAGTTCATTATGCATTACATATATAGAGGTGCCACGTGGGGTGGCCAGGAGATAGCGCAAAAATACATTTTCAGAGCGCTGGATGTAATCAGCCTGCTCGATTCCCCAAATCCCAGATCCATATGTGCCGGTCGAAACGCACTTGGCACCATAGATCTGTAATAAGGGGGCAATCGGACGTCCCCCCAATTTTTTCGAGAAATTGGTCAATGCACCCAAGGCTTTGGAGAACGCAGCTCCTCTAGCTTGGGCAGCGGCCTGCCAAGTACCCTTCTTGTCGAAAGTGATGCCCAGTTAAGGAAACCTATCAACGCTTTCCAGCTTATTCCAGCTTATAAAAACGGAGCATTGTTTCTTTCCGATTCCTAGGCCACAAGACATTGTGAAAGTTTTAGATGCATTGATTTTTAAACCTCTCTGTGACATAAACTCAGTAAAATCCTTTACAGCCCTTTGAAGCCCCATGCGTGTCTGTGACATGATTGCAGCGTCATCCGCATAGCGAAGTATGGGTATGGGTTTCCCATTTATGGTAGGATAATCATAATAATTTCTATTAAGATAATGGCCGACAGAGTTTATATAGAGGGTGAAGAGCAGGGGGGCTAAGATGCATCCCTGCCTTACACCTCTTCTAATATAAAACCTGTGGGAACACTCTCCCTGTCTACCATACCTGACACGTGCTGATGCTCCCCTGTAGAGCTCTTTGATGAATGCAAGGATAGGGGGCTCTATGCCAATCTCAGCAAGGGATTCCCAAAGGAGCTCATGATCGACGCAGTCGAATGCAGAGCTAAGATCTACAAAGGTCACGAAGAGGTTCCCCTTTTTTGCCTGGATGTACTTGGCAATTATAAGGGTCAAATTCAGGCCTTGCTCGGTGGTACCTCTGCCCTGTCTGAAACCATATTGTAAGTTGGAAATTATATCTTGTTCACCCAGCCAGTCATGGATCCGATTTAGAATAATTCGCCCAGCGACTTTCATTAAGGAGTCGAGCAGTGAAATAGGGCGATAGTTAGAGGGGTTGTTCCTATCGCCTTTCTTAAAGATCGGTACGACAACCGCCTCAGGCCATGTATCAATGAAACCTATAATTTTCAAGGAGTTTAAAACATTGGTAAGCAGAGGAGCCCACAGGTCCAGCTGTGATTTAAAAACATCGATAGGTACGCAGTCGGGACCAGGAGCCTTCCCAGAAGGACTTTCTGACAATGCTACAAGTACCTCAGCACAGTCAAAAGTAAGGTCTATAGGAAAAGGGCTGGGGACTTTCAGCTCTTTATGAGCGTTATGATGAATATCCAAAATACCTGCATGCGCTGTGTGGTCTAATACATCATATAAGGTGCCAAAATGGCTAACCCAAGTTTCAGCGGTTATGGCCATGTCAATTTTTGTTGACAGCGTGCACTGCAAAAAAGGTGCATTAACTGCTTTCCAGAAAGCGGTATTGTCCCTATTATTAGAGGCTTCCTGTAAAGCTAACCAGGCCTCTGCTTTCAACTGATTTTTTCTCGTCAGCCGTGCAGCGCAATATTTTTGTCTGGCCAGCCGTATTTCTGACTGGTTTCTTGGATTAGTTTTAAAATGGTTTTTAAGTGTTTCAAGGCTTTTGAACAGGACCTATTAAACCAACCTGAGCTGCCTTGTGAGGTTTTCTTTGGAGCTCTAGAGAGTAGTTTTTTGATCTCCGACGAAATGACGGAAAAAGAATACCTAATTGCCTGAGGGCTTTCTGTGATGGACAGACATGTCTGTATGTGCTCATATGTGTTATTAATCAGAGAATTGAGGAAGACTGGGGGAACTACTTTATCCCATTTTAAGTAAAGCCCCATGGTGGTTCCCAAAGCAAGTGGCGGTGTATGGGACAAATTTACCCTTACATCATCATCTGCTATTGAGGTTAATTTTAAAGTCGCCGCTATTGGATAATGGTCACTAATGGCACAATCAAGTGTCTCCCAATTTGATATGATCTCTCTATACCTGGAGGATATCAGGGTGTAGTCAATTATGGAGTGGCAACCTCTCCCGTTAAAGGTTGGCTTAAAACACTTTGATGGACAACACAGCTCATTCATATAAGATAGGTTAAAGTGAAATATTAAGCCGTTTAAAAGATCTCCTAGTTTGGTATGCAGGAAGTGGGGAGAGGAATCGCCACTGGTAGAATCCAAACCACAAGTGCCTTCATTGCTCAGTGGACACAATGAGCAATTGAAGTCCCCCACCCAGATAAGCAACATATCGGTTTTAAGATGAGACTCAATATTAATTAAGTCGGCCTTTAAGCCATTAAGGACCAGGTCATGGCGAGAACTGGTGATGTTATTATAGAAATTAACAAGGGTGATGTTTTTAAAACAACCGCCTGTTAGGGAGATAATCTGGTAGTTTTCAGTTCCAATAAAGTTTGTGTGCAATAGTCCGGATTCTACGGATATATAAGTCACTAAACCGCCCTTATTTCTGCCGTGTGGCTAGAAAGGGCTGGGGTATGTAGAGTCTTATATCCCAAAAGATGAAGTTCGTTAATATTCCAAGTTTCCTGGAGGCATATGTTGAAACAATTTGGACCCATAAAGGGTTTGTCAATTTGTCGAGGAGACCTGCCACGTTCCAAGACAATAGGCCTTCACCCAGTGAATTATTTTTAATACCGATATTGCCATTCATGGCACCCTTAGGGTTCTCAATAGTTTCCTGTATCTGGCAAGGATTTACTAAACATAAAGTATCGCTCATCAAATGTTGGTTCAAGAATGAATTGCATATTAAACTGTCGGTTAATGAGTTATGCTCAGAATATTGGGGCATATCAACAACAACCGGCGATAATTATCGCAAAGCGCACTTAGCGCTAGGATAATTATCGCCGGCTAGCGTTGATTTTTATCGCTGAGATAGCGTGCTATTAGCAACGCTTATCTCAATAGCGATAAAAATCCTCACGCTAAGTGGCTAACGTGAGATTATCGCTGGAAACCCAGCGATAATCTCACGTTACCTTGTTGATAGGGACAGACAAACTTAGCCATGATATCCTCCTTCCATAGGATATCATGGCTAAGTCAGAAAAATACCAGACGTAAAAAAACAGCGTTAACCGCGGTTAGCGCTGCTTTTTTTGTCTCTAACAGGGTTAGCGATATTCTTGATAATAGGAGAAATGTCGCTTAGCGACATTTCTCCTATTATTTTACTCTGGAACGCCCCCTTTGCATCTCATTAGAGATGCAAGGGGAAGCGTAGAGTAAAAGGGGGCTAACATGCAAATTTGCTTGTTAGCACCCTGTTGTTGATAGGGTGCTAGTTTTATCTCTGCTTTTTTGGCTTTTAAAGCCAAAAAAGCAGAGATAAAGCCCTTGTTGATATGCCCCTTAGAGAGCAAAAATCAGTAGGTTTTATTGACTTCTTCTCGAGCTTATCGAGGTTCATAAAATTGGTCTCATGGTTAAGAAGATCTAGATCAAAGATGGTTTGAAAAGAGCTCAAGATGACAGTGTTACCAATCTAATTTTCGGTATTTGAGCGTCAATCTAAGTCATCCAAGTCAGAAAGAATAGCATATCTGTTTGAAGTTGGAAAGGTAATGTGAGGGGGTTCTGTGTTAGCCGCGGATAATGAATATAGTTTTGGGGGATTTAACAGGAGAGAACGAGGGTAAAAATAACTTAGGGCATGAGTAGTAATGCCTGCACCATTGGTCGGGGTATACCAGTCTGCGATATGACGCAGTACCCTACGGTCTCTAAAATTTATAATAATCACGTCTCGCTGAATATCCTTCGGTCTATAGCCCACCCATCCCAGTCTTCTCACATGAAGTATTTCGACATTGATATCATTAGGAAGTGGCCGATTTTTACTCAACCAATGAACTACCTTATTTTTAAGTTCTTGGTATCTCTCTAGCTTGCCCGTAGCCAGTTCCGGGACACCGGTAAGTATCACCACATTTGGGGCTGCTTCTGGGGGCAGATCGATATGGTAAGTCATTCCCTCCCTACAGATCTGAGGTGGCTGCATGTTGGCGTTGTCACTATGAGGTTCTACAGGTTTGTGCGTTTGCATGAGTCTGCTATGTTTTTCGCCGGGGACACTGTTCTCCAATATGGGTATAAGAGCAGGTGTATTCGCCTTTCTGGGCGATAATATTGAGTGACTAGATCTTTGATCGAGTAAAGAATGCCCATTATTGGGGGAAAGAATAGAGTTTTTTGATAAACAAGTGTTTGAGTCTCTAATGGATGGAGTAAGAGAGGCAATAGATGTTTCCAGGGACGTTAGTTGTACTGCAATATTTTTAATCCTCTCTACCAGAGGAGAAAGTAATGATTTTAGTAAATGCTCTATGTCATGTAATAAGTTAGGGGAATGAGACATAGGTATCTGAGTATGATCTTGCGAGGATTCTACAGATATTGGAGTCGGCTGGGTCTGAGAAGCAAGTTTAAGGGACTCGGAGTGAGAATTTTTATTCCGTTTTGTTTTTTGCAGTGTAGACTTAACTGGGGGTTTAAGGACAGTGGGTTTACTTCTAATAGCCTTTTTTTTACTCTTTCTAGTGGTTTTTATTGGGATCAGGTCCTCAATTGAGGAATCCGTTATAAGTTGAGTATTTGAGGTGTGCATAGTATTGACCTTAGATGCAAGCGGTATATCTATTACATCATGGGGGTGCAGAATGGTATCCACGTCAGGTGCAGGGACCATAACAGTGTTAGATGTCGTTGGTGAAAGAGCGTTCTCAATATGGCCTAAGGACGAACGTTTTTGGTCCAATGGGTCCAAAGACAAGCGACGTTCTGTTATGGCTATCTCCTGCTCAAGGACGGGGCAGCCCTGGTGATAAAATGATCTAATGTCCCCCTGACTGAACCCCCCACTAGGGATTTCCTAAGTTTGCTGGAACACGAAGTCATGGTGTAGCAGTGATAGGCAGAACGCTATCAAACTTTAAACCAGATGCGAAACAGGTAATGTCTCCACACACACCTTATACAACGCGGAAGTCTTACTGAGTACTCAGCGGCCAGTGGTCAAGGGGGGTGGCCCAGCCCGGCCTCTGTCGGCCTCGGACGACCGTAGACGGCCCGCCCTTTGCCCGGGCTTCGCCCGGCATGTACCGCGCGCGTCCCCCGACGCGGAGGGAGTTCGTTGTTTTTTATCTCCTCCGGCTCGGAAGTCTGATTGGTTGGGGGCGGGGTCCACAGCCAGGGATTGTGGGGGTGGTAGTCCGTGTGCTCCACTCGCCGCTCGCTACTGGGTCGATCCGCGACAGCGTCAGCAGAGCAAGGCAAGACAAACCCTGGGCACCCACCGGTCCCGCAACTCTCAAAAGCACAGCACAGGTAATTTCCTACAAAGATTCATGAGACAGGGCTCCCGCTCCACCGAGGGAGCTCGTTGTTTTTTATCTCCTCTGGCTCGGAAGTCTGATTGGTTGGGGGCGGGGTTCACAGCCAGGGATTGTGGGGGTGGTAGTCCATGTGCTCCACTCGCCGCTCGCTACTGGGTCGATCCGCGTCAGCGTCAGCAGAGCAAGGCAAGACAAACCCTGGGCACCCACCGGTCCCGCAACTCTCAAAAGCACAGCACAGGTAATTTCCTACAAAGATTCATGAGACAGGGCTCCCTTTATGTAACTTCTGCGGGTTAACAGAGAGGGCCATGACATATCGTTTTCAACCGAGCAAGCAGGATTTCAAAGTGTGCTGGAAAAACAACGTTGAAAAAGATAAACCCATGGCTGTCTGCAAAAACATATTTAAATACTTTGATCGCTATCGAGAAGCCCACAGAGGCATGCTGGTAAATGTAGTCTTACAAAGCCCAGACTGACCGGAAACAGACATTTCGCACAATCCATTTATCGGGACAGCCCCGGGTCCAGAGGTGCTGCTTACCCCTCCATGCCTGCCGGGTTCCTCCCTGGGCTGAGAGCGGCGGGCTGTCTGTCTGTCTGTCTCTCCTGGAGTCCTCGGCACTCTCTTTGAGTCCAGTGGTTCCTGCTGCTGTCAGTGCCCGCACTCTCAAAGCGCTGGCGCCCGCTGCCCTCCGCGGGCTCTGCCGCCGTCTTCGCAGCGCTGCCCTTCGTGTGTCAGCCGCGAGGCCCTGCCCCCGTCTCTGCAGCGCTGTCCTTTGTGTCTCTGCCTCGAGGCGCTGTCCTCTGTCTCTCAGTCCCTCGTGCCCGATGCTTCCTCCTCTCACTGCGGGACCAACACAAAGTTCAGATGGTTCAACATGCTGCAGCATGACTAGAATTAAAAAGGCCTAGGAAATCATCTGCATCAGCCGCTCTAGGGGCAATGCACTGGTTATGTGTCCATAAAAGCATCCTGTTTAAAATCCTGACGATCCCTTTCAGAAGCTTCCACTCCTCTGGCCCCCAATATCTGCAGTCCAGGTTCACCCACTATGTTCCACCCCGCATTCTTAGATCCTCCAATGGAAACCTATTAAAACCCCCAGTTTTCAGACGTATCTCAAGAGAGGGGAAATCTATCGCAGTGTTAGGAACAAAGGCCTGGAATCAACTCCCTAGCAACATCCGTCTCATTCAATCAGAAACCCTCTTTAGGAAGACCCTGAAAACCTGTTTTTTCACCGCCCCAGATGCACTATGTAGAACACTCATCTAACCCCTTTATCCCAGTTCTCAATATCGTTCTGCCACAACTCAATATACTATAGTGCCATGATACTCCTCGGAGTGACAGTTGCGCTCTACAAAAACTCTCTAACATAACATAACATATATATATATTTTCACTGATAAAAACAAAGGTTACTAGGGACGTTATAGATAGGATCAGATTTCATTCGTACAACGCCAGGGAAATTCAGCAATTATAGTTACCTCAATTAACTATAACTTATGCCCCTGCAATGCTTATGGCCTCACATTTTACATCACTCATGACATGGGCAGTAACATCACTAATGACATCTCAAATGACATCACTGATGACATCATTGATGATATCATCCAGTGAGTGTAAGTATTTTCTAAGAGTTAATGGGTGTTAAACATATATGCTAATCTACTAAAACAATTAAATGAGTATACTAGGTGTACTACTACTGATTGATACTACTTCTAACATTTATTAAGAGAGTGACTGTGTGACTGTATGAATCCTTGTGAGTATGGGGGTGTAAGTGGCTGTATTAGTCGGTATGTGAGTTAGATGCTGTGTGAGTGGCAGTATTGGTGAGCAAGTGGGTATGACAGTGGTTGTATGGGTGAGTCACTGGTGGTGTGAGTGGCTTGCTTGAATCCAGTGGCAAAGTGAGCAAGGGACTCACGTCTGAGCATACCCTGCCAACCTATGGCGAACAAAGCAAAAACCAAAGGAAATGATGGACGGAGTGTTGAACATTGCAAGCACTCACCCCCAGTCAACTGATCTGGGTTTAATCCATCACCGTTCTTTAACCCACTCTGCCACCCCAGTTCAGACATGGCCATATGCAAATCAGTCTGACCCTGTGCCTCATGGGAACAGTCCAGCCCGATCTGCCAAGCCATGTCTTCCCTAGACCGGAAACAAGCTACCTAGGACCGGTTTCTGGCGGATGGATAGAGTGGGCTACAGGTTTTTGCTTTGTTCGCCATAAGTTGGCAGGGTATGCTCAGACGTGAGTCCCTTGCTCACTTTGCCACTGGATTCAAACAAGCCTGGCTGAAGACGGCTGAAATGCCAGAAACCGGTCCTAGGAGGCTTGTTTCCGGTCCAGGGAAAACATGGCTTGGCAGTTCGGGCTGGACTGTTCCCATGAGGCACAGGGTCAGACTGATTTGCATATGGCCATGTCTGAACTGGGGTGGCAGAGTGGGCTAAAGCACGGTGATGGATTAAACCCAGATCAGTTGACTGGGGGTGAGTGCTTGCAATGTTCAACACTCCGTCCATCATTTCCTTTGGTTTTTGCCTCTGAAGTCCTCTCAGCAATCGCGCTTTGTTGGACAGCTAGAGGTAACAGGAGGGCTTGCTGGCCCCCAAGGACCCTCTGGAGCCAAGAGTACTTCACCCCCCAACTAGCTGTGCACCAGGAGGTAAGTTTGCAGAGTGGTGGAGAAAGGGGGCATGGCCTCCAACAACCTGTCAGCAATCCCACTGTGTGTGACTTACTGCAGGTAACAGGATGGATTGTTGGCCCCCAAGGACATTCTAGAGCCAAGGGGACTTCATCCCCCAACCAGCAGTGCCCAGAAGGCGTGTTTACACAGTGGTGGAGAAAGGGGGTGTGGCCTCCGAAGTCCTCTCAGCAACCTTGCTCTGTGGGACTTACTGGAGGTTACAGGAGGGCTTGTTGGCCCCCAAGGACCCTCTGGAGCCAAGAGAACTTCATCCCCCAAACTGCAGTACGCCAGGAGGCGAGTTTTTTAAAAACATTTTTTTAAATAAATTTAAGGGAGGGGCAAAGCGGCCCCCCTCCAGGGCTCATTTTGGCCCCGGGTAACCCATCCCCTGGGGCCCAGCCTTTTCTTTTTTTTAATTATAAATAATGGGAGCAGGCCACTCTGCCCCTCCTGGGCCCATTTTGGCCCCAGGTACCCCACCCCCAGTGGCCTGACCTCAATTGCAGAGCCCTGGTCCCACCGAGGGCACCCACTCCATTGGGTAGCGCGGGCAAAGCCTCAAGGCCCCTGGACTCCCTGCTGGCCCCCCGTCTCCTGTGGGAGCTGGCATTGCTTTTTATAGAGAGGGAGCTGCTAACATGCAGCTCCCTCTATGTAAAAGCAATTGTGCTCCTCTTTCAGCAAGTGGAAGCATTTGCTTGCTGAAAGCGAGCACAGTTTGCTATGGCTAAGCCATAGCAAACAGCTATGTCCCAGTGCTGCGGGGGGCCGCACGACTCCCCTGCATTCAATAGGACAAAAGCCCGGGGAGGTGGCAGTCCCTGGGGCTGCGGGGTGGTGCGCATGCCCCCGCATTATTTGCAATTAAAGCCCCGGGAGGTGGCGGCCACTGGGGCTTTGGGAGGTTGTCTACCCGGCCCGCATTATATTCAAGTGAATCCCCTGGGAGGTGGCAGTCTCCGGGGCTGGGGGGGGGCCAAGAGACCCCCGTTTATAGACAAAAATAAGCCCCAGGCAGGTGGTGGTTCCCAGGACATTAGTCAGCCCCAGGAGGAGGGGCCAGTGCACCACCCTACAATAATATCCAAATGCCCCCGGGACCTGACCCACCGGGAGGAGGGGGGGCAATTAGCAACAAAGTGTGGGAGACTGCGCTTCATTTAAAAAAAAAAAGAAAATGGGCAGAATTTGCGGATCCAGCATGACTCCCGTTGAAAATAAAAGTAAAAAAATGCTTTTTTGGCCCTGCGGGGTCTATGTGGCGGCGAGGTAGGAGAACGATCTGCCGCCGGAGGTCGCTTTTCGGATGCAGAGGACAGTAGCAAGGGTGCGGTCGGCAGAGCTGAGCTGGCGGTTCGGGGTGTAGAAGGTGAGTCATCTGTTGAGGTATGCTGGTCCGGTGTTGTGGAGTGCCTTGTGTGCGTGGGTGAGGAGCTTGAAGGTGATCCTCCTGTTGACGGGCAGCCAGTACAGGTCTCTCAGGTGGGGTGTGATGTGGCTGTGTCGAGGGATGTCGAGGATCAGGCGGGCGGAGGCGTTCTGTATGCGTTGTAGTGGTTTCAGCAGCTTGGCCGGGGCTCCCGCGTAGAGGGCGTTTCCATAGTCCAGCCTGCTGCTGACGAGGGCTTGGGTGACCGATCTTCTTGTGTCAGTGGGGATCCAGGGTGGTCAGCCACCAGGAGTTGTCCCAGGCTGATGGGGTGGAGCCGAGGATGAGGACCTCTGTCTTGTCTGAGTTCAGCTTCAGGCAGCTGTTCTTCATCCATTCGGCGACAGCTTTCATTCCTTTGTGGAGGTTGGTTTTGGCGGTAAGGGGGTCCTTGGTGAAGGAGAGGATCAGCTGTGTGTCGTCGGCATAGGAGATGATGTTGAGGTTATGCAGTCTGGTGACGTGGGCGAGCAGAGCCATGTAGATGTTAAACAATGTCGGGCTGAGGGAGGATCCTTGAAGTACGCCGCAGATGATCTTGGAGGCGTTGGAGCGGAAAGGGGGGAGGCGGATGCTCTGGATTCTGCCAGAGAGGAAGGAGGTGGTCCATTCCAGGGCCTTGTCTCGGATCCCTGCGTTGTGGAGGCGTGTGCGTAGTGTGCGGTGGCAGACCGTGTCGAAGGCGGCAGATAGGTCCAGGAGGAGAAGGGCCGCGGTTTTGCTGTTGTCCAGCAGGGCCCTGATGTCATTGGTGGCGGCGATGAGGGCAGTTTCGGTGCTGTGGTTGCTGCGGACCCCGGACTGGGATGGGTCCAGGATGTTGTTCTCCTCGAGGTACCGGGTCAGCTGTTTGTTGACAGTTTTCTCGATGACCTTCGCCGGGAACGGAAGCAGTGAGGTGGGCCGGAAGTTCTTGAGGTCTCTCGGGTCTGCTTTGGGTTTATTGAGCAGGGCGTTAATCTCGGCGTGCTTCCAGCTCTCCGGGAAGGTCGCGGTCTCAAAGGAGATGTTGATGGCCTTGCGGAGGTGGGGTGCGATGGTGGCGCTGGCTTTGTTGAAGATGTGATGTGGCCATCGGTCTGACGGGGAGCCGGAGTGGATGGTGTTCATGATTTTGATGGTGTTGTCGTCATTGATGTTAGACCAGGTGAGCAGGGGGTCGCTCTGGGCGGTGGCCGTGACATCTGAGGTGTTGTTGGCTGTCGGGATGGTCAGGTTGTCGGAGCTGTTGTGGATGTCTGCGATCTTGCGATGAAAGAAGGTGGCAAGGGAGTTGCACAGATCTTGCGATGGTGGGATGTCGTTGGTATTGGAGCTGGGGTTGGAGAGTTCCGTCACGATGTTGAAGAGCTCTTTGTTGTTGTGTGCGTTGTTGTCGAGGCGGTCCTTGAAGGAGGTTCTTTTGGCAGATCTGATGAGGTGATGGTGTTGGCGCATGGCGTTCTTGTGAGCTGCGTGGTTCTCCGGTGTCTGTTCGCGGTGCCATTTCTTCTCTAGTTTTCGGCAGGTTTGTTTGGAGGTCTGCGGAGAACCAGCTGGCATTCTTGTTGGTGCATCTGTTAGAGGGTAATATATATTTATACACATACATTTAAGAGTTTAGGATTGGGTAGGGGTTTAGGGATGGGTAGGGGTAGGGGTATAGCATGGCAAAGGTATTTTAGGGTTTAGGGAGGAGTAAGGGTATTGGGTGGTATTGGTGTTTCTAGGATTTAGGGATGGGTTTAGGGTTGGGTAAGGGTAGTGGGTGGTAAGGGTATTTTTAGGGTTTAGGGGTGGGTAAGAGTATTGGGTGGTAAGGGTGTTTTTAGGATTTAGGGGTGGGTAAGGGTATTGGGTGGTAAGGGTATTTGTAGGCTTTAGGGTGGGTAGGGGTATTGGGTGGTAAGGGTATTTTTAGGGTTTAGGGGTAGGTAAGGGCATAGGGTAATAAGGAATTTTTAGGGTTTAGAGGAGGGTAGGGTCAAGGGGTGGTAAGGGTAATTTTAGTTAATTTGTATTCTTTCAAGTAGGAGGGTTTGGGGATCTGCCCCCCCCAAAAAAAAGATAAATATATATATATTGCTCTCTCCCTCTCTTTATGTATATACATATATATATATAGAGAGAGAGAGAAAGCGATATATATATATATATATATATATATTCACTGAAAAAACCATAGGTTTCATACATGTTATAGTTAGCTGTACATTTCACTCGTAAAAAACCAATGAAATTCCCCTGTTATAGTTAGTGCAGGCAACTATAACTCACGCGACCGCAATCCTCTGCTGATGCTAATACTGTATTTAGACACTTATTTGCCCCTGTCTTCTTCCATTAAATTTTAGCTATACATATATTACAAATATTTTTTTTTCATAAAGACACATATGTCATCAGCAGAAGATTGCGGTCGCGTGAGTTATAGTTGCCTGCACTAACTATAACGGGGGAATTTCATTGGTTTTTTACGAGTGAAATGTACAGCTAACTATAACATGTATGAAACCTATGGTTTTTTCAGTGAATTTGCAAGGTTTTTTAAATGCTAATTCCTAACTATAACGTGTGTGAAACCTATGGTTTTTTCAGTGAATTTGTACGGTTTTTTAAATGCTAAGTTACTTTACGCCATTCGTGGCGTGCGCGCCCAGTTAACGCAGTTCGTTCCGTGCACGCACGGTGGTCACGCGGTGCGCTGCGCGCACCGCGTGCCCACGTTATGCGGGATGGGCCATGTACGCACGATGCGCTTCGCGCACCGTGCGCACATGGGGGACATATTATGCGCATCTTTGTGAAATGTATTTTTTGTTAATTTCATAGTTGTGATAGGCCATGCACACGGGGTGGGGAGAATGTGGATAATTTTTTTTTTTTAACATTTTTACCATACGCGTATGGTAAGCGTAATCGGCGAATTTCCGTAAAAAAAAAATTTTTTTTTTTGGGCTTGGGGGTTGTTTGGGGACCCCTATATCAATCCTGGGTGGTTAGGATCTCAAGAAACTGCCTCTTTACACATTTTTGGGCTTCGTTTTTGCTGCCCAACTCAGAGAACGAGAGAGAAAATGGCGGCCGCCGCCTCCTGGTTTCGACCGATTCGAATGTTTACTAAGATCTAACAGCCAATCAGAATCGCGCTCGCGTACGCCACCGTACGCGTACGGTAAGCGCACCGTAAGCGCACCGTAAGCTGGCTCAGATATATATATTGGTTTAAAGGCTATTTTCTCAGAATCTACTGAACAGATTTACACCAAACCTACAAAAGGCACTTCCTTGACCTGAGGACTACCTCTCTGCCAAATTTCAAGTAATTCTGTTCAGCCGTTCGGGCTGTAGCTGTGTCTAAAGGTCCTATGGAAAAATGCATGGGAAAAACGCGTTTTGGGACCCCCCTTTTATCTCAGCCCCCGCTTGACGAATCCCCCCGAGACTTTCAGGGTAGGAGCGGAGCGTAGCGCCCCACCTATTTTGAAAAATTCGCGAGGATTCGTCGACCGGCGCCAAAGTTATTCAAAATAGAATGTTGCAGATTTCCTATGGAAACGTGGTCCTAACTATAACTACCTACTGGCGACCGCCAGTAGGTAATATATATATATATATATATATCCAAACGAAAAGGGTGTTGTGCAAATTATTCCTTTATTGTTGGAAGACTGCAGGAAATTCAGCGTTGTTTTCCACAGCGAAAATTATCTTGCGTTGTGCAAATTATTCCTTTATTGTTGGAAGACTGCAGGAAATTCAGCGTTGTTTTCCACAGCGAAAATTATCTTGCCAACATATTGCCATATGCGTTTCAGGCACATTTGCCCTTGTTCACTGGCTCTGGCTATTATACAACAGGCAACAAACGATGACGCTGTACTCACAGCGGTTGAAATGGTCCTGCCTCAGTGGGCGTGTCAAACAGGTGCATCTTGGTCTTTTTAGTTCATAGTCCATAGTGGGTGCCTGCTCAGTATTTTAAAAGTTCAAAATCCTAATGGGCTCGTTGCATACTCACAAAGTTGAATCCCCACATAATTTGTGTCATTCCAACAGGTCACAGCGCTCCAATCGCGCTTGATTTCCTTTAGGCGCTCAGGACCTGCTCGTTATGCAGGACTATTTCAACTGCTGTGAGTACAGCGTCATCGTTTGTTGCCTGTTGTATAATAGCCAGAGCCAGTGAACAAGGGCAAATGTGCCTGAAACGCGTATGGCAATGTGTTGGCAAGATAATTTTCGCTGTGGAAAACAACGCTGAATTTCCTGCAGTCTTCCAACAATAAAGGAATAATTTGCACAACGTATGTGGCGCCTTCACTTGGGGAGCACCCTTTTCGTTTGGATTTATGGCGGCCTTGCTCTGGTCGCGAAGGCGCCCTCCTGCATAACGAGCAGGTCCTGAGAGCCTAAAGGAAATCAAGCGCGATTGGAGCGCTGTGACCTGTTGGAATGACACAAATTATGTGGGGCTTCAACTTTGTGAGTATGCAACAAGCCTATTAGGATTTTGAACTTTTAAAATACTGAGCAGGCACCCACTATGGACTATGAACTAAAAAGACCAAGATGCACCTGTTTGACACGCCCACTGAGGCAGGACTAGTTCAACCGCTGTGAGTACAGCGTCATCGTTTGTTGCCTGTTGTATAATAGCCAGAGCCAGTGAACAAGGGCAAATGTGCCTGAAACGCGTATGGCAATGTGTTGGCAAGATAATTTTTGCTGTGGAAAACAACGCTGAATTTCCTGCAGTCTTCCAACAATAAAGGAATAATTTGCACAACGCATGTGGCGCCTTCACTTGGGGAGCACCCTTTTCGTTTGGATTTATGGCGGCCTTGCTCTGGTCGCGAAGGCGCGCTCCTGCATAACGAGCAGGTTCTGGGCGCCTAAAGGAAATCAAGCGCGATTGGAGCGCTGTGACCTGTTGGAATGACACAAATTATGTGGGGCTTCAACTTTGTGAGTATGCAACGAGCCTATTAGGATTTTGAACTTTTAAAATACTGAGCAGGCACCCACTATGGACTATGAACTAAAAAGACCAAGATGCACCTGTTTGACACGCCCACTGAGGCAGGACTATTTCAACCGCTGTGAGTACAGCGTCATCGTTTGTTGCCTGTTGTATAATAGCCAGAGCCAGTGAACAAGGGCAAATGTGCCTGAAACGCGTATGGCAATGTGTTGGCAAGATAATTTTCGCTGTGGAAAACAACGCTGTATTTCCTGCAGTCTTCCAACAATAAAGGAATAATTTGCACAAGGCATGTGGCGCCTTCACTTGGGGAGCACCCTTTTCGTTTGGATTTATGGCGGCCTTGCTCTGGTCGCGAAGGCGCCCTCCTGCATAACGAGCAGGTCCTGAGCGCCTAAAGGAAATCAAGCGCGATTGGAGCACTGTGACCTGTTGGAATGACACAAATTATGTGGGGCTTCAACTTTGTGAGTATGCAACGAGCCTATTAGGATTTTGAACTTTTAAAATACTGAGCAGGCACCCACTATGGACTATGAACTAAAAAGACCAAGATGCACCTGTTTGACACGCCCACTGAGGCAGGACTATTTCAACTGCTGTGAGTACAGCGTCATCATTTGTTGCCTGTTGTATAATAGCCAGAGCCAGTGAACAAGGGCAAATGTGCCTGAAAAGTGTATGGCAATGTGTTGGCAAGATAATTTTCGCTGTGGAAAACAACGCTGAATTTCCTGCAGTCTTCCAACAATAAAGGAATAATTTGCACAACGCATGTGGCGCCTTCACTTGGGGAGCACCCTTTTCGTTTGGATTTATGGCGGCCTTGCTCTGGTCGTGAAGGCGCCCTCCTGCATAACGAGCGGGTCCTGAGCGCCTAAAGGAAATCAAGCGCGATTGGAGCGCTGTGACCTGTTGGAATGACACAAATTATGTGGGGCTTCAATTTTGTGAGTATGCAACGAGCCTATTAGGATTTTGAACTTTTAAAATACTGAGCAGGCACCCACTATGGATCATGAACTAAAAAGACCAAGATGCACCTGTTTGACACGCCCACTGAGGCAGGACTATTTCAACCGCTGTGAGTACAGCGTCATCATTTGTTGCCTGTTGTATAATAGCCAGAGCCAGTGAACAAGGGCAAATGTGCCTGAAATGCGTATGGCAATGTGTTGGCAAGATAATTTTCGCTGTGGAAAACAACGTTGAATTTCCTGCAGTCTTCCAACAATAAAGGAATAATTTGCACAACGCATGTGGCGCCTTCACTTGGGGAGCACCCTTTTCGTTTGGATTTATGGCGGCCTTGCTCTGGTCGCGAAGGCGCCCTCCTGCATAACGAGCAGGTCCTGAGCGCCTAAAGGAAATCAAGCGCGATTGGAGCGCTGTGACCTGTTGGAATGACACAAATTATGTGGGGCTTCAACTTTGTGAGTATGCAACGAGCCTATTAGGATTTTGAACTTTTAAAATACTGAGCAGGCACCCACTATGGACTATGAACTAAAAAGACCAAGATGCACCTGTTTGACACGCCCACTGAGGCAGGACTATTTCAACCGCTGTGAGTACAACGTCATCGTTTGTTGCCTGTTGTATAATAGCCAGAGCCAGTGAACAAGGGCAAATGTGCCTGAAACGCGTATGGCAATGTGTTGGCAAGATAATTTTTGCTGTGGAAAACAACGCTGAATTTCCTGCAGTCTTCCAACAATAAAGGAATAATTTGCACAACGCATGTGGCGCCTTCACTTGGGGAGCAACCCTTTTCGTTTAGATTTATGGCGGCCTTGCTCTGGTCGCGAAGGCGCCCTCCTGCATAACGAGCAGGTCCTGAGCGCCTAAAGGAAATCAAGCGCAATTGGAGCGCTGTGACCTGTTGGAATGACACAAATTATGTGGGGCTTCAACTTTGTGAGTATGCAACGAGCCTATTAGGATTTTGAACTTTTAAAATACTAAGCAGGCACCCACTATGGACTATGAACTAAAAAGACCAAGATGCACCTGTTTGACACGCCCACTGAGGCAGGACTATTTCAACCGCTGTGAGTACAGCATCATCGTTTGTTGCCTGTTGTATAATAGCCAGAGCCAGTGAACAAGGGCAAATGTGCCTGAAACGCGTATGGCAATGTGTTGGCAAGATAATTTTCGCTGTGGAAAACAACGCTGAATTTCCTGCAGTCTTCCAACAATAAAGGAATAATTTGCACAACGCATGTGGCGCCTTCACTTGGGGAGCACCCTTTTCGTTTGGATATATATATATATATATATATATATAGATATATATATATATATATATATATATATATATATATATATATATATATATATATATATATTATCTACTGGCGGTCGCCAGTAGATAGTTATAGTTAGGACCGAGTTTCCATAGGAAATCTCAAAATTCTATTTTGAATAACTTTGGCGCCGATTGGCGAATCTTCGCGAAATTTTCAAAACTAATGGGGCGCTCCGTTCAGCTCCTACCCTGAAAGTCTCGGGGTGATTCGTCAAGCGGGGGCTGAGAAAAAGGGGGGGTCCCAAAACACGTTTTCCCCATGGATTTTTCCATAGGGACTTTAGTCGCAGCTACAGCCCGAACGGCTGAACAGAATTATGTGAAATTTGGCAGAGAGGTAGCCATAAGGTCCATGAAGTGCCTTTTGCAGGTTTGGTGTAAATCTGTAAAGTATTTCCAGAGAAAATAGCATTTAAAACAATATATATATCTCTATGCGCGCAGGGTGCGCGCACCGTGCGAGCACCCTAACGTGCGCGAGCGTAATTCTGATTGGTGGTTACATGTTAGTCAACGTTCGAATCGGTCGAAATCAGGAAGTGTCGGCCGCCATTTTGTTTGTTTTCAGTGCGAGAGTGAAAAAGGAAGGTGGCGAACGTGAAAAGGGGGCAGGGTAGAGAGTTCCTGACCCCCTAGCCTTTGTCAGGGGGTCCCTGAAGGACCCCGAAGGCAAAAAATTTTTTTTTTTTTTTTAAAAATCGCGGGGGTGTGCGCACAGTGCGCGCACCCTGAAAAACCCCCCAAAATTATTATTATTTTTTTTTAAAAAAATCGCAGGGTGAAAACCCCCAAAAAATTTATAATTTTTAATACGTAGTTTATTGTAAAATAAATATATTAAAAAAATAATAATACATAAATAAATTAGCATTTAAAAAAACGTACAAATTCACTTAAAAAACCATAGGTTTCACACATGTTATAGTTAGGTGGATATTTCACTCGTGAAAAACCAATGAAATTCCCCCGTTATAGTTAGTTCAGATAACTATAACTCGCGCGACCGCCACTCTATCACAAGGATGATGTCATCAGTGATGTCATGAGTGATGCCACTGACCATGTCATGAGTGATGTAATATGTGACGTCATGTGCAGTGGATTGCGGGCGCGCGAGTTATAGTTATCTGAACTAACTATAACGGGGGAATTTCATTGGTTTTTCACGAGTGAAATATCCACCTAACTATAACATGTGTGAAACCTATGGTTTTTTAAGTGAATATATATATATATATATATATATATATATATATATAACAACACTCCGTCTCGTGAACTGAAGATCTCTCCTCAAGAAACAGAAGCAAACCCAAGGTGCGGTGAAAAGAATTCCAATTATTTATTTAAATATAATAGACACCACCGCTGCCATTACGCGTTTCAGCCCGTTACAGGCCTTGGTCAAATGATGCGCAACACAACGGATCCACCTTTTAAATATGCTTAGAGTGAGTCACATGAACAAATGGGGATCAATCATGGAAATAGAAGTTTACGTAACGCATACATTGTTAGTTTGTCTTCACCAAACAA
The DNA here is from genome assembly GCF_964204655.1 of Triturus cristatus. NCBI lineage: Eukaryota > Metazoa > Chordata > Amphibia > Caudata > Salamandridae > Triturus > Triturus cristatus. The sequence goes on from NC_140581.1 coordinate 361,553,165, forward strand.
TGCCCATCACATTTAGCAATAGCTTGTTAAATACATCGTATTTACAATTAAAATACTGCATTTCATCACAGAGCCGCTAATTGCTAGTTACTTCATTAAAAAAAAAATAATGATCTTATTATTTAAGCAATTTAAAAACACACAAATGGCATGTTTTCAACAATGTTTCAACAAAAAAAGGAAAACGACAGAATTGATAAGTCCTAGTCACATTCTGTAGACAGGACTTATTGCCTATTTTCATTTAGCTTAATACGGCCCATGTGGGCCCTTCCATAAAGCCTGTTACTCAGAGCCTCATCCGTGACACCTATTTACAAATAAATATACATTGTCAAATTTATAAAAAATCTAATATATATTCTCTATAAAAGCATTAACCCATTGTGCAAAAAAGTGTATATAATAAATATATATATTATCTACTGGCGGTCGCCAGTAGATAGTTATAGTTAGGACCGAGTTCCCATAGGAAATCTGAAAATTCTATTTTGAATAACTTTGGCGCCGGTTGACGAATCCTCACGAAATTTTCGAAACTAATGGGGCGCTCCACTCAACTCCTACCCTGAAAGTCTCGGGGTGATTCGTCAAGCGGGGGCTGAGAAAAAAGGGGGGTCCCAAAACACGTTTTCCCCATGCATTTTCCCATAGGACCTTTAGTGGAAGGTACAGCCCGAACGGCTGAACAGAATTACTTGAAATTTGGCAAAGAGGTAGTCCTCAGGTCAGGCATGTGCCTTTTGCATATATGGTGTCAATCTGTTCAGTAGTTCCTGAGAAAATTGCAGTTAAAAGTACATAAATATCTATATGCGCGCACCAAATGTCCGTGAGCGTAATTCTGATTGGTGGTTAGATGTCAGTCAACATTCGAATCGGTCGAAATCAGGAAGTGTCGGACGCCATTTTGTGTGTGACAGTGAAAAAGAAAAGTGGAGAACGTGAAAAGGGGGCATGGTAGAGAGTTCCTGACCCCCTAGCCTTTGACCCCGAAGGGTGAAAAAAACATCTTTTTTTTTTTCAAAAAATCGCGGGGTGAAAAACCCTTAAAAAAAAAAAAACATTTTAAACTGTTTATAAGTTTATAGAAGATATTAACTATGCTGTTCAACTTTATCCAAATTCAAAATAGAAGAGCTGAGCCATTCCATATTAAAGGATACAGTCAATCTATAACTATATACATAGGTAGTTTATTGTAAAATAAATATATAAAAAATATAATAATACATACATAAATTAGCATTTAAAAAAACTTACAAATTCACTAAAAAAAACATAGGTTTCACACACGTTATAGTTAGGAATTAGCATTTAAAAAACCGTGCAAATTCACTGAAAAAAACATAGGTTTTACACATGTTATAGTTAGCTGGACATTTCACTCGTAAAAAACCATTGAAATTGCCCCGTTATAGTTAGTTCACATATTACATCACTCATGACATGGTCAGTGACATCACTCATGACATCACTGATGACATCTCAAATGACATCACTGATGACATCACTGATGACATCATCCAGTGAATATGTGTCTTTCTGCAAAATAAATATTTTTTATATATGTATATCTAAAGGTTAATGGAAGAATAAATGGGTAAATAAGTATCTAAATGGATGTTTTTTTTGGTAAAATTAATTGTATAACTGACTTATTATCAGTATCTTAGTGAATACAGTTATGTAATATGTGACGTCATCAGCAGTGGATTGCAGTCGCGCGAGTTATAGTTAGCTGAACTAACTATAACGGGGGAATTTCAATGGTTTTTTACGAGTGAAATGTCCAGCTAACTATAACATGTGTGAAACCTATGGTTTTTTCAGTGAATATATATATATATATACATATATATTTCGGACTTACCTTAGTTGTAGTTACCTGCGTTGTGAAGGCATATGTGTGGTTAAGGCATATAGGGGCATATCAACAAGGGCTTTATCTCTGCTTTTTTGGCTTCAAAAGCCAAAAAAGGAGAGATAAAACTAGCACCCTATCAACAACAGGGTGCTAACATGAAAATTCGCATGTTAGCACCCTTTTACTCTACGCTTCCCCTTGCATCTCTAATGAGATGCAAAGGGGATATTCCAGAGTAAAATAATAGGAGAAATGTCGCTAAGCGACATTTCTCCTATTATCAAGAATATCGCTAACCCTGTTAGAGACAAAAAAAGCAGCGCTAACCGCGGTTAACGCTGCTTTTTTACGTCTGGTATTTTTCTGACTTAGCCATGATATCCTATGGAAGGAGGATATCATGGCTAAGTTTGTCTGTCCCTATCAACAAGCTAACGTGAGATTATCGCTGGGTTTCCAGCGATAATCTCACATTAGCCACTTAGCGTGAGGATTTTTATCGCTATTGAGATAAGCGTTGCTAATAGCACGCTATCTCAGCGATAAAAATCAACGCTAGCCGGCGATAATTATCCTAGCGCTAAGTGCGCTTAGCGCTAATTATCGCCAGTTGTTGTTGATATGCCCCATAAATGGTAAAGGCATGCATTGTAAAAAATGTGTGGTAAAGGCATGGGTGATATTTCCTTGCGTTGTAAGGACATACATCCCACTTTTGTATATATATATATATATATGGTACTCCATTTACTTGCCTGTTGGGATCAGCTCTTGTATTGGCTATGCTCTGCATTATTCAGTCACTTGTTCACCAGAGTTTCTAGTTACATAGAGGACATCTTTATGACCATGTTCAAAGAAGCTGAGGAGGATAGGGTACCAAAGCTTTGGGTGTTTAGATTTTTGGGGCTGTGGTTGGCCTTCTAGCCATAGAGCTCCTAGCTCTCACTCATCTTATCTTCTGCCAACCTGAGATGTGGTGGGTGTCCCTCCCCAGAGTTGCTTTGATTTGGCTAGGTGGAGATTGGGTGTATGTCAACCCAGCATTTTCCATATTTGAGGTTAAGAAGTGGATATACGCAACCTGTCTATAAGAATGAATCTTGCCAAGAAGGTAACATCACGCTCGCTGGGACATGCTGCTATTTCCAAAGCTGCCCTTTGGGGGCATGTTAAGTTTCTAGAGCTTTAAATGGCGACATAACGTATATTTTGACAATTCTGTCTTTGGTCTGTGCTGCATGATGCATTTTTCTCAAAGTGCGAAGATCACGACATTATTCAGCATTACATAAGGATTTACACTGCAAAATAAAGTAATGTCACTCTATGGGTATTTAAAATTCCGAAGCGTGGTACTTGTTTGTCTCCAGCGACATTCGCAGTCAAGGATCAAAACTTTATGGAATTAAGAATAGAAAATGAAAAGAACTAGGAATGTGCGTGACTTTGCAATATCGTAAAACTACTCCACCAAGTAACTTGGCAAACCTAAAGCACTGATTAGGTACAATACCATGCTGACGTACTTCTGAAGATTTATCTGTGATAAGGTTATTTTTCTTTTTTTTTGCTTTAGAAAAAGGTTTCTTTGATGCCGCGGGTTTACAATTGAATTCCTGCTCCCACTCACTCCTATTTTCTGCTCTACCTGCTCCCTTCAATCCCACGTGAAACTAGGCCACACTGGCACTAAGGTTCACGCGGGGGATTTTATTCGTTTTGACCTCGTAGCCACTCGTTAATTATTTTTCTTAAGGAGACAGAAACTCCAAGAAAATAATCGAGGCTGAATGGAATACATCCCTGTTGCTTCATACCGCCCCAAAGCGACAATTTCCAACATTTTAAGCTATAAACATGTAGAAATGTTCGGTACTGTAACCTGTCCGCTTCTCCATCGTTAAAAATAGTAGTGTTTGCACAGCTAAGATTTGCTTTGGCATTATATCAGAAGAGAGGTGAGACAAAGCTATAACAAACATTAAATACTATGGGGCAGATTTACAACAAAGTAACGCAGCATGGTGCAGCAAGTCATTTTGCTGCGCCGTGCTGCGTTAGTTTGGAAGGCACAGAGATGCAACATATTTACAAGAATATGTCGCATCTCTGTGCTTCCCCTGCGCTGGCGCACAACTGCAGCCATGCGCCAGCACAGGCACCCTTGCACCATGATGCAAGGATGCCTGCGTCGTGGGGAGATTGTTTTTGTGCAGGAAGGGACACCTTCCTGCACAAAAACAATCACAAGAAGCTTTTTCCTCTTTCAATGAGTGCTGTAGAATGCAGCACGCATTGAAAGAGGAAACAAGCATTGGCATAGCCAATAGGTCTCGCCTTTGGGACCTTATAAGTGTTTAGTCATGCAACAGTTGCATAACTAAATACTTATAAGGTCCCAAAAGCGAGACCTATTGGCTATGCCAAGCGGCCGTGCGGTCGCGAAAGTGATCGCGATCAAATATCAAAGCGGCCGTGAAAGTGAAAGTAATCGCGGTAAATGCACTGTAGCTCTAGGCTGGCCTGATAGCACTTTTTGGAGCCCTCTCAATAAGTCTCGCCAGACAAGCGCATGCGCTGGGTCAGGCGAGACCTAAAAACGAGGAGAAATGAAAACATTTCTCCTCGTTGTGCCTCTCTACGCCACCTCTAGGGTGGCGTAGTATTCACACGCATCTCCAGATTTACGATTTCTCGTAAATCTGGAGATGTGTCTTGTTCCATGGGTGTTGCGTGAGAACACCCACAGCAACACCCATGGAACACCCCTTCAACACACAGTGCTGCGTGTGAAGGGGCCATATTTAGGAGGAGAGGAAAAGTCACGCAGGGTGGCTTTTCCTCTCCTTGTAAATATGGAGGAGCCCCCTGCGCCACCAGTACGTCACAAAAAGTGACGTAGTGGTGGAGCAGGGGGCTTGTAAATCTGCCCCTCAGTCTCGCCCAGGGCTGTGCCCTTCTCAAAGGGGGTGCCTGTCCCTCCATTGCTCCTCGGCTCCCTGCTCCCCACTGTACTTTAGAGAGCGGGTGAGTGGGCTGTGTTCTCCTCCTCACTCGTCATTCTGAGCCACTGAGGAGGAAAGTCTCCCTCACAGCCCACCATACTCTTGTACCTGTATGATCCCAGAAGGAGAGCGTACATATGGGAGATGATGGGATTTTAGAGGGCATTAACCTGCTTTCTTCATGCCTTTGGAGCCCAGCGAAAGACATTCACCCGTGAATCTCTGGAGGCACCAGAGAGGCGGGTTAAACAGGCTAAGTGGCCCCTGCAACTTTCTTTCGCTGAGTGCTATCACAGTTAGGCAAACGTGTATTTGTTCCACTGCTGTGAAGTCACCTGAGTGAATGTCTGGGATTATATATTCAGGGGTAGATTTACAATAACTGGCGCATCCCTGCATATCAGCAGGGATGCGCCAGTTATTGTGCGTCACGGCTCCGCCACCATGTGGCAAAAACGGACAGATGTGTGACGCATCTGTGCCGTAAAGGCAGCCCATTGCTCGGGTTGCTTCGCAAGCGCGACGCAGCTCCAGCAAGGCTCTGGGGTGCCCTATCTTTACAATGCTGTGTCAATCCTTACGCCTGCTTCAAGCAGGCGTAGGGTTTTGACGCAGCATGGACTCAAAGGTGACTGAGTGAAATCTTGTAGATTTCACTCAGCCACTTTTAGGAGGCGTTCCTGCGACGGAACGCCCCACCCCTGCGCAGCAACGCCCACTTCTGGTGCAGGGCTTTACAACGTGACGCATCTCCATAGATGCGTCACTGAAGTACTGGGTTTTTAAAACCCAGCGGTGCAGGGGAACACACCCTAAGACTTCGGGTTCTTCCTGTTTCAGACCCACAGAAACACAAAGTCTTCTAGGTGAAGTCAAAGATCGTATTTATTGGCTGCAGACCAATTACAGGTATCCGAGAAGTACAACACAGTGTATTTTCTCAGGAGACTGCTTCTTCTTACAAAAACGGCCTTCTCCTTATATACAAAATATCATGCTTCAGGCACACATTCCTCGTTTTTACGATATGGTCATTCATATGTATCCATTACAAACGAAAAGGCAGAGTCATGATGAGCATCCCACATTCCAGTTCGGCCAGCCCACAATTATTTACCCAGCGAAGCTCAGATCCCTCGTCAGATTCCAGCAGACCCCAATAAACACGGTCACCTCCTGTTGGTAAAACAAGCCATGAAGTAGGAAGAGTCAGGTGTGAAAGAGATTAGCCGGAGGCTTGTGTGGGATGAAAAGGCTTTATGGTGTGTCAAACCCTGATGCTAATCACAGGTGGCCGTAGGACGGGTAGCTCGTGAGACCGGACTGACCTGGGGCGGTGGAGCCAAGTCGCATAGGTCACAGAGAAGTCAATGGAAAGCACATGCAATCTGAAGGCCTGTGTTTGCCCTTAATGTGTAGCCTATGTGAGGGCAACCATAAGATGGCCACCGCTCCAAGATGGAACCCGCGAAGTCAATGTGTAATGTTGTATACAAAGTGCATTTGTCGATGAAACGTTATGCGAAACACTTGTACATACTGTATTGGCCATTCGCGGTTCGCTAATACCGGAATAGGCGGGGTAGGGCCCTGCCTCCTACGCGGTCTCAAATTTTAAAGTACCACATCACAATGTAAATAGGGCGCAACGTGGTGCAGAGTTTACACCGCCGCTGCGTCACAAAAGTGACGCAACGGCGGCGTAAAAGTGGCGCAAGTCCAACATAAATCTCCCCCTCTGTTTATACTAATGGCCTCTTCTAGAAGTCATGCAAAAAAAGTTCTTTACAGGGTTTCGAAAAACCTCTCTGTTTCTATCTGCTTTGTTCTTTCCTGCTTTTATTTGATAGTTTTATGGGTCTGCAGTTACAGCTCCACGACCAATGAAATGTGTGACGTATATTGCCTGTTGGTATGAGAAGAGCTTGACTGATAACTGCTATGGAAGGAGTGAGCATGTAAGGACCCATCAGATCAGCAGAGGCCATGACATCCACTCATCTGACAGAAAACTGATCGCCATATTTAGAGATTCCCACCTCCCGACCCCGATTTCTAAAGCCTTTCATGGCAAACTTTTTTGCTTTACAAAAAATAAACTCCGAACGAAGGAAGTTATTGTTGAAAAACAAAAAAACTAACCACCCTGGAATTCTTTTCCCCTGCACTTCAGGGCCCTTACTCAATCCTTGGGTCCGCACTATGGAATCTCATGCATACATTACTTAATATGGATCATTGTCTCCATCCTCACACTGGAAAGATGTGTACATCGAGAAAGGTAGGCAACCGTTTGTCCACCCATTACAATAATATTTAAGACTTCCTCTATGCGCCTTGATATAAATGTCAGATATTTGTATAATTTCTGATAAGAGGACATGGGCACCCCCTCAAACCCCCCATTAACTGGGGACAGAGTAAGTGGGCTTAGAAGTTGATAGCCAGCGCTTTAGTAATTGAGATTACTGGTATGTTCCTGAGTAGCCTCTATGTCCACTCTTCAATGCCACAGTTATTGCATAGTCAGATTGTGCAAAAGTAGTACTATAGAGTCAAGAAAATGCCCCCCAAAATGTGTACCATTCTTTAATACATGACATTCGAGTCAAGTTATCCAAAAATAGTGCCATGTGAGGACCGCATAAACCTTCTGCTATGCTTCACCCTCTAGAGAGTTCAGGTTAGGCAACAACAAGTAAGAGTAACATTCAGGTCACCCAGATTGCCATCCTTTGATGAGAATTATTGCCAGGTGAAAGTAATTGATTTCTGTGTACACTGACAATGCGTGGCTAAAGAGGATGATTTATTTCATTGCAAGACTGGCAGTAATGAAAAAGAGTTAGAGTTCTGAAAATATTCTTGACGAATCTATACATCATACAAAACTATAAACATTCCCTCCTGCCGTAGTTTTTCCAATGTATACTATCACAGCTAAGCACTTTCCTTTTTTTTTAATTTTTTTATTTTTTATTTGCAGTTAGTACACCTCATAATAAAAAAAAAATAAGATAAAAACACATCAGCATAGATACATAACAGGAGGATGCAAAGTGCGATACATGAGATACAGTAAGAAAAATTTGTAAAAGCAGATTTAAAAATTTTCTAAGTCTAGCTCGACTGAGTACTGGTCATCTCCCTCCAGATTGAGACCGGCGCCCAAAATTTTTGGCCAAAATCACGCATTTTTTTACCCTTCTGTTTATACAAACCGGTCTCAATGTTATGAATACTCAACAACCTAGAAAGCCACATTTGAAAAGAAGGGGCCGTAGTATCTTTCCAGCCTGAGGAGATTAAAATCCTCAATACCGCAACCGACATAAAAACCAACGCTTCTTCAGCTTGAGATAGTTTTTGCTTATTATCACAACCCAGCAGCATCAGGGTAGGGGATAGATCGATCTTATAACCTAGCAGCCCCTCCCAAAACTTACAGACTTCCCTCTGCACTGGAGCAAGTGAGCTGCAATGGAAAAACATATGCAGGAGATCTGCTTGCCCAGAATTACATCTAGGACATCTATCATCCCCCCTGATCCCCCAGGCATCAGGGGGCATATTAACAAGCCAGGCGATAAAATTATCGCCGATTTAGCGGCAGAAAACTGCCGCTAAAACGGCGATAATGGGCTTGATAATATGCTCTATGGAATTCCAATAGAAGCCCATGTTAGATGTCCTTCACATCTAACAAGGGCTTCAATTGGAATTCCATAGAGCATATTATCAAGCCAATTATCGCCATTTTAGCGGCAGTTTTCTGCCGCTAAAGCGGCGATAATTTTATCGCCTTGCTTGTTAATATGCCCCATAGTTTGGCTGGAGAATGATATAGATTAAATACTGTTTTGTAATGCTGGGCCCTCAGGTTGGTGGATCTGAAAACTTTTTTATTCAAGGAAATGGCCAGGTCTAGGTCAGCATCGGGGTCATCTAATTTCCGGGCTAGAGATACTTCCGTTTTTTCCATATCATCTGGTATTTCCAAGATAAGCTGCTTATATACCAATTTAATCTTTTTAGGCCCTGCCATTAACAGTTCAATAACTGAGACAACCTCCATTGACAGGGGTTTTGGTCTCACTGCCTTTAATGCCCGGGCGACTTGACCATAGAGGAACCACTGATTGGTTGGAATACCATACAAATGTTGGATAGTGTCAAAACCAAGCGGAGCATGGTTCCCCCAAATATCGCCTAGAAACCTGATACCAAAATTTTTCCAAGTCTGTAAATTCCTATGAGACCCGACAAAGGGAAGTAAACTAGAGTTACAAAGCTGGAGGTAACGATTTACCTTAGGGATTTTACATAACTTCGAGATAGACCTCCAAACCTCCCATACCCCTTCCAAGATCTTCAAACGAGGCCTCTTATAATACCTACGGTCCACCTCTCCCCACAAGAACCCAACAGCCTGTTCCCCGATTAACAGCTCAAAGATAGAAGGTAGATCCGAGGTTAACAAATTAACACCATCAGAGTTAACCTCCTGTTGGAACAGGATGGACATTTGTGTCAAAAGGCATGACCAATGATACAATCTTAGAATTGGTAAGGCCAGACCACCCCTTTTCCTGGGGAGGGACATATAATTTGTTGATCGCCTAATCCTGCCATACTGCCAGACAAATTTAATAAAGATAGACTCCAGCCTTTTAATAATCTTCTCGTCCAAAAATAAGGGTATGGCCCTAAACAAATAGAGAACTCTAGGGAAGATAGACATTTTTAAAACGTTTACCCACCCAATCAAAGAAAGATGTAGCACGTCTATCCTCTTTAGCTCTTTTTCAATGGATTTTATGATTGGGGGATAGTTCTCAGCAATTATTTCCCCGACTGAGGCGTTGATCTTAATCCCTAAATAGGTTGCTGACTCCACATACCTCGAGTCACTTTTAACTATATTCGGAGAGCAAATTATTTGAGTTTTGGTCTCGTTAAGAAGGTAACCAGACCTCTTACCAAATTCCTCTGCTATTTCAACCAAGGCCGTAAGCGCCTGCTGGGGATTATCTGTAATTATTGCCAGGTCGTCGGCATAGGCGAGGATTTTACTAGTATGGCCATTGCATACCACCGGACTAATCCTAGAAGACCCCAAGATTTTCTGAATACGAGGGTCTATATAAAGCGCAAAGAGGATTGGGGAGCATGGGCAGCCTTGACGGGTGCCCCTCTTAATAACTAATTTCTCGGAGCTCTCACCCATAACCACCACCCTAGCAACAGGATCTACATACATTGCTTTGAGAGCTCTGATAACCTTTTCACCAAATCCTCTGCCCACCAATACACCCCAAAGGAAGTCCCAGACAACCCTGTCGAAGGCCTTTTCTGCGTCGAGCAGAATCATGGCGATCTCCCCTCCCCCTGCCCCCTGGGCGTCAAACAGTGCTATAGCTCTTCTAACATGATCAGTTGTACCGCGGCCCGGAATAAAACCATGTTGCCAGGGGGAGACAAGACCGCCAATGATCCTGTCCAACCTCTTAGCCCATACCTTAGAGTATAACTTCGTGTCAGCATTTATGAGCGAAATCGGGCGATAAGAGCCGAGTTTCTCCGAGGGTTTCCCCTTCTTATGAAAAACCACGATGTTAGTTTCTCGCCAGGAGGCTGGAACCACCCCCGTGAACATTATTCCGTTGAACAAATCCACTAATAATGGAATGACTACCGGTTCAAGACTTTTATATACTTCCAGGGGGATCCCGTCCGGGCCGGCGGCCTTACCAGAGGCTAGTTCATGCAAAGCTTCTAGGATTTCCCCCTCACTAATATCCCTATCCAGTTCAGCCTTCTCCGAGGTGTTAAGAGGGGGGCCGTTATCATCCACATCGAGGCCTTGTTCATCGTCCTGAGCTTCTTCGTCATACAGGTGCTGATAGAAATCTTTAAAAGCCTGAAGAATCTCATTTGGCTGTGTAAATATCTTGCCATTTTCCTCGATCAAGGAAATAATATTCCTGGCTCTCCCCTGTCTTATTTGCAGGGCCAATACTCTACCTGCCTGCTCCCCCGTTTCGTATCGTTTAGCCCTGGATGTCTGATACTCTGCCGAGGCTTTATGAGTCATAGACTTCTGAAGTTCAGCTCTGATTTTTAGCAGATCACTCTGACTCCCCCTACTGTCCCTGCCCCTGATTATATCTCTCATATGCTGTTCTTCAGCTGTGGCCAGAATACCTACTAACCTCTCACCTTCCCTCTTGTCCTCCTTTCTTAATCTAGCCCCGAAGCCTATAGATTCCCCCCTTAAAGCCGCCTTAAAAGAGTCCCAAACAATGATCCTGGAGGCACTATAGCAATTGGCGGCAAAAAACGCATCTGCCCATTTCAGAATATGCCCAGAAAATCTGGGATCTCCCAATAGTTGCCTCTCAAATGTCCACCTAGACCTTACCCTAACAGGACCAGATATTTCATAGGACAATATAAGCGGATTGTGGTCGGACAGTATCTTCAGGGGTTTAGTTATTCCAACCTTATTTAATTCATTGGCAGAGATGAAGAAATAGTCCAATTTGGAGAATTTCTGATAAGGATTTGAGAAGTAAGTATAACCCTGATTTAATGGCTCTTTTGCATCCCAGACGTCCTTAAGCCCATGTGAATTAATGAGGGCCTTTATTGCCCTAAACACTCTTGGGGGCAGATTTATGACGACTGGCGCATCCCTGCATATCAGCAGGGATGCGCCAGTTATTATGCGCCACAGCTGCGCCACCATGGATGCGCCGCATTTATAATGCGGCGCACCATGGGGCAAAAACGGCACAGATGCGTGACGCATCTGTGCCGAAAAGTGGCGCATTGCTGGAGTTGCGTCGCAAGCGCGACGCAGCTCCAGCAATGATCTGGGGGGCCCTATCTGTACAATGCTGCGTCAATCCTTACGCCTGCTTCAAGCAGGCGCAGGGTTTTGACGCAGCATGGGCCTAAAAGTGACTGAGTGAAATCTTGTAGATTTCACTCAGCCACTTTTAGGAGGCGTTCCTGCGCTGGAACGCCCCCACCTGCCCTGGAACGCCTACATGTGGCGCAGGGCTTTACAACGTGACGCATCTGGGAGATGCGTCACGTTTGTAAATGCCCCGCACCATGGCGCAGGATTTGCGCCGCTGCTGCGTCACAAAAGTGACGCAACGGCGGCGCAAAAGTGCCGCAAGTGCAACATAAATCTGCCCCTTGGTTTTCTACCCAGATACAACACGGAGCTACTCCAATCAGCAGAGATATTGAAATCGCCACACATAATGATGGGGGCTGGCCAGGACGCAAGTTCTAATTCTAGAAAATTAAATAGCTCCGGATCGTCTTCATTTGCGCCATACACCACACAGAGTATCTGGCCGCTTGTGAGTTCGACCAGAACCCATCTACCATTGCTATCTGATTTAGTCCTTCTAACCCCACCCAGAGTTTTTTTTACTAAGATCGCAACCCCCCTAGCTGTAGAGGATTGAATAGAACATGCTACCAACTCAAAACCAGTAAGGAACAACAATTTCCTTTTAGACCATGGAAGGTGGGTCTCCTGAAGGCAAAGTATATCAATTCTGTTATTCTTGGTAAAATATCCCAACCTTAAACGTTTCTTCCAATCATTCAACCCACCTATATTCAGAGAGCAAACCCTAATGCAAACCATCTTGACATGAAAAAACAACAGCCCTATAAACCTGCTTTTTAAACTGCTTCTGAAGCACTAACGCTAGTATCTGACAGAAAAGAAAAAACAAAAAGAAAAAGATAAACGAGGTGAAACAAACTGCTTTTTTTATCCCAATTTTTCCCCCAACGAACCCCAAACCTCCACCTCCCCCCCCCGCCACCCTGAACTCCCTCCCTACCCGTGAGGTCCCCACCCCTGAGGCTATCCCTCACCAGGACCCCCCTAAGTGAGGCGCTCAGACTAAGTCTGTGCATATGATGGTAACGCAGTACATGAGTGAGGGCAATGCCAAAAAAAAAAAAATAGTTAAAAGACCCCTAAATGCCCCTTAATTTAACAATATCTCCTTAAATTTATTTTTACTCAGCAGAGCAAACAACAACCCCATCACCCCAATGAAAGAGAGATTGACACCCGAAGTCCAGTCTACCGGTTAGTCGGCCTTCTTCTCCAGAGAAGCCAAGTACTCCTTTGCTTTTATTTCTGACGAAAAAAAAAGGTCCTCCCTTCATTAACCACTTTTAACTGAGCCGGGTTAACAAGAAAGGCCTGGATTCTCTTCTCCTGGAATGGTTTGATCATTTCCCTCAAGCGCCACCTCCTTTCCACAGTCGTATGACAGTAGTCCGGACGGACAAAAAAGGAAAACCCGTCACCATTCCTCCTAGCATTTGGCCTAGCCTTTTCTGCGATAGACTGTCTCAAAATGAAGTTTCCAAAAAATATTAGCACTGCTCGGGGTTTATCATCTTCCTTAGCATTGGACCGGATCTTAAAGGGAGTACGATGAACTCGTTGAATCTCGTTGGCCCAATTCCAACTTGAAAGCTCAGGAAATGCTTGATTAAAAAGCTTGATTATAAATGCCTTTATGTCCGGCCCTTCCATCCCCTCCGGGATCCCCAAGACCCTCAGGTTGTTTCTCCGGAGCCTGTTCTCCATCTCTTCCATTTTCCAGTGTAAGTCTGTAACCTGAGAGCACTGGGCGTTCACTTTGCTAGTAGCCTCGGCTACCTCGGCCTCCGTAGACACCACCCTCTCCTCCAAATTTGAGACTCTATCAGCCGTATTAGTGCAGGCTTTCGAGAGTTTCCTAACCACTCCCTGCATCTTCCTCATGGCAGCCTGGACTTTGCGATTATCCTGGCGCGTTTCTTCTCTGTGAGCCAGGATCTCCTGATGAATGGCTTCCAGGAGGGGACGATCAGAACTATCCGCTACAGGTCCTCCCTGCAATGCTAAGTCGGGAGTGTGATCCCATCTCAATTCTCGGGAAGAGTGACCCATTTTCAAAGTCTGACTTTTAGCCACCGGGGGCCGCACAGTAGTTGAAGTAAGACCCTCCTCTGATTCTGAATCGGAGCCTAGGTAGGAGCTATGTTCTTCTTCTTCAGACCACTCCGCACCATCGGAAACTGAAAAGTAATATTCACTTGGCACTTTTTCCTTATCAGCATTTACGCCAGTTAGCAACAGGACAGTTTTCTGTAATTCTGTATTTGCCTCTGCTCCTGACCCTGACTGATTTTCCAATGTACTACTGCTCTCCTTCCCAGTAACTAGGGGGGCTTCAATAATATCCACGGGGGTCGGCTCATCGAGGGCAGCTATAAAAACTGAAGAGGTGGGGGCAGTGCATTCCTCCGAGATCGTACAGGGATTACTAAGCATACTATCCACCAAGGAATTTGCGCCGACCCCCAGTAACTCGGAGCCCTTCTCCTTTTCCTTTTCCTTTTCCCTCCCCGCCTTGGGGAAAATATCTGCAATTGATGCTGCCGCCAGCCGGGTCCTACCTGCCACCTGCTGCTTCTTCTTAGATTGTGCAGGTAAAATTTGGGATCCTTGTGAGACCTCCACTCCTTCTGGCTCTATCACATCTTTTTGAGATTTTTTCCTGTACGGTATTGGTTTACCCCCCGCAGCCACCTTAGGAGCCATAACAGCCCTCTGTGCTCTCTGCACTCTGCTCTCCGCTCTCTGTACTCTCAGCCCCAGTGATTGAGTTCCTCGATTGCCTCTGTTTCCAAGCTGGGAGCAGCACATCGTCGCTCTCCGGTGCCTCGAGACGAGGCTCCGCCTCCCCTCACTTCCGCAAAGTTCGCGAGTTCTGCAAGCAGAGAGAACGGCTGCAAACGCGGCCAAGGCGAGACGGAGAGCCAGCTTCCACTGCTTCAGCTGCTGACACCCGGTAAGTGCTGTCGGCATATTCAGTTTCAGTGATACGTTACTCCGATTATATTGATGAGTCCATGACTGCTGGCAGATGCTCCTCAGTGGCTTAACTCATTGCCCTCACTACACTGCTGCGTCGGCCTCGGTTACGGGGCCGCCATCTTGCCTCTCTGTTCCTCTAACCACCCACAGCTAAGCACTTTCCTATGGTTGGGCGAGTGTCCTCGAATCTCATTTTGTGGTCACTCAGGGATAAAAGATATTCAGCTACACAATTGAGCATACCAATGAATCCCACATAATGACTGCGAGAGAAGCGGTGCGACATGACAGCTTGAGCTAGGGCTTCTTGAACCGCTAGGTTTATACTTTGTTATATGGAACATCGCTCCCCCATTTACTTCCCAAAGTCATGGGAACCCCTATAATTTGCTGGAGAGTGCATTATTGCACATGGTACGGCAGTGTTAAATAAACAGGGAAGATCTCTCTGTGGCACAGAACACGTGACGGAAATGCAGGGACTCTGGGGTTTATTTATAAGCCCTTTGCGACACTTGTGCACCGCCGTTGCATCATGTTTCATGACGCAGTGGTGGCGTAAACAATTACCACGTTGTGCCATATTTACAACGTGACGTATCTAGGCAGATGTGTCACTTTGTAAACCCCTGTGCCACAGTATACCTGCACCAGGTATAATGTATGCAGGGTGGGCGTTCCCCCTAATCAAAGCCTCGTAGAAGTGGCGCATTGAAATATATAAGATCAGAGTGCCACTTCTAGGATGGCATTGCATCAGAATCTTATGCCTGCCTCATGGCAGACGTGAGGGTGACACAGTGCATTAAAGATAGACTTCCTCCACGCATTGCTGGAGTTGGGTCATGCTTGCTACACAACTCCAGCAATGTGTGACTATTGCGCTGACTAATACGTCAAGATTCCTGACGTATCTGTCTTTCCTTGCAACATAGGAGCGCCGTACAATAAATATGGGGCATCCATCATGTCGCAAGGAGGGCGCAGTGAAAACTGTTGCATTTCTGTTTTGTCGCAGCAATGGTGACAGTTTTCATAAATAAGCCTCTTTGTGAATAGGATTTAATTGCCATCTCAAACCTCAAATCAAATTAATCAGATCAAAAAAGATTTCTGAATCACTTGGCTACCTGAATAGGGTTTTCCAGCGCTAGCAGATGAGGGACCAAAGACATACAAGCCAAACTTAAAAGAGCCACGTCTTCAGCATCTTACAAAACAGCACAAAAGAGTTACACAAACGCAATTTTGGAGGCAAAGCATTCCATAATTTCGTCCTCAAAAAGGCACAGGACCGACCGTTGGCCCTGCCCTGCCTTGCCAGCCTGATATTCAGAATACTAGCCATATTAGCTTTGCTTGAGCATGATTCCTGCTTAGGAGTGTAAGGATGGATCAAAGAGCATGTGTATAGGAGACCAACCCGATACATGGCTTTGTATACATTATAAAGAGCCTTGTGCACTGGCAACAGGGAGCCAATGTAACTGACACAGATGCTGGGAGACTGAGACCTTAAGAGGATTGTGGCATAAAAGGCGCAGCATTCTCGACAATCTGTAGCTGCTTTAGCCAGGAATGTGATACCTAAGTACAGTACATTGCCATAGTCCAGTCTTGAAATTATAAGGGTCTGCACATCAGTTTTTCAGGTGTTCAGAGGTAAGTACCATAAGAATTTCCTTAAGCATCTAAGCAATCCAAAGCAGCATGCCATTACCTTGGTCATCTGTTGATCCGTGGTCAGTTTGTCATCGAACCAGACAACAAGGGGCTTATTTATGAGCCCTCGCGACACTTTTGCACCACAAGTGCGTCACTTTTTGTGACACATTGGCGGCATAAAAAATGTGCCATGTTGTGCCCTATTTACAAAGTGATGCATCTAGGCAGATGTGTCACTTTGTAAACTCCTGCCCTACATTATACCTGTGTTAGGAGTAATGTATGCAGGGTGGGCGTTCCCCCGCATCTAAGCCTCGTAGAAGTGGTGGATTTAAATCTATTAGATTTCAGTGTGCCACTTCTAGGATGCCATTGCGTCAAATCCTTACGCCTGCCTCATAGCAGGCGTCAGGGTGACGCAGTGCTATAATCATAGCCCTCCCCCTGCATTGCTGGAGTTGCGTCACACTTCCAACACTACTCCAGCAATGCATTAGTTTTGCGCCGACAGATACGTCAGTAATACTGACGTATCTGTCATTCCTTGCAACATGATGCGTCACACAGTAAACATGGCGCATCTATCGTGTTGCAAGAAGGGCGCACTGAGCGAGTGTTGCATCTCTGCTTTGTCTCAGCGATGCAGCATTTCTCATAAATGAGGCCCTAGGTCTTTAATCGAATGACTAGAAGGGCACATGATTAGTTCGATTATGGGGCCTCCATAGCTGCGGTTGGGTGCCTAGTATAAGCACCTCCATTGATTTAAGGCAGTTAATCCGCATACAGTGTGCCACTTCCTAGGTTCCTTACTGAGCTCGAGGTTGCATTGTGCGTGTCATCGCCATAAGAATACATGGAGAAGTTCTACTTTTCCACTATATCAGCCAGTGGTCACACATATACATTGAATAAGCAGGGACTTAAGGAAGATCTTTGAGGCTCTTCATGTGGCAAATTGTCTGTTCCTGATTTGGAAAGGTTTGGCAAGTGCCTGAGAAGTATGGCCATTCAAAAATGACTGAAACCAGGCAAGAGCTGACCCTTGAATTCCAACTACTGCCATTTCAGTTCTGTGTAAACTCCAGACTGAGAGAGGTGCAGTGCCTTGTGATAGTCTGAGAATGGGGAGAGCTGGAGGAGAGCTAGAAGATGTTTGGGCATCGACTCACATTTGAACATTCTTCAGTAAAACTCAGGGGGATATTCACAAGGATCTATCGCCGAGTTAACTGCACATTATTGCAGCCAAAGGTGCGATAAACTTATCGCCCCAATCACAAGCTGGTGTTAACAGCCCACAGTACCAGTTTACCCGAGATAGAAGCCGCAAACAACATTGCCAAAGATGACCCCGAAACTATCGCTAATGAGATGCAGAGTAGGTGTTCCCGTGCCAAAAGCCGCAACAGCACCACTCCACAACATTCCCAACGACCAGCCAGAACTGCGATTAAACACAAAACAGGCGATAAGGCACGTTAGCAGCAGGACATAACACCTGCTCTGACCTGGTGCAAAGTCGGACCACAGCCTGCACCACAAAAGGGAGCCCAGCCCAGACCCACACCTGAAGAACAACAGATGCACCCGGGCAACTGAACAAGCAGCCCAGAGGGCCGAAAGTGCAACAACACCCACCGCCACCACCCCAGGACACCCCCGACCACAGACATGCCACATCAGCTACACCTAAACATGTACAAAATAATCAGCTTGATGTCGCACAATCACAACTGGTGACATGCATGTGTCGTCACAAAAATGAGCGTCACACATTCACTTTTGAAGCAACAAATGAAACTTTATTAAAATGCACATTGAAATGTAATGAAGACACATGGCGGCTCCCCTCGGGACAATCCATAGGTCATAGACGGCAAGACAAAGATCATGATGAGAAGGTGTGTCCTGTGCACATCAAAGGACAGAGAGAGAACAAAGGAGGGGAGAGGAGTTGGCCTAACGGCTAGGGCGCTCAACCTCGGACCTGGGTTCGAGTCTCGGTAATGACGCTGAACATCCTGTGATTCTGGGCAAATCACTTAATTTCCCTGTGCCTAACAAAAAATATGAATGTGTTCCTCATGTAAAGTAACTGGTGCTATGTAAAACGCTCTGATACCCGATTGGATTCGGGTCAAGTTTGTGCTATATAAAACTCTGCAAAAAAAAAAAAAAAAAGGAGAGGGAGAGGGAGAGAGAGAGATAAGAAGAGAGGGGGAGAGAGAAAGAGAGAAGAAGAGAGGGGGAGAGAGAGAAGAAGAGAGTAGGAGGGAGAGAGAGTGCCACCCCTGCGCACCCAGGCCACACTGCTCACCTGCTGCCACCGGTGTGTCTCCAACCACTTGCTGGTATGTATTGCAGTTCACCAGATCACACGTCTGAGACAGACCAGTCATCTGAAACAGAGTCCAGCTACATGATTGACACAGTACACACAATAGCACAAGACAACATCACCTGCCCGCCCAAACAGAGGCACCCCAGCCCCACCCTCCGCCCATCAGAGCATGCCCACCCATGCACATCTAGGCCTCACTGCTCACCATCCGCCACCGGTGTGTAGACAGGAGGTTCCACCACGTGCCGCTGCAAGCCACAAGCCTAGGGCCCGCGCACATGACACCCTCCACACCATGCAGCCGGCTCCGCAGGCCACCAAGTCTCACGTTTAGTGCTGGGTCTTGATTACTCCATGACATAGGACATACCAGTGCACCCGGCATCATCGCAGGCTGCACACCTTCTCAGCCCAATCGGTGCCACTAACTCTGGGATCCCGGAAGCGACGCCACATGGCGGTAGGCCCGCGCTGCCCACTGGCTCTGACCTACACTGCAGTCCAGCAGGGCACACAAAACCTGAGCTGACCGGACAACCGGGATGGGGCATCATCGCAGGCTACACACCCGGGTGCCACTTACCCTGTGCAACCCCAGTCAGCGCCACGTGGTGGTAGGCCCATGATGGCCGCAAGGCCTCAGGTGCCACTAACCCTGTGCGCAACAACTCATGGGCCCTTTATGATTGAGAACCGTGGAGTGTCCGTCATCCAGTCACCACCGGCAGAGGGGAATGTGACGTTGTCGGCCCCTTATGTTGGCGGAGTCACATAGCCTGTGATGCCGGTGCCGGATGGGTGTGGTGTGCGTGCAAACCTGCCCTCAGGGAGTGGCTATGACATGCTGACAACTAGACAAGTGACCTGCACACCACCAGCGAGTACGCCAGCGACGGTTAGCAATGAGGGCCCTCCTCGGAGCGTAAGCAGAGTGGGCTGGACTGCCGTACGTCGGACCAGCGCAAGTTTTGCAACAATGACTCGTGGGCTCTGGGCGTGGTTCAGTCCAAGTCCGGAAATGGAAGTGACTGATGCGTGTGTCCCTATTGTAGTGTTCACTGTACCCAGTACACAATATGCAATGTAGCACCCTCTGACTGGCATCCCACAGGATGAGCATCATTGACGCAAGGGAAATCACTGTCCCTACATTCATCCACACATTCATACATGAATGATGAAAGACATGACACAGCAGTGAGTCACTGGATGTTTATTGCACATCCAGTGCAGTTCTGCAGCTGGAGCGGTACAGGGCAATGCCGAGCACACTACACAATATGGGCCCGCGGATGGCCAGCCAGAGTCCATCCGGGGATGACAAGTACTACGGAAGAGGAAGGGTACAGTCCACAGTCTGGTCACCGTGTCATTAGTCATCAAACAGGATATGGCAGTCCATGTCGCTGTCCAAGGTGAGTGCATCAGAGTGTATCGGGGGTCAGTGGAAGGTCATGAGGCCATGTGCGGCACCAAGCAGAAACAGGCCACGTTGCGGAAATTAATGCTAGTGCCTTCTGATCACAAACCCATCCACGTCCTTGTCCCCGGATGTGTGCTCTGCCCCACCTGTGGGCGTTGCAGTACTGGCTGAGGCACTCTGTGCCACTAACACATCAGGTGCTGGAGTGGATACGTCTGCCACACTGTGAGGTAATGGCACACCAAGGGGCGGAGGTGTGGATGGTGTGGGGGCAGCAGCATTCATCTGCACCACGCATTGTGGCAGTAATGCCATGATGATGATCTGCAGGGCATGGTAGATCCCAGCTACATTTTGCTGATGTGCAGCGGTGGCTGCCATCCTTTCCGCCTCCATCCTCACCATGTCCTCCATGAGCCCCCACATCTGTGTCAGCGCACGGCTGGTATCGCTAGTGCCCCTCTGAGCGGACAGGTGTTCTTCTCTCCGCGTCAGGACTCCAGTGATGTCAGTTAGGGTTCGTTGGAGACCATGGAGCGGGCCTAGACACCCATGGATGGCGTCCAGTTTGGTGGCCATGAGGTCGAACCCCACCCGCAGCTGCTCAGCCGTCTCCTTCTGGGCCTCCATCACACGGCGTTGGAAGGCTGTGTGTTGTTCCTGGGGGTCTTGGGAGACTGCTGGGGCCGTGGGTGCCTCCTGCTGGGTCGTTTGGGTGGGGTCTACTCGATGCAGCTGGTCAGCCCTGATCCTGGAGGTGAGTTGCAGATGATGTCAATGATGTCTAGGAGGGCTTGCAGGGGGTGTTGACGGTGGCCCTGCAATGTGAAGGGGAGATGGTGTATTGCAATGTGCCCACATGTATGTAGCCGCATGGTACATGTTGACATTCAGACAGCAAGGCATTGAATATTGTGACAGTTTATAGATCTGGGCGATGACCCACAGTCATTGAGGGTGTGCACTCTGCTCTGCTTGATTGTGCATGTGTGTCATCGTCGCCATTTCCACCCATCCCCCAGTACCTGGTGGTCACTCACCCTGTTGCGGTTGTGTTGTGTCCTGTCGAGCAGTGTCTGGTCCCCTGACTCCGGCCACAGTATGCACACTGATGACTGTCGACACCAGCTCCTCCATGTCATCCAGCACGAGCTGTGGTGCTGGGCCCCCACCTCCAGTCTGCATTGCTGCCTTCTGGTTGGCAGCGAGTTTCTCCTTGGTCTTCCGCTTGAGGTCATTCCATCGCCTCTTGACCTCGTCCATTGTCCTCTTGTGCTCTTCGACGGCATTCACCTTGTTCACGATGTCCCGCCTTATTCCAGTTTTAGTGCCCAATGACTCGTTGGAGGTGACGAACAGTTGTTGGTGGTGTTCCATCACCTCTGTGACTATGATCCTGTTCGCTGCGGACTGAACTTCGTCTTCCTCTTCTTCTTGTCCTTGCCCTTCCCTGTCCCCGAGGTCCCGGGCTGGTCGTCTGGGGTGCTAGTGGGATTGCGCTCGTCCTCTACGCCTGCTCCGGCTGCCTCCATGGTGCTTGGGTGTTGGTCAGTTTGTGTTTTTGTGTTTTTTCTACTTTTATGGTGATTTTTTCCTGCCTGCCAGGTGTGTGTTGTAGGCCTGGCGCTGCCTATCGCTGATTTCCTCATCGCGCTTTGGCCCATCGCAGGTTTTTTAGTGTTGTGGTTTGTGTTTTTATCTCCATCGAGGAGTTGTATCGCAGACATTGTCCACGGTTTAGGCAGACTATTGCATGGTACCGCCTTGTTGTGAATTCCACATTGACACGGGGTTATTTTCCCGCGATGAGCTGTGATGTTGAGAGTTGCGTTAAGCTACGCTTGCGGTAGTTATCACACGTTCTTGTGAATATACCCCTCAATCCTTTACATACCTCTGACCTCGCAAAGCTCCTGAGCTGCATAACGACAAGCCCTTGGACGTAAAAACAAAAACAGACAATAAACATTGAAAAGATACTCTGGGTATTAAACAATTTGGGTGACTACAGAAATTAGACTAAAATGTATGGGGCTCATTTATGAGTCCTTGCGTCACTTTTGCGCCACCGGTGCGTCACTTTTTGTGACGCATCAGCGACGTAAAAACTGGACCTTGTTGCACCATATTTACAAAGTGACGCATCTAGATAGAAGCGTCACTTTGCAAACCCCTGCGCTACATTATACCTGCGTCAGGTATAATGTATGCAGGGTGGGCGTTCCCACGTAAGTAAGCATCATAGAAGTAACGCAGTGAAATCTACGAGATTTCACTGCGCCACTTCTAGGGTGCAAATGCGTCAATATCTTGCGCCTGCCTCACAGCAGGCGTAAGACTGACGCAGGACCTTTCACATGGGGCTTGCCCCATGTAAAAGGACACATTGCTGGAGTTGCGTCACTTTTGTGACACACTCCAGCAATGCATCACTTTTGCGCCTACAGATACGTCAGAAATACTGATGTATCTGTGACTCCTTGCGACATGATGCGTCATACTGTAAATATGACGCATCATTGGGGTCGCAGGGAGGGCGCAGTGAAAAGTGACGCATCACTGTTTTCACGCAGTGATGCGTCACTTTTCATAAATGAGGCCCTATGTTTCCATAAAAATAAAAAAAATCGATAAATCATCATTGTAGATATTTTTTTAAGAAACCAGATATATGGATGTAAAATTAAAGCTGTGATGATTACAATACATGATATTGTAATATTCGTCAAAAAATTGCATGTGTGTAGTTAAACTTGAAATATCACTATTGCATTATCCTACAGCACATCATTTCATATAGTTCAAAAATGAAAAAAATGAAACAATACATACATGTTTCATGCATTAAAACTACATTGCACATACCTCATATGTGTATTAATAAATAAACATATCTATAAATAGACGTATAAAGGATCACAGGCCTAGTGCCCATCAGTGACTTTTGTTATCCTCATGCATATCTGAAAATGATTTCTAAATTCAGAATATAAGCCATACATTTTAATGATAATCGATTTATATCTTCTTTTCTTGTTTTCCAAAGTCAGACCGACTGCCAAAAATCACACCTCTTATGTGCAAATTAGTTCCATATCTCAGTCAATTGACAGAAGAAAAACATAACTGGAAAAAACAAAAACAGACTCAGAATGGTGTGAAAAACCCATTACAATAGACATATGTTGAAAGTCAAGATGACGTACCAAAATACAAATGTATTTCCAATCTTGCAGACAAATATGTCCTTATTATACATGGGTAAAAGTGAAGCAGTGTACATATGTCCACCCTAGCCAATATGTACAAAATATTTGTCACCCATGTACAATTCTCACAGGAACTTGACAAGGATGATGTATTCCGACTCCAATTTCAATTTCTTTACACTGCCTCTGCCTCTCGGTGTAGCATCATTCCTCTCAATTCCAAAAAAGGAAAGGGTGTCAAGATTTTCGTCATGTTTCATTTTCCAATGTCTGGCAACAAGATAAATGTGGTCACTCTGTTTTATGGACCTTAGATGTTCCAGTATCCTTGTCTTGACAGGAATAATTGTGCTACCCACATACTGTAGGCCGCACGGATATTCCAGAACATAAATAAAGTGGCCAGTGTTGCATGTTCTAAAGCTCCTAATGTTGGCAGTTTTTGTATTTGCTAACCTGTAATCTTTCTTATTGTGACTGCCCCTACATGCTTTGCCTTTACCACACCTAAAGCACCCTTCAGTTCTTAATTTGAGCTGGTGGTTTCCGGTGGCACCGGCATTTAATGGTCAGCACAGGCTCTAGTGACAGTCCACCACATGGTGGCTCTGTCTGTAAAAGTTTGAGACAAGCACAACAACAGTGTTTAATAAGTCAATATATATTAAAAATGAATAACATCTGTTGCTCACACCTTTCATATAGCTTCAGGTGGCCTGGGATAGTTTGAATTGTCACACTTGTGGCAGTGCGATGGTTAGTACTTGTGTTGGTTCTGTGTCATTGACAGCGCTGGCAGGGGCAATGAGTGGTGCAGCAGCTGTGGCGCCCGAGAAGGGCCCTCGCACCTAATTTCTTTACAAATTAAGTTAGCCTCCCATCCCTAGTTTATGTGCTCAGATAAATGTGTACTAGGATGTTTTTTTATAGATTTAGATTTTCTGTGTGTAACAAGGCGGTGTAACCAATTCTCCAATTATCGCGTCTGCTTTCACTAAGTGCCAATGTCCTGTAAACATACGTTTTATGGCTGGTTACTCACTTTTATATGTAGTTATTGATCTACATTGATGAGGTTCTGTGGTTCTACCTCTTTGAGCCAGAAGTCTGCCCTTTAAAGTTTACTCACCCTCTCACTGATGGTCCTTTGATTGAAATCTGTTAATCATCCTTTTTCCCTCCTCCTTGAAAGCCTGCTGGCTACTGCAATTGCATTTAGTCATCAACATTTCACTGAAAGGTCTGCTCCATTTTAGACTGTTATGATGATGACTACATGCATGCAGAATGCTGTTGCCTGCAGTGGCCTTGTGATGTAGGCTGGTATGTACTGTGTTATCATTAACGGTTATGGAAATGTCCAGAAAGTCTATCTGGATTTTCTGGATCATGTGAACTTGGGATTCAAATTATTCATTAAGATGTAACTCAAAAGTACATGCAGCTTCATATTGGATCCATCCCAGATAATGAAAAGAGAGTCTATATAGCGTCCCACAGCCCAATATGTTTGGTCAGGTGTGCTTTATTCTCAGTCCACACATATTTTTCCTCCCACCAGCCTATAAAGATCCCTGCATAAGTCGGCACAAAGGAACTGCCCATTGCACTCCCAATAAGTTATTTATACCACTTGTTAGACCTGTCAGCCTTAGGGTGGTCTTCCCCAAATCTCTTTGCCTCCACGTTTTGCTGGATCTTTTTGTTGCCCTTAGGACTCCGAGCACTTTACCACTGCTAATCAGAGCTAAAGTGCCTGTGGTTTTTCCCTAAACGTGTGTAATTAGTGTATACCTGATTGACCTATTTAATTTATTTGTAAGTCCTTTGTAAGGTGGTATACCATATACCTAGGGCCTGTAAGTTAAATGCTACTAGTGGGCTGCAGCACTGCTTGTGCCACCCACAGAAGTAGCCTATAAAGCTATCTCAGGTCTGCCACTGCAGTGAATGTGTGTGCAGTTTACTGCCACTTCGACTTGGCATTTGAAATCACTTGTCAAGCCTTAAACTCCCTTTTTTATTACATATAAGTCACCTCTAAGGTAGGCCCTTGTTAGAATCCGGGTTCTCTGGTTGGCACAGGTAGGTACTTGTGACAAGCAGGGAACCTTTCCTCTAGTCAGGGTAAGGGGTTACACTCCTAAAATACCCCTGCTCACCCTCTAGGTAGCTTGGCACGAGCAGACAAGGCTTATCTCAGAGCGTTATAGGTTAAGCATTTGTGAACACATACAGTAACCAAGTGACAACACTACAAATGGACACCACACAGGTATTTATATTAAAAATAAGGATTCTTTATATAGGATTATCACAAGACCATTTAAACAATTAAAAATACACAATACGGTTGCTTAGTTGGTAGAAGATTGCTTAGTTTCTCTTAAGTTCTTAAATGCGACACTTTAAGTCAATGTACCTTAGATGCGACACGCAGGGCAACGAAAGTGTTGCAGCGATGCAGATGCGTTGAAGTTCTTGGTGCATAAGAAATAAAGACGGGATCTTCCAGATGCTTTACGCTTCTCCGATGTTGCGAGAAGGCTCGACTCGATGCGTCAGTTACAGCGGCGTCACCCTTGACGAGATGCGACGACAGCGGCCTTGGCAGCGGCACTCTTCTCCGACGTTGCGAGATGCTTCCGCTCGATGTGATGCTGCAGCGGCGACACCCCTTCTGCGAGATGCGGCTCCGACGGCACGCTTCTCCGTGGATGCGAGGCGCTTTTCTGGTTGCGGTGCAATGCGACACCTACGATGGCTGCGATGGCGACACGCTTCCTCCTCGATGCGAGACTCTTCTCTCGATGTGGTGCAATGCGACAGCTACGATGGCTGCGATGGCGACACGCTTCTTCGGCGTTGCCAGACACTTCCGGAATGATGCGAGACGCTTCCGCTCGATGCGATGCTGCAGCGGCGACACTCTCTGCGAGATGCGACGGCAACAGCTCCGACGGCGGCACGCTTCTCTTCCTTGCGTCGCGCTTCCAGCTCCTTGCGACACGCAGTCCCTCAGAAGGCCCAACAACAGCAGCAGGCACTTCCAAAAGACTCTGGGGAGCTGGGGGTGAAGTCCACTGGTCCTGGGACTTCGTTCAGGGGGCAAGCTCAGTTCAAGCCCTTGGAGATCTTTTCAAAGCACAAGTTGAAGCAAAGTCTTTAGTAGTCTTTCTCCTCTCCTTCAGCAGCAAGGCAACCACTGCAGGCCAATTCCCCAGGTCAGGGACAGTACTCCTCCTACAGCTTTGCCAGTTCCTTCTCCTCTGGCAGAGGTTCTTCTTGTTTCAGCAGGATCTAATTTCTTGGAAACAGGGTCCCAATACTTATACCCCTAATTCCTTTGTTCCTCTGGGGTTGAGGGGCCTTTGCCCAGTCCAAACCAGTTCTTGAGCACTCTGTTGACATGACTCTGCTTTTCTATTCAGGGTGCAGGGCAGAGACATCAGCCGCTCCGCAGGAGATGGAGCCAGCATTGTGGTAGCAGAGCACAACCCTATTCACAGCCCAGGTGTACTCCTCCCACCCATCTGACTGCCAATCTTCCTATTCACCACCAGGCTACCTAGCCCTGCCCCTCTGGGTTTCCCCAGCCCTGTCACTCACACAACCAGACAGGCAGATACACATCATAGCAGAGGCGGGCTGAAATGTTCAAGCAAGCAAATACCAACTTTCTAAAAGTGGTATTTGCAAACACAGAATATTAAAATAAACTTTACTAAAAGATGTATTTTATTATTCTGAGTTCAGGCATACTAAACTCGAATTTCTACCATGTTCCCTGGGTCTGTTAGGATCATAGAATGTAACAATTCTAGCAGCCCATTCTGGCCTGTGGAGAACAGGTAGCCTTACAATAGTGAAAAACGAAAATGACTGTAATTCACTACTAGGACATGCCACACACACCAGGGCTTGTCCTACCTTATGCTTACAATGCACCCTGCCCTTGGGCCTACCATAGGGGTGACTGATATGAAGTTAAGGGAAGGTTTAGGGACTGGCAAGTGTGTGCACTTGCCCAGTCAGCATGACAGAACCAGACTGCACGCAGGTTCTGCAATGGCAGACCTTAGAAACATTTTACCAGGCCGCTTCTGTGGGTGGCACAACCAGTGCTGCAAGCCCACCAGCAGCATTTGTATTTACAAGCCCTGGCACTCCTGGTGCACTTTACTGGGGTCTGACAGTAAACCAAATAAGCTAATCATGGAATCCAACCAACATATACATTTTAAATAGGGAGCACTTGCACTGTGGCACTGGTTGGCAGTGGCACAGTGCTCTGAGCAGCTAACACCAGCAAAACACATGAGGCACAGCGACAAAAAAGTGGAAGGGAGACTCACGCCAAGGTGCCAGGTCTAACACGTGTCCCCTCCAGCTGAAAAGTGGGGAGAACTACCCTAACCCAGGGAGTTCCTCATCACTAAGGCGGAAAAATCTGGACAGACCGTCAGCATTGGCGTGATCTGTACCAGGGCGATGTTTCACCGTGAAATCCATTCCCTGTAGGGAAATGGACCACCTCAACAGCTTTGGATTCTCACCCCTCATATGCATCAACCATCTGAGGGGCCTGTGGTCTGTCTGAACCCGGAAGTGAGACCCAAACAGGTATGGTCTTAGCTTCTTCAGCGCCCAGACCACAGCAAATGCCTCACGCTCAATAGCACTCCATCTCTGTTCCCGTGGAAGTAACCTCCTGCTAATAAAGGCTACAGGTTGATCTAGGCCCTCTTCATTAATCTGTGAAAGAACAGCCCCCACACCATGCTCTGAAGCGTCTGTCTGAACGATAAACTCTTTGGAGAAGTTGGGAGCCAAAAGCACGGGCGCCGTGCACATAGCAGCTTTCAGGGCCTCAAAAGATTTCTGACAGGTGTCAGTCCAGATCACCTTCCTGGGCTGCTTCCTTGAAGTCAGCGCTGTCAAGGGGGCAACAATGTTGCCATACCCCTTGACAAACCTCCTGTAGTACCCGGTGAGACCTAGGAAGGCTCTGGGTTTTGGGCGACTCCCAATTCAGGATGGTTTCTATCTTGGGTTGAAGGGGCGCCACCTGGCCACTCCCAACTTGGTGCCCCAAGTACACCACTGAACCCTGCCCGATCTGGCACTTACTCACCTTGATCGTGAGGCCTGCCCTCCACAGCGCCATCAACACTTCCCAGAGGTGGCGCAGGTGTTCCTCCCACGTGGAGCTGAACACTGCGATGTCATCCAGGTATGCTGCACTGAACGAATCCAGCCCAACCAACACCTGGTTGACAAACCTCTGGAAGGTGGCAGGGGCATTTTTCATCCCAAAGGGCATAACCCGAAACTGGTAATGCCCATCAGGGGTGGAAAATTCTGACCTCTCTTTGGCCCCATCGGTCAAGGCGATCTGCTAATACCCAGACGTTAGATCAAACGTGCTGAGGTAGTGGGCAGCCCCTAGCCGATCTATGAGCTCATCAGCTCTGGGGATGGGGTGTGCGTCAGTCCTGGTGACCGAATTGAGTCCTCTGTAGTCCACACAGAACCGGAGTTCGGGTGTGGCTCCCGGCGCTGCAGCCTTTGGGACCAAGACCACTGGGCTGGCCCAAGGACAGATTGAGGACTCAATTACCCCAAGGGCAAACATCTTGGAGACCTCCTCCTTGATGCAGGCCCTTACCCTGTCAGTCACCCTGTAGGCCTTGTGCCTCACAGGTGTACTATCCCCAGTGTCCACATCATGGACGCACCAATCAGTGACACCGGGAAACAGGGAAAACAGGTCAGAAAATTGTCCCAGCAGCTGGCGACAATCATTCTGTTGCTCAGGGGTCAGGGTGGAAGAGAGGATGACACCATCCACTGACCCATCTTGCTCCTTGACTGACAGGAGGTCAGGAAGAGGCTCGGTCTCCTCCTCCATCCCAGCATCTGTCGCTAAGAGCATGCCCACTTGGGACCTCTCCAAGTGGGGCTTGAGGCGGCTGACATGTAGGACCCTTAAGGGGTTCCTAGGAGACTTCAGGTCCACCAAACAGGTAACCGGACTCTTGCGCTCCACCACCTCAAAGGGACCGGTCCACTTATCCTGGAGCGCACAGGGCTACATGGGGGCCAAGACCCATACCTTCTGTCCAGGCTGAAGCTCTACCAGAGTGGCATTCTGGTCGTACCACCGCTTCATCTCCTCCTGGCTGGCTTCCAGGTTTGCCTCAGCAAGTTCCCTGAAACGCCTAGTCTGGTTTCTGAAGGCCAGCATGTAACTATATACATTCTGGGGAGGTTTCCTGGGAGATTGCTCCCAGCCTTCCTTGACCAGACTTAGAGGTCCTCTCACTGGGTGTCCGTACAGAAGCTCAAAGGGACTGAACCCTAGAGACTTCTGTGGCACCTCTCTGTAAGCAAAGAGAAGGCATGGTAAGAGGACGTCCCACTTACGCCTCATGGGTTCCTCAAGACCCATTATCATGCCCTTTAGGGTTCGGTTGAATCTCTCAACCAACCCGTTTCCTTGGGGGTGGTAAGGTGTGGTGAACTTGTAGGTTACACCACACTCTTGCCAAAGGGATTTCATATATTTAGATATGAAATTGGTACCTCGGTCAGACACCACCTCTAGAGGGAATCCCACTCGGGAGAAAATTCCCATCAGCGCACGTCCCACCACAGGGGCCGTCACTGTCCTCAGAGGGATGGCTTCCGGGTACCGGGTGGCATGGTCCACCAGGACCAGGATGAACCTATTGCCCATCGCTGTCCTGGGGTCCAGTGGCCCTACAATGTCAATCCCCACTCGCTGGAATGGGGTACCGACCACAGGGAATGGTTGGAGTGGAGCCTTCTGCTTCCTTCCACTCTTCCCACTTGCCTGGCAAGTTTGGCATGTTCTGCAGTGAGTATCTGAACTACTGCGCATTTGGGGCCAAAAGAAGTGGGTGACAAGCCTTTCAAAGGTCTTGTCCTGCCCCAAATGTCCTGCTAAGGGTACATCGTGAGCCAGCCCCAGAAGGAAGGCTCTGAAGCGCTGGGGTACCACCAGCACATGGGCTGACCCAGGCTCAGCAACCTTAGGCTCAGAATACAGGAGGTCGTTCTCCCAGTAAATGAAATGTGTTCCGGACTGATCACCGCTGGCCTGGTCTGCAACCTGCTGCCGCATACCCACAAGAGAAGGGCATTCTTTCTGCTCCCTGCAGAACTCTTTCCTGGAGGGTCCTCCTTCTTGCTGCCAATGGGTCAGCTCAGGCAGGTCCCCCGGTTCAGCTATCTGTTCCCCTGTAGGTTCCAGGGCATCCCCCTTAAGGTCTGCTCCCTCCTGGACCGTGGGAACTTCAGGGGCCGGTTTCCCGCGCCCCCTGCTCCTTCTCTTTAAGGCCGGTCCCTGGGCCTCCCTCTCATGCTCCAGGACCTCTTGAGTACCTCTACTGGCTGCCATGGACCGTGTGGTGACACACGCCCAATCTGGCATACCCAACATCTCCAGGTGAGCACTCCGCTCCACCTCAGCCCAAGGTGAGCTCTCCAAGGGGCATATTTACAACGAGGCGATAATAAATTATCGCCGCTTTAGCGGCCGTTTTCGGCCGAAAAGCGGCGATAATTTTATCGCTATATTAGCAAGGTCACGCTAACGCGCTCTAGACCTGGACCAGTTGGATAAAAAAGGCCTGCACGAAAGCCAAACCCTGCCACAAAAAGGGTTCAATCCTAAACACCACCTAACGCAGGCCGTGGGCAGTGCAGCCTTATCTAGGATCTTAGCATCCAGACTACACCCTCTGCCTCTTCAAGACATATATAACACCAAATTGAGACCACAGGCAACCAAGGGCTGCCGGCTCTGCGACTACAAACACGAGTCTTTGGCCCATCTTTTATTTTGTTGCCCGGCCTTGCATACATCTCGCAGTCTCTATCTACGGCCAATTCTATTACAACTGGGCACCCGTACAGCCAAGGAGGCGATTCACCAACTGTACACATTGTACACAGTAAAACAGATGGCCTCGTTCGGTAAATTTATCAAACAGTCTCGATCCCTGCTGACGGCTTCACCACATAGAGACCCAGTCAAATGCAAGTCTGCTTGACGTCCACGGATTTTAACCATTGCCTTCTTTTAAAACATTGATATTTTTATAATTTTGTTTTATGCTAAGGTTTTATGTTATGGTTTTAAGTAACCAGCAATAAAATGTATTCATTCATTCATTTAGCGTGGGGATTTCTAACGCCCAGCTTTGCATCTCTAATGAGATGCAAAGTGGGCGTTCCTGACCAGACATGATAGGAGAAATGTCGCTAAGCGACATTTCTCCTATCATCAAGCCCCACGCTATGAAGCATAGCGTCAGGAAAAGTAGCGATAACACCTGTTATCGCTACTTACCTAACACCTGCTTCAGGACTGACTTAGCCATGATATCCTATGGAAGGTGGATATCATGGCTAAGTTTGTGAGTCCCTATCAACCAGCTTACGTGAGATTATCGCTGGGTTTCCAGCGATAATCTCACGTGAACCAGTTAGCGCTAGGATTTTTATCGCTGATGAGATAAGCGTTGCTAATAGCACGCTATCTCAGCGATAAAAATTGGCGCTAGCCGGCGATAATTATCCGAGCGCTAAGTGCGCTCAGCGATAATTATCGCCGGTTGTTGTTGATATGCCCCCAAAGTCGTTCCCTAACAGACAGTCTACAGGCATGGCGGGCCTCACAGCTACCTGAATAGTACCAGAGACCCCCCCCCACTCAAAGGGAACCTGAGCCACTGGGCAGTGACTCTCTGTGTTGTCGGGGGCAACAACCGGATAGAATGCTCCTGGGACAACCTGCTCCTGAGACACCAGGTGGCGCTTGACAGCCGTCACACTGGCTCCTGTGTCTCTGAGAGCTTCAACCATATGGCCATTTATGGTCACCCACTGCCTGTATTTTTTAGTGTTCTCAGGCAGCTGGGTTTGGGGGACCACTTCACGGTCTCCTAATGAGACAAGGGACATCTCTGTGGGACCCCATCCACCTTGGACACCCATCTCCTCCCCCAGGGCTACACTAGTCACCTGCCGGGATGGAGCACCAGTGGGTGCTGGTTTACCAAACAATGGACATTTCACATCAGAGGCAAAATGCCCCATGTTACCACACTTGTAACATCTGATGGGCCCCTGCTGAACAGGTGTACCTGTCGGGGCCACGGTCGGTTTCTGTGGTAGGGGAGGCTGAGAACCTTTCCCTTGGTTCCCTTGGGGATTACTTTGGGGCCTCTTCTGGAACTCCCTCTGTTTACCCTTGTCCCCCCCACTCTTCTGCTGGGGACCCTGCCCACCTTTGGCGGAATCTCCCACTTGACCCTTGTGGACCCTGGTACTGACCCAGCGGTCCGCCTCCTCAGCAAGCTTCCTATGGTTAGTCAGCCTACTATCAATCAGGTGCTGGCGTAGCTCAGGAAAACAATTACTAGACAAGTGCTCTCATGCCATTAAATCAGGAAGCCCTTGAAAATCATTAACTTTGCTACCCTTCACCCAACCATCCAGTGCTCTGCAAAAAAAAGTCACATATTCAACATACGTACTGTTTGGAATCTTGGTGCAACCCCTGAACCTTTGCCTATACAACTCAGGGGTCAACCCATATCTAGACATCAAAGCAGCCTTCATATGGGGATAGGAATTATAATCATCTGAAGGCAAATCCACCAGTGTATCCCGCTCCTCACTAAGGAACCGTCCCCACAACCCCGCTCCCCAATCTTTCTCAGGGACCCGGTGGGAAGAAATGGCTACCTCATAGGCCTTAAACCACTGCCCTCTGTCATCATTCTTGAAGAATTCCTTAACCACATCCTTGGGTATGTACACCCTTGACTCTGTCTGCACTGACGGTGTGCTGCCACCAGAGGGAGCCTTTTCTAGACTGTGGGCTTTCAGCTCCATCTCCCTCAAAACCTTTTCATGCTCAGATTGTAGCTTCTTTTCTTCCAGGGCTAACTTTCTACTCTGCATTTCCAATCCTAACTGCCCACTTAACTTGAGCTTGACTAGCTCCAATTCATGCATCCTACACTCTTTTCTATCTGCCAGCTCCTCTGGAGATAGACTGTGGTTAGAAACACTGCTACCAGCAGGGGAAGGGGTTCTCCTTCCTCTTGAGCCTACTGGCCCATCCAGCTGCTCCTCTGCATTATCATCCTCCATGGCATTCCTTGCTTCTACCCAGGCCCACTGTACACAAAAACCACTGATAGAAACACCTTCCTGCATTTCTCCAGTTTTCATCAAAGAAATTTACGAGAGAATCTACCCCTCAGCCAGTTCCTAAGGATCAGGCGAAATTGTACAAAAAGAGAAGATTACTTCAAGAATGCAACAATACTACTTGATAAACTGGTAATGAGAAATTACCCAAAAAAACTATTGAAAAGAGCGCTGAAGCGAGCGTGGTACACTCCACGAGACGCGTTGCTCACCGCCAAGAAAGAGGGAAAAAGTACACCACTGGTATGTGTCACCACCTTCTCAGGACAGACTACAGAGATGCAAAAAATCATTCGAAAAAACTGGCACACAATAAGAAGTATACCACCTTTCGCACAGACCCCAATATTTGCCCTCAAGAAAAATACGAGCATCAAAGAGAAATTGGTACGAGCAAACACGACTATAAGGCAATCAGAAATCAACATACGGTCTATGCTATCACTACCGCCCATTAAAGGACACAAAAAATGTGGCACTTGTACCTCATGCGACAGTACCATAGAAGGAACTAGATTCACGTATGGAGAAAAATACATCAAACACGAAGAATTCACAAACTGCAATACACATAACGTGGTTTACTGCATCACCTGTCCATGCCCATTGGCTTACATTGGGAAAACTACACAACCAATCAAAAACCGTATCTCCCAACATCGATCCAGGATCAAATGCAAAGTATTGACCGCCCCTATGGTCAATCACTGCATTGAAAAAAATCATAGCCCAAAAGATCTAAAATGGACAGTCCTTCGCCATATACGAGGGACTAATACCGATGCAATTTTATCTAAAAGCGAAGCAAAAATGATAATGTTTCTGGGAACCATTGATAACGGGATGAATGAAATGACAGAATTAACGCACATTACCTAGAAGGGCAATGCTATATGTTTCCTCTCAGAGAAGCGGAGTTGGAGGTTCAGATCAGACACCCCGCACCTTCCCAGAACACCAAGAGACGATAGTGACGATTTCTTTTTTAAAAAAACTTTAATGACAAACCCAGAAATGTACAGAATGGCGAAACTGCGAACCGAAAATCAATCAAAAAAAACGAAAACCATCGATTTGTCTTAAACTCAGGAGGAGCATAAAAGAAGAGATTTAGACACACAGTTAAAACAAACACTGCCTGCAGATGGCAAGTCCACACATGAAGATCAAAGGAAATCGCCATCCAACAATAAAACAAGACGACCTGCATGTGGCGACTTTAGAATTGCCACAAAGAGGAGCCCCTTTTAAAAGCAAACTTGGAGGTCCACAGTAGTTAATCTCTATCGCAAGGAAACGAAAGAACTTTATCGAGAAACCCAGTCACCCCAACAGAAACAATGAAATCAAAATTAAGGAACATCAAAGTCATTCGCGCTCCAGTAGAACCCCGACACAGGCAATCAAGACAAATACGGAAGCGAACACAAGTTGAAGTAGTCAATAAAATATACAAAAAAAAGCAGGCGTACAACCATGAACCAAGCGTCGCCATAACAACGCAACGCGAACGCGGTGACGTCATGGCCAACATAATACGCGTCCTATCAACACCAACTTCCGAGAAAGGAAGCATTCAAACAACGAAGGACGGAGACGAAGATTACGGAGGAGAAGAAACAACCCTGACGGACACAGAAGTAAAACGGTATGGACGACACATGCGACGATGAAAATCGTGGTCCCCAGATATCATGCACGGACGCTTGGAACAAAACACAAGTTCTAAACGGTCCCGCTAATTACCACACCTGGTCCCTTTGAAATTAAGCACGGTAACTTAGAACAACACAGTCTTTCTTTAAAAGGAAGTTCCGTTAAATCACCAAACGCATGCGGGTAAATTACCCATTACAACTCGATAGAAAAACTCGCCGCATACATTGCCACACGTTGGGGAACGAGCACGTTATACAAATGCCGTATTAGAGCACATATTGGTGTTCACAGACCCACGCATGAGATAACACAAACAGGGGAACCAGTCACAATAACCAGTGTGCAGATAAATGCTCATTACAGCTCCTTACCCATTTTTGTACCCAATAGATCCATAAAGAAGCCATTAAACATTCAAAAGAACCGTACATCACAATCCGGTCACTAGAGGAAGGTACGTGAAGCCACATTTAAAGAAACAGCAAAGTTATGATTTCGTCAAACATGAAATTTATAACGTCAGAAAGCTGTCAGTGATATAGAAATATCTCCCTTGTACTCTGCAGGTAAAACAAAGCGCAAGCACCCTTTATCTGACAGCACGTAAGTTCCATTTTTAACCAGGCTTTTAAGAAAATAACTAAGTGATTGCTCAGTAAACACATTAAGTACACTTAAAACTTACTTAATATCACACTCTTTTATGATAAGATATATTATTGATTTTTTCAGAAAAAGATGTCCCATGGAATTATAACCAAGCCCTGATGAAGACCTTAGGAAGGCAAAAAAAAGGTCCTTAACAGGAAAGGTCGAAACGCGTCGGCTAACAGAAAATGAGAACACATTGGGGATAAAATTATCCAATAACGCCCCTTGAAGAGCCTAAGCTAAATATCTAGTCAACGCTCTCTATTATCATTTCGGAAAAATATATTTTTTCTTTAATCACATTTTAGGACCCAAATCAATCACACAATGAGGAGGCAATAATGACTTTATATGCCACTCTACCTTATAAAGAGGATATCTAAGTACTGCTTCGATTCATGTATCAATTTTTCTCATTTATGTATGTCGTTATACTGTATTGTTGAAAAAGTGAAAATTTGTTTATTGTCACACTGTGAAATTTATATTTGTGATATATGTGTTTTGTTGTCACATTGTATTGTTGAAAAAGTGGAAATTTGGAGATTTAAGATTGTCACTTTGAGAAAGTGTTCACTAAGTTATCTAAATATATGAAATTATATTCAACTCGCAGTCAATAAATAGATCTGCTGAGACAAAAGTAATATCGTGATCTATGGTGTCAGAGGTATTTGCTGTTATAAAAATATTACCTAGATTCCGGCCTCTGAAAACCTTATTGAATCCCCCCTCTCATTATATACTCTACCCAGGCCCTCAGCGCCTTGTAGGACTCTGCCTTGTTTTTACATCCAGTTGTAGAAACTTTAAATTTCCTGCAGAAGAACTTTAGCTGTTTCAACGGGTAGCTGTCCAGTTTCTCTTCTTCCCATTCCCATTCAGTATTCACAGAGACTACGGATGCTGCTTTCTCCACCATGGTTAAGTTTGGCAGTACTCAAAAATAGAAAGTCCCAAAAAGAAATCTACCAACAAGTATTGGTTGCGTTTAAGGTCTGCACTCACTAAGTAGTGTTCACCAATCACTGTACATGAGTCACAAATGCAAGTCCAGAATCCTCACCGCTGACCACCAATGTTAGAATCAGGGTTCTCTGGTTGGCACAGGTAGGTACTTGTGACAAGCAGGGAACCTTTCCTCTAGTCAGGGTAAGGGGTTACACTCCTAAAATAACCCCTGTTCACCCTCTAGGCAGCTTGGCGCGAGCAGACAAGGCTTATCTCAGAGCGTTATAGGTTAAGCATTTGTGAACACATACAGTAACCAAGTGACAACACTACAAATGGACACCACACAGGTATTTATATTAAAAATAAGGATTCTTTATATAGGATTATCACAAGACCATTTAAACGATTAAAAATACACAATACGGTTGCTTAGTTGGTAGAAGATTGCTTAGTTTCTCTTAAGTTCTTAAATGCGACACTTTAAGTCAATGTACCTTAGATGCGACACGCAGGGCAACAAAAGTGTTGCAGCGATGCAGATGCGTTGAAGTTCTTGGTGCAAAAGAAATAAAGACGGGATCTTCCAGATGCGTTACGCTTCTCTGATGTTGTGAGAAGGTTCGACTCGATGCGTCAGCTACAGCGGCGTCACCTTTGACGAGATGCGACGACAGCACATGAGGCACAGCGACAAAAAAGTGGAAGGGAGACTCACGCCAAGGTGCCAGGTCTAACAGCCCTCTTTAGTCCTAAGGGCAGGGTGCTATGTAAGTAAAAGGTAGGACATGTACTTTTACGTTTTGCATGAACTTACAACTGTAGTGACAAACAGCCTATTTCGTTTTTCACTACTGGGAAGCCTACTACTCTCATAGGTTAGCATGGGGAATTCATGAATACACTTTCAAGCTGTAATTCCTATCAGAGAGGAGTAGATTTTCCATGTTTCATATCTTTCAAATGGTAATGATAAATCCTACTTACTGGTGAAGTTGCATTTAACATTACTATTTTGGAAATGCCACTTTTAGAAAGAGGACATTTCTTTGCACCTACTGCTCTGTGTGCCTGACAGCTTGTCTCCAATACACACCTGGGGTGGGTAATAGCTCTTCTTTGTGCACTCCCTCTAGAGAGCCACAACACAGGAAGGATAGGTGTGTCTGAGTACCCATCTACATACATCTGCATTCTAATGGCCTTGCCTGGGCAATATGGAAGGGAGGGGGCTAACACTTCACTTGAATAGGTAGTGTCCTGTCCCAACACAAAAGGGCTGAATTACCCCCCATAGATAGCCTGGCAGACAGGACCAGGCTGAAAGGGGAACCTGTGCACTTCAGAGAGCTGCTTTGAAGTCCCCCCTCAAATCAAAGACATTTTTGAGTATAAGAACTGGTCTCCGACCCCATCAAATCAGACAGAGGATCTTGAACTGAACCTCTGTCAGAAGCACTGTTGTGCTGCTTAAAGGACTCATCTTTGGCCTGCAGACTTGGAAGTCCTGTTTTTCTCTTCGGTTGCCCTGCTGCATGCTGTTCTCGGACTCTGCTGAAACAATCCTAATGAACAAGTTCCTGCTTTAATTGAGTATGGCTTGTCTGTTGTCGAAAAGTCCCTTTTGGTAGTTTTCCTAAAAATGGTATTGTCTGTGACTCTTGGCCTTACCTATTAAGTAACGTTTTGCTAGCGGTTATGTACAATGTTATTAGCTCATTATGTTAGCCCTCTTACCTCAATGTTCCCTTTCTTTGTCCCCCATCCCACTACTGTGTAGCGCTCTGATACCCTCCGGGGTCTTGTTCGCGCTATACAAAACCTTTAAATAAATAAATAAATAAGGAGAACAGGGCTCTGCCTCCCCTCCAAGTGATCTCCAAGGCCTTGTTGGCTTGCCTCCTGTTGCTTGAGACTCCGGGAAATCATAGTCTCTACCCTGCTCCTGTGCCTGACTCACTGGAAGTGGGGCAGATGCTTGCAACACAGATTTCAATTCATCTCCTGTCTGCGTGTAGCAGAACAGGCACATTGACCGGGTTGCGGGAGTGAAATCGAAACCAGTGCTTTGTCTCCAGAGATGGGCACATCAGACAACGTACCGCCACTGCTGCAGCTTGGTGAGAGAGACACATCCCCACGACTGCGTGGCAGAATCCAGTGCATCGCTTGATATCTCTACTCCGGTACCCTTCTTCGGAACTGACACATTGCCTTAACTACGTGGAGTAGATCGAAACATCTAGCTGTTTGCAACCAGTAAAGGTACTTTTGTTCACCGGAGGTGCATGGGTCCTGTAGCCAGTCTGCACTTCATCGCTGTCGGACCAAACATTGAATTTGCCCCTGTTCAGTGCAATCTAAAGTAACCTTTTAGCGCTACTTGTTTTTAAGCACTTTTCTGCATTTATTCATTTAAAATTCAATATCTCAAATTCTATACATTGGATGTTTGTCATTTTTGTCTTGTTTTGTTTAGAATATAATATTCTATTCGCATAAACCTGTGTGGAGTCTTTTTGTGGTGTATTCATTATGTTACTATGTGAGTGTGTTGTCTCATAAGCCTGACTGCTCTGTGCCAAGCTACCAGAGGGTGAGCACAGGTTATCTTTTAGTGGGTATCTAGCTTACCCGCACCAGGATTGTGGCTTCTGCTGGGACAGGATACATACATTCGCCAATCAGAAACCCAATTTCTAACACCACATGTTTTCTAAGCATAAATGCAGCATCTTATGTAACATCATAAGGTGGTCAGACATGTAGATTGGCTGCCCCTGAAATAGTGCCTTCATACTTGTATTCCCGAATTGCGCTGGATGCATGTGTAAAATGAGACCACTTTTATGGTAACTAAGGTGTACCTGGATTTCCAAGGGATTTCCCCAACTTTGTTAATGAAATCTGTACTGTCTTAGCAGTAAGACCGTAAGTTCAGTACATAAGGGAGGAGGAAGTATTCCAAATATATATAGGTGTTTTCCAAAAGACTCTTGTTAGCCAAATTACTTGGTCTACCTGGCGGATTAACTCCATCTTTACGTATTTCTGGTAGCAGATAGAAACACTCAAACATGCAAAAACAGTTGTAGGCTCAGGAGTCCATTTTCACTCCAATTATATAGTAAAGTGTGAAAGTCCAATATGATCTGTCTATGATCTAAATATATGGCTTTCTTGTAGCTCCCTGAGGGATTAAGTTGCCTGTTAGCTTTCTTCAGATATTTATTCACATTCAAAGAACCTCATTGTCCCCTTTGTCAAAGGATTTTATGACCATACTACAGTCTGTGCTCAGGGTATCCAATGTCTGTTTCCAAGCCTTGGTTAAGTTATTGCTGCAGCAACAAATGATGGACGGAATGCTGAATAAATCAAATATTCACCCCCAGTCAAGAAATCTGGGTTAAATTAATCGTTCTTTTGCTCACTACGCCACCCCAGTTTGTACCCAGCCATATTCACATCAGTCTTGACCCTGCTCCTCATGGGAACAGTCCAACCCAAATTGGCAAGCCTGGTCCTCCCTGGACCGGAAACAAGCATACTGGGATCAGTTTAGGGTAATGACCCCTCATCAGCCAGGCTAGTTTGAATACATGGCACAGCGCTAAAGGGATCCACATCAATGCATGCCAATGCCACTTAGGGGCCGATTCCGATCCGGGTCGTAAAGCACTCCGACCGAGCCAGATCCGGAGTGTTTTCCGACCGAGCCGGAGTCCTGCAGTCCGACCGAGCGAGTACGATGCGGCCGAATGCTGTCGGACTCCCATAGAAGTCAATGGGAGCCGGTCGTACGACGCGTACATGGGCTCCCATTGACAGAATGGGTACGTCGCGGACAAGTGCGCCCCCTACAGTGAGTACGCGTCAGTACCATCCACACTGTTCATGCCTGTGTTGGAGGAACCCGTGGGTCTCCCCCTGTGTCCGAGTCGTAGGGCTGCGGGTGACAGGGGGTCAGACGCGGACCCCCAAAGGCAACCACCCGGATGATTTGCGAGCCAGACACTCCGGTTTGCACAGGCTGTCCGACGCTTGCATCGTACTGGCTTGGTCGTGAATCGCATCCATTGCACGCCACGGTTAGCTTACGACCGAGACGTACGGAGCGGTTCGGACCCGGAAACAACTCTGTCGGTGAATTTAATGTAGCTCGCTTCGTACTTGCTCGCTCGTACAGCTGTACGAGTCGGGCGGAAAACATGCGTACGGCTCGTAGTTTTTCCGGCCGGATCACGTTCAGTGCCCTTCCAACCCAGATCGGAATCGGCCCCTCTGTGCGGAAAATGCTGCGGCAAAAAATGATGGACAAAATGCTGAATAAATCAAACATTCACCGCAATCAAGAGATCTGGGTTCAATCCATTGTTCTTTTGCTCCCTATGCCACCCCAGTTTGTACCCAGCCATATGCAAATCAGTCTTGACCCTGCTCTTCATGCAAACAGTCCAGCCCAAACTGCCGAGCCAGATTCGCCCTGGACCGGAAACTAGCAACTGGGGACCAATTTCGGTGGATCCCCCCTAATCAGCCAGTCTAGCTTGAAACCAGTGGCACAGAAATGGAATGGTCCCACGTCTGCGCATACTCTCTCACTCTGGGCGAAAACTGCTGCAGCAACAAATGATGGATGGAATGCTAAATAAATCAAGCATTCACTCCCATCAAGCGATCTGTGTTAAATCCATCGTTCTTTTGCTCACTATGCCACCCCAGTTTGTAGCCAGACATATGCAAATCAGTCTTGACGCTGCTTCTCATGGAAACAGTCCAGCCCGAACTGCCAAGCCGGGTCCTCCCTGGACCGGAAACAAGCATCCTGGGACTGGTTTCAGGGGTATCACCCCTCATCAGCCAGACTATCTTGATTCCAGTGACACAGCGAGCAAGGGACCCAAGTCTGGGCATACCCATCCCACTTATGGTGAAAAATGCTGCAGCAAAAAAATGTTGGACGGAATGCTGAATAAATCAAACATTCACCCCCATTCAAGAGATTTGGGTTACAACCATTGTTCTTTTGCTCACTACGCCACCCAATTTGTGTCCAGCCATATGTAAATAAGCCTTGACCCTGCTCCACAAGGGAACAGTCCAGATCGAACTGCCAAGCCAGGTCCTCCCTGGACCTGAAACAATCATCTTGGGACCAGGCTCGGGGGTATCACCCTTCATCAGCCAAAGTCGCTTGAATCTAGTGGCACAGCAAGCAAGGGACCCAAATAGGGACATATTTCAGTGTTTTTGGTTTTTAATGTTAGTTCATGTCTCATTCCAAAACTATCTATAACATCGGTGAATTTCTGTTATAACAGAAATTAGAGCTGCAAAGCTGAGCGTTAGGAATCCTGACGCTAAGGCAAGGTTTCACGCGTTAGCGTGACCTTGCTGATTAGGCGATAAAATTATCGCCGCTTTTCGGCCGAAAACGGCTGCAAAGGCGGCGATAATTTTTTATCGCCTGCTTGTTGATATGCCCCCTAGTTAGTTGACCTAACTATAACTCACGCCCCTGCAATGCACTTCTGATGACGTCACATATTACATCATTCATGACATGGTCAGTGACATCACTGATGACATCTCAAATGACATCAATGATGACATCATCCATGTGAAAATCTGATGCACCTCCTCATACCTTAATAAAACCTTTGATACACCCACTCTAAAATACAGACTACCATTTTTGAAACAATAGAGACACCAATACCAGTTACTACGTACGCACGCACGGATTCCTAGGTCTACACACACATCCACTCATTCACCCATACAGTCACTCATACATGCAGTGACTCATCAATACAACACTATTGTAGGCACTCATACACCTATACAAACACTCACACACTGCCACTCATCCAGAGTTACTCACACATCTAGTCAGTCATGCAAAGAATCAATCACACTTCTATTTACTCAGCTATACAGTTATACACCTATATTCTCAACCATAAACTAGGGCTTTACAGGCAGGTTTGTCAGTACCAATTGTAATTACACCTAATTACCATTTACCTTTTTAATCAGAGTACTGGCCCCGGGTCTGGTTAGCAGAACCCAGGGCACAGTCAGAGTCACTTACCACCAATATCAGTCAAAAACACGGGGCGATCAGGGCAAAAAGGATGACTTTCTCACATGCCCCCCAAATTAAAGGTGATGGGTAACTAACCTACACCATGGTATCCTCGTCAGCTAAGTGGACAAACGTAGGGGCATATTATCAAGGACTGCATTAAAAATTATCGCCGGTTTAGCGGCAGAAAACTGCAGCTAAAGCGCCGATATTGGGCTTGATAATATGCCCTTGAGAATTCCAATAGAAGTCCATGTTTTGGTGTCAACATGGGCTTCTATTGGAATTCTCCAGGGCATATTATCAAGCCCATTATCGCCGCTTTAAACCGGCGATAATTTTAACGCCGTCCTTGATAATATGCCCCCTGGAAAGTTCTTCGGCATTGGCATGGACAGTCCCTGGTCTGTGTTCCACTGTGAAGTCCATCCCATATAGAGAACTGGACCACCTCAATAGCTTTGGATTAAACCCCCTCATCTGCATGATCCATCGGAGAGGTCTGTGGTCAGTTTGACCATGGAAGTGAGTACCAAACAGGTATGGTCTCAGTTTTTTCAGGGACCAAACCACAGCAAAGGCCTCCATTTCAATGGCACTCTATCTTTGTTCTCTGGGGAGAAGCCTCCTGATAATGTAGGCAACTGGCTGATCAAGGCCCTCGTTTAATTGTGCTAACATTGCCCCAATCCCTTGTTCTGAAGTATCTGTCTGAACCACAAACTCTTTTGTGTAGTCAGGGGCCAGTAACACTGGCACTTAACTGATCGCCTCTTTCAGAGTGTCAAAGACCTTCTGATACTCTGGGTTCCATACAACGTTCTTTGGCTGCTTTTTAGAAATGAGTTCTGTCAGGTGAGCCACAATGGTCCCATAGTTCTGAAGAAATCTTCTATAGTACCCAGTCAGACCAAAGAAGACCCTGACCTGTGTCTGGGTTGTAGGAGCTTGCAAATCCAAAATGGCTGGGATTTTGGACTGGAGAGGTTGTACGTGGCCTCCACCTACAAGGTGGCCTGGTATCCAACTGAACAATGCCCTATTTGGCACTTACTGGCCTTAATATTCAGGCTTGCCTGCTGCAGGGCCTGAAACACTTCCTTCAGGAGGCTCACGTGATCCCACCAGGTGGAACTGTACATAGCTATATCATCCAGATAAGCTCCATTGAACTGCTCCAGCCCAGAAAGGACCTTGTTTGCCAACCTTTGGATGGTGGCAAGGGCCTTCTTTCAACCTAAGGGCATTACTTTAAATTGGTAATGTCACTCTGGTGTGGAGAATGCTGTCCTCTCATTTGCTCCTTCACTGAGGGCAATCTATCATTAGCATGAG
The DNA here is from genome assembly GCF_964204655.1 of Triturus cristatus. Taxonomy (NCBI): domain Eukaryota; kingdom Metazoa; phylum Chordata; class Amphibia; order Caudata; family Salamandridae; genus Triturus; species Triturus cristatus. The sequence goes on from NC_140581.1 coordinate 361,597,526, forward strand.
GTCAAATCAAACGTATTCAGCTACTCAGCAGCCCCAAACCTATTAATGAACTCATCCACTCTAGGCTATAGGATGAGTATCAGTCTTAGTGACTGCATTCTGTCCTCTGTAGCCCACACAGAACCTCAAATCCTTCTTTCCCTCCCTAGGGGTTAGGTTTGGGAACCAGTATCACTGGGTTGGCTCATGAACTATAGGAGGGCTCAGCTACCCCCATTTCAGCATATGAGCTACTTCAGCCTTGATGCGGACTCTGACCTGGTCAGACAACCTGTACAGCATGTGCATGACAGGTAAGTTGTTGCCAGTGTCAATGTTGTGCATACACCAGCTGGTAATACCTAGGGGTCAGAGAGAACAGACCAGCAAACTGCTCCAGCACCTGCTTGCAGTCTCTGTGCTGTTGGTATGTCAATTTGGGAGTGAGTACAACCCCCTTTGATGACCCATCTTGCACGGAGAGGAGGTCTGGCACTGGCTCAGTCTCCTCCTCTCCTCCATCATCTGCAACCATCAGCATGGTCATATCTGCCCTCTCTTCGTGGGGTTTTAACCTATTGACATAGAGGACCCAGTGAGGGTTCCTGGGGACGTTCAGGTCTACCGGGTAGGTAATCTCACCCTTCTTCTTTAGGATTGGATAGGGCCTAGTCCACTAGTCCGGGTGGGTCCTAGTAGCCACAGGCTCCAACACCCACATCAATTGTCCTGGAGTAAACTCAGGCATGGTAGAATATTGGTCACACCAGTGTTTCATGACCTTCTGGCTGGCCTCCAATTTTCTGCCAGATCTCAGGCCTAGAACATAGTCCAGCACATTGTCCTTGGCTTCTTTGAGAGGCTTTCCCCAAGACTCTCTCACCAGATACAACGTCTCTCTTACAGGGTTCCCAAACAACAGCTCAAAGGGGCTAAAGCCAAACCCTTTTTGTGGGACCTCCCTGTAGGAAAAAAGTAGGCATGGGAGGAGAACATTTTATTTCCTCCTGAGTTTTTCAGACAAACCATTGATCATGCCCTTAAGTGTCTTATTGAACCTCTCCGCCATACCATTAGTCTGGGGATGATATGGGGTGGTGAACCTGTCGGTTACACCACATTCTTCCTACATCGCCTACTGATAGCTGGACAAATTTGTGCCCCTATCTGAAACAACCTTCTTTGGGAAACTCACTCTGGTGAACACAAGTAGGGCCCTAGCCACCAAAGGAACAGTGACTGTTCTGATGGGTATTGCTTCAGGGTATCTTGTGGCATGGTCCACTACCGCAGGATATATTTGTACTCTGATACCAATGGTGGTTCTAGGGGACCAACAATGTCCACCCCCACCCTCTCAAAGAGAGTCCCAACCACTGGCAGTGGTATCAAGGGAGCCTTTGGCTTGCCCTCTGTCTTGCCACTGGACTGACGGACTGCACAGGAGCTGCAAAACTCCTTCACTTTGACAGTCGTATGGGGCCAAAAGAAATGATTAACCAAACTTTTCCACATCCTACTCTGCCCCAAATGACCAGCCAAAGGGGTGTCACGGCATAAAGTCAGGAGAAATTCTCTGTACTTCTAGGGGACCACCAACCTCCTGGTAGCCCCTTCTTTGAGGTCTTTAGCCTCAGTGTAGAGAACACCATCCTCCCAGTAGACTTTGTGGAAGTGACTGAAATCACCTCTTGCCTCGAGGCAGTCTGCCTTAGGCCCTCAGCAGTGCAACACTCTCTCTGTCCCTGACACAACTTCACTCTGGAGGGTCCACCAGCTCCTTGCAACTCTGCCAAGATGGACAGATCTTGCATGGGTGGGTACCCTACCTAAGAGGTAAAATCCTCCCCCTGAGTTTAGATTCCTTGTGCACCTCTGGAGTTCTTTGAGCTGGCTCACCAGACCTGGTGCCCTTTCTCTTGTCATTGGATGCTTGGCCCATTGCTCCAGGGTCCAAGTGTCCAGCATTCATTGAGATCCATGGACCATTCTCTCCACCTGTGACCAGTCAGACACTTCAAGATAATTTCCTAGTAGGCAGTACACTGGGAGCGCAGGGACACAACTACCTGCTTAGGGCCTGCCGCACCTCTCCATTCTAAACTCACCATTGCCATAGGATGGAGTTTGGGTCTGCTGTCTGCACAGGTTACCTGCTGAGATACACCAGGTATGAGCTGCCCTGGGGAAACCAGTTTCTCTGTTACCATAGTCACACTGGCTCCAGTATCTCTCAGAGCCTCAACCTCAGTTCCATTGATTTTAGGCCTCTGACTGTACCTCTCCATGCTACGAGGCAAGGTGGCCAGGATTGCAATTTCTACCCCACCCCAGGACACTAAGGTTGCCTCTGTCAACCCCTTCCCAATCTCTGGGACAATCTCCACCCCCACCCGATACTGACAATCTCCAGGGACTGTCCACCAGTGGGGGTGGAGGGTTTCTTTATGCAGACAGCATCTCCTCTCTTGTGTCCTGACTGATAACAGTCAAAATACTGCCCTGCCTTCTCTGGCTTTGCAGGGTCGAAGGACTTCCCCTGATAACCTTTCCACTTGCTCCCTCCCCCCAGCGCTGGTTTTTGTGGGTATTGTGAGGACTCTTTCTGTATTTGACCTTCTTTTCCTTGGGCTTTCTCCTTTGGGGTAGGGGGTGGCTGTCCTCCCTGGTGCTGATTGGAAACCCAGGTCTCACCAGCTAGTTGCTCCAGCTCTCCGGTGCTAGTCAGCCTAGAGTCCACTAGGTACTGGCATAACTTCTCTTACACACAATGAGACAAGATGTGCTCTTTCAGCAACATCGTGTACAGCCCCTCATAAGTACCCACTTGGTTACCGCTGATCCAGCCCTCTAGTGCCTTCACTGAGATGTCTACAAAGTCCACAAAGAACTGTGTGTTAACATACTGGGTGTCCCTGAACTTCAACCCATACTGCTCTGGGGTCAGACCAAATTTATTGACTAAAATTATCTCATGTGGGAGTAAGATTTTGCTTAATCCCCCTGTAGAGTCAGGAGCCTTTCCTTCCCAGCTTCTTGGATCAATTCCCACAGGAGTGAATCCCAATACTTAGAGTGGACCCCTCTCATTGCAAGGGCCCTCTCAACTGCAGTCAGCCAATTGTCACTATCATCCTCCTCGGTGTACCTAGGAACTATTCCCTTGGGAAGCCTGGAATTAAACCCACCACCCCTCCGCATCACAGCATCTTCTTCATTGTCTCTGCCACGCTTTCTTTTTACTTTCGCCTCCTACTACTTCTCTCTAGCTAGTTCTAACTTCTTCCCTTCTAGGGCTATGGACGCCAACTGAGCCTCAAGCACTTGCCATCTGAGGGCCCTAGCTGGAAGTATGAACCTGATACTAGAAGAAATGGATGAGGTGTCATCATCTACCTCTCGGAGGTAGTTGTAGGGGTCACCCTCCATTTCCTTCTCGGAAGCTGCCTGTGACCAGGCCTTGAGGGACCTAATCAACTCTGCCTTCCTGATGTTGTTGATATTAGGTAGCCCCCTAGACCAGCACTGAACCCTAAGCTCAGCCACTGTGAATGTGTTCAATTTATCCAGATCTAGCTCCATGGTATGTCTAGTTTTGGGTCCCAAAAACATCACAATTTAGAAATAGAACAAATTTAGAAAAATCAAAAAAATCGATTCAAAATCAGCGGTAGTCCAAATTTAAAAAATCAAGTCAATTTTGCAGATTTAAAAAAAAATCTTAACTTACTTTACTCTATGGTGTAATTTAAACACAAGTATGTATCCTCACCGCTGAACAACAAATATTGGAAGGTGGAAGGTGGAATATTGGTGGGGGTAAGGGTGCACCTACCACTAGCAACAAGGCCACCAATACAATATTAAGTCTAGACAAGGTCTCAAAAAGGAGACAGGTGTGTGAAGCATTACATTAGACACAACACACAATAAAATCTGCTACTAATCTATAGAAATAGGAAACATTTTTATGATTAAAATGACACCAAAACGTAAAAAATCTGATATGTGGAACTGGAGTTGTGAACTTTTAAAGACTAAACACTTTCTCTTGCTTAACAACATATAGCGACCACTTAGGACATCTGTTTGCTCTTGAACGAGACAAAGTCAAAGTTTGAGGTTGACCGCATTGGAGGCAGGTCGGATACACTAAGCGGGAGGTCCCGGTCAAAATTTTACCCCCTGCCCTTAGAAACTGTTCCGAGGGTCCTCTTCAGGCCGGGATTCGAGTTGACCATAGCAGCTTGGCTCAGTGTGAGGCCTCGTGAAATCCTGTAAGTCTTGAGATCCAGAGTTTTTCGTGGGAGGAGCCTGAAATCCAGGCCGGGTGGCAGTTTGACATTGGCGGCCTGACTCTCGTTGATGGATTGCCCACCTTATGGAGCTTTTTCCAAAAGTGGCTCCAAACATCTCCAAACCTCTGGAGCTTCTTCCTGAAGTTCCTCTTGATGGTTCAAAGTGTCCACGAAACAAATCCAAGGTTCCAGAGTCTCTGAGTGGTCCTCGGACGTTGAGACTACAGTTCTCACAATGCAACTGGCCAAATCCTTAAAAGTCCACTTGACGCACTCCAGGCTGGGGACATCTTGGGGAGATGATGCATGTGAGCTCTGTTAACCTGTTGAGTTCAGGGAGTCCACTCCTTAATCCTTTTTGAAGCAAAGTAAAGTCCTCAGGGCTGTAGTTTCAAGTGTGCAGCAGGCACAGTCCTTCAGGGTGCAATCCTTTGTGGTGTAGACCAGGGTCCCAGCAGGGTAGACCTTCTTCTCCTTGAAGTTTCAGGCAGCTGCTCTGAGCCCTATGCATCTCTCATATATTTATTCAAAGCAAGGGGATACCCCTTACCAATAGGGTACAGGGTGCCGCCCAAAAGCATGAGTACTCCTTGGGATTTAGAGCTGGCCTATAAACCTATTGGTGTGGCGCAATTCCCTTAACACTCCCATTCCAGACCTCATACACGTTCCGTTCCTGGGGCTGCCATCTGGCTGGGAGGTACAGGAATAGGGGGTAGGCCTGGCTGGTATTCCTTTCTGTACTGCTCTCTTTGAAGTCCATTTTGAGTTGCTCAGCCTCTTTCCTGGCCTGCTCTCTGCAGCTGCCCCCATCAGATAACATCTGTCTCAGTGCAGGCCACCTCATCAAAGCAATGTGGCTAAGTCTGGTAAGGCTGGCCAATCAGGAGAGGCTGCTAAAAGCCTGGATTTTGGCTCCCAGAAAAGAAGGTTCTATAACTTAATTCCTGTATTAGTTATGATATATTAAACAGTAGCAAGTTGTTGGATTTATTATGACCAATCTTTTAAGCCCTTGAAATATTATTTTAGCTCACTCCTATCAATAGTTAAACTGTATTACAGTATCCCCATGTCAGCAATTGGAGCTTAAATGCTACAATGTTGAAAAGCGAAATTGTTAGTTTTTCCTGCACCAGAGCATATAAAACATGTTTTAAAATGTCCCTGATTAGTTTTACATGGTGCCCTACCTTGGGGGCCACCTTGGGTAGGTAGACCTTTGGGGTGACTTACATGTAAAAATAAGATATTTCAATACTTTGGAAGTACCTTTAAATCCAAAGTCGAATTCACATGTAATTTCAATTTAAAAGCAGCTTGCAAAGCAGGGCTGACTTATGAAATAACAACAGGCAACACAGCACGTCACACTTAAGTGTCTTAAAATTGCTGAGCCTCTACACCTACATGCCCTTCCATATACTAAGGACTTATAGGTAGGTTGTCAGGGCCAATTGCAATTACACCTAATCACCATATACCTTTTTAATCAGAGCACTGGCCAGGGCCTTGTTAGCAGAGCCCAAGACGCAATCAGAGCCAGTTACCACCAGTATCAGTCAAAATATGGAGGTGATCAGGGCAAAAAGGATGACTTTCTCACACCTTGGAAGCAGTAAGGCATTGTAATTGATCGATTTCAGTATCGGTGGAGGCAGGTGGCAAGTTGCATTTTCATAGGGCACCCCCTTATTCAGTTATATACTTGAACACCTAGTAGAACTGAGTTTTGTATGCAAATCCTGTCTGGAATGGGTGGCCATTACTGGTATGTGGTAACCAAATATCTCTTTACAACGAATGCGCCACAACGCATTCCATTACAACGCGGTCATTACAACGACCGCATTGTTACAACGCGAACCATTACATCGCAAGTCGTTACAACGACTGGCTGTAGGGGGCGCCCTAGACTTAGGAGTAGTATAATTTACTATTCCTACTCCAGTTTGTGCAACAGCAGAGAAGGTGTTGGATTGTAAATCCAACACCAGCGCGCCCCCTACAGCAAGTCGTTGAAACGACTTGCGATGTAATGGTTCACGTTGTAACAATGCGGTTGTTGTAATGACCACGTTGTAATGGAATGCGTTGTAGCGCATTCAGTGTAAAAGTTGTCTCCCTGGTAACCACCGTTACTGTTAGGGCAGTATTGGGCTGACCGTTGAGTGATGAAGTCCACTATGTTTGGTCTTTTTCTATCTTGAGTTTTAGTTTTTTTTTAAATATAACTAAATTGTGAAAGCATTAAAGTTGCCTATAATTATCACATAAATGGGTATCGCATTTCTGCATGGTGGCTTACCAAAATTAGCTCACACAAAATTAGCTGCTTGTCTCATGGTGGCATATGGTCTAGAGGGAAAAGAGGTACACTAAACCATGCACAAATAATTTCCAGTAGGCCATATCCTCTTCCAGTTTCTCATTCCTTCTGGTCTTTTCCAATCTGACATACCTCGACCCAGTCCTCTTCATCTTTTAACCACATTTCATGGTCTGGCCACTGCAATTCCAAAAATATCATCATGGTTCAGAGTTTGGCCAGTACCAGAGCAATCACTAGTGCTATTTCCCTTATCTCGTTTTAAACTTAAAATGGTCACATGCCCAAAACGTGTGCTTAATGCAGAAGCCAGCAAAATAAGTATAGAATCTGTTTGCAACTAGTGTTCATAATTCAGCAACTTAAGGGCAGAGCCCGATTAATTGAAAAGAAAAGGTAGTTAATAGTTTCCAAGCTGGAGTTAGGCTCCTCTTCAGTCACCAAAATCAATCAATCAACCAATCTTTGTTGTTTCAGCTTTACAAATGTGAGCCATACAAAAAACATAACTTGTAAAATCTCATAAAATGTAAGTCTAAGACATACCATAATGCACAAAATACCCACAATAATTTTAAAAGCTAAAAATTCAATACATACTGCATACAAAGCTCACACAAATTAACAACCAAGGGGCATATTATCAAGGGATATTTCGCCACTTTTTCAGCACATAGCACATTTTTATCGTGCGATTTACAAGGACACGCTAACAAGCGTTAGCGCGTATTTCCTTGCTACTTTGCATGTCAGCGATCAATATCGCTAATGATATGCAAAGTAGGCGTTTCTCAGATAACATCATGGGGAAACCTCGCTACAACAGCTTTGCGGTATTTACAATGTTGCCCCAGACCCGTGAAGCGATATTAGAAGTCGCGCTATTATCGCAGGATTTTAACTCCAGCTAAAAATACGACTTAGCCATCTGTAAAATGGGGGGTGGATTGCATGGCTGAGTCTAAACCTGCCTATTACCAAGGTTTTCTGTATCGCTGGTAAATTATCGCTGCTTTTATGCCGCTAAAGCATGTTCTCACCCTCTATCGCTGGATTTCACATCCACTAGGTGAAAAGCGTTGATAATACGCCGCTAACCCGGTGCAGAAAGCCAGCGATAGATGGCGATAATGATAATCGCGCTAAGCGCAATTTGCGATAATTATCGCATTTACTTGATAATATGCCCACAATTCCCTAAGTCAAAATTAACTTGTTTATGATTTCAGACATAAAGAAACACTTTTGTCTTAAACGTCAGAGACCGGAATACTAAGCAAGCGTGTACTTTTCTGGATCAGCTATTGTAATGATGTAACCTGAACTTGAACTGTGAGGTAATGGAATAGTAGCACTGGAAGTTTAGCGAGGTTTGGAATATCTATGGGGCAGTTGAAAAGGGAGCTGAAGTGATGAGCACTGTATTGAGTGTCCTGCATTAGGTCAGCAGTGTAGAGAATGTGGATGGTTTAATCATTTTGCAAGTGTATGCAGATTCAAAAGAGACAAAAAGGAATCATGGACTGAAAAGGAAAATTGGAGCAAGCAAAATATGCTTGAGGCTAAAAAGAAAGTAGGCAATATTTAATATTTATGCCAAATGTAAAGTGTTGAACATGATTATGATGATGAGGAAGATGAACAATCAGAAAGGTTGTACTTAAGAAAGTGAATCCAAACAACGTAACATGATCAGAAGAGAGGACATTTTAAAGAACAACATCTGTGGATATCACAGTTGGCTCTCCAAAAGGGGCATATCAACAACAACCGGCGATAATTATCGCTAAGCGCACTTAGCGCTAGCATAATTATCGCCGGCTAGCGTTGATGTTTATCGCTGAGATAGCGTGCTATTAGCAACGCTTATCTCAATAGCGATAAAAATCCTCATGCTAAGTGGCTAACGTGAGATTATCGCTGGAAACCCAGCGATAATCTCATGACAGCTTGTTGATAGGGACAGACAAACTTAGCCATAATATCCACCTTCCATAGGATATCATGGCTAAGTCAGAAAAATACCAGACGTTAAAAAGCAGCGTTAACCGCGATTAGCGCTGCTTTTTTTGTCTCTAACAGGGTTAGCGATATTCTTGATAATAGGAGAAATGTCGCTTAGCGACATTTCTCCTATTATTTTACTCTGGAACGCCCCCTTTGCATCTCATTAGAGATGCAAGGGGAAGCGTAGAGTAAAAGGGGGCTAACATGCAAATTTGCATGTTAGCACCCTGTTGTTGATAGGGTGCTAGTTTTATCTCTGTTTTTTGGCTTTTAAAGCCAAAAAGCAGAGATAAAGCCCTTGTTGATATGCCCCAAAGTTCCTTTTGTAGTAGATATTGGTGCAGCATGTAACATAATGGGTTTCACTGTATATCAAAACATGGAGAAACGGCCATCTCTAACTCCATCACATGTAAGTGTTTTCCATTGGGAAGCGGAACAGCTAGTTTTATGTTTAGGAACATTTGAGGAAACTCTACAGTATGTAGGTAAATTCAGCAGATAAAAAATACATGTGTTAGAAGGTGAAGTTCCTGGCTCATGTTTGTTGAGCAATGTCAAGGCTCACGTGATTGTTCTACTAGCAATGACTTGCAATGTCACAATGGAGCATCCTGTTTAAAACAGTATCTAAAATTATTTACAGGTCTAGGGAAACTGAAAGATAAAGCAATAACTTTGCATATTAATGAGGCTGTGAAACCAGTGCGCAAATTCACAGAAGAGTTTCAATACATTAACAGATAAAAGTAGAACAAGAGATAAATTCTCTTCTTCAACAAGACATTATTGAGCCAGTTTCTGGGCCAACGTCATGGATAGCTTCGATTGCGTTGGTTCTGAAAAAAGATATAGAGGACATAAAAATTTGTGTGGATATGAGAGTGACCAATACAGCGATCGAAAAGGTGAGTAATCCGGACTTCATTTACATGACATGAGAAGTCGCATCTGGGGTGCGATTAGCTTCTCAAAATTTAATTTATAAAAGAAATACTATCCATTAGCAATTGATGATCAGTCTTGTTACATAACAACATTTCCAACACATTTAGGCCTATTTATAAACAAAATATTGAATTATGGCATATGCTTAGCTGCTGAAATATTTCAGGAAACCATAAAAAATGTAATAAAGCCAGTGCAAAATGCTATGAGCTATACAAATTTTATCTTGGTATTCAGAAAAACTCAAGAATGAGTATCTTGGACATTGGATGGACAAAAATGGTGTGTCTCCAAAACTAAAGTTAGTAAAGGCCATTGAGGACGCTCCATCGCCACATAACAAAGAATAGTTGCGAACATTTTTGGGATTAGCCAAATATTATTCAAGATTCATTCACATGTTTGCAGATAAAACAGCAAGTTAATGTTAAAAACTGTCAAGTTTGATTGGTGCACAGTTTGTGAAAGACAGTTTGTGAAGTTAAAAAAGGATATAGTGTCTGTGCCAACTTTTAAATCTTTAGATATGCGGTATAAGAACATTGTGTGCACTGAATACGATTGATTTGGGCTTGGGTGCAGTTTTGCTGAAACTTGGAGATTGTACGGAAGTCACTATTGCTAATGCATCAAGACCATTGAGGGGTGCGGAACGGACATGTTTCATGATTGAGAGAGTGGCTTTGGTATGTAGGCGGGGTGTGAATCACTTTAGGAGGTTTGTGTGGGGAACTCATTTTGTAATTCGCACTGACCATCGTCCTTTGGTGGATGTCTTCACTAATAAGGGCACATGCAAGTTTCATCTAAAATGTTGTGTTGGGTTCTAAGGATGCTACAGTTTTCTAATAGGATGGAGTATGTTCCAGGCAGGAAACATTTTGTGGTTGACCGTCTGTCAGTGGATGCCCATGAAGAAGGTGGCGTTGGTGAAGGAGAGTGGTCTGTGGCAAATGTATGTGTTCCAACTGGTTGGCGAATATCACATGAAAAATGGGTACAAGTTGTAAGAGAAGATGAAACATTGCAGGAGGTCATGAAGTACATGTCAGAGGGGCGGTAAGCCACAGGAAAAATGTAAATGGAGCTGAGTCCTTCCGGAATGTAATGCAGAGTTGTTTGTGGTAGGTAATATAATATTGAGAGGAGAATTGTTGGTGGTGCTGGAGACATTGGGGAATCACATTTTATTGTTGGCTCATGAGGGACACAGTAGAATGAGTGTGACTAAGCAGAGAGTGAAGGTTGAATATTGGTTTGGCTCATGATGTAGACCCTGGTCCTCAGGCACCCCGCATGTGGCAGTGCCCTGGCACAGTACTGCTGCTTTGTTTACTTGGACTAGTGGCAGACAGACATTAATGGAAGACATAGTGGCAGACATTGGCATCTATGGATGCAGCTGTGACATTGCACATTGGAACGAGGGTGTTCACTTAGCCCTTGTCCCTTGGTGAGTGCGATTTCTACGCTATGTTAATCTCTTGGTGCCAGAACTCATACGCTGCTCATGGATATTATAATATCCTGCTTGATACTGGCACCTTGCGTAGCACCTATGATTAACCTGAACTAACATCACTGTTTGTATTCTAGTTGTTCTGCGGCTCACGTCAAGTCCAGCAACATGGCCGCCATCTTAGGTTATGTCCCTGTGGCTGTCTATTTAAACAGGCCCCATCCTTGCCAGCGCACTCGTGATTAGTGTAACTCGATTCTGGCAGAGACCATTTCCACTTAGATTCAGAGTCTACTGAATTGTGGTACGACTTGAGTATTTTGCCTTGTACAAACAAATTTCATGCAAAAGAAGGTTTAAAGAGCTAAAACCTCGAATCGCTTTATGTGGCAGTCAAAAATTAGATGGTATCCCTGATGTACTTTCAGTGTATCGCTAAAGCACTTTAAATGTATAATTGAACAGATCTATAATTGAACAATGCTCTAACATGTGAATGTTGAGCATTAAACAATACTTAAAGAAATTCAGAGACGCTCTCACTGGGAATATAGAGTTGAGTTTTGGGAGTGCTAAAGAGAACACATCGTGCTAGTAAACGAGTTTCTTGATACTTCTGAAACTGCACAAGCTACCAGAAAAGGCACAAACTAAAAAGGGCCTGAAAGAAGTGAAACGTAGCACAAAGAACTCTGAAAACAAACTATTGAATATGGGTAAAAATAGACTATGAATAACTATTGAGTCCTGCAACAGTCTATTGTGAGAAGGTGGCCTGATATATGCTGTGCACTAGTTCTAGTGGGCACCTTGTATCAGTCCAAACAACCCCTTATGGTGATAGGTTAAAGACAACCTTATGTGAAAGCTATCCTAGTGGTAGCTATGGAGAGCAGCCTTCAGGCTAAGTCTTGAAGGAATGTAAAGCCGCTTGTTTTACCAGTCTATAATCTCTTGAATGATCAAATGAAAAGACAACCACACCAGGTATATATTCAAAATATATGTATTTAGGATAAATCACACCCCTCTAGTCTCTTTATGAGACTTGAGTTCGAAGTACTTCAGTTACAAGTGTTTAAGCATCAGTAAAAGCACAAATACACGTTTGGGCCCTAGGGGCGTACCAAACCATATACTAAAATAGTGGTATAAGAACCACGACTGAGATAGGCAAGGTGCCTATCACCTCTATAATCACTGGGACCCCAAGGAACCACCAAAGATAGGAACGTCGGAGACCCACGGGAGCCGTATGCAGTGTGGAAACACAACAGCGGGTTCCTATTACTTTCTATGGGGAATGTCGCGGTTGGAATTTTAAAGATTAGGGGCACTTCAAATCGAACTAGAACCAAACCCTTTTGGACTTAGACAGTTCTAGGGCTAGCACCATCAAGAGTACCGGAGTACTGGAGTTACCTCACCCAGGGAAGCCGGGTGCATAGGTGCCTTTTGGTGTTGGGTCGCGTAGTCGATTCCAATGGAAGCCTGCAAAGAACTGCTGCTGCCGAGAAGAGTAGTGTCCGGAGAGATCCAAGCCTGAATCTAGGATGTAAGGAACCTGAAAGCAGAGAGGACAGAGTCTGGGTCACTTGCCAGTGACCTAGGGCAGGATGGACTAATGCCCACAGATGTCGGCTGCTTCAGGTGAGTTGTCGAGTGTCTTGACTCTTCAGCCACGAGGTCCAGAAGGCGTCAACGAAGTCCATGAGACGGATTCGAGCTGTCCCATGAAGTCTGTCGAGTGCTGCGGTGTCGGCGACCAGGAAGGACCCAACAAGCCTTGCCAACGGCAAGTCTCAGGAAATCAGAGAAAGGACTGCGGTGCAGACCAGCAAGGTCTGATGGACTCACCCAGCAAGGATAAGTAAGCACAAGTCTGGAGCAACCAGAAAAGCACAAGTAGAAGTGGAGTTGCCTTCGTGGGGACCTGCGAGCCAACGGGCTAGTGATCGCGAAGGGGCCTCGAGCGGTCGCACTTGGAGCTCGCCCACGGGTCACTCCTGGAGTGAAGGCCAACAATCTTCAGTGCAGGAGGTGCTCAAGGCTGGGGCTATTGGGAGCCCAAAGCACACTTTCGAGGATGACCAGGAAGGTGTTGTTGCTGCAAAAGTTCACGGTGTCCAGGGGTCACGGTTCCACGTTACCCACGATAGCCAAGGGCCTCAGCTTTGCTGTGGGCTCAGGGTAGCCTCAGGGAAGTCTGGAAATCCACCTCTGGTGATGCAGAGACTTCGGCGTCCGGCGGGAGCTCCAGCAATGCAGACCGGTCAGTTGCTTCTTTGGTGCCTGCCAAGCAGGGGAGTCACTCCTTGACCCCAAGGGAGATTTCTTCTGTCTTCTAGTTGTGATGGAAAGTCGAAGGTCCAGGATATATGGTTCAGAGGTTCGTCCAGGGTAATCTAAAGTCCTAGGGACTGGGTTCCAATACTTATACTAAGTTTAGGGGATGGACTACCTCTAAGGCTCCACCTATGGGTGGGCCTGGGGTGGGGGTGGTTACACCCCTTCCCCTTTGTCCAGTTTCGCGCCAGAGCAGGGGATGAGTGCCCCTGCAACCAGTTTGAACCGGGCTATGCACAGGGACACCTTGTGTGCCCCAGGCAGTGTCTCAAAAGCAATCACTGAATGCACCCACGCTGCCCCAATACGCATCAGCCTGTCTGGGGAGATGGTTACGCCTCCGTGCGACAGGAAACCTATTGTCCAGGCCTCCCCAGCCGGAGTTTCCCCCAGCAGCAGGAGGCCAGACCCGTGTCTGTGGCAGTGGCATCCATTTTGTGATGCCAGGGCTTTGAAAGGATTTAACCGGGTTAAGTCAGTGTGAACATGTCTCTCCCTCTAGTAGGGTGGAATGATACCCCCGCCGCCAGAACTGGTGGGGGGGGGGTAGTATTCCAAAGCATTTGACACCAGACACGACATGTTTTGATGCAGTAATTCCAAAGTTGGCATTTACCGCGAGGTTATAATGCACTTAAGAGTATATGGTATGGCTGTATCACAGAACAGGCATAAGGAAGTATTTCCGAATGCTGCAGAGGGGCTCAGCTCATGCTTGGGCACCCTCTCACATGAAACCAAGCACTCTGCCTTCAGGATTGTCAAGGTCTGCCATAGGAGTGGCTTATAGGTTTATATGTGACTGTATAAGGTAGTGATATATGTAATCTATACCACAGTAAGGGGTGCAAGCACACCCTTACCCAGGTTGCAGTAGCAGACCTGTGGTGTCATTTTGGAGTGCTTCCCAGGGGTGGCATAATACATGCTGCAGCCCCTGGTAGGCCTCTGAGGTACCTATGCCCTAGGTACATAGTATACCATATACTAGGAGCTTATAAGGCACTCCAGAATCCAATTAGATATGTACCTAATGTACATGGAATCCATTTTAGAGAGGAAACAGCTAGGCTGTGGTCCTGATTAGCAGGGCCACAGCCAAACTAAAGTCGAAAAACATTGAAACACCAGCAAAAAGTGGGGGTACCCATGTGAAGCAGATCCTACTCTCCTACATCTATGCCAATTACAACCAAAGGGGTAATGCTCAACAACTCTTTTAAATCCCCATCCAGGTAAAAGGGTTTCAAGTCACATACACTATTTATGTAACGTTGTTTTGTACCTGTATATTACACCACTGTATTAAACCTTGATCATCGCTGTTCCAGATCTCGCTCCCCGCTGTGCCTTCCCCAAAACCCTTCCCCTCGTCCGGCCATTTCAAACCTCTGGTGTACTTAATAATAGAGTTGGTGCTGCCGGAAGGTTGCCATTGGACGGTCCTGCTCCTGAAGAACACGCTCCTGACAGAATCATGAGCCCAAAGGTATTTGTTCCCCCCAGGTAGTACCTTCACAATGTCGTCCATAGAAGATGTCTACCACATGTTGGCTTCCGTACAGAAAGACATCGCCACAGCTCGGCTTGAGACTGTGATGTTAGCTAGTCAGGTGGCACAGTTATGGGGTCAGGTAGGGATGTCATTGGCATCACACACTAGAGTGACCCCTCCTGATACCAGCCAGCCTGTAGTATCAGTCACAGTCCCAACACCCTTCCCTTTGGTCTCATCTGAGCAGTTCACAGGGGATCCCACTAAGTTCCAAATGTTCTTGACCCAGGTTCAGCTCCATTTTATGGTTAGACCCAATGCATTTCCCGATGCACAAACTCGACTAGCCTTTCTTATTTCGTACCTGGGTGAGGACACAGCACAGTGGGCAGTCCCGTTAGTACATAATGACAATCCACTGCTTTACAATTAGAGGAATTTCATGGCCAAATTCAAGAAGATCTTCGATTGCAGGACAATTACTGGATAAGCTGATCGAGCATTGGTAGAACTGAGACAAGGAAACAAGAATCTAGTCTCTTACCTCACTCAGTTTAACTGTCTAGTCTTTGAAACTAATTGGCCTGAAGAGAAGAGGGCAGCCATAATTCATCAGGGACTAAAAGATTACTTAAAGGACTTGGGTGATAAATCGTAAAAGGTAGTGGAGCATCCACCCATGGACGAAAATTGGTCTTGACATTTCTGGTCCTTATAATGTTCTGGGTTCTTGCTCCAAGTACGCTACTGTGGTTGGTGACTATCATTCAAGGTGGCCTGAGGTTCACTTCATAGATCAAGTGACTACTCAAGATGTGATCATGTTTCTGGAGGAGTTGTGGGAGAGAGAGAGGGCATACCGTAAAAAAATAGTGACTGATAATGGTGTACAATTTGTTTTGCAAGCCATGAAGAATTTCTAAGAGTGAACAGGTTGAGCAAATAAGATCATCTGTTTATTATCCCCTAAGCAATGGCCTGGTCAAGAGGTGGAATAGAAATCCCAAGTAGGGTTCACAATTGGCCTTATGCCTGGGTGGTCAATGGAGGAGTGCTGTGAGAAAATTGGTGTGGGCAAATCGCCCAATGCCTAATAGTGTAACAGGTAAGGTGCCTTTTGATGTCATGAGAGGAAGGAGAGCCAGAATGCTATTGTCTAAGGATGTGGAAAGGAGGAAAATGAGCAGTGAAGATCTAGGGAGTCGCAAGGAGATGTTTTGGAAATAATACCTCTCCAAGTGAAAAACGTGAATCCTTATACAGAATTGTTAAGGGATAGAAATTCTGGAATGATAAGAAGGTAGTGAAAGTGGCAAGTTTTCTACTGGAGAACGACAAAAATGGTGGAGACATGAAAGCTGAAGAAGAAAGAATCTCTAAGTATGTTGGGGGCATATTAACAAGGGCCAGCGATAATTATCGCTGGCCCCACATAGCGGTAGAAATGTTATAGCCGGCTATCGCTGAAAATTATCGCCATGATAACGCTATATTAAAAATACATAGCACTATGGCGATAATATTTCAGCGATAGCGGTGTTTACCATGGAACATCGCTGGTAGATGACCGCCTCATTATGATGGAGGCGGTCAGAAAGGAATCCGAATTGTCATTCCGACTGGCTTTCGACGGGCTCGAAGAGCTCGTCCACCAGTCAGAATGCTGGCCGTAATCCCAAGTGCGGCACTTTCTGCCCTTGGGATTAAGATGTTGGGGTTCTGCAGCCTTTCTTTGCCGGCCTTTCTGACACTGAAAGGCTGTTGGAATTCAATGTTGTGGGTCCCCAGCAGGGCCCCCTTGGGTGCACGGCCTCTGGTTGGAGGATGAGGATGCATCATGATGCCCCCCTGTTGATCCCTGTACCCCGTGGCAGGCACCTTGAGGTGCCTGCCACGAGGTGCAAGGATGAAATGCACCTCCTATTTTACAATGGGAGCATGCATTCCGTCCGGTTTACAGCCGGAATACATGCTCCCATTGTAAAGTATAGGAATGCGACCGAACAGTGTTTGGTCGCATCCTAATTAGTCTGTTGGGACCGCCGTCCGGGTGTCGGTTGGTCCCATGACCGAGACAATGTCGGGCAGAGGAAACTCCGCCTGACATCATAATGAGACCCTGTGTATTGATAACAGAGAAACAAACCAGAGGAAGAGTAGATCTAAGTTATACCCCATTACAGCAAAGAGACAGAGCCCTGCGGGTAGATGACTCTTGCTTCAAACTACCAGAATGCAGAGTAACAGCAGCATAAGCCATTACTACCCTTGAGACTGGTGGAGACGTAAAATATCATAATGTTCTGCACAAACTGACAAGATTATTGTATTGACTAGAGCATTTGAATTAAGTAAAGTACTAATGGTGGACATTTATACTGATAGTCAGTATGCCTTTGGCATGGCTACAATTTCGGAAAATTGTGGAAGGAGAGAGGATTTCTCAATTTTCAAGGACAAAATATTAACATGGTACCTTAATTGTTAAGTTATTGAATGCTTTAGCCTTATACAACTTGGAATAACTTTGAAGGACACACTGTAATCTAATTACAGAGTGAGACGTTGTTTCTGCAAGGAAGTCTGTTCTTCCAAGATACTTTCAGGAACATCCTGACCCCTGGCTTTAAAAGGAACAATGGGACACTTGAATTGAAACAAATACATATATGACTGTGACTGAGACGTGAACTGGGAGGATTCAAAGAATAAACAAAAGATGTATTTGATGGTGCATCCTGTTTAGATTAAATAATGGTCCCACAACTCAGGTTCTGCTTAGACATTGGCCTTGGTACAACCACAGAACTATAGTTGCATTTCACAAAAGACAATGTCACTTTGTGCACCGACCCAAAGATCATGCCGAAAGAACCCTTGGACTTACATTTGAACAAATCTGTTAGTCTTCATTTTTCCTTCCTGCACCCTACGATGTCGACTGAATGACACTGCACTCACTAGAAGTAAACAAATGGATCAAATATCATATGGACAGAACTAAAGATATAGGGGCATATCAGCAACAACCGGCGATAATTATCGTTAAGCGCACTTAGCGCTAGGATAATTATCGCCGGCTAGCGTGGATTTTTATCGCTGAGATAGCGCGCTATTAGCAACGCTTATCTCAAAAGCGATAAAAATCCTCAAGCTAACTGCCTAACGTGAGCTTATCGTTGGAAACCCAGCGATAATCTCAGGCAATGTGGCGTTAGCTTGATGATAGGGACTCACAAACTTAGCCATGGTATCAACCTTCCATATGATATCATGGCTAAGTCAGTCCTGAAGCAGGCGTAAGGAAAGTAGCTATAACAGGGGTTATCGCTACTTTTCCTGCCGCCATGCTTCATAGCGTGGGGCTGGATGATAGGAGAAATGTCGCTTAGCAACATTTCTCCTGTCATGTTAGGTCAGGAACGCCCACTTTGCATCTCATTAGAGATGCAAAGCTGGGCGTTAGGAATTCCTACGCTAACGCAAGTTTTCACACGTTAGCATGAGCTTGCTAATTCGGCGATAAAATTATCGCCGCTTTTCGGCCGCAAACGGCCGCAAAAGCGGCGATAATTCTATTGCCTCACCTTGCTGATATGCCCCATACTTTCATCTGGTCAAGTATCTATTTCTTTTGGTTCCGTTCAGGGCCCACTCTCTGTCCAAGCAGGGGATTTTGCGGGCGGCTCTCAGCCTGCATTACTTTCCACATCAAGAAAGCAAAAGGCCACCTGGTGGTAGTATGAAGGCGCATTTTATCAAACGTGTGTCCATGACAGCTGCACTCTGTGCTGGGTATCTGTAGAGCAACTACTTGGAAAAGCAGGTACACATTTACTTCCTGGACTTACATTCGGTAGCTAGCCAGCAAAGTGTACTAAGTAGGCCTGGGCAAAAATTTCGTTCCGTTCGCGGAAATTGCGATAATTTGACATTTTTGCGTTCCGCGGAGAGCGCGAAAATGTCAAAAATTCCGGTTTCCGCAGCTTGGCGATAATTTGTTTCTTGCTCGCGCTGTAAAATAATACATTCTCGCGCGCGCGCGATCGCCTTACCTGAATCCCTGCGTTCGCCGACAAGTTTTCTTGATCCGGTCGCGTTCTCCATGAGATGTTGTATTGTTTTTAGCCATTTGCGCTGTCTCGCGACAGTTCGCGCCCGCAGTGACGTCATGCGTCGCGCGATCACGTCTTTCTTCTCGCGATCATGCACCGCGAGAACAACTCAAAACAAGATGGCCGCGCCCGCAAGCAACCACATGGGTAAGTTGGCGACCCGCAACCATGCAGAAAATCTCGCGAACATGCCGGAAAAAAACTTCCGCATCTTCGCGATATTTCTGCTTGTTTGCGATAATTTTAAACATTCTCGCGATAATTTGCGAAGGTTAATTCCGCAAATTCCGCCCACCCCTAGTACTAAGCAATCCTAGGCAACTTATTTTGAAATTAGATGTACTGCTTGTTATCATAATTCAAGCATGTGAATTTATAAAGAATTTAGGGGCATATCAACAACAACCGGCGATAATTATCGCTGAGCGCTCTTAGCGTGAGGATAATTATCGCCGGCTAGCGTCAATTTTTATCGCTGAGATAGCGTGCTATTAGCAACGCTTATCTCAATAGCGATAAAAATCTACACGCTAACAGGCTAACGTGAGATTATCGCTGGAAACCCAGCGATAATCACACGTTACCTTGTTGATAGGGACAGGCAAACTTAGCCATGATATCCTCCTTCCATAGGATATCATGGCTAAGTCTGAAAATTAGCAGACGTAAAAAAGCAGCGTTAACCGCGGTTAGCGCTGCTTTTTTTGTCTCTAACAGGGTTAGCGACATTCTTGATAATAGGAGAAATGTCGCTTAGCGACATTTCTCCTATTATTGTACTCTGGAACGCCCCCTTTGCATCTCATTAGAGATGCAAGGGGAAGCGTAAAGTAAAAGGGTGCTAACATGCAAATTTGCTTGTTAGAACCCTGTTGTTGATAGGGTGCTAGTTTTATCTCTGCTTTTTTGGCTTTTAAAGCCAAAAAAGCAGAGATAAAGCCCTTGTTGATATGCCCCCAGTGCTGGTGAAGAAATGAATTACTTACTAGTAATTCCAGTTCTCCAGCATTGGTAGATTCACAAACAACCCTACCTCCTTTTCAGTCAGAGTCACTAAGTACTCTTAGGGGGATATTCACAAGAACGTGTGCTAAACATCACCAAAAAATGCTAACGCAACTTTACACATCGCAGCCCATTGCGGGAAAATAACCCTGTGTCAACGTGGAATTCACAACAAGGCAGTACCACGCGATAGTGTGCCGAAACCACGGCCAATGTCCGCGATACAACCACCTCGGAGATAAAAACACAAACCACAACACAAAAAAACGTGCGATGAGCCCATTCGCGATGAGGAGAGCAGGGATAAGCACCGCCAGGCCCTCGACACACACGGCAGGCAGGAATAAGCACAACAAAAGCCTGAAAAAGAAAGACAAACCAAACAGAAAATAACAGCCAAGCACAATGGAGGCAACCCGAGCCAGCAGACAACCCCACAAGCCCCATTTGCAACAAAACCTTGTACATGGCAGGCCATCTTGGACAAGGTGAATGCAGCCTGAGAGCGGAGGAGGATAATGGAAGAAAACCAGAACATCCGGAATGATGCGAAAGGCACACACAAGCAGAAACACGCCAACAACAAGAAGGCAGAAATGCACACCGGAGGTGGGAGTCCCGCGCCACACCAGGAGCTGGATGACATGGAGGAAATGGTGTCCACCACATCAGTCTGGAGATGGTGGCAGGACTCGGGGACTGGAAACTGCCCAAAACAATAGACACAACAGCAACAGGGAGAGGGACCAGCAGGGACTGGGGGGACGGGGGGAGATGGGCACAATGGCACACATGCACAATTAAGCACAGCACAGCTGCAGACAAACCATGCCCAAGAGTAACAACTACAACCAGGAACACAAGTCACACAACCCGGCAATATCACGCCACTGAACAAGCACAGAAGTGAAAACCACACTGCCTGAAAGGGATAAGGGTGAGCAAAATCAGAGCTGAAGGGACATCTCACACACAATGCAGCACACACACATAGGAAGCAGAGCACCCCAACATCGAACACAATGTGGTACAAACACCAACATTTGCACAATCGAACACAGGACACAAGTGCACCCGCCTGTGGCCGGTAGACAGCAATACGCATCTGGCTAAGCACGAAACAGGGACATGATAATGCACAAGTACAAACCCAAAGTCCTGATGGGGTAGCAATGTACGTATGGCAGGGAGCCAGAGAGTCCGTGACACACACATTGGCATACAAATCAAGACACAACACAGTTGGAGACAAGTGAAAGTGCGGAAACTTTATCAACAAGTGCGTGTCAGTGCGGCCAAGTGAAGTGCCACGATATGCAGATCAATGCAGCAGCATGTCTGAATGAGGAACACAGGAAAGCGCCCATGTCCACCTCGGGGGAGTCCATCACCAACACAAGTCAGTGCCAACCAGCGTTGGTTGTCAGCGCCTGAATCATGAGTCCAGACCAATGCAGCCATGTCCACTGTCGTCTTGGGACATGTGACCAGATTCCCAACATGCAACCAGGCGTCGGGACACGTGCAATGGGTCACATCCAGTTGTGGCTGCAGGTACCTTGTTACTCGTCCATGAACGCGAGTGCAGCTGCGTAGGCCAACATCTCCAATGAACGATCGCTGTCCACCACATCTGACATGTCGTTGACGTAATCCATCAGTTGACCCGGACAGATGTGCTAACTCCAACCACTGGACCCAATGTGCACCAAAGCCCAATCGGGTGGTGGCTCAATGTGCTCACTGCACACGACGACTCGTGAAATCTCCCAAGTCCAGTTTCCAGCCTGCATGTGCTAGCGGCCGGCCCTGGTGGTTGTAGGCCCACGTTTGTACTGTTGCTTTCTGCACAATAAAGTTTTTCCAAAAAAAAAAAACATCCATGCATGCAATAAACAGGCATTACGGTGACACTCCTGGTCGTGGGCCAACAGGGGGCGCACACACACATCGTAATCCAGGTCAGCTACCGTTACATTGGAGAAGCAGACATCCATGGACCACGCGAATATGCACGAGCGACAATGCAACACAGGCTGAACACAGGTGACGGTTGCAAGGCGGAAGCTCAGCCGGTAACTGATCCGTAGCACTGCCAACGGCAGTGCCCCCAGTACATGCAGCAGATGTGCACTGTACAGGTCCACGTGACTGGAGTCGAGCATGTGTCCGGGATGGTCTGCCATTGCGTCAGTGGCTCTGCTTGAAGCAGCACTGGTTTGCCCTGCGCCAGTCCTGTGGATGAAATGGCACAGCTCGGTGCAATGAGCAGTGTCTGTGTGCAACGGGTGTAGGCCTGGGGTGGGGTGGGAGTACGTGTGAAGGCCATTTCACGCACGCTAACTATGACCAAGGACTTTTGCGTGTGGGAGATGTGTACACATTCGTCTCACGTTGGGCAGTGAGTAGTGTGGGAGTTGCAAGCAAATGCATTGTATCTGTCAGGGGGTGCTGCCCACATGCAAGTTCCTGCTCGGAGCTGTAGATGTGCTACCGCCTGATAGTTCAGACAAAGAACCTTTCATCCCTACAGTAACTTCACCATCTGCATGCATACAGGAGATGTACAGAGGCCTGTTGTGGGTGTGGTGGGATGTCTGTGACCCTGGGAATCATGGATGATATGTCCAGCACGTGGCACATGAGTGGCCTCACTGTGTGTTACGTTGCCACACAGCTGCTCCTTCCTCCCACGAGCCCCCACACTTGTGTGCGCTGCACGGTTGCATCACGTGCACTCCTACGGCACACCATTGTAATGCCTGTCCGTGCATGTCCAGCGACATGCCAACAACACCGTGACGCTGGCCTTTGAAAGTGTGCAGCCACTTGAGTGTAGGCCAATGGTCCGGACAGGGTGGACACAGGTGTACAGCCCATGGCTGGCTGAGATCGCGCTGCGAATGAGGCCAGGCAACTGACTCATGCATCCACAGGACTGATACACATAACACTTGGCATACATGTGCTAATACCCCGAGCGGTCTTGCGCTCCTACATGTCCCCGTACGTGTGGGTCTGCCCTCCTGGTGCATGCCACATTGCGACATCAACTACTGTGGCCCTGGTGGCGACAACACCCCAACACAGAGACACACTTACCGCACTTCCTGCCCAAGGCCAGGTCCGAGCCACGCTCTGCTCCCCTTACCGAATCAGCACACCCCTACGCTGACCTGAAATACCTAGGACCAGCACACGCTGCTTGTGCATGCAGGGGGGTGCGTGCGGGGCTACATGTCCAGGGTCACTGCCAACGCTGAGGTGACATGGTAACGTCCGCTGGAGACAGCACACTGTGATGTTGCAGGGCCCGTGCCCATCATGCTGACACAATGACCACATGGACACACTTGCTCAGATGGTGTGAATGGCTAAGGACACATGCGCACGGCCACATTTATTAGCAGGCACACATACCGAGTGACACCTGTGTTGGATGTGTGTGGGGTGTGTGCATACCAGCCGGCAAGAGCTGCCTGGTGCAGTCAGAAATCGACAACAGTGTACATCGTAAAGGACACAACCATTCAACCATAAAGGCCCCATGACTTGTGCTGCACAGAGTTAGTGGCTCCAGATGCACAGCGTCCTGCACGAGCCTACCGCCATGGGCCGCTGACTTGCGGGGCACTGGGGCAGGGTCACGAGTGCAGAGCAGGTTTCCGTAGATTACAAAGGGACTTGTTGCGGAGTGTCTCGTTGGACATTGGAAAGTGTACCCCCAGGGCATGATGAAGAGGGCAGGACCATGCTGAAACAGTCACTATGGTGGAGATGAATGGAACAGACACATGTCGTACACCAAGTCCGGTCCAGCCAGATGAAGATATGGAAAACCACCAAGCCATGGACGCAGACACCACCAAGGTCCAATCAGATGGTGCCCATGACGCATTGCGCACAGAGTTAGTGGCACCAGTGCTGTTAGGGGATGCCGCCTGTGATGAGGCA
This sequence comes from Triturus cristatus, assembly GCF_964204655.1. Taxonomy (NCBI): domain Eukaryota; kingdom Metazoa; phylum Chordata; class Amphibia; order Caudata; family Salamandridae; genus Triturus; species Triturus cristatus. The sequence goes on from NC_140581.1 coordinate 361,621,461, forward strand.
TAGCCAATGGTGTGGACTTCTCCTCATCTGACCCAAGACACAGTTTCACATGTGTGACCTACTGGACCGCAGTGTAGGCCTGAGGCAGCGGTCAGCACGGGCCATTCACCGAGTGTTGCCAGTTTAGGTTGGATGGCCCCACCGGCCTGCGTAGTTCATGTTCAGTGGCACCACGGGACTCGGACTTGCGGTGAACAGGGTTGATGGCACTAGGTCAGTTGTTGATAATGTTCGATCACCTCCGTGACTCTGATCCGGCTTTCGTCCGGACTGAGCCGCATCTTCCTCTTACTCCTCTCCGTGCGTTCACTGGTGTGGACTCTGCCATTTATGATTTGCGAATAAGTGCTGGATGTGGGACCTACTGGTCCGCAGGGTAGGTCTGAGCCCTCATCCATGTGTCGCCGGCTTGCGTTGAACAGGGTTAGTGGCACCACGTGTCGCCGGCTTGCGTTGAACAGGGTTAGTGGCACCATGTGTCGCAGGCCTGCGATATGGAATTATGCCTCACTGATTGAAGGGAGTCTGGTGCTGTGGCCGCTGCCACGGACTTGGGGTCACTGCCATTCAGGACTCAGGACACAGTTCCACATGTGGGACCTACTGGGCCAAAGGGGACGCCGGTGAAGTATGTCAATGAGAAAGGAGTAATGTGGTTCAGCGTTGGGGGGGGGGCAGCGATGGTCTGGGGAGGCTGCAGAGGTCGAGGGACTGGTGCTTGGAGCTTGCACCGGCACGTGATGGGCCCTCTATGACACACGCCGGTGTAGGCAGGTGAGCGGAGCCTTGTTGGTGTGCTGGGGCAGGCATGACTTGTCTGGGGAACAGCGGCCCGGGATGCAGCAGGCGCACAGGGACGCAGGCCCCGCCGCACTCGGCGCAAGACTTGTGGTGGGCTGAGAGGCGCCGCCCTGGCAGATGCGTTGTCCATTCCGAATGAGAACCATGACCAGTGTGACAGGCTTTTTGTTCACACCCCTACGCAGGCCTGGCGTACGCAGGTCCAACCCACTACGCACGCGATGCAGGGGCGGACGTAACGTGCAACATTTCCACGTTCTGCCCCACAGCCTGTGGGGACATGGTATCGTCCATTGGCCACTACACTTCATGCACCAGCAGTTGATCTCCACATGGCCATTTCCCTGGTTTGCACTCTGTGGTCTGTCCGGCACTTCCACACCACACCTGGCATTGGGTAGGTTCACATTCCTTAGTCAGTTGCCGCTCTCACACATGCCTGCTCCATGGCTCTCTTCACATCCTGCTATTGTGTGTCTGTGGTGCCATGCCGTGGCTGGGTTGTGGGCATGGCAAGGCCGGATTCCCAATGGAGTCGTGTTGTCGTGTCTGGTCGGTTGGCATATTGTGTGTCATGTTGAATGTAGTTGTACTGCGTGCCCATTGGCAGTGTCGTGAGTTGCATGACTGTGGGCTGGAGGTGTGTGGTGTGTTTATTTTGGACTTACCAACGGTCACTGCATTTCCTTGTGTGCCATCCTGGGAGCGCTGGGTGATGATGGACTGTCGGGAGATGTGAGTTTCATGCACTCTGCCTGGGGAGTTGGCCACAACATTGTTGAGGAGTCCTGGGCGGTCCACTATTGCCTGCACATTCATGGTATGCGTGTGCTTTATGTTGTGGTGGTTGTGTGCAGTGTGGGCAGGGGGCACGAGGGGTACATGTGTGCAGTTGATTGTCCCTGACACGTGAGGGAATCCAGCTATGGCGTAGGGGCCTTGCTTGGTCTCCAGCTGCTCCTGCGCAGTGTGGGTGATGTGGGGGTGCTGGGGTACCAGGCTGATGTTGGCATCCAGGACAGGTGTGATGACCTTGGATGGGGCGTGGCTGGCTGTATGACTCCTCCGACTCTGGCAGTTGTGGGTTGGATGTTACCAGATGCCAGCATGTGCTGCGCAGCCGGAAGCTTTGTCTGCGGAGGGATGTTGGTTGTCTGCTGGGTTGGTACCGTCAGCAGGTGGGGGATGTGGGTCAGGATGCGGGGGATGGTTGTCCTTTTGGGCCTGTAGTGGGCAATGTCCTCCTCTGGTGTTGGGTCTGGGCGGCAGGTGCGTTTCAGGTGGGTCCGCTGTCTTTGTGTACGCTGCCTTTGTGGTGCTCTGGGGGGGTGGAACGGGTCCTGGGGGGTGGTGGCGGGCCAGGGGTGTTTGCGGTGGGTGTTGTGGCCCTCATGGGTATCTGCATTGCATGATCGTTGTCTCCATGGCATCTGTGGGTCTTCCGGTGTGGCTCTTGGGTGGGCTCCCTTTTATGCTGCAGTTAGTCGTCCTGCTTAACACCAGCAAAAGGCAGGTGTTAATTGCCTGCTGCTACCATGGCTTATCGCCGGTTTTTGGTTCTCATCGCAGATCTGGAAGTTCGTTGTGAAAGTGGTGTTGTGGTTTTTTCATTTGTTTTTGCACGGGAACGCCTACTCTGCATCTCATTAGAGTTAGTTGGTGGTGTCCACCGTGGAGATACATTTTGGTGCTGTTATCGCGGGAATACTTGCGATGTCTGCAGTTTTCACCAGCTTGTGAATGGGGTGTTAAATCTATCTCCACTTTTGATGTGTTAAGGTGGAGATAAATCAGAGATAAGTCCTTGTGAATATCCCCACTTAGTATGATCCACACTTGTGGTATGAAATCTGAGCTATGTTGGCCTCTAGGGGGAGTAGAGGGCTCAGGACTTCCTTGACATTGCCTGATGCCTGGGTTGTTTTAAATATTGTGAATGTGCTACTAAACAAAACCTGTTTCTGGTCCTATTGTCCTTTTAAAACTTCTTATTGCTGCTTTAAAATTATTGCAGATTGCCACAATGATAACGGGGAATGATTAAAGTCTGACACTCTATGAAAGATACCAATTCTGGAGAACTGGAGTTACAAGTAAGAAATTTCTCCTAGCGCAATGTGATGTTTTCTCAAAGTATCATTGTTTGGTGCATGGCCTCCATGCCGCACTTATTTCTCGTCTGTAAAACTGTCTGTCAGCAGGGAGTCTGGCCATGTTCAGCATCAGAACCTCAGAAATGCTGCCACAATCTGTAGCACAAAGCAATAAAGCAGAAGAAGGAGAGAGGTAGGTGGGCTTGTGTTAGACTATCCAGGGTGAGTGTTTACGATCAAATGTGGGTGAGTTGTAAGCCATGCCACCTTCTTTCAAGCAGCATTAACCTGATGATATTTCTCTCTCCTATCAATTTGAATATTTATTTGATCATTTATATTTCTGTACTGGATGCTGTTTTAATGTTTTTGCAAAATGGTATCACAATGGAATCAGTAAGTTTAAAAAAACAGATTACCATATTTATAAACGAATAAATAAATAAATGAGTGATAATACTTGAAAATATAATTTACCGAATGAAATGCTTTAGATGAGAGTAATAAATGAAAACAAAGTTCACAGTTGCTTGTAGGTCCCAGGTGGTGCTAATTTGCAACCTGTGATAATTTGTCACCAAACTGACTATTGCTTGGGTTTGCTGTTTTTCTTTATTATGGTGGAGAGTGCTCTTTAGTGCTAACAAAAACCAATGTATATATTTTTCGCTATTTTTTCAAAAGCAAATGAAGCAAGGCTATATAAAGTACGTGGTATAGTGCTGAATAGCACCTCGGCCAAGTGTAACTCAGCTCTCGATATAATCTTTGTTTTAAGAATTCGTATTTTTGATATCTGAATATTTCACTACAGATTATTTATACCTTTTGCAATTAACCATCCTGAAAATTACTGATTTTTTGAGCCACTATTTTATTCAAGTTAAAGTTCCTACATTTTTACCTCACGTCCCTTTTCCATCTATTTACCTCTTATTCTTGATAAATCCGCGGGTTAGATAAATCAGTCACTACAGATTATTTATACCTTTTGCAATTAACCATCCTGAAAATTACTGATTTTTTGAGCCACTATTTTATTCAAGTTAAAGTTCCTACATTTTTACCTCACGTCCCTTTTCCATCTATTTACCTCTTATTCTTGATAAATCCGCGGGTTAGATAAATCAGTCATGGCAGTAACTGAAGCAGTGCCCACACAGAGGTACTACAAACATCAGCCTACACCTTTCCTTAAACAAATACAGAAAGTCCACTTCCATAGGCTGCATTCTGTTTGTGCTGCTGTCACGAGCCGCGTCCGTCTAGGGCTCGTAATCTGTAACAATATCTGGCTACTATGTACATAATATGGGGTGGTGGTCTGCAAGGCACGCATGCAAACCGCACTTATGGCGGTGTGTTTGACTAGAAATAGCAATGGAGGTGGTGGAAGGATCAATAAAAGGCGTAGGCTGGAGCGTGCAGAGCCTCAGGGCTCGAAGACAAACACTTGGCTACAGTCTTTGAAGTGTCCAACCTGGGAATACTCCCTTCAAATGCGAGCCATGGCCGAGGTCACTTCTTGCCTCCTACTGTTATGTCTAACCATACATCGGCTGGTTTTCCACTAACAGACAACCCGCCGCTTTAGGGTTACCGAGCACATTCATCTTTCCTCGTTTTTTGCTCAACCTGGCAAACATATTTTATATAGTAATGCTCCAATGAGAACATATGCATGTGTTTGGGCGTTCATTACATTGCTGCAGATTGTGGAACTGAGTGCAGAAGCATACATTAGGCTTAACACTCACAGATGGTTTGTGAAACCCCTAAAAGTTATGTACCCACTGTCTTCTACAAAGGTTGCACTGTTACTCATATCAAGCTAGCAAATGTGAGCCAAGGGTACACTGCCTGGTGTATTTATTTCAGTGAACTGAGCTATTGGAACATTGACAGCCAGGCCAGTTTCTCACGTTCCACATTGAAATCCACCCTGCCAGACATGCCTCCAACTTCTTTCTTTCTCTGTGACAGAGTCCAAGGCCAAGAAACAAGCCTGGCAGAAAGCAAATGGTACAGAGAAGTGTTCAAAATACATACTGGATTTACTAGGTTTTCATTGGGAGCAAATTAGATTGTGCGTGGACATTTCCCACATTACATTACACGAGGTTGACGTCACTTACTAAAATTTGCCCAGAACATTATGGAAATAGGTACAAGCATCTTGAATCCAGCGCAATTTTTCATGAATAAGAGCTTATTGGTGTGGGCTGTCTCTGAGGTACTTTGGCCATCACCGAATTTGTTCAAGTGCCAAGCATTGTGAAATGTGCCCAAAAATTAACACAATGCCAACACAAACACATACCTCAAGAATGTATATGTTTGACTTCAAAACACTAAATGGGGTACCGTAAAGATGACGCTCTTGAATGAATGATTGATTGACTAATGCATTTGTGAATTAGCACGCAGTTTACAGTGATTTACATACATATATAATAATAGTATTTACTCTACTCTTGCCTGCAGTCAATCTGTGGAAGACCAAAGCGAACAAATTTAGAAGACTATTTGAATTCTGTACCTAAAAATATAGTGGCCAAATCAAAAATACAAAATGGCCCATTTATTCATGTTTAATATACCACTTCATACTCCAAATTGTGACAAATGAGAATTGTGAGGCACAGAGACATAATGTAATGGCTGGGAACATACAGTTCTCGTCATGTTGAGATGAAGCCCTGTGGCCAGCTCCCTGCTGCGTACAGCCATCGTTTGTACGTAGCAGGAGATTGGCTGCCTGCGGGGAGTAGGACACAGGTCCTAGCTGCAAGTTGCAGCTAACCCCAAGCAACGCATGACCAAAGGCTGTGACTGGCGTGGGGTTGGCTGGCCCCGGTGGGGGCTGCTGTCCCAGAAAGTATGACACAGGGCCTGGCTGCAAACAATGCCCTACGTTCAACCCTATGTCGCGCATTACAAAAGTCCATGCGCAGCGTGGGGTGTTGGCTGCCTGTGGGTGGTTTTTTGATTCCAGGTGGGTTAGTCACAGGGCTTGGCCACAGACCAGGCCCTGTGGCCAACTCCTGTAATAAAATATTACTTTATGGAGAAAAAAAAACCTAGAAATTTATTGAAAAAAACAAATGTTAAAGTAACGTTATAGTTAGGTGAATATGTCATTGACAACACTAATGTTTTGAACTAAAAAAAACACAGAAATTCACCAGTTATATTTAGCAGAGCTAATTATAACTTTCGCCTCGCCATGCACTGCTTCTGAGCTCACATATTATATCCCTCATGACATGTTGTATGAAATGACATGTTCCTAAGACGGAAGGTCGATCATTCTACTACGAAGCTGCCAAATGCTGAAACGATACCCCATAAGCTGACTCCTTGCTTTTCAATTAGCCTTCTTGCAGTACAATTGAGACTGCCTGTATTCAATCCTAGCCTCACCACATGCCCACACTCACCTGCTCATTGCCTTAATACCCTTACGGGTGACAAGGAGCCCTCTACAATTGGCGACTGTCATTTGTTTTTGGTTTTTGCTGTAATCCCGTGGGATTTCAGTGGAATCGTTGCAATATCCACAGATTTATTTTTGGGGCTGCAGGGGCCACCTCCGTTTCCATCCACAGGGCCTAGGGGGCCAGGGTATCCCTACCCTGCCCCTTACAATATTATGTGTTTTTTAACTGCAGAACAAGGGACTGAGTCCCAGAGTCCTGTAATGGCTGCCAGCAACATTTTTCTCATGTTGCTGGCAGCCATTTAGAGCATTCGCTTCCACAAGAGTCTGACTCCCCTTGGAGCGAGAGGGCCCAAGGGAAAAAAAAGCATTCTGGGCCAATCCAAATGCTCTAGTTTTGAATTGTGCTTCCTTGAGACGCTCGCTGAAGTCCCTGGGACCCAACCATCCAGCTATACAAATATTTTAAACCTCAATTCTTCAGTATTGGGTCTTTTATAGATTCACATGCTTGAATCATTCCCCATTGTAGAAGTGAGAATCCCACGGTACAATGGCAAAGCAGTATAGTATACTACACATAGCCTGTAAAGGCTATGAAACATTCACTTCAATAACTTATCAACATCATTTGAAAAGGAACCATACTTCAGTTAATCAAGCGACAGCACTCTCTAGAACACTCCCCAAGGAGGGTTCTTCCCTCAGATGTTCTACAGCATGTAGTATGAAGGGATTCTCCTTGAGCTCTGCTTAGTTTATCACCATAAATACCTCCTCTAAAGCTTCTATTCTCATCAAGAAGGACAACTTTACACTTTATCTACCAGCAGCTGACTATTTAAGATGTCAGAATCAGCAAAGAAAGGCCTCTTCAGACCTTGTGGAACTTGTAAAAAGAGATTTCATTCAGAAGACCCACACAAGGAGTGCATTTTCTGCTTAGATCCTTCGCACATGGCAAACGATTGCAAGCTCTGTCACACTTTTCATCTAAGACTCTCTATGATAGCGAGGGAAAGCTTCTCATAATGCTGCAGAATGTAAAAGCTAAAGAGACTGTGGTTTCTGAGGAGGAGGATAGTGAGGATTTCTCTTGCTCTGAAGTGAGGTCACAGAAAAGAGAATGGTCAAGTGGTCATAGGTTGCCAGAGTCACAAAGTAAAGCCTTGAAAAAGACTCATTATGAGTATTCAAGAGAGAGGGCATCCGGATAGCAGTCTCACAGAAAGAAAGAAAAAATCTCCACAGAAACAGTGAGATCTGAACCAACCACTCCTTCCTCCAGTTTAGCTTTACAAAATCCACCTCAGAACCTTCGGCGATACCGTCTAAAATGGCCTTTAAAATGTTGATGACAACATCATCGCAGTTCAAAATTCCGGCACCTAATTCAACAACGATAGCAACATCAACAACCATGTCAACGGTGATGACATCATCAACGACAACAATAATGATGATGATAGCCCCATCGACGTGGACACCATTGGCAGAGAGATTGTCAACGAGGCCATCTCATCACAAGCACCATTGATGGAAGGACCATCGACAAAGACACCATAGTTGACGATGGGACTGCTGACTTTGAAACAATTGACAATGCATTCAATGGCGGAAAAGAGGTCTTCGCCGTTAATAAAGATAACAATGAAGTCATCGACTGTGCCATTGATGAGGGTCAACACATTTTTGAGACTGGAGCACATATCTCGAAGTAAGGTTTTCCCCTCTCCCACCAAGTCACCTGCTTGATGAGGATGATGAAGGCCGATTTGGAGGGGCCCACAGCCCATCACTGCTGAATGTCAAGCACCAAGAGGAAGAGGACGAAGAATATTACGAAGATTATTATTCTTCAAGGCCGCAGAAATATATAATAAAGCCTGCACAATACATAGAACAGTTTCTTCCTTATGGGCACCCTCCACCTTAAAAAGGAATAGTGCAAAATCCATTAGCTTTGGTACAAGAACACCACGGCATGTTGCTAGACTACTATAAAAGATTTACAGAGCCTACCAAGGCAGCAACACCATCGCAGTCCATGCGTCCACCTCAAACCCCCACCCTGAGAACTCTGCGTCCTGCACCTGCAACACCAAGGAGGACTCCAGCTGCCAATGTAGCAGTACCTCTTGATGACGAACCAGCCTCCTCGGTTGAAGACAGAGAGGAAGGGGAAATCCCTGATAACCAAACTACTCTCAATGAATGGGGTAATTATTTGATTTCTGCACTGTCTTCATCTGCACCTCAACTGGTGGATTATCCACCTGATTACATAGGAGATTTTCATAATCTCATGGAAAGAGCTGCGAAGAGGTTTCAGTTGCTTTTAACTATCAAACAATCAGATTATTTTTTATATGATTTTAAAGAGCCTACTAAGTATTCATTTAGAGCGATCACAATAGTGTATTTTATTTGGGAAGAAGAAATACAAACTAATGAAGAATCCTGCAGCAGTCTCCCCAGTTCTGCCAAAAATAGACAAAAAGTACCTGGCACTGAAATGCTCTCCTGCATGCCTGGCTAGTCACCCAAGACCACATTCTGTGGTGACTAAAGTGGTCAGCGCCGGTCCAAGAATCCTTCGACGCCCACCTTCACACCACCAGATAAGGAAGGCAGGCACCTAGATAACATTGGTTAAAGAGTCTCTATGATGTCAGTAACTAGTGTTTGAGCTGCAAATTCGCTAGCCATATTAGGTTGCTATAACAAACTAATGTGTTTGTACATCACAACCGACTTAAACCTTTTGCCTGATAATGTGAATTAAGAAAGGGAAATCCTTCAGGAAGGCGAAAGAACCTTTTCAGTGATCATAAACTGTGCTATGGATGTAGCATTGACAGGATTCAAGCAGTTGTCAGGAGCTCTGTTCTGAAATGACAAGGATGGTTAAAGGCCACGTCGTTCATGCCGGAAACCCAAAGCAAACTCCTAGAAATGCCATATGATGGGGAGGCATTGTTTTCGGAAGCATGTTGATGACGCCATACAGGTGATCACGGCAATACAGATACCCACAATCCTTGGGCAACCTGCTGAAAAGTAAACACCTCTTTGAGGTGCATGAGGAATAGGTTTATTCTCATATAGAGAGGGATATCAGCTGTACAAGTAGCAACAGTATCAGCCCTTTCAATAGTAGTATCGGCCTTCCTATCAAGAACAGCCATTTAGATTACCACTAGCAGCAGCTTATACAAAGCAAACACCAAGGAGGAAACAAAACAAACAAGAAACAGACACTGGTAGAAAGCAGTGACATTCTGTAGGTGCTGGTTATATCCCCTTCAGTCCACCAACCTATTGGAGCAATACATTCTAATGTTCTACACTGATGGCAATAGATGACATCAGACAGATGGGTGCTAGAATTGACCACATACAGTCCTTCTTTAGAACCCAAAGGCCATCAAACACTCCACCAAAAGGAGCACCCACCTAATCTACATCTAAGCCAACAAAATGTTTTCACCATGCTATACATTGGAGCAATAGAAAAAGTACCTCACTGCCAGAAAGGAATGGGTTTCTATTCCTGTTTCCTCTTAATAAAAAAGAAAACAGGGAAATGACAACCCATTATGGACCTGCAGAAGCTAAACAAGTACCTGAGGAAACAATCTTTTCGCATGTTCTTCAAGACATCCTGCATCTCCACAATAACTGTGATTACATTTCAGCCTTAGATCTACAGGATGCTTACTTTCATATAAAACATGACAAATGCCTAAGATTCGGGTTGGCTCGTACTCATTCTCAATTCAAAGTCCTCCCTTTTGGGCTCAAATCAGCCCCTCGCACTTTAACAAAATGTTTAGCCCCAGTGACAGCTCACCTAAGGCAGAAGGGCTTCCTGGTATTCCGATACATCGAAGATGGGACGATAAAGGCATCGACTTGCTCAATAAACATCAAAAGCAACGGCAGCTTGTATGACATTGTTCAAAGACTTAGGTCTTACCATCAATCATCAAAATTCGTAGATAAATCCTTCAACGTGGATAACTTTTATCAGGGTTCCAAGCCAAGCGTAGCTCGATGGATTTCAGCGGTTATCCAGCTCTGTCACTGCAAAGCTGGAAGACCCCTGACAAAGTTGAAGTGCATTCTACCAGGGCAGCTTCCACTATGACCGCTCTGGTTGCTGGTGTGCCTTCAGAAGGCATTTGTCGAGGGGCCACATGGAAGTACAGGCATACATTCAAACAACATTACAGCCCGGAATCCTCAGAGCACAGTGATGTGGCTGTGGGACAAGCAGTGCTACGTAATTTGTTCCAATAAGGTGAGCCTTTTTTCAATTCGATTATATCTTCCGCTATTGTGCCATTATTATAATGATTGTACAATGTTGTTCTCCAGTATTTGTATCTTTCATAGAATCACTTACGACCCACTCTCCTCCCCGTACAGGCTCCTCTTATTGTTATGGGATTACATTTCCGACTAGTGCATGAAAATATGAGGGACAAAGCCTCTGTGGGGAGAGTTCTAGAGGGTACTGTTGCCTGATTGGCTGATCGTTTGGTTCCTTTTTCAATTATGTAGATAAGTTATTGAAGTGAATGTTTTATAGCCTTTACAGGCCATGTGTAGTATACTATACTGTTTTACTATTGCATCGTGGGACTCCCACTTCGAGACCAGGAAATGATTCAAGCAACTGAATCTTTGGAAGATACTAGTACTGGAGAATTACAGTTACAGGTAAGTAACGTATTTTCTTTCTCAAAAACTACTGAACAGATTTGCACCAAATAACAAAAAGCACAATCTGTGAACCAAGATCTAGGTCCCTGCTAAATTTGGTTTTATTTCCTTTCTGCAGTTTTAAAGAAAAAAGCTTATGACAAAAGTCTATAAAAATACATGGGGATTTTGTGTTTTAGGGCCCTCCTTTTTTTCTGGGCCCCCACTTGACGGATCACTCCGAAATTTTCCATGAACAAACTAGACAAAACAGAGCACTTTAAAAAAAAATGTTTTGTGATGGTTAGTCAAACAATGTTAAAGTTATAGGCAAAACAAATGAAAGGCATTTACAATGGAAATGCTGGCTTAACTATAACTACCCAGTAAAAGGCTTTTGTCATTTTACAGCTTGTCATTGATGGCACTGTGCTAATCCTATGCTTAAAGACTTTGCTGTAGAAATGACAAAACACTTTTGGGCAGATTTACAAGAAACTAACGCATCTCTGTATTATAGCAGAGATGAGTCAGTTTACTTGCATCACGCAAACAAAAACCTTTACAATGTGGCGTACCATGACGCAAGGATTGACAGATGCATCATGCATCTGTTGGCACACAGGTCACGCATTGCTGGAGTCGTGTCGCAAGCACAACGCAACTCCAGCAATGCTCAGGAAGGCCTATACCTATTATGCTGCGTCACTCCTTACGCCTGCTTCAAGCAGGCGTAATGTTGTGACGCAGTGGCATCATAGAAGTGGCGCAGTGAAATATTGTAAATTTCACTGTGCCACTTTTACAAGGCTTTCTTGCATCGGAACACCCAGCCTGCATACATTATACCTGACGCAGGTATAATGTGGTGCAGGGCTTTACAACGTGACGAATCTCCCTAGATGCCTCACGTTGTAAATGTGTCACAACGTGGTGAGTAGTAGGTAGGGATACCACTCATCAAGCGCAAAATCCTGGTCCCAAAAGTGACAGATGTGGCCGCAAACTGCTAGTCGCAAAAATGACAGGTCTGCCGCAAAATCCTGGTCCCAAAAGTGACAGGTCTGGCCGCAAACTGCTAGTCGCAAAAATGACAGGTCTGGCGCAAAATCCTGGTCCCAAAAGTGACAGGTCTGGCCACAAACTTCTGGCCGCAATAACTATGGTTTTAAAAGGGGGTGACATGTAGGGCCAGTCCCAAAAGCGACAGGTCTGGTTGCAAAAATAGAGGTATGTGTGTATATGTTTAAAAGTGCGCAGAAAAGTGTGTGCCTTTAGGAGGGAAATGTCTGGGCATGTTTAAAACTGGGGGTTGCAGACAGCTGGTGGTTGAACAGCTGTGGAGCAGTCCTGAGGCCCCAGCCCAAGGCCTGTGAAGGCTTGGGCATGTAGGTGTGAAAGTGGTAAAGGGTAACAGGCCTGATCTGGGGGAGGACGAATGAAAAAACCCAGCCCAGAGCTGCCCCCGACAACCTGAAACAGGGTGGCAGCTGGCAGGATGTAATTCACACATCACAAAGCTCCTGGCCGCAAAAAGTGACATTCCTGGTCCCAAAAGTGACAGGCCTGGTCTAAAAGGGGTGACATGTAGGGCTAGTCCCAAAAGTGACAGGTCTGGCAGGAAAAACTCGGGCCTTTAAAAAAAAAATGACAGGTGTTGGGGGGTTGGGATTGGAGATAGATCCTGATCCCTGGAGCCCTCCGCCCCGGGGAAAGGGCCAAACAGCTTTAACACCTAAGGGTCATTATAAAAGTGTCAAGAAGGTGTAGAGAGTTATGCGATGGCCACCCAAGCAACGGTGTCTAACCCTAATGTACCAGATGTAAAAATAATAAAAGTGTTGTACTGTTTATACTGTACAAGGATAGAAAAGGTTCCCACCCCAAAGACCACCATGACGTTGTTCTAAAGCCCCACAAAAGCCATAAAGGGTTGTGGGGTCTTCAAATTAGCATGCTGGGACAAATATAAAAAGCCCCCTTAAGGATTCCTGCCCCAAACACCCATTCAAAAACTCCGGGGGGAGCGACCTGCCTGGATTATATTGCTGTACCTTAAGGATTCCTTCCCCAGCAGCCATTCAAAAACCCTTGGGGAGTAACTTGTCTGGATTGTTCTGCTGCAGAGAGCCACCCCAGAAACTTAAAGCAAGAATGGACCTGTGCTACTTATCCCGGATTGACGCCGCCTGCTACACTGTAATGGAGGTAAATAAGGGATGACGCCATGCTGCATCTTTATGGGTTATTTAAAGTATTAGGGACACTGCATATTAGTGAGCCTAGACGCATTTTAAATGGTGCTCAGTGCATATGTAGTATTGTACCCTTGGTGTTTTAATTAAGCTTTAAGGCATTATGATCTGCTGGTTACTGTGAATAATGTTGGCATTGAAGTTTTTAAAAGGCGTAAAATACAATGTAGATGTATTTAAAGTGTATAATGGAGGGCATGGTTGTGGCACAGGGGGTGTAGTCTTAAGATTATAAAAAAAAAAAATTATAGAAACATTTTACCATGCAGCTGTACATTTGATGTCAAGAATGTTAGAGGTTTTAGAGTAACTTTGTATGTATTTTAATACTTTTATACTTGCCTTTGTAATGAACCTGCTGCTTTTATGACTTCATGAATTTTGAATTCGAATAAAGTATATTTACTATAGAGGTTATGAGGCACTTGTATTGCACGGTTACCAGAGGTCCTTTAAATAAAATACAATGTTTACAAATTCAAAATAAATAATACAATTTGGTACTCACCACCCTGTTTATCCTGCCGGTGAACTGCCTCAGAAGTCATAGTCTTCAGATGAAAAAAACTGCTACAAGTCCATGGGGGCTCAGGAGTCCGTGATGGCATGGGGCTCGATGTCCTTTTTTAAATTGTAAAGCCCCAGAGCCCACTTGCTGCAGGCGCTGTTCTGGGGCTCAGGAGGCTGTTCTGGGCCTGGGGGCATGAGGGCTCCGTTTTCTTTTAAAAATAACCCCCCCGAGCCCGCTTGCGGATGGCGCTGCTCGGGTGTCTGGGGCTGGTTCCCTGATGTCCACGGGGCTCTGTGGCCCGATTGCAGCGTTGTTTTTATTTTAAAAAGCAGTCCCCGAGCCCGCTTGCGGATGGCGCTGCTTGGGGGCCTTGTGGCTGGCTCCAGGGTCCGTGGGGCTCGGAGGGTGATTGCCGCGCAGTTTTTTTTTTTTTAAAGCAGCCCCCGAGCCCGCTTGCTGGTGGCGCTGCTCGGGGGCCTTGTGGCTGGGCTCCAGGGTCCGTGTGGTCCTGCGGCCGGCTGCGGCGCTTTTTTAAAATGCAAAAATACCCCCGAGCCCGCTTGATGGTGGCGCTGCTCGGGGGTCTTGTGGTAGGGCTCCAGGGTCCGTGTGGCCCTGCGGCCGATTGCCGCGCTTTAAAAAAAAAATTAAAAAATGCCCCCGAGCCCGCTTGCTGGTAGCGCTGCTCGGGGGTCTTGGTGCTGGGCTCCAGGGTCCGTGTGGCCTTGCGGCCCGACTGCCGTGTTTAAAAAAAATAAATAAATAACCCCCGAGCCCGCTTGCTGGTGGAGCTGCTCGGGGGTCTTGTGGCAGGGCTCCAGGGTCCGTGTGGCCTTGCGGCCGATTGCCGCGCTTTTGTTTTTTTCCAAAAAATGCCCCCGAACCTGCTTGCTGGTGGCGCTGCTCGGGGGTCTTGGTGCTGTCTCCATGGGTCCGTGTGGCCATGCGGCCGGCTGCCGTGCTTTTTTATCCCAAAAAAATGCCCCCAAGCCCGCTTGCTGGTGGCGCTGCTCGGGGGTCTTGGTGATGGCTCCAGGAGTCCGCGGGCCTCAGGGACCCGGCTGCAGCGTTTTTTGTTGAAAAAAATCCCCCCGAGCCCGCTTGCTGATGGCGCTGCTCGGGGGTGTTGGTGATGGCTCCGGATCGTAGGCATGGCTTCCTGCTTCTCCTCCGGGTCTGATGTGCAAGGCCCGCCCCTTCAGTGATGTCACCAGCGAGTCACTGAAGGGGCGGGCCTTGCACATCAGAGGTGTGTGTGTGTGTGTGTGCGTGCGCGTGCGTGCCTGTGTGTGTGTGTGTGCGTGTGTGCGTGCGCGTGTGTGTTACCCCAAGGTGTCAGAGCGCTTCACAATAGGAGCAGTAATGATACATGAGGAGAAAATTTACAAGTGGGCATGTTACAAAAGCAAACGTTACGTTACATGCGGCAATTGTGCAAGTATCAAGAGCAAACAAAATACAAAAGGTCGCAAATAATACGTTACAAAAGGAAAAAGTGACGTGTGCCGGTTGCAAAAGCATACAAAGTACACGTAGAGGTAAAAATTGCAATAAATGGCACACTCAAGACACTAAAACAAACATTACATTACATGCGGCAATAGTGACAATTGTGCAAGTATCAAGAGCAAACAAAATACAAGAGGTAGCAAACGATACGTTACAAAAGGATAAAGTGACGTGTGCAGGTTACAAAAGCATACAAAGTACACGTAGATGTAAAAAATTGCAATAAATGGCACACTCAAAACACTAAAACAAACGTTACGTTACATGCAGCAGTGGTGGCCATTGTATGCTAAGGTTTGCCCCAATGCCGGCGCTATTAAAGTACAGGCTTCTGCGCTACACAGGCAGCCATTTTCTGAAAATGTGTTTTAGAGCACCACATGTAGCGCTTTTTTATAGTTTTATAAATGTGGCCTGTGGCATCCTCCTAACAGCTTTTTTAAATGCCTACATGAATTGTTTGAAATTGTAATACATTGTTTAAGAAAGGGCGTGTTTTAAAACAGTTGTTTTTTATTTAATCCAGATGCAAGACCCTGCAAAAACAGACGTTATCTATGTACCCCAGGCGCTGGACACCCCTGAAATAACTATCAATGCCGGAGAATTGACGGACCCGCAGACAGGTATATATATTTAGAGTTGTGTAGTTCGACGTAGTTTTGTACACAAATCTCTCAGAAGTTCTGTTTTTTCTAATGGGGTTCTCATGTATGTATGATTTTACAGCTTATGATCCAGACCTACAACAAGTTCTTGAATATCTTATGGTGTACTTCGATGCTCAAGGAGCTATGAGCAATGTGCAAAACACTACCGTTCCTACATGTAAATAAAAAAAAGCCCGCCGTTATTTAAACTGTCTAAGACGCTGGGAGCTGGGGTAGGCAAAAGGCCTGACCAAGGGGTGTATAGGGTACCTCCGCAGAAAGATGTCTAAGGCCGGGTATTATTTTTTCTTTACAGCGGCCCCAGTGTTATGCACGGACGGCGCCGAGGTACAAGAGACTGCCCAACGTTCAAAAGAAAGACCTTTGAAGAGTAAAGCTTTAACGTGTAAAGGGGGACCTGCGCCAAAGAAAGGAGCTGCAAAAAGACCTCTAGCAGGTGTGTTTTTTACAAAAGGGTGTGAGAAGTACTAGCGGTGTTACAGACTCTCAGCCAGAGGGTCCAGCGGCTTGTAGCAACGCCTGTATAAAAAGATGGCTGTGTAGAAAATTAGGATGGTGGTGATTTTACATGGTGCTTTATGTTTTCTCTAATATATATATTTTTCTCTTTATATTCTAGAAGCGTCTCAGAAACATGCTGAAGAGAGGTCGGCCCAGCCCTTAAGGGACATAACAGCAACCGGCCAGAACAACAGATTCGTCGCAAAAGGCGTGAGTAGGCGTGTACGCCAGGAGAAACTCTCTACATACTACACCCCTTCCAACACGATGAACAATCCTATAGAAAAATCTCTTATGCCCGGGGCGGGGTCAGCACTGTAGGCGTATTTACAAATCCAGATAACATAGGGCAGGGTTTGTGTAAAAACGGTACAGCTGGTCTGAGCCCTCTCAGGGTATCATAAGGGAAAGGTGTCTCAAGCATGGCACCCCTTAAGAAGAAACATCGGGACTCAGAGAACCGCCCCTACCCTTTAAAACATGAGAAGGCCACTCTTGTATTCACAGAGCCCCAAACCGAACCCTTAAACCTCAAGAAGAAAAAGGAGCAGGTGCCCCCAGAGGTCCAGGCAAGGCCCTCAAGCCGTGAGAAGAACCCGAGAAGTCTTGAGCAACAATCAAAACCCTTAGACCTATCCGTAAAAAGAGTTGCTAAACCCCTGAATGATGTCTATACCCCCCTGATCTCCAAGGAGGTGGTAGTTGTACAGCCGGTTGTAGAAGAGCTGGCGCCGCCACAGACCCCTAAAACAGCGCGCCTCTCAAGAAAATATCTTAAGCTGAAGCCTGGGGTCCCGAAGCTACAGATAGCGCCGCACCTGAACAACCCTATTACACCTCAGGATCCAGTCTGTGTCCTGAAACCCCAGACAGTTTCAAATAAACTAACGGTTCGTGTAGAGGTGCACACCCCGGCTCAGACCCCAAAGCAGACTATAAGCGTTCAGGACCAGCCTAGGGTCTCCAAATGTGATAATACGCAATTAGGAGGGCTTTATAACGGGAGCACCGACGTTCTCAAGGCTTTGGGTGGCCTGGTAGACAGCGTAGTTAGAACCACAGAAGCGGGGCACAAGGAGGCTTCGAACAACGGGGGGTTACAGAGCCCTGGGAACCATGCACCACACCATAACACAGACACTTCTGCTAGCCCCCCTGATTACTACGACGACAGCCCCACACAATCCTCATACCCTGTGTCCCCTATTACCCCACCGGGAGCATATGACCCTACCAGCCCCGCGTCTAGCGTAAGCCCCACACTGCCCATAGCAATATGTGGGGATAACAATACCGCCTTGGACCAGTGGTCATTGCCGCTTATTGCACACCCCTGGGGTATTTATCCGCTCATGGACACACCAGTGCGTTTGCAATGGGTGCTTATTTCTAAAACACTACCGGCACAGGCTTTACAGAAAGGGGCTAAGGCGGTTAGCCATAAAGAGGGGCATGCGGTGTTACAGCTATTTATAAGACCGCGCAAGGTGGCCCCAACTAAGACACAAGACGGTTCTATAAACACACATGCGGTCTTGGGGGCGCATGTAAAAGAGATGCAGATGGCGGTTAGAAAACTAAAACGCCAGGCAAACGCCGCTAAATTAAAATTGGGGCTGGGGATTACCAGTAACATATTCAAGAGGGCGGCCCAACAGAAGGTCGTGCAAAGGGTTGATATGTGTAAAAAAGTGATCATCCAGACGTGTCAGGTGGCTGTGGCAGACATATGTGGTATAAGGGCGTGACTATGGAGTCCCGTGGTCTGTGGTGCTCATAAGAGGACCCCGAAATCAAAGTATAACCGTAAGGTGCAGAGGTTACTGACAAAGTCCTTACGCTTCATACAACTGTTGAAGCCGCGGCCACCTGTTTCCCTAGACCCCCTCAAACAAGACACCCCTGTTTCCCTAGAACCCTTCAAACAAGGTACCATAGTTTCAAGACCAATGCCTGAAACACAGCCTGAAATACTTAACTCAGCACCACACAACCTCCAATACATAGGGGCAGGAAATAACATCCCGAGGGGCGGCCATTTGAAGGGGGTAGGGGGTGGAGCGTTAAAACTCCAAACCTCTGAACATTCAGAAGAACCCCGGGGTGGATCTGTAGCGGAGGCCTCCCTGAACAAGCCACAAACCAACCTGTTCAGATAGGCTGGGGCCTGGATCCTAGAAAAGCCTGGGCCCGTAAAAAAAAACAAAAGTGGGTAATAGTGCAAAGCAGCGTAGGCTTTTAATACGTAAGCTGACCGAGGTTAGAATATGCGCTACCCGGAGGTTTACAAGGACCCCCGTGACAAGTCACGACCTGAACCCCCAAAATGACACACCAGAGAACAACGGCGTAAGTCACACTCCTGATGATGAGGGTTCAGAGCCCTTGTTTTTAGAGAGTGTTAGAAGTTACAGGCGCCCTGTAGAGAGGTTTAACGCCTTAGAACACTATGAGGAGTTTAGATTTGTTAACCTACACCAAATAACATCATCCGATCATGGGGTTCTAGCTATACATCAGGCTGTGCAGGAGCTCATAGAAAGGTTGTTACACAATGTGGGTCCTAATGACTTTTTCCAACTCTGCTTCCAGGGGCAGGGTTTTGACAAGCCTTTGTTCACCAGGAGGAAGGCCCGAGATGTGTTTGACGCTGTGCAATTTTTAGACAACCTCTCCTGGCTTTTACAGAGTAAGGCTGAACTAGTCGCCTATGGCACTTTAAGAGTCATAGCCCTCATTGTACGGGGGCGTGAGGGGGGTGTTTCCAGACCTTTAAAGAGCATACTATACAGTCAGATAATTGGTAAGAAACAACGGTGGCTGCTCAACTTTAACAGCGACGCAGCCAATACCTGTCTGGCGGCCAGCATCGAGGGGCTGTTGATGGATCGCAAGACCCCTGACGCTGTCATCATGTCTAGAGCGGCTGAAGCCCATGAGGTTCTTGAAATACTTCCTGACCGCATGGTCGGCTTTGGTGACATAGGTCTTTTTGAGAACTATTTCGCAGTGACGGTGAAAGTTCTTTATCACAACTGCTTCTGGCAGTGCTTTACAACCGAGGAACGTGTGAGAAACAAGACCATATATGACCTACACAATGAAAATCATTTTTACGGAATCTTGAACCTTAAAGGTTTTCTGGGGGTTAAGTATGTGTGTGCCCATTGTGACCATATATACAACAATAGAACATATCACCAGTGTGAAATGCATTGTAAGATGTGTCAGAGGGACGGGTGCATAGAAGACACCACCCTGAAGGTAAGGTGTGGCACGTGTAGGATGTTTTGTCGCTCGCAAGATTGCTTGAGCATACACAAGAAATCTTTTAACTGCATCCCTAAAACGGATTGCCGCGAGTGTGGGCGGTATGTGGCCACGGATCACAAGTGCAAATGCATGATATGCCCCCGTTGCCATGTGTCTTTCACGGCCGACACCAACCATCAGTGTTATATGGTTAAAGGGCTCCCCCAAACCAAGACCGAAGACTATATAGTATTTGATATAGAGTGCATACAAGAGACGGGGGTACACCAGCCTAACTATATTTACGCACACCACCTAACTTCCGACGCTAGCTGGGAGTTTGAAGGGCGAACGTGCTTTGGTGATTTCCCCAGCACTTTCATTCAAACCAAATTCCAAGGGTATACCATGCTAGCCCACAATTCGAAAGCCTACGACTCCCTCTTTATTCTGCAAAACATGATTCGTGAAAAGATCCAAGTTGAACTCATAACCCAGGGTTCTAAACTGATACTGATGACGGTATGCCCTTTACAAATACGGTTCATAGACACCCTGAATTTCCTACCCATGAAATTGAGCAAGCTGCCAAAGGCCTTTGGGTTCCCAGGATGTAAAGGTTATTTTCCACACTTTTTTAACACCTGGGCTAACCAGAATTATGTGGGGCCCATGCCACCTCCTGCCAGCTACGGGGTTGAATACACGATGCATGATGAGAAAGAGAGCTTTCTACAATGGTACGCCTAAAACCGTGAAAAGGAGTTTCAGTTTCAAACAGAGTTGAAAGCTTATTGTCAGGCTGATGTAATGATCCTGCGGCAAGCTTGTAACCTCTTCAGAGATGCAGTGGTGTCTATGACTAAAAAAGGCAAGGTCTTGAAACCTAAGACAACGACTAAGAAAGTCAAGGCCTTGAAATCCAAGGACCTAACTAAAAAGGGTCTGGCCGTGAAATCCCAAACCCCTAAAATGCTAGAAGCGGCCGAATACATAGACCCGTTTCAAAACGTCACTCTGGCCTCCATGTGTATGTTCATCTACAAGCACATGTTTTTGAGGCCCGAAACTATCGCTCTAGTACCGCCAGACCTCTATAACGGTAAACAGAAACGTTATTCAACCCCCACTATCCAATGACTCATGCACGTCTCTGAGAAGGAAGACATACAAATTCAGCATGCCTTACAGGGTGGTGAATACCGCCTGGGTCCCTATCACCTGGACGGGTACTCTGTAATTAAGGGCGTGCCGACGGCCTTTGAATTCAACAGCTGTTTTTACCACGGCTGCCCCAAGTGTTACAAACCCCACGAGTATAACAAAATGCTGGGTGCCACATTTGAACACTTATACAGACGTACTCTGACAAAAGCCCGGTATGTTGAAAAGCGGGGCTTTGCTATGAGAGTTCTTTGGGAGCACGAGTGGCTAGAAATGTTAAAAACAGACACTGACCTCTACTCTTTTCTTAAGACTTGTGATTTACCCAAACCTCTGGAGCCCCGCGATGCCTTATTCGGGGGTCGTACAAATGCCATACAGCTGTACAAGGCCGCTGGTGAGGGTGAGAAAATACACTACTATGATTTCACCAGTCTGTACCCTTTTGTGAATAAAATGAAGTTGTACTCCATGGGGCACCCCACAATCATCTATAGAGATTTTAAGCCCCTAACCGAATACTTTGGGCTGGTCAAATGCTAATCTATCCTCTTAAGCCGTTTTACTTTCCAGTGTTACCATGCAGAGTCGATGGTAAGCTGCTGTTCCCCCTCTGTCGAACATGTGCGATGTTTAAAGAGGTTGACGTTTGCAGCCACACCTAAGAACAAAGGATGCTCACAGGGACTTGGTGTAGCATCGAGGTACAGGCTGCCTTAGAGAAAGGGTACAGGCTCGGCAGAGTACACGAAGTGTGGCATTTTAAGAACACTACAACACAACTCTTTGGACCCTACATTAATTTGTTTCTCAGAGACAAACAGGAGGCCTCAGGATATCCAGAATGGTGTACTAGTCAGGATGCAAAATAGAAATAAATCGCTGACTACTACGCTCACGAGGGTATCCGTTTACGCCCCCATCTGATAGAGGTCAACCCTGCACGCCGTCAGTTAGCCAAACTCTGTCTCAACTCCTTGTGGGGAAAATTTGCACAGCGCACGAACCTGTCAAATACTTCCTTAATAACAGATCCTGATGAACTGTTCAAGTACCTGTTTGCTCCATGCTACGAACTGTCCAGCTGTGAGTTTATCGATGACGATACCGCTGCTTTGTGTTGGAAATACACCCAAGAGTACCCCACAACGAGTAACAACATAAACATTTTCATAGCCTGCTTCACGACAGCCCACGCACGTCTAGAGCTTTACGGGGTTATGGATAAGCTCCAGGATCGCTGCTTGTATCATGATACAGAGGTGCCGATTAGGATCCTGGAAAAAATTTCCCCAACCCAATTGAATCTGGACTTTTTTCCGTACAAATGGTAAAAGCGCCGTACAAACTGCCAAGTACGATTCGTATGGGAAAAAGTCCATACTAATCGCATTGGGAAAATTCCCCCACACGTCCTCGGGTCGGGAAAAGTCTCCGACACGTCCCCGGACATTTTTACGTACAAATGGGAAAACTGAAGTCCCAATGCGCAATTACGATCCGTCCCATCCGTTCGATTGTACAACTGCATGGAAAAAAGACCGTCCGGAGCGAACTCCCATAGCAACCATGGAGATGTCTAAACAAGTGCCCGGTACGCGCCGTACCCCCCCCCAGCCCCCCGTATGTATGGACCGTACTCCCCAGCCCCCCGTATGTACGGGGCGTACCCCTGTACCCCCCAGCCCCCCGTATGTACGGAGCGTACCCCCACCCCCGTATGTACGGTGCGGACCCCCATACGGGGGGCTGGGGGGTACGCTCCGTACATACGGGGGGCTGGGGGGTACAGGGGTACGCCCCATACATACGGGGGGCTGGGTGTACGCTCTGTACATACGGGGGGCTGGGGGGTACAGGGGTACGCCCCGTACATACAGGGGGCTGGGGGGTACGCTCCGTACATACGAGGGGCTGGGGGGTACAGGGGTACACCCCGTACATACGGGGGGCTGGGGGGTACGCTCCGTACATACGGGGGGCTGGGGGGTACAGGGGTACGCCCCGTACATACGGGGGGCTGGGGGGTACAGGGGTACGCCCCGTACATACGGGCGGCTGGGGGGTATGCTCCGTACATACGGGGGGCTGGGGGGTACAGGGGTACGCCCCGTACATATGGGGGGCTGGGGGGGTACGGCGCGTACTGGGCACCCTAATCAGCTCGCATCGACGCGTACTTAGCTTTTCCGGCACTTTTTGGGTGCTGTAAAAATATTCCCATCCGGACTGCAGTCGGTGCGAATCGTAATTGCTGGTACGTAAAAACATGCCTAACTCCGTCCGGACGTCACGTCCGCGGTGTCCCGGATCACATTTGTATGTATTTTTATGTCGGTTGGTCTTTTTTCCGAATCGTACGGAAATGGTGTTTCCGTACGAATCGTAATTGCATGTTTGTAAAGTTTTACAACCCGGTACGAGTCGGACGGAGAAAACGCTCCGACCCACGGTTTGTACCGGGTTTTTCCAGGATCGTAATCGGCCCCAGACTCTGTGATTTTTCTGAGAAAACCGGGGGATGAAGACCCTCCTCTAGGGGATTATCTGGGTAATCTGACCAGCGAGCTAGATAAGGATGAGTATATATTAGAATATACGTCCTCAGGACCTAAGACATAATGTTACCGTACAAACAAGAACAAAGTGTGTATGAAGGTCAAAGGGATAACATTAAATGTCAGCAACACCCTAAAAATCTTTTTTGATAGTTTGAAGAATCTGTTGCATGAATACGCTACCGCAGCCGATTCTGAGAATGCTAAAACCATAGTCGTGAACCAGCCCTGCATAGTCAGATCCAAAAAGAAGTGGGAAATTACAACCCAGCCCCTACATAAAACATTGCGAGTTGTTTTTGATAAAAGGGTCCTGACTACTGACTATAAAACACTATCTTATGGTTATTAGGCCCATTGGAGAGCCAGCCTCCATATCATGGACACCAGGTTGCAACATCCGTTCTCCTGCGTGCTAGCAGGGCCCTCAAACTGCGGTAAAAGCTACTTTATAAAAAAGCTCCTAGAAAATGCCGGCTCTGTTTTATCCCACACCCCTAACAACATTGTGTGGCTTTATTCATGCTGGCAGCCTCTTTATACAGACTTGGCTCGGAGGTTCCCCCATATCAAATTTATAGAGGGTATACCGGATAACCTCTACGATGATGAGCTACTGCCCCCGACCCTTGTAAATATGATAATTGTCGATGACCTTATGCGTGAAGGTGGTGATCACCCGGAGTTAGAGAGAGCTTTTACTCAATATTCACATCATCGCAATCTAAGCATCTGCTACATTGTGCAGAACTTGTTTTACAAGGGTAAGAACAGTCGGTCTATAGCTCTCAACGCTTCATACCTTGTTTTATTTAAAACCCCCCGTGACAAACAACAAATATCCGTCATAGCTAAACAGATGTACCCCGGCAACACACACATCTTCATGGAGGCCTTTAACGACGCTACATCAAAACCCCACGGGTACCTATTGGTAGACTTAAAAAATGAAACTCTAGAAGACTATAGACTGAGGGCTGATATTTTTCCCCCCGACCTACCGGTAGTTTACACCCCAATGCCCAAGACCCGGACCTATAAAAAGCAGCGCTGATGCCTTTTAGAGCCATTTACAGACCCCACCCTTATAGCACACAGTGTTGACCATGTCTGCCCACCTACGCCGCAATTTAGCTCTCCTGAAAATGCTTGCGACAGCCAGCCCCCAACACTGAAAGGCCATCCTGGGCTTCTGACGATTTAGTGTCTGCCATTTCAGAAATAGCCCTAAACACCCTAAAAGGCAACGTCCCTATATCAAAGCGTCAGTTACAGTTGTTGAAGAAGAAGAGGGGGCTTATCAGGAAGCTCAGTAATAAAAGGGCCTCGCTCATCACCAAGAAGAAACTGGTGAAACAGTCTGGGGGTTTTATAGGTAACTTGCTGGGCATAGCTATACATATAATTACAAGCCTCCTCTCGGGCCTGTGATGGAGCATGCCACAAAAATGTATCTGGTGCCTAGACAGCAAATGGAGCATATGGGGTCTTCCTCGGACAACGCCTGGGATATCCGTAGAAATGAGACTGTACGCCTGGATACTGAAATTCAAGAAATTTTGAGCAGGACCGATCTAAATCCATACGACAAAGCTAATCTTTACACCGCCACTCTCAGAAAATTCTTAAATTACTACACCCAGTGGAATTCCGAGAAAAACAAGCTGATTCTATATACCCCAGACTCTGAACAACCAACAGCTCCAGCCAACGCCCCGCAGCCCCTGCAGCCTCCTCCAGATCTTGCAGCCGCCTTAGATACCTTTGTTGTCGATCTCTTAAAAAATATAAGCCAGAGGCACAGAAGGGCGGCGCAGATGATAATGAGTAAACTCGCAGCTTCTAAAGACCTAACCTCTTGGAATGAGCGAGGTGAATTTCTCTACAAGGGAAAACCGGTTGCAGGGTCGCACATGTACGATCTAGTCAAAGGTCTCACGCACCCCAAAATCCTAACGCCTCAAAATGCGCCTCGTGGTTGGGATCAGTTTCTGCAAGCCGCTGCTGAACTCAATATACCCTCCATGCTCGTTGGGAATAATGAACACCGTCGCCTGCTAGAAAATTTGAAGGACCCCCTACTACCATCGCCTATAGGTTCTGACGTTCGAAGGCTATCCCCTAAATGGTCGACCCCTGCACCTGCGGTGCCACTTCGCAAAAAGACAGTGCCCAAACCCCTCACGTGGATTACGCCTTGATGGTTCTACAGACTTTTTGAATAATTGTGTGTATTATGTATATAAACTTGTCTGGGTTTTTTTCTTCATAGGTTTCTTCAATAAAGTTTGTGAAACTAATGACCCACCTACCAACCTGTTTGTAATAAACACATGTTATAACTTTTTAATCCGTCTCGGTCGTCTTTTAAAACATTTAAGGTGTATGTATATTAAAATACGGAGTCTGAATACATGTTTTTTTTAAAAAAAATTAATGTCTTTATTTTACACGTTCAACATTAAGCACACACCTGTTATAAACCCTTACAGTTTTGACAAGCTGCATATTCGGTTTTCACAGGTCTGACCGACGCCCTTGTGTTTTCTTTTACATATTTCACAACTATACTGTCATTGTTAACAAGATCCCTTGAATATAGATTTAAGAAATTTCTAAACGAAACACCCTCTGACATTTTACTGATAAAATAAATACAGTGTTCTCCACATGTGATGGCCATGGAATCCTGCACCCTCAGCTTGTTATACTCCACCACAGCTGCAGCTTTTTTCACAAACTTGAATATTGGCTGTGTATAGATACTGTGTTAAGGGAACTCTGCTGTACTGTCAAACACTGTAACCTTGTCCCTAGCTATAAACAAGGCGGCCCAATGTGTCCCACCCTTGTCATGAGGGTCTGTGTTAAAGACTAGGGTGCTCGGTCTTTCTGACCCTATTTCGGTTGGTAACCCATCGCTAGGGAAACCCCCTAAAAAGTATTTCCTAGCGTATTTATGCCTGTTTAAGAAGTCACGTATCTGCACAGTGTCCATTTCACAAATGTTTTAAAGATAGTCGAACAAAATCTGTCTGGCGTGGTTGATCTGAATGATGCAGTTGAATACCGAGAATACGACCATGTTCACATTTGTCCTCAGCGGCTCGGCGAACCGTATTTCAGCTTTTAGATTCCCGTTTTTTACCAGGTTGTAGTGATCGCCATCTTCCATGTCGGGTGTTAGGTCGAATGCGAACAGCGTGTATCCGCTCCCATCGCCTTCTCATGACACGGCCACACCACAGTCCCTTTGATGCTTCCCAGTTAATCGAAACCAACCCTTGATATTCCCTGACGTAGTTGGAGGCTGTAAAACTGGGGGTGTAGGGTTTTGCAGGAATCACATTGCCCTCGTGGACCAATGCCGCGTAGTTGATACTGTAGTGTTTAAAATTGAAGGGGTTTGAGGCATAGGTGCCGCTAAAAGCTGTATTGTCCACAAAGCCTATGATGATGAGTTTGGGTAGCTGCCCCAGAAATAAATTCTGCTGCTGTGTTAAGCGGGTTCCTGCCGGTATACTGAATACCTTCAGAGATACTCTTTCCACAGCGTACTTGGCGTTGGATATTTGTAAAGCTTCGGCGTGCGCTAACCTGACGCTCGGGGACACTTTCACTCGCTTTACAAACAGGCTCGCGGCCAGGATGCTCAGCTTGTAGTGTTCCGCATCCCCACTGATGAGGCAAAATGAGTCCTTGTTGCGATTGAGCTTGAGCTTAAGATCAATTCCGTTGATGAGCAGTTTATCTTGGAAGAAGAGGTCTGAATGTATGTGACCCAGGAGGTCAAAAGGTACGACTACCTGATGCCTGCCCCGCTCTTTTTATAAAACCCTTATTGGCTCCATCCAGAGCTGTGATTTCAAACTGACCGTATGTATCCCTGTGAAACAGACCCGCTGAAAGTTGCGTGTCAAGGGCGTCGCTACTGTAATTTAGAATGCTTTCGATGTAGGCTCTGTAGGCGTACATGTTATCGTTCTGGGTGATGAGTCGATCACCCAAGGTGATGTCCACTTGATTAAACAGGGTAGCTAGCGGGTAAGCGATCGTTGCCACTTTAGCGTCGTCGTCAATGTCGGTCCCATCGGCTTTTACGATTTTACACATTAGATGTAGCAGCGTGTTGTTGAGATCCAAATACAAATCCGTGAACCCTGACACAAAAAACTCTATGGGGGCCAACGGCGTCAATGCTGCTAAAGGTGATAACTCCATGAAGAAGCTGTTTTCGATGCTTGTCTGCGTGGGTTTTAGAGTAAACAAGTCTAACTCTGATTTGGCGCACTCTCCTGATCCACAATGTACGAAGGCCATAGTGCTGTTTACAAGGCTTTAAAAAATATTTACTTTAGAGCCGTTTCGCTTCTTGGCAGCTCTCTTCCTTCTTGGCGCTCTTCTTTTCTGAGTGCGTTTTGAAGAGCTCCTCCTTTTTGTATAGGGGACCGGAGGGCCCATGCGTCTGGAAACCCCACGTTTCCTTTTGACACTCGCGCGTGGCTTATATCTCAGCCCAGCTCCTTCTTGCGGCTGTTTGTTCATGCACTCTGCAACCGCCGATGTAACAGACCCCACCATATCCTGAGCAATGCTCGTGGCGGCCGTCTTAACAAGAGGTTTTGCAATTTGATAGCCTCCTCTCAGGAAAGGCATAGCTCTTCTAAACAGACTCCTAAAGAATCCTCCTAAGCCAGCCCCGTACATAACAGGTGAACCTTGAAAGTACGGGGGTCCTCCATAACCGTCTTGACTTCTGTAATAGTCCGTGTACATGGACGGGTCCCCGTATGTTTTCATAACCACCATTCCTGGTGCTTAATATCCCCTGTCGTGTCTAGGCCTTAAATGAAGCTTAACAATAACTTTCCCGTATTTAAAGGCCACCGGCTCAGACTGATCATCGTAGATCATAATTGAAATAGTGTCAAAATGGTTTTTAGAAACAGCGACGTAGTCAGGTTTGTTAAATTGTATGTTGACCATCGTATTATTATCACCCTGTACATGAACCCATCTTAACAGCGGCGAGTAACTATCCCCGATCCTCTGAGCCTCTACAATATCACCATACACATAGAGCGTGTAGAACCCCCCATTAATATCGGGACACGTGTGATCTTGTTCCACCGGACTTTTCACATGTTGTACTGTACCTAAAACCCTTCTTAATTTACCGGAGCAGTTAAACAGGGTGTTGCGATTTATGGATTTAAGAAACACCTTCCTTCTAACGTTATCTAGCACCAGATGAATATTCGGATGTGGTTCTATGGCAGCTATGGATTTGTTGATGGCTTCGACAACGCTTGAAACGCTTGGGTAGTAGCCGTGAGGGAAGGATACGTGTATGCCCTTGGGGTCCTGTTCACGCTTGATGTGAAACTTGGTTTCGGCCGCTGTAAATGTATTCCATGTTCTAGGGTACTGGATTTCTGTTAGGGCAAGCTCCCAGTCCCCTTTCAAGTCCACAGGCTTAGCCAATTTGACGGTGTAATTAGAAATCTGATTGTTGGGGAACATGCCCTAAGAAGCGTTGGATGGTAAGGTTATATAAAAGGGCTTTGTCTCCATCGTATCAGCTGCTTTGAGCTCACACACCCTTCAGGGATCTGGCCAACACCCAACTGTTACATTTCTCAGACCATCCCCGCCATTTGACATATGCCTGGCTCTTAGCACCGCTACCTTTCCTTTTTAGAACCTTTTCAACCCTGTACACACGGTTCGGATCATCATGCCCCTTTTGTAACTCTTCCTTGTAAAAACCCCCAGACACCGTTTCCCCATCATAGTCCTTTAACCTGTAAATATACAGCCCTTCCTTAAGCTCCACACTTTCCACTATAAATATTTCATCGCTAAAAGTCTGTTGGTAACCCTTCGTGAAGACCCCTTTCAATTTTGAAATCCTTACGTGATCACCTTTTTTAAAAAGAGGCTTCTTCACCTTTGTATCGAAATTACGACCATACACATTTCTCCAAACAGTTAACGAATCACTAGGTGTTACATCTTTGGGGGCCCTTTTGATGGTCCTATGATAACTGGCATTATATACAGCTAAAAAAGCCTGCAGAACATCCACATATCTGTAGGTGTTGTGGGCCGTAAAATACCTCCACATCTTAGACTTTAAAGTTCTGTTAAACCGTTCTACAACAGCTGTTTTACCTCCGTGTGTGTTACAAAATGTTGAACATTGTGCTGTTTTAATAATTTCTGAAATGCCTTGTTTAAGAATTATTTTCCAGCGTCTGTTTGTAGTTTTTGAGGCATACGCCCCTTATCGAAGATGGCTTTAAAAGCGGTTGTGACGCTAGCCCCACTTTTATCACGCAGCGCCTCTGCGTAGGCGTACTTGGACAACACATCTATGACGGTTAATATATAACAAGAGCCGTTGTTATGTTTTGCTATATCTTGAAGACTTATTATGTCCGCTTGCCATTGATAATCTATTTGCGCATTAACGATTGTCAGGCGTCTCTTAAAATGTCTTCTGGCCGGTTTATGGAGTGAATACGCCTCCTCGCCTGATAACCACGTCTTCACAACTTCTCTGCTTACCGACTCCTTTTCATCCACAGCCCTTCTATATAGAGCTTCGGCGCTCCCCAAGCTGCCAACTCCCTAAGTATCATAATAAAGTTTTCTTAACAGGCCCCCCTGCATGTTATCAGCCGTTACACACCATGCAATGAATGACGCTTGTGTTGTGTAAGAACATTTTATTAAAAAAATAAAGAATATTAGCAAAATCATAGACAATGGTTTCATATCTTTTCACATTCTGCATAGTAAGTACGGCTTAACAAAGAGCCACCCTTTTGGTTTAACACTCTACTAGTTTGTTCTAAATACACGCTATCATGTAACGTTACATAAGAACTTGTTTAAAACAGTCTTCGAGGGGCCAAAGACCCTGCTTGTCTATTTTTTTTATACAGATTACACATACGCCTTGCTATGAGTCTTTCTATCATCCTTCTATTGAAAGCAGTGTCCATTCCCTGCATAACGGTTAGTTTTAAGCTCGGGTCAAAGGCGTATCGGATCTCATTGAGTGCCACTGTCAAGATCCTCAACATATCAGGGTGGACATATTTATTTTCATTGTACAACCCATACACAACCCTTAGCAGTTTATACACCTTGTAAGGGTCTAACAAAGTACAAATATATCGTATTGTTCTTGTTCTGTATGATTCACACAAGCATTCGTGCGCCGCCTGTTGAGGATCTCTGATTTGATGACCTTGACAAAGGCTGTAATAGTCACGTTTGACACAGTTTAGTACCACCGACGCGACGAAAGCCTTAACTGCCTGCCTGTCGTCGTAGGTCAATCCAGGCTCTTCCTTTTCACACGCGTCGGAGCCGCATACACACTTATCGCAGCCCTCACGGTTTTGACATGTGGAACTTTCAGCTTGTTTTGAACACCACAGACAATTGAAAATTACATTGCTCGCTTTTGCAGGCCGCCACTCTGACGCAGGCCTTTTTGGGGTTTCTCTCTAGGTTCAAAAGACGAAAGAATGACAATACGTTAGTTGAAGAAATGAAATACATAATTCTGCTCATAACATTTTCCTACTAACCTCTACATTTTCACCGGCCTCTGCAGCGGCTCTGAAATCTTGCGAGTCGCTAATGTCCTGCGAGGACCCATCATCTTCGGCGCTTGTACCAGGCTGTTGCAGACCGGCCTTCTCTGCAGCTGTATTCTCGTGAAGGTCCATGTCTTCATAGACGGGTGTGTTAGGAGGTGTTACAGCCTCTTTACCATAGTGCATTATGAAGTAGGTGCATCCAGCGGGTTTTGCTCTCTAGGGGTCAAAAGAAGAAAGAATGACAATACGTTAGTTGAAGAAATAAAATACATCATTTTTGTAACTACCGGTTCATAACATTTTCCTACTAACCTCTGCATTATCACAGCCCTCTGCGGCGGCTCTGAAATCTTGCGAGTCGTTAATGTCCTGCGAGGCCCCAACAACTTCGACGCTTGTCCCAGGCTGTTGCAGACCGGCCTTCTCAGCAGCCCTATTCTCCTGAAGCGAAAACTGGAATTGGTGGTGTTTGTAAGGTATAGGCGCCAAAAGGAAAATCACACAATAATATGTCCTTGATTAAGTAAATGACGGTGCTATAAGGTGAGAAGTACCACCCTTCTTCCCAGAATCAGGGCCTAGACCCAGTCAAAACAAAAAGCAATCCCTAGCACTCGTACTGAAATGAATGTTTTAGAAGTATTACGAGTTTCCACAAAAACAATTAAAACACATTAGCAAAAGAATGAGTTAGTCTTTCTTCACTCCTCCAGTTCGTTGTTTATTGGTTTCTATTCTTCACAGTATTTTCAGACAGCCAACACGTGTTTCGTCGCCACAAGGGAATGTAGTCCCGCGACTTTTTCAAGGCTGTGTTTACAGAAAGAATAAAAAGAACTAGCGTATATCCTAAATAAGAACGCATCAGAGCATTTAACAATAAAACACCCACAGGTGGAACTTGCCAAAGAAAAGTGAAGAGCTCGCCATTATTCAGATACATAATATACTATGGAAGTAATTTAAACGGCCTAACAGTATAGCTGAAAAGCTAGAAGAATCAACTATGACCCTAATTGAGATGGAGAGAGTAAACAGTGCTATTTGTGCATATGATCTGACCCATAACGTTTCATTTGTGTGATAACACAAAGGTGGAACCATTGTAAGAATAATGGAAGAGGCAAAAATTTATATATAACGTGATGTGATTGTGGCTAGTATTTTTAAAGACGACCAATGGCCCGGTGAACTCACGGAATCGTAACGGCAGTGCAAACCACGTGCTATAGAATGTGTATTTAACGTGATAACCGGCGTAACAGACATAAACCATATCTACCTCTTTCTTGCTTGGATAATGTTTCTAAAAACAGTAATTGACCACAAATTAAAAAATAAGCAGAGGACAAGAACGATAACGTTAAATGCGCTCAAAACAATTGTTTTAATAGGTACATAATAAAGTAATATGTGACCTACTTATAGGGCGGTGATAATTCCAAACCGCCAAATGGTGTCAGTAGTGGTGGCGTCACTTGGCAGCAAAATAAAACTGCTTTCGATTCATAAGTGGTTTCCCATTCAAAACTGCAAAATTTAAAGTTCCAAAATCAGGAAACTGTTCATATATGCCGAGGGTCAAACAAAAATAACCTAGCAGTCTAATGGCACGTAGCAAAGTATATGGTATCAAGGAATATAAATAGTAAATACTAACATCAAATCAAACCGACAAATCCTTAAAAACGACGTAAGAAGTTATTGAGAACCATATCCTACTCAGTTGTGCCCATATTTAAATAAAGTGCCAATATGCTCGAATCTTATCTGTTCTTCAAGTATTTATACCTATTATCCCAAATATGGCTATATATAGAGAAACGAGTATGCTGTCGTTAAACGGGCAAGAGAGCGGTATGCTACCTCTAGTGACAAACGTATGTATAAAACTCGCTTGTTAACTTTACGTGTCAATGACAATTAAACCAATACTGGCTGTAAGAGTTCCCATAATTTCTAAGACCAAATTTCTAACATGCGGAGTAGTGGGTGTCCGGTTAGACCATGCTCCGATCCTTCGTGTATCTATTAAGCTTGCATATCACAGTGTGCTTACCGTTTTAAGTAGAATAACATTAACGAGCGTGACGCCAGCTTCTCCAGGTATCTTAAGCTCCCGAGTACGTGAACGTATGGCAAAATCTTTCTCTTTTTGAGGAAATCGGACGTGATCTCGTTCTCACGTTACTTCGAACAACATCACGTGTCATAACATTATGAGTAAAATAAAGGAAGGGCTAGAGTGTGTTATCTAAACCGGCGGCCATTTTGAGACAGGAATAAAGTCCCAAAATAAGAGTAAACTTAGGTGAGTGTTTGTGTGGTTTTAACAAGAATACTTATAGAAGTGATCCGTGAGAGTCGGCGATATAGTATAAAAGCCAACAATTCTCTCCATCTATTAGACTCAGTACATAGAGCACCAATAACTACTACAATATCAGCGAAAATGGTAGTTATTAAGACATAATTTGCAATTTTGAAGATAAATAACATTTTTCATGAGATAATGACCCTGAATATACTTTAATTGAGAGCATGAAAGTAAAGACAGCTCAATGAGAAAAACATTCATGTCAAACATGTTACAAAGCATAACCATATTGTCATATATTTAAGGTATACATGGGATCAGAGTAAATTCTACCGGTGATTAGAACCGGTGGTGTACCTTAAATATGGTCGTTGTGGGTTTATATCTGATTGGTTACGATTAGTTAGGAAGCTTAGAAAATCATCCTATCCGATAGAAAACCACTATTAATACCACTTGCTGGATTATTTACCTAAAAAGTAGTGTAGCTCATGATCACCTGGAGAAGCTGGCGTCACGCTCGTTAATGTTATTCTACTTAAAACGGTAAGCACACTGTGATATGCAAGCTTAATAGATACACGAAGGATCGGAGCATGGTCTAACCGGACACCCACTACTCCGCATGTTAGAAATTTGGTCTTAGAAATTATGGGAACTCTTACAGCCAGTATTGGTTTAATTGTCATTGACACGTAAAGTTAACAAGCGAGTTTTATACATACGTTTGTCACTAGAGGTAGCATACCGCTCTCTTGCCCGTTTAACGACAGCATACTCGTTTCTCTATATATAGCCATATTTGGGATAATAGGTATAAATACTTGAAGAACAGATAAGATTCGAGCATATTGGCACTTTATTTAAATATGGGCACAACTGAGTAGGATATGGTTCTCAATAACTTCTTACGTCGTTTTTAAGGATTTGTCGGTTTGATTTGATGTTAGTATTTACTATTTATATTCCTTGATACCATATACTTTGCTACGTGCCATTAGACTGCTAGGTTATTTTTGTTTGACCCTCGGCATATATGAACAGTTTCCTGATTTTGGAACTTTAAATTTTGCAGTTTTGAATGGGAAACCACTTGTGAATCGAAAGCAGTTTTATTTTGCTGCCAAGTGACGCCACCACTACTGACACCATTTGGCGGTTTGGAATTATCACCGCCCTATAAGTAGGTCACATATTACTTTATTATGTACCTATTAAAACAATTGTTTTGAGCGCATTTAACGTTATCGTTCTTGTCCTCTGCTTATTTTTTAATTTGTGGTCAATTACTGTTTTTAGAAACATTATCCAAGCAAGAAAGAGGTAGATATGGTTTATGTCTGTTACGCCGGTTATCACGTTAAATACACATTCTATAGCACGTGGTTTGCACTGCCGTTACGATTCCGTGAGTTCACCGGGCCATTGGTCGTCTTTAAAAATACTAGCCACAATCACATGACGTTATATATACATTTTTGCCTCTTCCATTATTCTTACAATGGTTCCACCTTTGTGTTATCACACAAATGAAACGTTATGGGTCAGATCATATGCACAAATAGCACTGTTTACTCTCTCCATCTCAATTAGGGTCATAGTTGATTCTTCTAGCTTTTCAGCTATACTGTTAGGCCGTTTAAATTACTTTCATAGTATATTATGTATCTGAATAATGGCGAGCTCTTCACTTTTCTTTGGCAAGTTCCACCTGTGGGTGTTTTATTGTTAAATGCTCTGATGCGTTCTTATTTAGGATATACGCTAGTTCTTTTTATTCTTTCTGTAAACACAGCCTTGAAAAAGTCGCGGGACTACATTCCCTTGTGGCGACGAAACACGTGTTGGCTGTCTGAAAATACTGTGAAGAATAGAAACCAATAAACAACGAACTGGAGGAGTGAAGAAAGACTAACTCATTCTTTTGCTAATGTGTTTTAATTGTTTTTGTGGAAACTCGTAATACTTCTAAAACATTCATTTCAGTACGAGTGCTAGGGATTGCTTTCTATTCTCCTGAAGGTCCATGTCTTCATAGACGGGTGTGTTAGGAGGTGCTACAACTTTTTCATCTTCCTCCATGTCCACTGAACTGACACCAGCAAGCACACTGCCACTACACGAGCCCTCACTTTCGCTGCTGTCGCACTTAACCGGGACCATCCGGCATCCATAATCCTTGAGCCTAAGTTCTTCCATAGGCCAACACAGGCCGTTGCCAAAACCAGTAACGTCGCAGCCCATATCCCTAGGTGTTTCTTGTTGAGCATTCTCGTCCATTACCAGAGGTGTTAAGCTGCGGTAATATCTATTGATAACGGCCTGGGAGCCATCCAACACAGGTCTTTTCACAAACTGGTTGTATCTCTTCATTTTGGCTGTGGACCCCTTTTCGTATTCAAACGTCTGCTTGCTGTACACGGCTCTTGCCACAGGCTTATATGTATTCTAAGAAACCACAACCCCTAAAAGAGGCGTACACCTCTACAACACAACACGGACACGTGGCCTCAGGCCTGCTCCACAGCTGTTCAACCACCAGCTGTCTGCAATCCCCAGTTTTAAACATGCCCAGACATTTCCCTCCTAAAGGCACGCACTTTTCTGCGCACTTTTAAACATATACACACATACCTCTGTTTTTGCAACCAGACCTGTCACTTTTGGGACTAGCCCTACATGTCACCCCCTTTTAAAACCATAGTTATTGCGGCCAGCAGTTTGCGGCCAGACCTGTCACTTTTGGGACCAGGATTTTGCGCCAGACCTGTCATTTTTGCGACTAGCAGTTTGCGGCCAGACCTGTCACTTTTGGGACCAGGATTTCTCGCTTGATGAGTGGTATCCCTACCTACTACTTTGGTGCATTGTTTACACTGCCATTGCGTCCCAAAAGTGACGCTACGGTGGTGCCAAAGTGACACAAGGGGCTTGTAAATCTGCCCCTTGGTCCCTTTCTAGCTCTGCCTGGATGGCACTGTGCTAATCCTATGCTTAAAAACGTGTACACTTTGGGGTGAGCAGATTCAGAGTGTCACTGATGTTGTAGGGTGCTTTATACAGGAGTTCCTCTCCACCTAAACAAGGGAATTACCAAGAGTTCTCTTCTTATTTGTTGTATACTTTATGTGGCACTCTAAATCTGAAAGGGTATTGTTATATTGGGTGCTCCCTTGTGTCTGGACAAAGCTAAACATCTCTGAAGAGCAATAATGATAGCGAAACACGTGTCTGGGTTGCTTTTATTCCTTCCTGGTTTACTTGGATGGTATTTTACCAATTCAAAGCTGTTTTACTGTCCCCGGATTGGTAAAAGGCTTTTGTCATTTTAAAGTTTGGCATGGATGGCATTGTGCTAATCCTATGCTTAAAGATTTTGCTATGGAAATTACAAAATACTTTGTCCCTTTCTACCTCACCGTGGATGGCACTGTGCTAATCCTATGCTTAAAAACTTTGCCAGAAAAACAGACATTTGAGGTGAGCAGATTCTGAGTGTTGATGGTGTTGTAGGGTGCCCCATACAGGAGCTGCTCTCCACCTAAACTTAGGAACTACCCAGAGTTCTCTGCTTCTTTTTTGCACAATGTATGCAGCAGTTTAAGCCTGAAATGTTTTTTTTTTTACTTATACAGGGTGCTCCCTTGTATCTGGACAAAACAAAACCTCTCTGAAGAGCTATAATGATAACAAAATATGTGTCAGAGATTGTTTTTATTAATTCCAGGTTGGCTTAGATGGTATTTTACCAATTCAAAGCTGTAATACTGTGCCTAGAGTGGTAAAAGGCTTTTGTCATTTGACAGCTTAGCATGGATGCCACTGTGCTAATCCTATTTTTAAAGGCTTTGTAGTAGAAATGGCAAATAACTTTGACCATTTCTAGTTCACCTTGGCTGGCACTGTGGTAATCCTTTGCTTAGAAACATTGCTAGAAAAGCAGACATTTGAGGTGAGCAGATTCTGAGTGTTGATGGTGTTGTAGGGTGCTCTATACTGGAGCTGCTCCAGCTAAACCTTGGAACTGCCCCCCCAAAAATATATATATATAAATATATTCACTAAAAGGAAGGTTAAAGTAACATTATAGTAGGGTGAAAACTTCAGTGACAAGGTAACATATTATTCATCAGTTACAGTTATCCCTAGTAACTTTAACTCGTGCCCTGGTTGCCACTGTGTAGTTATATGTTCGACTCATGTTGGTTTGTTCAGATATAAGAGAATGAGTTTTGGAGTAGCCTCGGCTGCTGAGATATTTCATGTTGTTATCTGCAGAGTTATACCACCTGTTATACACGTTTTCAATTACAGGGACGACATACTGTTTTTTGGGAGAACACAAGAAGGACATGAGTAAGCACTTAACCAAGTGTACCAGTTACTTGTTGATGCCGGTCTCACTCTGAATGTTGCAAAGTATGAGTTCCACAAAACCAAACTCAAGTTTTTTGGACACATATTCTCTGATGGGGGAATGACTCCAGACCCAGACAATTTGCAAGCACTAGCATTCACTTGTCCCTCCCAAGATGTTGTTATGCTCCAATCAATTCTAGGCAGGGACAGTTATTGCTTTGCTACAGTGAGCACCTCATTAAGGGGCATATTAACAATGCGGCGATAGAATATTATCGCCACTTTTGCGGCCGATTTCGGCCGAAAAGCGGCGATAATTTTATCACCTTATCAGCAAAGACACGCTATCACGTGTTTTGCTGATTTTGCTCCAGTTTCCAGCACGCCTAACCGCATCGCTAATTAGATGCAAAGTAGGCGTGTTTGTGGAAACAGCATGGGTAAATATCGCGAAGGCAGCTTCGCGATATTTACAATGCGGGGAAGCGATTATTTTAATTGCGCTAAGTATGCCTTAACGCAGGAATTTAACGTCTGTTAAATTCCTGACTGAGGCATACCTAACATGGGAGGTGGATTCATGTGATACGACCACAGGGTCGTATCATCAAGCATATCGCCGTTTTACATGGAACATTGCTGGAAAACCATTGATGTTCCATGGAAAAGGGCGCTATCGGTGGAATATACATCGCCATGGCGCTAAGCGTTGTTAATACAACGCTATCCTGGCGAAATATTCCAGCGATAGAAAAAAATGCGGTATACAAGGTCAGCGATAATTATCGCTGCCTGTTGCAAATATGCCCCTATGAGAGTTGACAAAGCAAAATGTACCATATAAATCGTCTCTAGAATGTGACAGGATTTTCCAAGTCATTAAGCACGCATTTGAACATGCAACTAAAATGGCTCCCTTCGACCTCAAGTTACATACTGAAATAATGGTTGATGCAAGCCCAGTAGGGTTAGAAGCAATTCTCACGCAACACAATGGCCATTTGAATGCTCAGAGATGCATTGTGGCCTATGCCAGTCGGAGGCTGTCTGAGACAGAACATGCCTACTCTCAGCCTGAGAAGGAGAGTCTGGCTGTGGTATGGACCTACAAGCATTTTCATGTATTGTTCTACGCAAAACTATTCACTGTCATCACAGATCACCAGGTGTTACTCACAATTTTTGGGAATCCAAAGGCTAAGATGCCCCTTCAGATCGAAAGTGGAGGTTTAGACTGCAAGAGTACGACTATGAGATTATGCACAAACCGGGGAAGGATCAAAACCCAGCAGATTACTTTTCACGCTGCTACATCATCACAGTTTGACATCCAATCTGAAGCATATCTCCACTTTATCATGAGATCCAGCACACCAGCAGCTGTATCAGTGGAACAAATCATTGCTGCCACCAATGCTGATAAGGACATGATAGTCATTAAATAACTTATTGCTGCACAATCATGGAGGAGAAGTACCCGGTCTCTTGCCGATGATGCTGAATTTCAAATGTTCAAAAATGTGCAGGATGAGTTAGCCATTACTCAAGAAGGTTTAATACTGAGAGGCTTGAGAATCATCATACCTAAAAGCTTAAGACTGTGGGTCATCGAGCTGGCCCATGAAGGACACTGTGGTATCATAGCTACCAAAAGAGCCCTCGACTAGATGAGGGAGTTGAGAAGTAGCCAAAAATGGGCCACATGTGCAACTCGTTGTCTCCTAAGGTTCCAAAACACCCATGACAATGTCTGACCTTACTGCTCATGCCAAGGAGAGAGATGCAATTGACTTCTTTGGACCTTTAGGAAATAAACATGATTTAGTGGACCATATGTAAACAATGACTGTAGAAAGCATTAAGGTAGACAATGTCAGATTAAATGCTCCTGATTCGTTCTCAAATGTCACTTCCTTTACTTTCAACATAGTATTTGCTTTTTCCAGGGTTCTGTTTTGTTTTTTTCATGAACAATATTAATTTTGTATTCTGTAAACTGGATTGAGACCTCTAAGGCTAAAGGCACTCTGAGGTTCTCCCACCTATCATTGAGACAGAAGGTGCTCAGAATGCATGCATTTCCAATCGCTGGCCCCTCTGCAGAGCACACAGAACAATCAATCATTCAGGATTTATAAAGCATGGCAAATCACCTGTGAGGGTCTCAAGACGCTGGAGTTGTTAGCTGCTTCGCAGATCTCTGTTCATTTGAACAGCCAGGTTTTGAGTCTTTTCCTGAATTCCCAGAGCGATGTGGCATTTCTGAGGTGCAGGGTAAGACGTTCCAGGCTTTGGCCACCAGGTGGGAGAAGGAGCATCTTCTACTGGGGGCTCGGTGGATCTGGGGAGTATGTGAGAGGAAGAAGGAGCCGAATCGCATGTGTCTGGTCGGTTGGTGGAAGGTCATTTGTTTGTTGATGTATGCTGGTCCTTCGTCGAGCAGGGCTTTGTATACGTGGGTCAGTATCTTGAACTGACAATGATTACACGTTCTACTAGAATAGAATGTGTGGAAAAGTGTGAACAGGGTACAAAGCAGAAGAAATATTGCCGGGATGAAAAATAAAGTAAATGTAGTGTTTACAGTTTAATATGAGAAGATGGCGAAGGAATTATGTGCCGATGGAGAGTGAAAGGAGGGCAGAGATGAGTTGTGAAATGTGCAGGTGGAGGTTTTACGAAAGATGTGGCTAGATAAAGGGTATAAGTGTCTCACAGAGGCTGCAATGGAAAGTGGTGTACAAGGGAATGTGTGATGTGTCGCAATACAATTGCAGAAAGTTCACAGAGAGGCACCCAAACTTCTAGGTGTTATGTTTTGTGAAGAACAAGGTTTTAGTTGACATGTTTTAAGCCACGCCTTTTAATTACATCAGCCACGCCTCTTGGAAATAATTCATAGTAAGACTTCTTTGGCTATGCCCCTTTTAGCAACCTGCCCACATTTTCCATTCCACTTAAAGTCCTGCTCACCGGCCCCATCGCGACTCCTCATTTAAACTTCCATAGCCTTCAGAGTTCAAAAATGCTCTTTACAATAGTTACTCTAGCTGTTGAACTGTCTGACATGCTCTATAGAATATCCCCGATCGACTCTATAGAAGTGGTCTGTAGTAACATTAAAATGTTCATGAGCTTTATGCGTGTTCTGGGTTACCCTAAAAATACATTGCATGCATGATAGTGCATTAAAACAGCTTCCATCTTTTCTAAACATTGACTTACGGCTGATCTGCGGCTTCTGTTTGCATTTGACATTCACATTCTTAAGAAAAGGAAAAGTTCGTGTTGATGAAAACTTTCAGAGTTTGTTTTGGCTCGCTGTTCCAGAAAGAGCCGCGGTGCCGAGCGTGTACCATGCACCTGTTTAAACTACAATAGCCAAGGCTGTTAATCGCCAATATTTGCTTTAAATTGTTCGACAAAATAGGAGCGACATCGGTATTGGTAAACGCCGCAGGTTTGTTCATAAGGGCTGATTTAGTGTAAGGAAAAGTCAGTTTGTGTGGCGGGGATCAGATTTTGTGATAGCGTAATAATTTGAAATGAATCACTTCAAATAAAACATTGCGAAAGAGGGCCCCAGCAGCAGGTAGCACCTAGGCCCAGAGCAAACATGGCCGCCCTCGAAGTACCTCTTCGGAGAAAGGTGATATGTGCAGTGCTTTAAATGCGGAAAAATAAGTGCAGGTACTCATTAAAATGAGCTAGACGTGTGGCAAGGGGCGGGGCTAAGGGCATGAAATAATGATACACAATGTCTTCTATACCATTTGCAGCACATATCAAAAGAGAAATGTGTTTATGTAAAAAAAAAAACAGGTTAACTCATTACACAAAATGAAAGCCAAACAGGATTAAATGTTAACATTTTATTGTTATGTAATATTTGCAGATTCTTAACCCCTTCCCTGCTCATGACGGAACCACGGGTGCCGTGTGCTCATGACGGAGTGGTTCCGTCATGCCGCGGCCGTTGGCGGCCGCTCCTCCCATGCGGCGCTAATTCCCCGCCTGTGTGGGCGATTAGCGCAGTGGGCGGAATCGTGACGGAACCACTCCGTCATGAGCACAGCTCAACAGTGACTCATGACGGAGTGGCTCCGTCATGAGCACAGCGCCACCGCACTGCCCCCAAACCCCCCCCAGCGCTGCGGCGGAATTCCTGCCGCAGCCAAGGGGTTAATGTCATACTGTTTGTTGATGTTTGGCACAATACTATATATTCTCAAGCGTGCACACACACAGAAACAGACAAGCAGACGTACACGAAAGCATTTCACATATTCCCTTTAAAATATCTCCTGCGAGTGTCCTCAGTCTCTCCCTTCTTTCTCTCACTCTTCTCGCACAGAAAAACAGGCACTCACAAGCAGGCAAGCACTCACATAAGCAAATGCTCACACAAAGTCTCAGGTGGGATTAAAGCCATTCTAAACTACTTATCTTCCATGGCTTTCTAAATTGCAGCTATCAGTGTGCTGCCTCTGTACATGTATTTGCACAAATTCACATGATAATGTGAATATGATTAACATCACAGGGCCTAAATGGACCCTCCACTGTCAAACACAGTGTGATGGTGAACACAGGGACATCATGCAAATGAGCTTATGCTGAATAGTTCAGCAGCAGCTGAGCTCAGGACTACAGCAGCGCCTTGGCTGTCAGAGACAGCTTCTTCTCCGACAGCCTAGTGCTCAGCAGTACTAGCAGCAAATGAGCCTACCGTTCATGGGTACTGGTGCTTTCCTAGGCAGTAGAGAAGTGCCGGTACGAACAGTGATAAAAATAAGAAGTGCCGGTACCCAGTACCTGAGAGTACCGATCCATTTAAAGCACTGGATATTTGTATGTTCAGAATTTGCTGAAGGCCAAGTATAAGGCCTTGTGCCCGATTACCGAATGCAGCCCCAAATCCCCCAGAGTGAGTTGTGAGGGAGGGGTTAAATATAAAGGAACACACAATCCTGCCAACAGCTGGTGGTGGCGAGACTGCACCTGTCTTTATTTGTCCGGCTGAGCTTTAGAGAGGGCAGGGGTATGCCGAGAGGCTCAGTGTGACTCCTCTGTTAGGTATGAAGGGAGAACGCACCAGTACAGGTCTGCGCTGCAGAAGCCTCGCCCTATTTATACTGGCAAATCTATGAGCCAAAAATTGAGATATCAGGATGTGTTTGATAACCGCTCCCTGGGCCTTCCTTTTAATAGCTAATTTGTATTTAGAACATATCCATCCCCGGATGCATCCTCGCTGCTCGTGAATTGCTTTTACAAACAGCTCTACGTATCAGATTTTAGCACTGCAATGTTTCTTTTTAGATCGAGCCTAGATAGCGTATGCGCTGTCTGAAAGACTTGTTGTAGTGAAAAAGAACTTATGCCTCGCCTGCTGCTTTCTCATTGGTTCAATGAATTGTCTCTCCTCATTGCTGCTTCCTTAATGGTTCACGGAGCGATACATCACTTCCGTTTAGCGAAGAGCATCACCGACCAACCACAGTTAGTCTGCGCTTGCATTGCTCATCTGGTTCTCAGAAATACTCTTTTTGTTGTTTCTGGTGCGCCACGATCATGGTGCCATTCACTGGCTGCAATGCACATAAGTTTAATAAGCACTGGCGCCGCACTATGGGGCAGATTTATGACAACTGGCGCATCCCTGCATATCAGCAGGGATGCGCCAGTTATTATGCGCCACAGCTGCGCCACCATGGATGCGCCGCATTTATAATGCGGCGCACCATGGGGCAAAAACGGCACAGATGCGTGACGTATCTGTGCCGAAAAGTGGCGCATTGCTGGAGTTGCGTCACAAGCGCGACGCAGCTCCAGCAATGATCTGGGGGGCCCTATCTATACAATGCTGCGTCAATCCTTACGCCTGCTTCAAGCAGGCGCAGGGTTTTGACGCAGCATGGGCCTAAAAGTGACTGAGTGAAATCTTGTAGATTTCACTCAGCCACTTTTAGGAGGCGTTCCTGCGCCGGAACGCCCCCACCTGCCCTGGAACGCCTACATGTGGCGCAGGGCTTTACAACGTGACGCATCTCCCAGATGCGTCACATTTGTAAATACCCCGCACCA
The DNA here is from genome assembly GCF_964204655.1 of Triturus cristatus. Classification (NCBI taxonomy): domain Eukaryota; kingdom Metazoa; phylum Chordata; class Amphibia; order Caudata; family Salamandridae; genus Triturus; species Triturus cristatus. The sequence continues at coordinate 361,665,301 of NC_140581.1, forward strand.
TGGCGCAGGATTTGCGCCGCTGCTGCGTCACAAAAGTGACGCAACGGCGGCGCAAAAGTGGCGCAAGTGCAACATAAATCTGCCCCTTTATGTTTTAAATTTTTGTCTTTTTATCAGCGTGTCACCCTACACAGGCCGCTATGCTCATAACTTTAATAGGTCCGTTAATGTCTTTTTTTTCTATTGGCATGACGCCCTTCACAGACCGTCATGAGCATAATTTTAAGGCACTCAGGCGACACGCTGTATGCTTTAGCACAGCGCACGCTTTTGTCTGTGTATTTTTCTCCTCCCATATCGAGGCTAATGCCGGGCGCTGCTCCCTTTCCATGCTCCACAGGTAGCTGCATCGCGGCCATATTCAGTATTCAAAGCTGCCAGAGACAGCTGCGTGGCCCGGGTTGAAGGAACCAGTTCTGCTTGACCACTCTGGCGTGGATTGTTTATTGGGGCTTGCTGCTGCTTTAGGGACCAGAGGGCATGGTAGCTGGGAGCAGCAGCAGCAATGCCTGGCCAGCCCTGAATGAAATGGCAATTGCTGGGTTGGAGGATCCCTGGCCCAAATTTTGGGGCATATTAACTAGGACAGCGCTAAATAAACGCAAAGCGTGCTCAGCGCTTGTTTATTTATCGCTGTCTATCGCTGGAATTTATCGCCAAGGTAACACATTATTAACAACGTGTTACTCCAGAGCGATAACATTCCAGGGAAATGGGCCAACATCGCTGGAAAACCAGCGATGTTGCATCCAAAACAGAGATCGCCTTGGTGATACGACCCTGTGGTCGTATCACCATAATCGACCTCACATGTTAGCTATGCCGTAGTCAGGAATTTAACAGAAGTTAAATTCCTGCGTTAAGGCATAGTTAAAGGGATTTAAAATATCGCTACCCCTCGTTGATGATATCACAAAGCTGGGGTAGTGATATTTTCCCATGGTGTTTTGTCAGGAACGCCTCCTTTGCATCTCATTAGAGATGCAAAGCGAGGAGTGAACAAAACGGGAGCTGAATCAAGGAAACACGCGCTAGCGTGTCCTTGCAAATAATGCAAGATAATTATCACTGCTTTTCACACAAATACGGACGCTAAAGCGGCGATAATTATATCTTCAGCCCTTGATGATATGCCCCTTATGTGTAAACAGTGAAGTCGTTTCTCCAGTGCTAAAAGGGAAGTTGTTTGTTTTTTTTTGTCATTTTTTATGCTCATTGACGAGGGCAGTTTGCAGTACATGGAAATAGCGTTTTTGTTGTCTGCGACAGAAGTACGTTTATTTCCGTTTTCTTGTAGTTGGTGGTTGCAGCTTGACCGACGAGTTATTTATTGGCTTAAAGTGTGCTAAATAATCTCTTGTCAGTGCTTTTTATTATTCAAAGTTAAAACCATCAGATCTTTTCAGATGGCCACACCCAACTTTGAATTTGATGGAAGTGAGTAGCCAGAAAATTAAGACACCCCTTTACTTGAAAACCCTTCTCTCTAACAGCGGCGAGGTGCAATAAAACCTCAACACTTCCCAGAAGATTTTCTTTCACCCTTGCATCATCAATTCACCCATGGACTCTTGGATCTATCTAGTCTTCACCTATCCATTCATTCACCCTCCATTATTTACTTTTACATTTCCTTCCATGATTCCCTCCAACTTTCACTCTTTTTTCTTTCATTTAAATCTTTCCTTTCACCCTTTCTCTTTTCCTTTCGCTCCGTTTTCTTTTTTTCAGTTTACCCTTATTCCTTCCTCCTTACAGTTTCTGTCTCCCCTCCGACCTAATTAATGTAAGCCGAGCCACTGAAAAAATAACTTTAAAAACCAACACTGAGAGAGTGGCTCAGAATGTATTCCCTTGATTACAGATTTTTATTTGCCTTATGTTATGTGCTTTCACTGAAGAATATTGCGTGCATTGCACTTTTGACTGAAGGGGCAGCTTATGCTCAACACAGAAGGACTGATTTAGTTATGGCGACAAGCCCTTGATCAAGGCTGTAAGGCTGATATGCTTATTTTGAAAAGTCATGATTAGTCAGTAGCCCTGACTTATTTATTGTGAACATCACATTCTACAGCCAAGTGGTGGTTTGATGAAGTGTGTTTACGTTTTCTTAAAGCTCGTAGGCAGATATTTTGTTTTTGGGAATCATAGACTACTATAGGGGCATATTATCAAGACAGGCGATAAAATTATTGCAGCTTTAGCGGCAGAAAACTGCAGCTAAAACGGCGATAATGGGCTTGATAATATGCTCTATGGAATTCCAATTGAAGCCCATATTAGATGTGAAGGACATCTAACCTGAGCTTCAATTGGAATTCCAAAGAGCATATTATCAAGCCCATTATCGCCGATTTAGCGGCAGTTTTCTGCCGCTAAAGCGGCAATAATTTTATCGCCTGGCTTGCTAATATGCCCCATAGTAATAGGAAAGTACTTTGCTGCAAAAAAAATACCCCAAAAACCCCCCATCATTTACAATGCCAATAGCTCTAACAAATGCGAGACCAATTGCATTATAAATGCTTGTTCTTTTTCAGCCTGTACTACTTTTAAAGACGCACTCTTTCCATCACTCTTCTTAGAGTCCCTGATTCCCATAGAAAGGCCCTTGCCATCGCCTGACTGACTCCCTGCCCTTCATTGTGTCTGCAGTCCTGCTCCCTATCGGCCTCTCTGACTCCAAGCTTTAGATCCACCAGTCATAAACGCATAACAATTGCAACTCTAGCTCTCCGTGCCCCCAAGTACTGGGGGGCAGAGTTACAAGAAAGTGACGCATCTGTAAAGATCCGTCACTTCCCCTGCGCCACCATTTGAAACCCTTGCGCCACTATGGATGCGCCGTATTTGCAATACGGCGCACCATGGAGCAAGGATTGACAGATGCGTCAGAAATTCTGACGCATCTGTTGATGCAAAAGTCATGCATTGCTGGAGTCGTATCGCAAGCATAACACAACTCCAGCAATGCAGTAGGAGGCCTATCCTCATTGTGCTGCGTCACTCCTTACGCCTGCTTCAAGCAGGCGTAAGAATTTGATGCAGTGGCGTCCTAGAAGTGGTGCAGTGAAACCTTGTAGATTTCACTGCGCCACTTCTACGAGGCTTTTTTGCATTGGAACGCCCACCCTGCATACATTATACCTTACGCAGGTATAATGTGATGCAGGGCTTTACAACGTGACGCATCTCCCTAAATGCGTCATGTTGTTAATGGGGCGCATTGTTACGCTGCTGCTGCGTCACAAAAAGTGACGCAACAGCGGCGCAACGATTATACAAGGGGCTTGTAAATCTGCCCCTGGATCCTTTGCAGTGCAGGCACCCTGCACCGGGAGACACTTCCACCCGACATTCAGGTCATTCACTCTCTTCAAGAGTTTGAAAAAGCACCTAGTGCAGCTTTAAGTTCAAGAGAGATAGTCTTCCACTATGAAGTAAATGTGTACATATATGATGTGAAAATGCACACATCATTCTTTTATGATCTGTTACCTATTAAAAGTGTGTGCCAATTAGATCTGTGCATTGCCATATTTTTACCTAAAACAGACCGTGTTAAATACTGTACATCCGCCACCTATATACTATATTTCGGATCAAAATGGTAGTGCCCCATATCAGTAAACGATAAACAGTCAATGTCATGGGTATGGTATATGACTTCTGTGTGAAAACCATATAAACAATATTCTTTATGCATAATTTCTATGAGTTAAGAGTAATTGTAGCTCTCCTGATACATATGAGTAGAAGGAGAAAAGAATTATACCTGTTAGAAATTGGGTTACTGGTTGACAGGGCTGTGAGCCATGGTCAAGCAAAAACCACAATCCTAGTCATGGTAAGAGGCAGGCAAAACCTAAATTAACCTGTGCTCAACCTCTGGTAGCTTCACACACAGCAGTCAGGCTAAACTTAAAGGCACAGGGTAAAGTATTTGTGCAACACTTCATACAGTAAAAACACCACATAAAAAGATCACACACCATGTTTAGAAAAATAGAGCATATAGTGTTAAATAAAACAAGGCCAAAAAGAACAAAGATCCAGTCAGGGAAACCAGAGAAATTGAATTTTAAAGTCTTATGTCAAAATAGTGCCAAAAAGCACAAAGTGCCAACATACACAATCTAGTCGCACCAGACCTGGACCTAGTCACAAATTCAGGCCGACAGAGACAGACCGCGGGCCAGCTACACTGACTAGGTTAGGCTAGCTGGACAAAGTACCTTAGATCCTGATTATGGAGAGTTGCATGGATCCGAGGCAAAGAAGTGTCGTGCATTTGAAGTGATGCGCCGGTTCCAAGATGCGGAGAGGCTGCAGTGTGAGATTCTGGTGCGTCGTCGTCGAGGATTCTGACGACGAAGCTTCAGATGTGAAGTCATGGAGTTGAGAATGTGTCGGACAGCTGGCAATGCGTCTGTTCCAAAGAGCCACAAAGCTGCGAAGTGGAGGCAGGTGTTGTCATTGAGATGCCATCGTCAAGAGATGTGAGGACCTGAATCAAAGATGCACCGTGCAGTCGCAATGCACATGTTCCAAAGACTGCATGGGAATGTGTACCTTCAGCGCTGGGCCCAATCCACACAGCAGTGGTAATGCGTTGGTTGTGCTCGAGGATGTGCTGCTCAGCCGAGGTGATGTGTTCGGCTCAAGGATGGCCCGCTCAGCAAAGAAGATGTATTGGTTCCGCTGGTAAGCACTTTAGGCCCTCTTCCAAGGGTCTGGGACTCGTGTGGCACCAGTTGGCAGGGTAGACTCACAGATGGAAGAGTCCAGGTGCAGATTCAAGGTTGTTAGAAGCCTTTAATGTCCCTGAGTCTTCATATCGAGGCCAGCCAACTAGTCCTCCTCACCCAGGCAAGGAGGGAAGCAGGTCAGCACAGCAGGGCAGCATCTCTTCCAGAGCAGCAGTACAGCAGAGTGGCAGTCCTTCAGCAGCACAGCAGTCCATCTTTCTAGCAGAGTATCCACAGCTCCAGAGGTGAGCTGAAGTGCCAGTGTCTGAGGTCTAGTACCTATAACCAGTAATGCCTTTGAAGTGGGGGACACTTCAAAGACAAGCCTTTGAAGTGCACATATGTCATGCCATGTCAGCCATGACTCCAGACTTACTACAGGGGATAGACAGCCCTTTCTGTGGGGTCGGGACACAGCCTATTCAGGAATAAGTGAGGCTGGGACTGCCACTCCCCAGGACCAGCTCCTATCTCCCGAGGTGCCCACCCTCGGGACATAGTTTGCTGTCGCTTGGCAGGAGCTTTGTGAGATTAAAGTGTAAATCTGCTCCCCGCGGACGGGAGCAGCAAAACTGATACCGCCCACTGGGAGCTGACTTTCTATCTGTTTTCCTGCCTGCTGTTCAGCGGGCAAAAAACAGCTGAAAAATAGCTCCCACACGCAGGGAGTAGCATTTTTTAATCCTCCGTGTGCGGGGGAGCAATGCTGGCTCCCTGTGGGGGCGAAGAGCCTGCAGGGACTTCAGTGGTATAGGGACTCCCCCCACGGTTCTTAACAGTGCACACTGGGGGCCTTGGGTAGAGCCAGAGCAACCAGTATCAAGTGGCTGGGCCCCGGGGGATGAGGTCTGTGGGGACAACATCGAACTGGGGAGGGGCTACGCGACCTGCCCCATCAATTCTTGATACCGAAGAATATGAGGACATCTCCACCAAACATAGAAGCACTTGCTTTATATATATAAGAGGAATACCCTTGTTTGGTGGAGATTCACCCATTTGTAGTCTCGTCATCTTTTCTGTAAGAGAATTCATGTTATCACAGATTACTGAACGAAGACACTTGAGGTAACAATCACATTGCTGAAACTAAACGCACAGAAGGTCACTGGAGACATTTCCTCCTGGTACATTTTGCAGCTGTAGTGTAGAATATGCACTAGACAGTTATTTACCCAACAAGTTAGCACTTACTAATTACCCATCAGAAAGTACTCCAGTTCGGTAGATATATTGTGCAAAAGTGTGGACTCTTGTTGGATAAAAGGGCAGGTGAGGTTCTGTTCTGGCCCAGTCACTCACACAGCTACTGACACAGTCACTCAGACACCCACTCATACCCCCATTCAGCTACTTGTATACCCACTCACACACCCATACTGTCAGTCACACACCTACAAAACCACTCACAGACCTATATAGCCACTCACACACCCACTCACACATCCACAAAACCACCCAAACACCCACTCACTGACTCATACAGCCACTCACAGACCAATACACCCACTCACAGACCCATACAGCCTTTCACCAACCCATTCAAACACATACACAGCTACTCACGCACCCACTCATAGACCCATACAGCAACTCACACACCCACTCACTGCCCACAAAACCACTGGCACACCCACTCACACACTCAAGACTACTCACACACCCCCTCTCACTGACCCATACTGCCACTTACAAATCCACAAAACCACTCTCACACTCAATTTCAGACACATATGGTTACCCACACACTCAGTCACAGACCTACACAGCCATTCACACACCCACTCACCAACTTATACAGCCACTCACACACCCTCTCTCAAAGTTTACAGGTTACAGTTAGTAAACAAACATTTTACAAAAAACCTCCAAAATTCAAACCAAAGGTTACAGGGACATTATAGTTAGGGAATAACATTAACCCCTTCACTGCTAGCCCTCCCCCCCCCCCCCCACTGTGCTATGCCTTTTTTTGACTGGTTGCGGTAGTTTGCACTTAGCCCCCTGTAACTTTATGTCCATATAATGTATCCACGTCAAATTTGCATCCTATTCTTACAACAACCTGAGGATTCTAAAGGTACTCAGGGTCTGTGGATTCCACAAGAGGGGACTAAGAAATTGGCCAAAATCAAGCTCCATTTTTGTTTTTGGGGGAAAAACTGGAAGGGCTGCAGAAGAAAGCGTCTGTTTTTTTCACTGCAAATGGTATAAACAAACTGTGTGTGGGGCTGAAGTCACCATCTTCCCAGCTTTCAGGAACAGGCAGGCTTTTGTCAGAAAACTAGAATGTTTAATACAGTTTTGTCATTTTACTGGGACATAGCCTATTTTTCCTATTTTTTGTGCTTTGAACCCCCTTCCAGTCAGTGGTAGAAATGGGTGTTTAAACAATAATGGATCCCGGAAAGCTATACATTTCTGAAAAGTGGACAGAAATTCTGAATTCAGCAAGAGGTCATTTGTGTAGATCTTTCAAGGTTTTCCTATATAAAGTAATAGTTGGTTAAAAAAAATATTGAAATTGAGTTGAAAAAACAGCAATTCATGCCAATGTTTTCACCTGTAACTTGTTCTAAGTATGGCATATTTTTTAAAGCAGTTTAGCTTTACATCCGTGGGACCCTTCTGGTTGCGGGGATATATAGGACATGCAGGTTCACTAAGAATCCTAGGTGCCCAGAGCCAATAATTGAGCTGCAACTTGCAATGGTTTTTCATTCTGTACTGGGTATACAGCAATTCATTTGATAAAATATAAAGAGTGAAAAATAGGTGTCAAGCAAACCTACGTATTTCCGAAACGGAACAACATATGGAGTTTAGAAGCAGTGGTTATTTGCACATCTCCAAATATGTGGGTACCCAAACAAGCACATGAATTGGAGGGCATTTTTCTAAATGACGTCTTTTTTCTACACTGTCATATATTTGGAAGGCATAAATGCATAGAAAGTCAATTGGTAATAATACTTGTTCTACTATTCTGTGTTTTGTTAAGTCTCCCAGTAAAAATGGTACCTCACTTGTGTGGGTAGGCGCAGTGCCCGCGACAGGAAACGGCCCAAAACACACCATGGACACATCACATTTTTCCAGTGAAAACTGACCCTTTTTTAGCAATGTGGCCAGCTGTGGATTTTGGACCCAAGCACAGCCGGCACCTAAGGAAATCTAGCAAACCTGTACATTTTATAAAACAAGACAACTAGGGAAATTCATGCTAGGGTGACTTATGTGGCTCTCACCAGGGTTTGTTACCAAGAATCCCTTGCAAACCTCAAACTTTGTAAAAAAAAAACATATTTTCCTCACAATTCTGTGATGAAAAGTTCTGGAATCTGTGAGTAGCCACAAACTTCCACCCACCCAGCATTTCCCTAAGTCTCCCAATACACATAGGGGCAGATTTATGAGGCCCGTTGCGCCATCGGAACGTCACTTTTTGTGACGTTCCGTGGCACAGAAGCCTCCGTGATATTTATCAGGCAGCACTGAGCCACTTTTTTTGGCTTAATGCTGCCTCATAAATATCAGCCCCTTTAACGCAGTGTTCTGCGTTAAAGGGGCGTGCAATGGGTGTTGCTGGGGGCGTTCCCAGCAACACCCATGGCCTTTTGACACTGCCCCAGATTTACGAGAAATCGTAAATCTGAGGCAGCGCCAAAAGCTTACGCCTCCCCAGGGGAGGCGTAAGGGAGGTGCAACGGGGAGAAATATCTTTATTTCTCCTCGTTGTTCCTTTTTCTATGTGTGCTGCATTCTGCAGCACCCATACAAAGAGGAAAAACATCTTGTGATTATTTTTGTACAGAAAGGTTTCCCTTCCTGTACAAAAATATTCATCTGCGCAACGCAGGCACCCTTGCTCCATGGTGCAGAGGTGCCTGCGTTGGCGCAGGCAGCCCATTGTGCGCCGGCGCAGGGGAAAAGGACAGGAATGTGCCGCATTTTAGAGATACGGCGCATCCCTGCCCTTTTCTTTTGCCGTAGGGAAGCGCAGCAGGAAGGCCTGCTGCGCTTCCATACGGCAAAACCTCATAAATCTGCCCCATAGTACTTCACTTGTGTGCGTATGCCTTGTCCCCACAACAGAAAACGGCTCAAAACGCAACGTGGACACATTACACTTTTCCAGTGAATACTGAACCTTTTTCTTGCAATGTGCCTAGCTGTGGATTTTGGGCCCCAGGTTTTGGTGTGGAAACTTACCAAAACTGTACATTTTTGAAAAATAGACACCTAGGGAAATCTAGGATGGGGTTACTTTTTTGGCTTTTACCAAAGTTCTGTTTCCCAGAATCCCTTTCAAACCTCAAACTTTGTCAAAAAACACACATTTCTTCACATTTATGTAATGGAAAGTTCTGGAATCTGCCGGGATCCACAAACTTCCACCGATCACCACTCCCCTAAATCTCCTGATAAAAATGGTACCTCACTTTTGTGGGTTGGCCCAGTGCCCGCAACAGGAAATGGCCCAAAATGCAGTGTGGACACATCACATTTTTCCAATGAAAACTGATCCATTTTTTGAAATTTGCTTAGCTGTGGATTTTGAATTCTAGCTCAGCCAGCACCTAGGGAAACTTAGAAAACCTGTTCATTTTTTAAAACTAGACATGCTGGGAAAAATCAGCATGGGGTGACTTGTGTGGATGGAAAGTTCTGGAATCTGTGGAGAGTCACACATTTCCACCCACCCAGTGTTCCCCCAAGTCTCCTGATAAAAATTATACCTCACTTGTATGGGAAGCCTAGCGCTGGCAACAGGAAACAGATTATAATGCGACGTGTAATCAGCACATTTTTCCACTGAAAACGGATGCTGTTTTTGCAATGTGCCTAGCAGTGGATTTTGGGCCCTAGCTCTGCTGACACCTAGGGAAGCCTAGCAATCCTGTATTTTTTTTATACTAGACACCCAGGGAAATCCAGGATGGGATGACTTGTGTGGCTCTTACCGGGCTCTGTTACCCAGAAACGCATGCAAACCTTAAAAAAAAACATTTTCCTTACATTTTTGTGATGGAAAGTTCTGCAGTCAGTGGGGAGCCACAAACTTCCACCCACCCAGTATTACCCCAAGTTTTCCAAAACAATGGTACCTCACTTGTGTGGGTTGGCCTCGTGCCTGCAACGGGAAACGGCTCAAAACGTATTGTGGAGACATTAAAATTAGCTATCACAAAATAACTTGGTTTTGCTACGGGGTAACCTGTATTTTTGGTCCCGGGCTCACCGGCCATGTAGGGAAACCTACCAAACCCAGACATTTCTGAAAAACTAGACACCAGGGGAAGTCCAGGGTGGTGTGACACAGTGATCCCACAACTTTCCCACAGAGAAATGTGACGAAAAGATTATTTTTTTAGATGAATTTGAGGTTTGCACGGGATTCTGGATAAGAAAACACTGGGGAATCCATGCAAGTCACCTGTCTTTAGACTCCCCTGGGTGTCTAGTTTTCAGAACTGTTTGGGTTTGGTATGTTTTTCTAAATGGCTGCTGAGTCTGGGACCATAAACGCAAGTGACCCCTTGCAAAACCAGGTTGTTTGTGATGGATAATTTTGATGCCTCCACAATGCATTCTGAGCCCCTCCCTGTTGCTGGCACTTGGCCCACCCACACAATTGAGGTAGCTTTTTAATCAGGAGACCTGGGGAAATTCTGGGTGGTGTGAAAATTGTACCGGCCCAATAATCGCACAGCTTTCCCCACACAGAAATGCGAGGAAAATTTGACTTTTTAGCTAAATTTGAGGTTTGCGGGGGATTGAGTGTAAGAAAATGCTGTAGAATCCACAGAAGCCACACCACCAGTCTAGGGACAGTCCACACACACTGCCATCCAAGTGCCAGTCTACGCACACTGCCAGCCAAGCACCATCCACGCACACTGCCAGTTAAGCGCCATCCACGCACACCGCCTGCTAAGCACCATCCATCACACACCGCCAGCCAAGTACCATCCATGCACACTGCCAGCCAAGCGCCAGTCCATGCACACTGCCAGCCAAGTGCCTGTCCAGGCACACCACCAGGCAAGCGCTAGTCTACACACACCACCAGCCAAGTGCAATTCTACATACACCGCCAGCAAAATGCCAGTGCACACACAGCCAGCCAAACACCAGTACATGCAGACCGTCATCTAAAATACCGTTCACAAACACTCACACACACACACAGAAATGTTCCTTGGTATCTAGTGGTTTTCTGCCTGGAATAGGGGCAGATGAGCCTAAAGATATCACTGATCAACACCCCTGGTGGGCAGAAACTGCAACCCGTGACTATGGGACCGCTCCCTGACATACCTATAAACATATCCTTGGTGCCTAGTGGGCTTTCTGACCCAACCAGGGTGGAGGCAGATCAGGTGTAATAACCATCATCTGCTCCCACCTCCCCAGGTAGGACAGATAGACTGTGCCCATTTTTTGTTGGTGGGGTGTAGCATCCACATGCTCATTCTGGGCAGCCCTCACCCCTACACAAATACAATTAGTCCCTGGTGCCTTGTGGGCTTTCTGCCCCCCAGGAGGGCAGATTAGGGGTTATTGCCCCATATGCCCCTGGGGCAGAAAAACTGCTCATTTTTTGGGTGGGGAGTGGGTGCATTGTCACCCACCCCTGCATAATCGAAAATATTATCCCTGGTGCCTAGCGGGCTTTCTACCCCACCCCCATGGGGGCTGAAAGACTTCTGTTTTAATTTATTTTGGGTCGGGTTATGGTCTTGCCCATTGTGAGCAGCCACCACCACTTTTTTATAAAAAAAGAAAAAAACTGGCCTCTAATTGGCATTCTGCCCCTCTGGGGGCATATCAGAGGTAATAACCCCCTTCTGCTCTCCAAGGCAGTCTCTACCCCTACATAAAAAATAAATAAACGCTAGTGCCTAGTGGACTCTTTCCCGGGGGGGCGGATCGGGGGCTAGTTCCCCATCTGCCCCCCAGGAGGAGCAGAAAATACTTCTATTTTAATTTTGGGTGGGGGCATGGTCTTGCCCATTGTGGTCAGCCCCGCCCCTCCTTTAAAAAAGAAATCCCTGGTAATAACCCCCATCTGCCCCCCCCAGGGGGGGGAGGAAGACTGTCCCTTTTGTTTTTGGGGGGTGGGGGCATTGGTATGCCCATTTTGGTCAGCCCTTAACCATTTGTTTACAAAAACAAAAACTCCCTGGTGCCTAGTGGGCTTTCTGCGCCCGAGTGGCTAGATGAGGAGGAGGGCAGAAAGATTGAATATCCCCAAAAAAAGTCCCTGGGGTCTAGTGGTGGATCCCTGTGTCAGACTCTTACTTGGACAGACTTGCTCAGGAGCAGAAAGATGCATTTTCCAAATGTCCCTCTGAAGCTCCCGACACTCAATTCAATTCTAGAGTTTGCTGAGTTCTTGGGGGCAAGGGGCTGGGGAGAAGAAGAGACAGCCAGGGGTATTGGTTCTTCTCTTGAAGGGTAACTTCGCTTCACTTCTCTCTTTTCTCCTTCAGTACCCTTCTGCAATCTTTGAACAACTGTTGAGAGAAACACACAATATAATCTACTTTAAAGATAAATTCTACCATTTAATTCTTAGCTATTAAAACTATTTTAACCTTCTTATCGTAATAAAAACGACTGTAGCTATTGCTCCTTTTCTGATTGCTAAACGTTAAACTCTTCTTCTGGTTTCTTTGTGCAAGTTTCTATGGTTTGTCTTGTCTAGAAACTACTTGCATGTCTGGATCTCGATGGCTTGTAACTAACCCTGGGCGTAGTTTGCGTAGTGGCGCTATGCGTATCTACGTGAAGTGCACTTCGCACTACGTGTAGCTACGCGAACTGCTTAGTGTACTGTGCAAAATGCTGTTTGCACTGATTGCACAGTGCTGGATGCATGTCCGCACTGTGCAATCATTGCAAACCGCATCTTGCACAGTGCAAGCGGTCGTTTTCTGCCGCACGAGTAGATTTGTACTCGAGCGGCAGCTTTCTCAACGCGGACTGGTAGTTTCTCATCGCAAGCGGTCGCGAGCATACGTGACCACTCGCAATGAGAAACCTGACCTCCCGGCGTTGAGAATCTCGCCGGGAGGTTTATTTTCCTCGCGATTGGCAACTTGATGTTGCTGATCGCGAACGAGGAAAATGTCTCGCCGGGATGTTATTTTGCTCGCTCGCGGTCGCCAACTTGACGTTGAGGACCGTGAGCAAGCAAAAAATGCCCGCTATACTACGCTCCGCGTTTTTGCACTGTGCTACGTGCAATTCGCGTAGCGCATAGTTGCACAAACTACGGGAGCGTAGCGTAGACCTACGCCCAGGGTTACTTGTAACAGGATCGAAAACTGCTCAGGTAAGATTATAGGGGCATATTATCAAGCACGGTGTTAAAATTATCGCCGCTTTAGTGGCAGAAAACTGCCGCTAAAGCGGCGATAATGGGCTTGATAATATGCCGCAGAGAATTCCAATAGAAGCCCATATTGACACCAGAACATGGGCTTCTATGGGAAATCTCAAGGGCATATTATCAAGCCCATTATCGCCGCTTTAGCGGCAGTTTTCTGCCGCTAAAGCGGCGATAATTTTAACGCCATTTCTTGATAATATGTCTCATAGTTCTTTCATGAATGTCTTCAACAGTTTGTGATTCTTTCTGTAGAAATGACGACTTGACTCTACTTGGTAACTTGAAATGCGTATTTAGGAGGTTGTCTAGCAAGAGTGTCTCTTCGAGTGAAACCGCTGCGGAACCTCTGAAGAGAGAGCTTGAAATATCGAGTCTAGAAGAATGGGCAGTTGATACAAGGTTTACTAATCTCTTGCGCAACCTCTAATGTGGTTTTACACAAGCCGAGAATTAATTGACTCTTCAATGAGAATGCGCAGTGGAGAGAAGAGATACTAATCTCCTGCGCAACCGCACTGGTTATTGCCGGTGAAGACTGTGAGGGAAAGACGGAAACTCTGGAGAGTACTTCTCAAGGTCTAATGTACTCGAACACAATAACTACCTTTTCCTAACTAACGCCTACCGGAACAGATGCCACTACCCTGACTGACTAGCGCGTCGGGAAAAAGATTGCGTTTCAGAAATACTTCAGGTGAAGTGCTCAGTTGTTTGACAGCGCGAGCTTCACATTTAGATGAAATTGTAAAAGAACTAGAACACTCCAGGAGAGATCGGGCTGGCAGACATCTTGAGTTTCCAGCGCTGCCAGCTCATTCTCCAATGGTTACTCCCAGAAGTTAGTTTCAGTCTCTTATTAGTTTTCCCACGGAGTATGCAAGCTATTGCCTTATTGGGAATCCTCCTAGGGATCCTGACAGTACCGCCTATCAAGGAGGATTCCTCTATTCATGGCTTCTTTGGAAATTTCAGATGAAAGGCTTTGATGAAACGTGGGGCATGAACATTGCTGTCTCTTTCCCAAGACCTTTCTTCAGGTCCAAAACCCTTCCAATCAAATAAGTAGAAAAGGTCAGTCTTAACCTTTTTAGAATCAAGACTTCTTTTCACCTCATACTCAATTTCACCCTGAATAATGGTCCTGGAGGATCTTTAAGTCTCTAGCCAGGTTGAACCTTTTTTAGCAAGGAGACATGAAATACAGGATGAATTCTAGAACTTTCAGGGAGATTTAAACAATATGTCACTGGATTAATATTTTTTTTTAATTGGGTAAGGACCAACAAAGCATGGTTGGAATTTACAATCTCCTTTCAATTTCAATTTTTTGTGATGAGCCAAGCCTTATACCCAATATGATAACTGGGTTTTTTCTTCCTTTTCTTGTCGGCAAATAAATTGTAATGATCTTTAGCATGAGTCAGGTTTTAGATAGCTGATTGATGCACTTCAACTAGATGCTGAACTATATCCTCTACTGCAGGTACTTCACCATTTCCACATTCAATCAATCAAGTTTGGGTGTCTGCCATAGTTCATGTAGAAAGGTGTGAAGCCAGTTGAGACATTTTTTGCATTGTTGTGAGCAAATTTGGCTGTCCACAAATACTTTGGCCAATCCCCTTCCTGATCAAGTCAGAATAACCTCCAGTATTGTTCTAGCTCTTGATTAGTTCTCTCAGTTTGCCCGTCTGTCTCAGGATGGAAACTGGTTGAAAATCATGTCTCTATCTTTAACCCACTAGTGTAAGCCTTCCAGAACTTAGAGGTAAACTGGCTCCCCTATCTGTGATGATATTCTTGGGTATGCCTTGAACTCGGATAATGTGTTGATTTTTGTTTTTGTCCTCAGTTATGCAATTGTTGAGATATGGTTAGACAAAATCCCCGTCTTATGCAAGTTTTCTGGTTGGGGATTCTTCTCACATTTCCAACTGAGGGGACTGCCCTCCTTTTATGTAGTGAGATTGTGTCTTAAAACCTCCAAGTACTTCGGGATAGTCACTCACAGAGCCATTGTGGTGATCATCCATGAATTTGCAGTCGCATAAAATGTAATCATTGGACATCCCTCCTTGCCTTACCTTATGTTCTTGTCCCACATTTCCCAGAATTTCCCCGATTACTTTTCCGTCTAGATTTATCTAGCTTTCTTGGGGGCATATTATCAAGGTCCGGCGTTAAAATTATTGCCGCTTTAGCGGCAGAAAACTGCCACTAAAGCGGCGATAATGGGCTTGATAATATGCCACAGAGAATTCCAATAGAAGCCCAGGTTAACACCAGAACCTGGGCTTCTATGGGAATTCACAAGGGCATTTAATCAAGCCCATTATCGCAGCTTTAGCTGCAGTTTTCTGCCGATAAAGCGGCGATAATTTTAACGCCAGACCTTGATAATATGCCCCTAAATTATTCTACCGAAGACCGCCATTCAGTTACGCTTGGGGGAGTTGCAAGTATCCACTTTACGCATATCTCTCGCCTAGCCAGTAGAACAAACATGAATAATAATTGTTTTTGGTTATTATTTAAAGTTTTCCCACGGAGTATGCAAGCTATTGCCTTATTGGGAATCCTCCTAGGGATCCTGACAGTACCGCCTATCAAGGAGGATTCCTCTATTCATGGCTTCTTTGGAAATTTCAGATGAAAGGCTTTGATGAAACGTGGGGCATGAACATTGCTGTCTCTTTCCCAAGACCTTTCTTCAGGTCCAAAACCCTTCCAATCAAATAAGTAGAAAAGGTCAGTCTTAACCTTTTTAGAATCAAGACTTCTTTTCACCTCATACTCAATTTCACCCTGAATAATGGTCCTGGAGGATCTTTAAGTCTCTAGCCAGGTTGAACCTTTTTTAGCAAGGAGACATGAAATACAGGATGAATTCTAGAACTTTCAGGGAGATTTAAACAATATGTCACTGGATTAATATTTTTTTTAATTGGGTAAGGACCAACAAAGCATGGTTGGAATTTACAATCTCCTTTCAATTTCAATTTTTTGTGATGAGCCAAGCCTTATACCCAATATGATAACTGGGTTTTTTCTTCCTTTTCTTGTCGGCAAATAAATTGTAATGATCTTTAGCATGAGTCAGGTTTTAGATAGCTGATTGATGCACTTCAACTAGATGCTGAACTATATCCTCTACTGCAGGTACTTCACCATTTCCACATTCAATCAATCAAGTTTGGGTGTCTGCCATAGTTCATGTAGAAAGGTGTGAAGCCAGTTGAGACATTTTTTGCATTGTTGTGAGCAAATTTGGCTGTCCACAAATACTTTGGCCAATCCCCTTCCTGATCAAGTCAGAATAACCTCCAGTATTGTTCTAGCTCTTGATTAGTTCTCTCAGTTTGCCCGTCTGTCTCAGGATGGAAACTGGTTGAAAATCATGTCTCTATCTTTAACCCACTAGTGTAAGCCTTCCAGAACTTAGAGGTAAACTGGCTCCCCTATCTGTGATGATATTCTTGGGTATGCCTTGAACTCGGATAATGTGTTGATTTTTGTTTTTGTCCTCAGTTATGCAATTGTTGAGATATGGTTAGACAAAATCCCCGTCTTATGCAAGTTTTCTGGTTGGGGATTCTTCTCACATTTCCAACTGAGGGGACTGCCCTCCTTTTATGTAGTGAGATTGTGTCTTAAAACCTCCAAGTACTTCGGGATAGTCACTCACAGAGCCATTGTGGTGATCATCCATGAATTTGCAGTCGCATAAAATGTAATCATTGGACATCCCTCCTTGCCTTACCTTATGTTCTTGTCCCACATTTCCCAGAATTTCCCCGATTACTTTTCCGTCTAGATTTATCTAGCTTTCTTGGGGGCATATTATCAAGGTCCGGCGTTAAAATTATTGCCGCTTTAGCGGCAGAAAACTGCCACTAAAGCGGCGATAATGGGCTTGATAATATGCCACAGAGAATTCCAATAGAAGCCCAGGTTAACACCAGAACCTGGGCTTCTATGGGAATTCACAAGGGCATTTAATCAAGCCCATTATCGCAGCTTTAGCTGCAGTTTTCTGCCGATAAAGCGGCGATAATTTTAACGCCAGACCTTGATAATATGCCCCTAAATTATTCTACCGAAGACCGCCATTCAGTTACGCTTGGGGGAGTTGCAAGTATCCACTTTACGCATATCTCTCGCCTAGCCAGTAGAACAAACATGAATAATAATTGTTTTTGGTTATTATTTAAAGTAGGAGGGGAACCATTACTTTCCATCACACCAAAAATATTAATAGATGTGCTTAACTTAATCTTCTGTTCTAAGGTTTTATCGATAATCTTACCCTCTTCTTCCCAAAATATGTCAAGGTGGGAGCACTGGTGAACCATGTGGATATCATTTGCTTTTGGTTCCCCACACTTTGGGCAGTTTTTCACCACCTGCTTGTTCATTTTGGTTAATTTTTCGGGTGACCAATATGACCTGTGTAAGGGAAAAAGATTTTTTTTTCCTTAGAGGTGTGGATACTATAATTTGCCATAATAAAGCATAGGAAACTTGCCATAGATGCTGCAAGTCTTGTGCTGGGAAGTTCTTTCTCCATACTTCTTCTGGGAAGGTGGATTCTTCATCTTTTGTTTGTATCAGGCGCCAATACCACTTCGATATTTCTTTTCTTGCTGGGTCACTTTGCAACTCATTTTCTAGCTCCACTGTATCTTTCAAAGTTTTCTCTTGGTCCTTTGCCCAACTTGTCAACTGGCAGTATTTAAACCTGGACAACTTTCCATCTGTTCCTGCAAGCAGGTAGTCCCAACTTTGCAAAGTTCCGGCATTGATCAGTTGCCCCCACTTTGTAAATCCTGCCTCCTTTAGTGGACCTGCTAAAGTGTCTTTTAAGCATTCAGGAGTTCCATGTGACTTCCAAATTGGTGCTATACTATTATAATATGGAATCTTCCAAGTTCTTCTTACCTCGTACCACAGCTTACAAGCTGCGTCCAATACTTTTAGCTTAATTTTCTTAAAATATTTTGGATGACCAAATTTATATAAACAGCAGTCCTCATCTGTAACAACTCTCCAGTATGGGGTGTAGAGGGAGTGAGCTTTAAGAAGGATTCTGATATTCTTAATTTGAAAGGCTCTGTAGTATAAGAGGAGGTCTGGGCTTGCGATACCACCTTCATTCTTCCTCCTGTGTAGCTTTTTCCACGCAATCCTTATGCCTTTCGAAGCCCATATAAAACCATTAATTTCACCCTGAATCTTTTTAATCCACTGAGTAATAAAATCCAATGGAATAGTGTTAAAAATAAAGGAGAATTTGGGCAGGATAGACATTTTTATGATATTGGATCTTCCCATAAATGAGAGAGGTAAACCGCTCCAAGATCTTAACAACTTTCTTGTCTCCTTCACACTTAAATCAAAGTTTACTCGAGCAATCTCATCAATATTTTTTGAAATATCTATCCCCAGTTATTTAATTCTGTTAATGATTGAGAACTCCATTGCATTATTTCTGTTTTCTGATGATTGACCTGATAACCGGAGATCTCACCAAAATTGTTGAACAGCTTTGTAATGATAGGGAGAGACGTGTTTAGGTCACTTGTAAACACCATCAGATCGTCGGCGTATAAAGCCACTTTCTTAACCCATCCTTTAAAGTTAAAAGGGATAACATCTTGGGATTTTCTTATTAGTTTGGAAGTGCATTGGGGCCTGCGGCCTTCCCTCTTTTCATTCTTTTAAAATCGCCCATCACTTCTTCTATGGTAATTTCTGCATTTAACATTTCACATGATTTACTCTCTAGCCTTGGAACCGCAGATTCTCTAAAATAAGAATCCACTAAATTACAGGGAACCCCTAGATCCTCGTCATAGAGGGATTGAAAAAAATCTGTAAAAGCTTTCTCTATCCCTTGATCGTCCACTACCTGTCCACCCATGGAATCTCCCTGTATTGCCATGATTTTGTTTCCATTAGAGTTGGTCTTAATTTTCGATGCAAGAAGTTTCCCACTGCCTTCCCTATATTCGTAATTTGACAGATCGCACTTTTTTCTAAAGATTTCCTCCTTTGCTCTTTTTTGTTCTGAGCTAGAGATTGCTGCATCATAAATCCTATGTTGGTCTGAAATTTCTAACTCTAATTCATTTATGGTACGTTTGGTCTCCTTATTTCTTGTGGCTGCTAAACCAAGCAGAGTACCCCTGGCAACTGCTTTGTAAGCATCCCAGACCATCTGGGTTGATGTTTTCTTATTAGAGTTATTTTGAAAATAATCTTTCATTATGTACTTTAGTCTGTCAATAACCTGTTAGTCTAATAAAAGTGTACGATCTAGTGTCCATCTTGTTTCACCCTGGAAAGTTCACTGGCTTATTTCTATATAGACTAGGGACTGGTCAGATAAGTGAGCAGGTACGTGTTCTACTTTTATTACTTTGTTACTTAATATTTTCTCTATCAGGAAGAAATCAATCCTTGATGCATGACCGTACTTGTGATTTTTATAGGTACATTTATTACTTTGTTTACCTTTAATTTTCCAGACGTTCACCAAGCCTAGATCCTCCCTAAATCTATTCAGCCATTCTCTAATTTTGGGGAGATTCAAAGCTTTCCCTGGCGGATGTCTATCATTTTTAGGATCTAATATTAGGTTGAAGTCTCCTCCCAAAATAATTGGGACAGATAAGTCAATTAATTGAGCATATAACGATTGGAGCGGAGCCGGATCGTCTACATTTGGGCCGTAGTACCCAGCAATAATATATGGGTTTCTTTCTAGTTTTATTTTAACCACTGCCCATCTTCCCTTCAAGTCTACATACTCTTCTAGAATTGTTATTTTTGACAGTTTTTTAATGATTATAGCCACTCCCTTACTACAGCAAACTTGGCTTGTACAAACGTAACTGTCAACCCACTTTTGGTGCTTCATAATTTCGCTCCATCAGGATTTAAAAAGGTGTGTTTCCTGCATAATTATAACATCACTTTTCACTAATTTCAAATATTTAAAAATGTTTGACATCTTCTCCTAACTCTAAGACCTTTTACATTCCAAGATATGATCTTTATTGTATTTCTACCCAAACGTTTAGTCATTGTATCTCATTCTCTCTTCCTCTTCCTCCTTAAAGTTCTTTCTTGCTCTACCGGGATCTTGTCTAACCTCATGTTTTGCACATCGGTCATTATTGTTTATATTTTATTCATTAATGCTCCCCACCAACAAAAAAAACTGTGCTCATAACCAATAACCTTACAACCCCCACCCTCCCTAGGAGAACCCTCCCTACTGACATTAGACAAAATTAATTGTCCTGTTTCGAGCTCCGTCGTCACAAGGCTTCAAATTACATTTAGAGTGACTCCCTATTTTTGAGATTTAATTTGCTCTATTAGTTTAACAACTTCTTTTGACTCCCTAAAAGTATATGTCTGATTCTTCCACATGATCCTTAGTGAGGCTGGAAACTTCATTTGGACTGTTGCCCCTATTGACCTAAGGTCCTGCATATAATTACCAGCTCCCACTGTCTATCTTGTGTTGATCTTGACAAATCAGGCATGATTTTAAAGTTATATTCTCCTTTGGAGAAGCTGCCTGCTTTTACTGTGTCATTCAGAATCTTTCCTTTCAAAGTATAGGTTTTAAAGTTAACTAGTTTTTTCCGGGCATTTTTCCTCATTTTGCCTAGCCTAAAGGGGTCTCTGTGCACTCTTTGGATGTCATCCTCCAGCATTTTCTCATTTAACCCAGGGAAATGTTCAGTTAATAATTTCATAAACATGGTGATCCACCCACAGATAGGTATGATATGTCAGAAACTCCCACAGAGGACATGTATCCCACAGTGGTGGAGAATACACATTAGTTGTTAAAATACCCCTCACACACCAAAAGGGCCCTTGGTGTCATGCTTCATCATAGGGGTCTTCCCGCCCCTCTACGGGACGGGGCGTGCTACGGCCTACGTTTGCGTGGGAGCACTGATATTAATGAGACAACTATGTGTGATGCGAGGGTGTGAGAGGAAGGGTCAGAAGTGAATGGAAAAGTGAATTATAAAATACCTGGCTCTGTGGTCTAGAGAAATTTATTATACCGTTTGAGCTGGTATTAGTAAAAAGGTGAAGGGGAGGAGGAATGGATGCCTCAATGAGCTGTGCCTCCTAAGTGTGTCGATATGTTTCGAAGCTTCCTCGTGCTTCTTCTTCAGGACCTTAAGGATCCCTTCCTAAAACTCACTGTGATGTGTAAAAAAAGGAAAAAAATGAACAAGGAAGTAAGTAACCTCCTAGGGTAGGTAATGCCTAAATAGGTCTTGTATGGTCCATTAACCTAGAAAAAACAAACACAAAAGGGGAGGTAAAAGCCATATTCACGTAGCTAGATGATCAATCCATTGTGAGCATTCAGTGATCTGAAAAAGAAGTGATATAATGATCTCCTCTTAACGCTATTCATAACGTTATCACGTGGTCTGTGGTGAAGATAATGGGTGAAAGTAGACACAGACATTAGACAAAACGCACAAATAACATAAAGCACACACTCTATTCAGAAAGGAACAACGTTCCTATGATCATAATATCCCAAATCAATAGTTGTCCAGACCAGTGGGAAGGTGTCAAATATCAACCTACTTGCTGTAAAGAGAAGAAATAACCTCATGAGCTCGTGGACTGAGTGGTGGAAGTGCCAAATAGGCTATCTACATGGTGGAAAAAAAAGGAAAAGGTATACCGCTCAGTCTTACCTACGGAGCCGACCAGGGCTGGACATTGTTCCTGGGAGCTGTAAGTACGGCATGGCCGTTAAGTCTAGGTGTTGCCCTACTCGGACTACTTCCTCGTAAGTCCTGTGTCTCATTGGGAATATACCTTTTCCTTTTTTTTCCACCATGTAGATAGCCTATTTGGCACTTCCACCACTCAGTCCACGAGCTCATGAGGTTATTTCTTCTCTTTACAGCAAGTAGGTTGATATTTGACACCTTCCCACTGGTCTGGACAACTATTAATTTGGGATATTATGATCATAGGAACGTTGTTCCTTTCTGAATAGAGTGTGTGCTTTATGTTATTTGTGCGTTTTGTCTAATGTCTGTGTCTACTTTCACCCATTATCTTCACCACAGACCAAGTGATAACGTTATGAATAGCGTTAAGAGGAGATCATTATATCACTTCTTTTTCAGATCACTGAATGCTCACGATGGATTGATCATCTAGCTACGTGAATATGGCTTTTACCTCCCCTTTTGTGTTTGTTTTTTCTAGGTTAATGGACCATACAAGACCTATTTAGGCATTACCTTCCCTAGGAGGTTACTTACTTCCTTGTTCATTTTTTTCCTTTTTTTACACATCACAGTGAGTTTTAGGAAGGGATCCTTAAGGTCCTGAAGAAGAAGCACGGGGAAGCTTCGAAACATGGCGACACACTTAGGAGGCACAGCTCATTGAGGCATCCATTCCTCCTCCCCTTCACCTTTTTACTAATACCAGCTCAAACGGTATAATAAATTTCTCTAGACCACAGAGCCAGGTATTTTTTAATTCACTTTTCCATTCACCCCTGACCCTTCCTCTCACACCCTCGCATCACACATAGTTGTCTCATTAATATCAGTGCTCCCACGCAAACGTAGGCCGTAGCACGCCCCGTCCCGTAGAGGGACGGGAAGACCCCTATGATGAAGCATGACACCAAGGGCCCTTTTGGTGTGTGAGGGGTATTTTAACAACTAATGTGTATTCTCCACCACTGTGGGATACATGTCCTCTGTGGGAGTTTCTGACATATCATACCTATCTGTGGGTGGATCACCATGTTTATGAACTTATGACTGGGAGGAAGTATCCACCTCCACCACTCCTGTGAGTGGTACCTCTCTACTCTCCACTTTGTTCCTTTTCAGTTAATAATTTCACCACACACTTTTTTATGTTTTGTCCTTCCAAACCTTCTGGTATATTCAGTAGTCGCAGATTATTTCGCCTTGAATTATTTTCCAATATTTCAATCTTTTCTCTAAGTTCTTTTTTGTTTATTCTTAGCTTGTCAATCCCCTCCTGGCAATTTTTTATCCCTTCACGAGTTTGTTCTGCTATGTTTTCCATAACTAAAACTCGGTCCATCAGAGCATTTAACCTTCGATTCAAGAGCTTCACATGTAGTCTGTATTTTTTCCTGATTGTTTTCAGATTTTGCAAAATTTGTTCTCATCTCTGCTATTAATGTCCCCAACAGGTTATCCGTCCCAGCTTGCAGGGATTGTTCTAAACTTTTCCCTGGATCACTTAAAGGCATGCTCTGGAGTACTTGACCATCTACCTCTGAGCCTCCCTGGAAAACCTCTTGGGGGTCCACCCCCACCTCTTCAGGGTTTTCCGTTGTTTGTGCATGAAACCGGTTTTGTATCTCTACCCC
The DNA here is from genome assembly GCF_964204655.1 of Triturus cristatus. Classification (NCBI taxonomy): domain Eukaryota; kingdom Metazoa; phylum Chordata; class Amphibia; order Caudata; family Salamandridae; genus Triturus; species Triturus cristatus. Next base: position 361,688,870 of record NC_140581.1, read on the forward strand.
TTCGCCCCCAACCGGTAATACCGCAGTTTGCATTTTTCTCACCCCGGCAATGCTGTTTTCTTCCTCAGAGGTTGAGGTGATACGTGGTAATTTCTCTTGTACTCTAAAAAGGGAGCGGAGGGAGGGAGTCACTTTTATTTTTGCCCCTTGTCTGCTTTGACCAGCTTTAGCAGCTTTGGCGGCTTTAGTTGAAATAACCGCAATACTTCCTTCCCTTCTTTGAACCTTCTGTCTTTCCCCTAACTTTGTACTATTTTTTATTGCTGCTATAGCTGGGGTGCTTACTCGGTCCCCACCCGAGGAGCTTTGACTTGCTTTTTCTGCAATTTCGGCAACAAAATGCCTATTTCTTAAAGTGTAATAAGAACCCTGATTTAAATATTTAAGGTGTTCTTTTTTAAGGGGGCTTTTTTGGTCTTTTACAGTGACTAACGATGATTCTGCAAGCTGTACAGAACTTTCTGCCTGGGTTTTGACTTAGATATTTGAAATTAACAATGCCCCTCTTTTTCCCCTCCCTTTTACCGGTTTTATGCACGCTAATTTGTGATCGTTATCGCCTTTCTCACTTCTACCCAACCCTGGGCTCTTCGAGGGTTTGTTGATCCAAACTCTGTTAACCCCTTCAGCGCGGCGCGGATTTCCGCGCCACGCTGAAGGTTCTGAGCGCGGGCGGGGCCATGACGGAACGGTTCCGTCATAAGCACAGCCCAACCGACGTGCATGACGGAACCGTTCCGTCACGCGCGTCGAAGGGGTTAATGGGACCTCTAAACGTAACTCTGGCTGTAACTCTTCGACGGCAAAGCAGTCCCACTGCGGCTTCCGCCCACAAGCATCCTCCGATCACACACATCCTCGGCTGATTGGGACGCAACTCCTCGCTGTCTCCAGCTCCCGCTCCAAAGCTATACTGACAGAGGGGCCGTTGATACAACCTCGGCGTTTCTCGCATGGATACCCTCAGTCCGGTACGTTTCTTTCCTTTTTTTTCCTGTAGCCCGTTTTCCCTCTAATTTAAACTTACTCCACCTAATGCCGTTCCTGGAGTCTTTTTTTTAACAATATTACATGCCTTGGTCAGACGGAGCTCACGACCGGACGTCCTAACCGACTGCCATGTTCTCCCACCAAGAGCATGAGTGATAATGTGTTGATTGAAATATTGCGTTAATTGTTTAGCTGTGGGAACACCTTTTAAGGCGACAAAATGTGCCATCTTAGTGAAGGTGTCTATGCAAACAAGAATGGTGTTAAAACCCTGACTAGAGGGTAGGTCTACCATGAGATCTAAGGATACTGTGTGTCTTGGATATAGGAGTGGGTAAGGGGTGTAGAAAACCTTTTGGGGCTTGTCTTTCAGATTTTCCTCGAGCACAGATCTCGCAGCTAGCCACATACTGATAAATGTCTTGGTTCATCTGTGCCCACCAACACTTCCTTTAATAAAGTCTTCATTTTTTTAAATTCCTTTATTCCTGCTAGAGGACTGTCATGACATTCAAACATTGCTTTGATCTGTAGTTCCTTAGCGGGTAAGTACTCCCTTGTAGTAGGGTAACTGGTCTCGGATTTCTCTTTCAGAATCAGCGTCTGCCCATTCCTTCATGTCTTTGGGACTAAGGTTTTGTTTAATCTGAATTGTGTGATCTTCTTGGGTGATTACTCCAATGATCTTTTCTTGAGAAATTATTTCAATTTTTTCAAGTGGATGTTTCTGGTTTTCCGTATCTACTCTTGATAGAGCATCCGCCTTTCCGTTCTTTGCTCCAGGTCGGTATGTGATTACGAAATCGAAATCAGCAAAATACAACGACCATCTAAGTTGTCGTGGGGTTAAGGTTCGGGCTGACTTCAACAATTCTGAATTTCCGTGATCAGTAAAAACTTTCACTGTGTGTCTCGCTCCCATTAGATAATGTCTCCATTCCTGGAAAGCGACTTTTATGGCCAAAAGCTCTTTCTCTGTTAAACTATAGCTCACTTCCGCTGAATCTAATTTTCGGGAACGATAAGCCACTGGGTTTAATTGCCCAGTTATTTTATGTTTTTGCAAAAGAACCCCCCCCCCCCTCCCCCGATGGCCAATTTCAACGCATCCATCTCAAGATAGAAAGGTTCTGTGGGATCTGTATGAAACAACACTGGAGCCAGGTTGAAACTCTTCTTAAAATTAAAAGGAATTAAAGGCTTCCTCTGCTTCTTCAGACTATCTGAAAGGTACTCCCTTCTTTAATAACCGGGTTAGAGGAATGATTTTCTGGGAGAATTCATTGACGAACCTACTGTAGAAATTGACAAAACCAATGAAGCTTTGGACCTCTTTCACAGTAGTTGGCGATTTACAATCGATGACAGCCTTTACCTTCTGATCATGCATACTAATGCCAGAGGACGAGAGTACAAAACCCAAGAATTCCACTGTATTAACGATGAAAGAGCATTTTTCCAATTGTGCATACAAGGCATTCTCTCTCAGTCTTTCCAGCACAGCTCTTACTTGATTACGATGTTCTTCTTCAGAAGCTGAGTAGATTAGAATATCGTCAATGTATACGATGGCACACTGATCTTTGAAGTCTTTTAAAATGTAATTCATAAAATGCTGGAAGGCGGCAGGGGTGCTACACAGGCCATATGGCGTAACTTGATATTCGAACAGGCTATATTTAGTTCTGAACGCCATCTTCCATTCATCTCCCTCTCGTATCCTTACCAAATGTAACCCCCTCTGAGATCCAATTTGGTATAAATCTTTCCTCCCTTCACTTGATCTAAGAGCACAGAACTCAGAGGCAAAGGATAACGTCTTTTGACTGTAATCCGATTGATCGTCCTATAGTCTATGCAGGTTCTCAGGTCCCCGCCTTTCACAGGGATGAAGAAAAGTGGAGATGAAACTGGGGACTGAGAAGGCCTAATGAATGCGTTGTCCAAATACTTCTTGATGTAATGTTTTAAATGCTGAATCTCTCTTTCTGTTAGAGCGTAGATTCAACTGCAGGGAAAATTTGATCCGGGTTCGATTTCAATTTTACTGTTGTAAGACCTGTGGGGAGGAAGTTTTTCTGCTTCGACTTCGTCGAAAACATCTGCATAATCCTAGTACTCTTCTGGGATTTCGTTTGTTTGTATAACACAAACTGATACTCCATTTTGGCATAGCTGGGCAGCTGCGTTAATTTCTTGATGATAGTCAATGTTCTTAAAACAATTCTCTTTGCAGTATATGGAATCAATTTCAGTGGTTCTTGCACTCCAGTTTATTCTAGGGTTATGTTCTGTCAACCAGGGAAGTCCTAATATGAGTTGGAATTGTGGAGCATCAATTTAATTAAATTGTATTATTTCCTGATGTCCTCCCAAACATTGTAACTGCACAGGTTCGGTGTGGCTCACTATGGGCCCTGATGAAAGATTGGTGCCATCTACTGCTCTGACTTTCTCAATCATGTCCATTTTATTTGTTTTAACTCCAATGAGATCAGCAAACTTGAGATCACAGACATTTCCAGTAGCACCGGAGTCAATCATTACAGAAACTTCCTTGAAAACCAGATGTCAAAACCTTAGCATAACCGAAAGGACCAAATGTGGTGAAGAAACTTGTAAGGTATTTGCCACTAAATGATTTGTTGGAGTTATTGCTCGATTAGTGCCCACCAGTCCAACTCCATCTACTGTTGGAGCTGCGAGTTTTCCTTCATCTGGGACTTAGGTTTTCTTGGACAGATGTTCACAAAGTGTCCACCAGCTACGCAATGGAGACACAATTTATTTGATCTCCTTTTCTCTTTTTCTTCTTTTGATAATGGGCCTCTCATTGTTCCTATTTGCATTGTTTCAACACCCTCTGTAGTTCTTGTAGCTTCCGTCTTCATATGGTCAAACCTGGGTATACTGATATTGAACTCGTTTTTCTTATCTCCACGTCTTTCTTTCTGACGGAAGTCTATCTCCAGGACCAAATCCAGTAATACTGAAATCTCCATTGGACGATTAGGAGTTTGTGCTAAGGCATTTTTTAGTTCGTCCTTTAGCCCATGATAAAAATCTGCTGCCCTTTTATTCTCAGGCCATTCGGTCTCCACTACCAATTTGTTAAATTGTGCCAGATAAGTCACCAACTCACGATTTCCTTGTTTCAATTCTAGCAACTCATTATCAGTCGCTGGAGATTCTTTTCTTCTGTCAAATATACAAAGAAATTCTTTCTTGGACTCCACGAAGCTGCGTCTCCACTCAGGTAGGACAGTATAAAAGCTACTTGAGACTGTGCATCGGGGAATATTGTTGGTCCACACATAAATTGAAGGGAACACAGCGTCAGAAAAATGTCAGTTTTGGCGGGATCTTTTTCTTAAACGCTTAGGGAGGGCTAAGGGGATTACTGGGGTGTTGTGATGGGGCAGTGAGAAGCCGGAGACCAGGTCTACTTGAATAAGGCTTTATTCCTCTGTATTTACTTTTCCCATACAAAGGGCTTCGTGTTAATAGTTTTTTCGAGGGGTCTGTCTTCCTTGCCTCCCCACGGGGTGTATCAGGTCTGTTAAGTCCTCTCGTAGGGGTCGGCGTCTCTCTCTCTCTCTTTTCTTCGGGGCTGGTCTAGTCCTCCGCAGTTCACTCGTGCGTGAAAGAAAGGGATAGAGAGGGAAGGGGTCAGTTCTTCTGTAACAATGTACGGAGGGTATCCCAAGGGACCAGGAGTGAAGGAGTACACCAAAACAAAATAGTGCTTTTGTAACCATGCACTCAGTGAAGGGTTGGTGCCGGGTGCGTTCAACGAAGGGGGGGGGGGAGAAGGGACAACGCGGTGGCGGTGGATAGGAATTCGCGACTCTGTGGGCAAAAACGCCACGTCTACACCTGTGCCCTCTCCCGCCTTCCCAAAGCCCTTGACAGCCGCTCCCGTACCTGTAGAAGCCGCGCACCCCTTGGTACGTGGCTCGGGGATTCGCCGGGTCGTTGGCCTCCTGGCTCGCCTTCCGTTGCCTCTTCCTCCGAGTTGGTTCCCGTCTTTCTCTGCTCCGAAGACCACTGTTCCTCCGCTCGCCGAAACCGCTGCTCCTCCGTGGTAGTCTCTTCCGTGTTGCTCGCGCTGGTCGCATGCCCCTCCTCTGTCATAAGTCTCGGGTATTTGTCCAATGAAAGGGACATGACGTTGTGTAAAGGCGGGGCCTCATTCCGGCTCGGACTCCGTTTAAAGGGGCCTTGAGTCCTCTCGGTTGGCGCTGCAGGCTCCCAGTCGTCCAGGCTTTCTCGCCAATCTTCCTGATGGGGAGGAAACAGAGGGTTTGAGGGTAAAGAGGTAGACCACCAGTCATTTGTACCCGCAGAGGTGTCACGGGTCGGGACCCCCGTGTCACATGGGGATAATGAATGGATAACTTGAGTGGATGCGAAGGGCATCGAGCTAGTTTAGGCGCCAACGTTCTCTGGACTAGGGGTCTTTAAGCTTGTCCTTGATGCTATCTCCTCTATACGGGTGGGGGAATCTGAGGTCTCCCTTCTAGAACTCACTATTTCTTGCCTCAAGGTTTTATTTTCTTCTCTCACTGCCACCAGTTCCTTCTGAATACACCCCAACAATTCTCCTAAATTTTTTAGATTGATTCCTTGGTGATTCTGCTCAGGAGCAAATGAGTATGTGGGCACTTCACTCTGTCAAACTCTTACTTTGACAGACTTGATCAGGAGCAGAAAGATGCCTGTTCCCAATGCCCCTCAGAAACTCCCGCCACTCAATTCAATTCTAGAGTTTGCTGAGTTCCGGGGGGGAAAGGGGATTATGAAAAAGTGACAGCCAGTAATCTTGGTTCTTCTCTCAAAGGGTTACTTCGCTCCACTTCTATTTTTTCTCTCCTTCAGTACTTTTCTGCAATCTTTGAACAACAGTTTTTTTTTTTTTTTTTAAACAAATTTTTGTCAAAAGTCATATACAGTGCAGTGCTCCTTAACCCAGGAAACATCTGCCACATTAACCATTGCAGATCATTATCTTTGACCGGTGGTTTATGCATTATTATCATCTATGGTATTAAATACAATATAACGTAAACACCTTGAACACCCCCCCCCCACCCGCTTCCCCGTTGCACTAACCCACTGCTGCATTTCGGTTGCCACCACATCTTCCATCCCAACTGATCAATCCCTTCACCACATATTCGGTCCCTTACCCTAGGGGCCCACATAATAATGTAGTTACAGATGCGTCCACCGGGGGCACCAGGTCTAAGTCCAGGCCTCGATAATCTGCCCTTCGTTTCCAGATTTTGGGATGTTTTTGCGGGCAGCCCCTAGCTTTAAATATCGGGATCTCCAACCCCATGCTAAAATCCAGCCCATTTTTCCATGCTTAGAGAATGGCAGGGGCCGTCGCCTTCCACAGCCTTGCTATATCTCTTTTGGCCAAGGTCAGCCCCACCAGTAATAGATACCTCTTATATATGTTACCTCCTATACCCTCCATAATATGCAGAATTGTCAATCACTGTGAGGAGGGAAGCTCCCACCCCAACACCTCGACCAAACAAGCCAACACCCCTCTCCAAAATTTTGTGAGTGCTGTACAGTGCCAAATGGTATGGATTAGGGACCCCTCCTCTCGCCCACATCGCAGGCACAGCCTGAGCCCGGTGTAGTACACCTGGTGAAGGTATTTAAATTGAATGAGACCCAACCTCCTCGATATAGCTGCTCCCCTAGGAGAAGCCAGTGCGTCCATCCAGTCATCTCCATTCAATTGCCCAACATTCCCAACCCAAGCCTCTCTGAGTTTATCCAATGTAGTGGAGCTATGGGTCACCAAAGATTGATAAATCTTTGATATCTTATGATCCTGCAAATCTCCTAAGAAGACCTTGGCCTCAATCGGACTGAACTCAGGGAGAGCCTCCAACTCCGAGATAATCGGATTGATAGCATGCCGAAATTGGAAGTATTTATAGAACTGAGTTCTTGGCATATGGTACTCTTTCTGAAGATCCTGAAAATATTTGAACACCGAGCCTCGCATAACATCCCCTAGTGTGGAAATGCCTATTTTGTCCCATCCTTGAAATTCAGCTGGTGCCGCCAGCTGCGGCAAACAGCCATTATGCCACAGCGGGGTTTCCCTGGTTAGCTTATTCCACCAACCCATCCTACGGAGGGACTGCTTCCACACCCAAAACACAACCCCAGTAGCCGGTGGTAGGGAATTACGTAGCGACGCTGAGTACAGAATGGCATGCAGAGTGGACTCCCCCATACACCTCCGCTCCACTGAATTGGCGGAGTCCTCCCGGTCTCCATACCACCCTTCATTTATTACCAGGAGATGAGAAGCCAGGTAGTACGGTTGGATATCTGCCATGGCCAGCCCCCCACAATATGTTGACTGAAAGCCACTCTGGAAGCCCCCCCCGCCCACGGGAAATGCCCCATGGCTGCATTCACCTGGCGAAACCCCAAAGGGGGCACCGGGTATGGATGGTTCTGCAATTGATAGAGCAGGCGCGGCAAAAACACCATTTTAAAGATTGCCGATCTGCCATAGATAGAAAGGGACATGTGCGGCCAAGTTTTCATTTCCTCCCTTGTCTGCGTCCAAATTGGTACAATATTTCTGTCCCATGCTACTCTCGGCAGATCTGATAGGAAAACTTCCAGATATTTCACACCCTCTGTCGATGCCTGTACTGCCTTGGCCCAAGACCCCAATTCCACAGTTTCCCCCAGCACTCACAACGTGGATTTACTCGGGGTCATATACAGTCCTGATGATTCATCAAAAATTTGCATAATGCTGAGAAGCCTTGCCCTTGTCCTGTTTATATCTGTTAAGAAAAAGAGGACATCATCCACATACAAGGCAATGTGGTCCGAGAGCCCATGATCCCACTCAAATCCCACCACCTACGCGTCCATTCGTACCCATGCTTCCGAAAGCTCTATTGCTAGAGCAAAGAGAGATGGCGACAAAGGGCACCCCTGGCGAGTGTCTCTGCCAATGGAAAATGTAGAGGATGTGGATCCCGTCACCCGCACAGACTCCGTAAGATCCGTATAGAGCAGTTTTAAATATTACAAGAATCGTGGGCCTATATTAAGACGGACGAAAAGCGCGAACAAGTAAACCCAACTGAGGGAATCGAACGCCCTATCCATATCCGCCAGCAGAAGGGCAGTCGGCACTCCTTTTCCCTGGATGGTAGCTATCGCATTGTGCGCACGCGGATATTATGGGGCGTAGCCCGCTGAGGCATAAGGCCCACCTGATCTGGATGAATCAAGGTAGTTATGTGAGATTGAAGACGATTGGCCAACAGTTTTGCCAGAATTTTGGCCTCAACATTTAATAGTGAAATGGGGCGTTATGATGCGCGTTGCTCCGGAGGCCGGCCAGGCTTATTAAATACAATCACCTCTGCATACTTTCAATCCCGCGACAGACAGCCCCGGTCTCTGGCTTCATCTACAACTTGAAGATAGTGCGACTCTAACTTTGACAAATATTGCATGGGAACCCATTCGGACCTGGCGCCTTTCCCGAATTCAATTCTCCAAGCGCAGTGCAAACCTCCTCCTCCGTGAACGGAAGTTCCAGGTCTGCTCGTGCGTCAGCCGAAAGGGCACAGGCAGTAGGTCGCCTAAGAAGTGATGGATCACTTCTTCCTGCAGGAGTTCTCTAGGGGTATAGAGTGCTGCAAAATAATGTGAAAAACTCTCCGCTATGATGGATGGGTCACTCAGAATCCGTCCATCCGGACCTGGTATACTTGGGGGAACCTGGGGCGGCAAGGTCCCTTGGCATAGTCTATGCAGTAATTTACTGGACTTGTCGCCCCATTGGTAAATTCTGCTATGGGACGCTAGCCATGCAAGGCGGGCCTCGTCCATCAGGGTGTCTGCATAAGATTGTCGCGCCAATACCAGCTGTCAGCGCAGCAGATTTCCTCCCCCCCCCACTATTCTGCTCTAACTCTATTAAGTGGGCCTCTGACCACAGAAGAGCCTCCCGCCAGGCGCGACATGCTGCAGCGCGGAAGGAAATGTCTATCCCCTGCAGAGTGGGTTTCATGGCCTCCCACAACGTCGCAGCCTCAGCCACTGTCCCCACATTGGTATCCAGATGTTGTTAACTGCCTGCTTCATATGCTCCCTATACTTCTCGTCTTGGCGATGCAATGGGGAGAGATGCCAGCTACAGGGTGGTTTCTCAGGACCTAGCTGCGCCATCAGAGCCACTGGGGAATGGTCGGATAGGCCCCTTGGGAGAATCCCCATGGCCTTCACCCTCCCGACGGCTCTTGAGGGCACAAAAATATAATCTAGACAGGAGTACGAGTCATGAGAGGTCAAGAAATATGTATACCCTAGTTCCATTCCTTGCAGCCGCTGCCACAAATCTACCCATCTCAGTCCCGTCGCTAAAGCGCTCAGTTTAGTACTTTGGTGGACAGTGGAATATCCCCCTGATCTCCATCTGTCCACAGCCGAGTCCATTATGTAATTCCAATCTCCCCCTATTATTGCCAACCCCTCTGGCATATCAGCCCACAGCGTCGTGAGACGCTCAACTAGGGCCCATTGCAGCGGCGAGGGTGCATAAACACAACCCAATACCACCTGTTCCTCATATATGGTACCAGTGATAAACACGTATCTCCCCCGAATATCTGTCCATGTCTTAACATGTTTGTATAGGACCCTACGATGCATCAAGATCGCGACTCCTCGAGACCCCTGGTGAAACCAGAATGAAACACTTGAATATAACCATACCGGAGGAGTCACAGTGCTTTAGTACCCATTAAGTGCGTCTCCGCTCGGTACCGTTTGGCCTGTTGGAGTATAGCCACCCTCTTGACCTTATCCAGAGCCCCTCTGACATTCCCGCTCACTATTCGAAGGTCACCCGTGGGGAGTCGCGCCCTATCCGTGAGGCCTGTCATAAAAGGGCCTCTGGACCTTGATGCGTGGAACAGCCATTAACCAGTGTGCAAATAGTAACCAGGTGTGTCAAAAACGCAGTGCAAACCTATAACAAGTGTACCCCAACATCCCCCAACCCACCTCCCTATACCTCAAAACCGATTAAGTATCTGTCGCAGCGGAGGTGGCTTGTGGACCTCAACGGAGGCCCCCTGCCCTCCCCCCAATGGATCCCCAATAACTTGCCCATAGTCAACGGATGTTCCCTGTAGCTATTGAAATTTAAACAGAGGTACTAGCCCCTGCTCACGTTTCGTTGGTCTAAACATAAGACACCAGCAGTTCCCCATCCAAGAACGTCCTGATGCTGCTATGATGCCGAAGACCCCTGTCGGGGCACCGATGTAGATCTATCAGGGTCACTGCAGGATTTGGAGCGGCGTCTTGATCTTGACCTCCTGGAACCTTTGATCTTGGGTGACTTGCGGATGACCTCAGTGGATGAGGAGTCGAACTCCAACCGGGGCGGCGTACAGCGCCGAATCTTCACAGTTTCATCTGTCCAGTTGAAAACATCCTCTGGCGAGTCGAAGAAGGGACTACGGGATTGATACACCGCCTGCAGCTTGGCTGGATACCGCAACGCGTAGGGAAGTTTCAGCTCACAGAGGCGGGCCTTAGCTGCCATGGATGATTGTCATTTCTGCTGTACTAGTCTTGTATAATCCGGGAATATGTTGTTTCTCCTGGTCCTGCCCTCCACCCCCTCCACCCGTGAAGCCAAGCCTCTGGTGATCGACTCCAGCGACGTGACATTTTTCTGCAAGGTGGCAACTGAGTCCTCCACTCCCGAGACTCTGGTTTCAGCCTCAGGAATTCGCTCTACCCCATTTTGAAGATCTTGCTTCAGAAGCGTAACGTCAGAGCCCACCTCCCCAATCTTTGCTTCCAATGTGGCCCTCGACTGTATGATGGCTGCCATAAGTGCGGCATTGTCGGGGATTCCCCCTTGTGCACCTCCCTGATCCACAGCAGAGGCCCCAATCTTTGAACAACTGTTGAGAGAAACACACACTGTAATCTACTCTAGAGATGCATTCTAACATTTAATTCCTATTTCTTAAAACTATTTTAACCTTCTTATCGTACCCAAAACTACTGTGGCTACTGCTCCTCTTCTGTTTGTCAAACATTAAACTCTTCTCGGTTCTTAGTCTAAGTTTCTATGGTTTTGCTTGTTGCACATATTATAATACATTCATATTAATACTTCTTTACCTTTCTTGTCTAGAAACTACTTGTGTGTCAGGAACTCGATGGCTTGTCACAGGATCGAAAACTGCTCAGGTAAGATTATAGAACTTTCATGAATGTCTTCAACAGTTTGTGATTCTTTCCGTAGAAATGATGACTTGACTCTACGTGGTAACTTGGGTCGTTTTTATTTGAGAAAATGTATTGATATAAATGATGTTTTAGATTTTGTTATCACTTCAACCTGCAGCTAGTAGATCCATGGCCTATACATGGGAGGAGTACTAAAGGTCAAGCTTAGACCTTTATGAATAGGGTTATGTGAGTACTGTTTTCCATTACAGCGAGTGGAACAATCACCTCTTTGAAGCAGGTTAATCGATGGGTGTATGTTGGTGTTATGGGCCCCACCAGCGTATGAAGTATGGTGTGTGATCTATGACCTGTGACGTAGAAAGGGATTTTGCATTCCACGCTGCAACAGTTTTTCTTGGTAGCAGAGATATGGTTTACTACTGTTTTGGTTTAGTGATCATTGCTTGTAAATAGCTTATTGATTATTGATTGGTATTGATTTATGTACTAACACTATATGTTGAGTCGCGTCGAGTTATATGTTGTTAGCACGGCTTCTGGGATGTAGGAAGTCGGAAGTTTGTAACAGTTTTGTAGCAGAGCAGAGGTAAGTGCTGCTCTTGAGATAGACGGAATTGTTGTAGCCCTGTAGGTACACAGGGGAAACGTGTGACAAGTGAAGTTGCACGGCGCATCGTCGTGTGTTGCCATTAGAAATATTCTCGGTGTGAGAGAAGTGTGTATGAAAGCGAAGGTTACCTGTGAAATTTTGGTCTTTAAGTACCAGGAAACCAATTGGCATACC